>NC_091284.1:559529060-560162671 GCF_032444005.1 Ranitomeya imitator | reverse complement strand
GAAGTGCAGGGAAGATAAACTCTCTCCTGTGGCCAGAAATTTAGAAGAAAAGGAAACAAAAACAAAAATTAAAATCTGCTCTTAATGGTGTTTTTAAATAAGAAAAAGGTAAAAAAAAAACAACCCAAAATACATGTCATAACCAAAAATTTGGACTGTCATTGGTTTAGTTTTGGAACGTACCGTAATGTCACTAACAGACGTTCCTCGGGTGGAACTGCTCTACGGAGCCGTGTGTCCTGTCGCCGTATGGAACCTTCTACACGAGACAGTAAATCCCGGAAAGAATCCTGAGACATTCTGGTGTAATCCTGGAATTTCTCCGGGTTGGCATTCAGCTCCGCATAGAGCGTGTGATATGCTCCACGGGTCTCTCGCACTTCAATGATGGGGTGCCTCCAAAAACGCTGACGCTGTCTCCTTCTCCATCTTTGGCGGTTTTGGTCTTGCTCCCAAGCAAAAACACAGGCAAGGAAAATCTTGAAGCTGAACTCCAGTTTGAAATAAAAGTTCGCCATTGAAAGATCCATCATGACACCGTAAACAGTAGCAAGCTCTGAAAATTTCTGTTCCCCTAGGGTCTATATATTGATTGCCAATCATGTACGCCCTCTCTGTTCCCATTGGTTGTGTCTGGTAACCATTTTTTTTTTTTTTTTTTTTTTTAAATCCCCCAAAAAATGCAAACGCATACAAAAACGCATGTAAACGCGTGTAAACGCTGCGTTTTTTTGACGCACGCGTTAAACGCGTGCGTCAAAAAAACGCAGCGTTTACACGCGTTTACATGCGTTTTTGTACCATGCGTTTTTTTTTTAAAACGCATGCGTTCAAAAACGCAAGTGTGAAACCAGCCTAATGCAGTTCAAATTTCGTTTTTCAAGTTTGCATGTTCTAGCGCTGCAGTGTGCTGCCTTATTTACTTAACTATATACAAGTTGGCGACTCAAGGTTCAGCACCTGTTCACACTGAGTCTATGTTTGGATGTGCCGGTCAGGTTTTTGAAATGTATTCTCTAGCCTTCTGATCGTGCACTCCGCCTCCTAGCCACAGGTGTTTTAATCACAGCAGGTCCAATACCCCTCCACAGAGAGAGAGAATTTTAGTCTAGGAAGAGGTTTCACATGTACCCATTCAGATGGAGACGTTTATTCTCAGCGAGGTAAGGCAAGTGTAGGACCTGGTATAAGAGAGAAGCCGTAAAGGAGCTACCAGGTACACATAAAATTGGCCATTTTTATGTGCTAAACGCTCTCATTTTTCATATTTCTAGTGCAGTAATGCAGTTCAAATTTCGTTTTTCAAGTTTGTATGTTCTAGCGCTGCAGTGTGCTGCCTTATTTACTTAACTATATACGAGTTGGCGACTCTAGGTTCAGCACCTGTTTACACTGAGTCTATGTTTGGATGTGCCGGTCAGGTTTTTGAAATGTATTCTCTAGCCTACTGATCGTGCACTCCGCCTCCTAGCCACAGGTGTTTTAATTACAGCAGGTCCAATACCCCTCCACAGAGAGAGAGAATTTTAGTCTAGGAAGAGGTTTCTGTTATGTTTGCTAATGACAGGTGTTATGAAGGCAATCCAGAAACACAGTGTGCTTAGCGATCAGAGCGCACACAGTGCTCTGACAAATACCCAAAAATACAAGAACGAGCTCTGAGACGTGGAAACTCTGTAGACTGCACACCTGATCCTATCCTAAACACAACTAAAAGCGGCTGTGGATTGCGCCTAACAACTACCTAGGCAACTCGGCACAGCCTAAGAAACTAGCTAGCCTGAAGATAGAAAAATAGGCCTGACTTGCCCCAGAGAAATTCCCCAAAGGAAAAGGCAGCCCCCCACATATAATGACTGTGAGTAAGATGAAAAGACAAAACGTAGGGATGAAATAGATTCAGCAAAGTGGGGCCCGATATTCTAGGACAGAGCGAGGACAGTAAAGCGAACTTTGCAGTCTACAAAAAACCCTAAAGCAAAACCACGCAAAGGGGGCAAAAAAAAACCCACCGTGCCGAACTAACGGCACGGCGGTACACCCTTTGCGTCTCAGAGCTTCCAGCAAAACAAAAGACAAGCTGGACAGAAAAAAAGCAACAAAAAAACAAAAAGCACTTAGCTATACAGAGCAGCAGGTCACAGGAACAATCAGGAGAAGCTCAGATCCAACACTGAAACATTGACAAGGAGCAAGGATAGCAGCATCAGGCGGAGTTAAGTAATGAAGCAGCTAACGAGCTCACCAGAACACCTGAGGGAGGAAGCTCAGAAGCTGCAGTACCACTTGTGACCACAGGAGTGAATTCAGCCACAGAATTCACAACAGTACCCCCCCTTTGAGGAGGGGTCACCGAACCCTCACCAGAGCCCCCAGGCCGACCAGGATGAGCCGCATGAAAGGCACGAACAAGATCGGAAGCATGAACATCAGAGGCAAAAACCCAGGAATTATCTTCCTGAGCATAACCCTTCCATTTAACCAGATACTGGAGTTTCCGTCTAGAAACACGAGAATCCAAAATCTTCTCCACAATATACTCCAATTCCCCCTCCACCAAAACCGGGGCAGGAGGCTCAACAGATGGAACCATAGGTGCCACGTATCTCCGCAACAACGACCTATGGAATACATTATGTATGGAAAAGGAGTCTGGGAGGGTCAAACGAAAAGACACAGGATTGAGAACCTCAGAAATCCTATACGGACCAATAAAACGAGGTTTAAATTTAGGAGAGGAAACCTTCATAGGAATATGACGAGAAGATAACCAAACCAGATCCCCAACACGAAGTCGGGGACCCACACGGCGTCTGCGATTAGCGAAAAGTTGAGCTTTCTCCTGGGACAAGATCAAATTGTCCACTACCTGAGTCCAGATCTGCTGCAACCTATCCACCACAGAATCCACACCAGGACAGTCCGAAGACTCAACCTGTCCTGAAGAGAAACGAGGATGGAACCCAGAATTGCAAAAAAATGGAGAAACCAAGGTAGCCGAGCTGGCCCGATTATTAAGGGCGAACTCAGCCAACGGCAAAAAGGACACCCAATCATCCTGGTCTGCAGAAACAAAACATCTCAGATATGTTTCCAAGGTCTGATTGGTTCGTTCGGTCTGGCCATTAGTTTGAGGATGGAAAGCCGAGGAAAAGGATAGGTCAATGCCCATCCTACCACAAAAGGCTCGCCAAAACCTTGAAACAAACTGGGAACCTCTGTCAGAAACAATATTCTCAGGAATGCCATGCAACCGAACCACATGCTGAAAGAACAAAGGTACCAAATCAGAGGAGGAAGGCAATTTAGCCAAGGGCACCAGATGGACCATTTTAGAAAAGCGATCACAGACCACCCAAATGACTGACATCTTTTGAGAAACGGGAAGGTCAGAAATGAAATCCATCGAAATATGTGTCCAAGGCCTCTTTGGGACCGGCAAGGGCAAAAGCAACCCACTGGCACGAGAACAGCAGGGCTTAGCCCTAGCACAAATCCCACAGGACTGCACAAAAGTACGTACATCCCGTGACAGAGATGGCCACCAGAAGGATCTAGCAACTAACTCTCTGGTACCAAAGATTCCAGGATGACCAGCCAACACCGAACAATGAAGTTCAGAGATAAGTTTATTAGTCCACCTATCAGGGACGAACAGTTTCTCTGCTGGACAACGATCAGGTTTATTCGCCTGAAATTTTTGCAGCACCCGCCGCAAATCAGGGGAGATGGCAGACACAATGACTCCTTCCTTGAGGATACCCGCTGGCTCAGATAAACCCGGAGAGTCGGGCACAAAACTCCTAGACAGAGCATCCGCCTTCACATTTTTAGAGCCCGGAAGGTACGAAATCACAAAGTCGAAGTGGGCAAAAAATAACGACCAACGGGCCTGTCTAGGATTAAAGCGCTTGGCAGACTCGAGATAAGTCAAGTTCTTATGATCAGTCAATACCACCACGCGATGCTTAGCTCCTTCAAGCCAATGACGCCACTCCTCGAATGCCCACTTCATGGCCAGCAACTCTCGATTGCCCACATCATAATTACGCTCAGCGGGCGAAAACTTCCTGGAAAAGAAAGCACATGGCTTCATCACTGAGCAATCAGAACCTCTCTGTGACAAAACCGCCCCTGCTCCAATCTCAGAAGCATCAACCTCGACCTGGAACGGAAGAGAAACATCTGGCTGACACAACACAGGGGCAGAACAAAAACGACGCTTCAACTCCTGAAAAGCTTCCACAGCAGCAGAAGACCAATTAACCAAATCAGCACCCTTCTTGGTCAAATCGGTCAATGGTTTGGCAATGCTAGAAAAATTACAGATGAAGCGACGATAAAAATTAGCAAAGCCCAGGAACTTTTGCAGACTTTTCAGAGATGTCGGCTGAATCCAATCCTGGATGGCTTGGACCTTAACTGGATCCATCTCGATAGTAGAAGGGGTAAAGATGAACCCCAAAAATGAAATTTTCTGCACACTGAAGAGACACTTTGATCCCTTCACAAACAAAGAGTTAGCACGCAGGACCTGAAAAACCATTCTGACCTGCTTCACATGAGACTCCCAATCATCTGAGAAGATCAAAAAGTCATCCAAGTAAACAATCAGGAATTTATCCAGATACTCACGGAAGATGTCATGCATAAAAGACTGAAACACAGATGGAGCATTAGCAAGTCCGAACGGCATCACTAGATACTCAAAATGACCCTCGGGCGTATTGAATGCAGTTTTCCATTCATCTCCTTGCCTGATTCTCACCAGATTATACGCACCACGAAGATCTATCTTAGTGAACCAACCAGCCCCCTTAATCCGAGCAAACAAGTCAGATAACAATGGCAAGGGATACTGAAATTTAACAGTGATCTTATTAAGAAGGCGGTAATCAATACATGGTCTCAGCGAACCATCCTTCTTGGCTACAAAGAAGAACCCTGCTCCCAGTGGTGATGACGATGGGCGAATATGTCCCTTCTCCAGGGATTCCTTCACATAACTGCGCATAGCGGCGTGTTCGGGCACGGATAAATTAAATAATCGACCTTTAGGGAATTTACTACCAGGAATCAAATTGACAGCACAATCACAATCCCTATGCGGAGGTAGAGCATCGGACTTGGGCTCTTCAAATACATCCTGATAATCAGACAAGAACTCTGGGACCTCAGAAGGGGTGGATGACGAAATCGACAAAAATGGAACATCACCATGTACCCCCTGACAACCCCAGCTGGATACCGACATGGAATTCCAATCCAATACTGGATTATGGGTTTGTAGTCATGGCAACCCCAACACGACCACATCATGCAGATTATGCAACACCAGAAAGCGAATAACTTCCTGATGTGCAGGAGCCATGCACATGGTCAGCTGGGCCCAGTATTGAGGTTTATTCTTGGCCAAAGGTGTAGCATCAATTCCTCTCAATGGAATAGGACACCGCAAAGGCTCCAAGAAAAACCCACAACGTTTAGCATAATCCAAATCCATCAGATTCAGGGCAGCGCCCGAATCCACAAACGCCATGACAGAAAACGACGACAAAGAGCATATCAAGGTAATGGACAGAAGGAATTTGGACTGTACAGTACCAATTATGGCAGACCTAGCGGACCGCTTAGTGCGCTTAGGACAATCAGAAATAGCATGAGTGGAATCACCACAGTAGAAACACAGACCATTCAGACGTCTGTATTCCTGCCGTTCAACTCTAGTCATAGTCCTATCGCACTGCATAGGCTCAGGTTTAACCTCAGGCAGTACCGCCAAATGGTGCACAGATTTACGCTCGCGCAAGCGTCGACCGATCTGAATGGCCAAAGACAAAGACTCATTCAAACCAGCAGGCATAGGAAATCCCACCATGACATCCTTAAGAGCCTCAGAGAGACCCTTTCTGAACAAAGCTGCCAGCGCAGATTCATTCCACTGAGTGAGTACCGACCATTTCCTAAATTTCTGACAATATACTTCTATATCATCCTGACCCTGGCACAAAGCCAGCAAATTTTTCTCAGCCTGATCCACTGAATTAGGCTCATCGTACAGCAATCCGAGCGCCAGGAAAAACGCATCGACACTACTCAATGCAGGGTCTCCTGGCGCAAGAGAAAATGCCCAGTCTTGAGGGTCGCCGCGCAAAAATGAAATAATAATCAAAACCTGTTGAATAGGATTACCAGAAGAATGAGGTTTCAAGGCCAGAAATAGCTTACAATTATTTTTGAAACTTAGAAACTTAGTTCTATCTCCAAAAAACAAATCAGGAATAGGAATTTTTGGTTCTAACATAGATTTCTGATCAATAGTATCTTGAATTTTTTGTACATTTATAACGAGATTATCCATTGAAGAGCACAGACCCTGAATATCCATGTCCACACCTGTGTCCAGAATCACCCAAATGTCTAGGGGAAAAAAAAAAAAAAAAGTGAACACAGAGCAGAAAAAAAAAAAAAATGATGTCAGAACTTTTTCTTTCCCTCTATTGAGAATCATTAGTTTGGGCTCCTTGTACTGTTATGTTTGCTAATGACAGGTGTTATGAAGGCAATCCAGAAACACAGTGTGCTTAGCGATCAGAGCGCACACAGTGCTCTGACAAATACCCAAAAATACAAGAACGAGCTCTGAGACGTGGAAACTCTGTAGACTGCACACCTGATCCTATCCTAAACACAACTAAAAGCGGCTGTGGATTGCGCCTAACAACTACCTAGGCAACTCGGCACAGCCTAAGAAACTAGCTAGCCTGAAGATAGAAAAATAGGCCTGACTTGCCCCAGAGAAATTCCCCAAAGGAAAAGGCAGCCCCCCACATATAATGACTGTGAGTAAGATGAAAAGACAAAACGTAGGGATGAAATAGATTCAGCAAAGTGGGGCCCGATATTCTAGGACAGAGCGAGGACAGTAAAGCGAACTTTGCAGTCTACAAAAAACCCTAAAGCAAAACCACGCAAAGGGGGCAAAAAAAAACCCACCGTGCCGAACTAACGGCACGGCGGTACACCCTTTGCGTCTCAGAGCTTCCAGCAAAACAAAAGACAAGCTGGACAGAAAAAAAGCAACAAAAAAACAAAAAGCACTTAGCCATACAGAGCAGCAGGTCACAGGAACAATCAGGAGAAGCTCAGATCCAACACTGAAACATTGACAAGGAGCAAGGATAGCAGCATCAGGCGGAGTTAAGTAATGAAGCAGCTAACGAGCTCACCAGAACACCTGAGGGAGGAAGCTCAGAAGCTGCAGTACCACTTGTGACCACAGGAGTGAATTCAGCCACAGAATTCACAACAGGTTTCACATGTACCCATTCAGATGGAGACGTTTATTCTCAGCGAGGTAAGGCAAGTGTAGGACCTGGTATAAGAGAGATGCCGTAAAGGGGCTACCAGGTACACATAAAGTTGGCCATTTTTATGCGCTAAACGCTCTCATTTTTCATATTTCTAGTGCAGTAATGCAGTTCAAATTTCATTTTTCAAGTTTGTATGTTCTAGCGCTGCAGTGTGCTGCCTTATTTACTTAACTATATACGAGTTGGCGACTCTAGGTTCAGCACCTGTTCACACTGAGTCTATGTTTGGATGTGCCGCTCAGGTTTTTGAAATGTATTCTCTAGCCTTCTGATCGTGCACTCCGCCTCCTAGCCACAGGTGTTTTAATTACAGCAGGTCCAATACTCCTCCACAGAGAGAGAGAATTTTAGTCTAGGAAGAGGTTTCACATGTACCCATTCAGATGGAGACGTTTATTCTCAGCGAGGTAAGGCATTTTAGGACCTGGTATAAGAGAGATGCCGTAAAGGGGCTACCAGGTACACATAAAATTGGCCATTTTTATGCGATAAACGCTCTCATTTTTCATATTTCTAGTGCAGTAATGCAGTTCAAATTTCATTTTTCAAGTTTGTATGTTCTAGCGCTGCAGTGTGCTGCCTTATTTACTTAACTATATACGAGTTGGCGACTCTAGGTTCAGCACCTGTTCACACTGAGTCTATGTTTGGATGTGCCGCTCAGGTTTTTGAAATGTATTCTCTAGCCTTCTGATCGTGCACTCCGCCTCCTAGCCACAGGTGTTTTAATTACAGCAGGTCCAATACCCCTCCACAGAGAGAGAGAATTTTAGTCTAGGAAGAGGTTTCACATGTACCCATTCAGATGGAGACGTTTAGTCGCAGCGAGGTAAGGCAAGTGTAGGACCTGGTATAAGAGAGATGCCGTAAAGGTTCTACCAGGTACACATAAAATTGGCCATTTTTATGCGCTAAACGCTCTCATTTTTCATATTTCTAGTGCAGTAATGCAGTTCAAAATTCGTTTTTCAAGTTTGTATGTTCTAGCGCTGCAGTGTGTTGCCTTATTTACTTAACTATATACGAGTTGGCGACTCTAGGTTCAGCACCTGTTCACACTGAGTCTATGTTTGGATGTGCCGCTCAGGTTTTTGAAATGTATTCTCTAGCCTTCTGATCGTGCACTCCGCCTCCTAGCCACAGGTGTTTTAATTACAGCAGGTCCAATACCCCTCCACAGAGAGAGAGAATTTTAGTCTAGGAAGAGGTTTCACATGTACCCATTCAGATGGAGACGTTTAGTCGCAGCGAGGTAAGGCAAGTGTAGGACCTGGTATAAGAGAGATGCCGTAAAGGTTCTACCAGGTACACATAAAATTGGCCATTTTTATGCGCTAAACGCTCTCATTTTTCATATTTCTAGTGCAGTAATGCAGTTCAAAATTCGTTTTTCAAGTTTGTATGTTCTAGCGCTGCAGTGTGTTGCCTTATTTACTTAACTATATACGAGTTGGCGACTCTAGGTTCAGCACCTGTTCACACTGAGTCTATGTTTGGATGTGCCGGTCAGGTTTTTGAAATGTATTCTCTAGCCTTCTGATCGTGCACTCCGCCTCCTAGCCACAGGTGTTTTAATTACAGCAGGTCCAATACCCCTCCACAGAGAGAGAGAATTTTAGTCTAGGAAGAGGTTTCACATGTTCCCATTCAGATGGAGACGTTTAGTCGCAGCGAGGTAAGGCAAGTGTAGGACCTGGTATAAGAGAGATGCCGTAAAGGTTCTACCAGGTACACATAAAATTGGCCATTTTTATGCGCTAAACGCTCTCATTTTTCATATTTCTAGTGCAGTAATGCAGTTCAAATTTCGTTTTTCAAGTTTGTATGTTCTAGCGCTGCAGTGTGTTGCCTTATTTACTTAACTATATACGAGTTGGCGACTCTAGGTTCAGCACCTGTTCACACTGAGTCTATGTTTGGATGTGTCGGTCAGGTTTTTGAAATGTATTCTCTAGCCTTCTGATCGTGCACTCCGCCTCCTAGCCACAGGTGTTTTAATTACAGCAGGTCCAATACCCCTCCACAAAGAGAGAGAATTTTAGTCTAGGAAGAGGTTTCACATGTACCCATTCAGATGGAGACGTTTATTCTCAGCGAGGTAAGGCAAGTGTAGGACCTGGTATAAGAGAGATGCCGTAAAGGCGCTACCAGGTACACATAAAATTGGCCATTTTTATGCGCTAAACGCTCTCATTTTTCATATTTCTAGTGCAGTAATGCAGTTCAAATTTCGTTTTTCAAGTTTGTATGTTCTAGCGCTGCAGTGTGCTGCCATATTTACTTAACTATATACGAGTTGGCGACTCTAGGTTCAGCACCTGTTCACACTGAGTCTATGTTTGGATGTGCCGGTCAGGTTTTGGAAATGTATTCTCTAGCCTTCTGATCGTGCACTCCGCCTCCTAGCCACAGGTGTTTTAATTACAGCAGGTCCAATACCCCTCCACAGAGAGAGAGAATTTTAGTCTAGGAAGAGGTTTCACATGTACCCATTCAGATGGAGACGTTTATTCTCAGCGAGGTAAGGCAAGTGTAGGACCTGGTATAAGAGAGATGCCGTAATGGAGCTACCAGGTACACATAAAATTGGCCATTTTTATGCGCTAAACGATCTCATTTTTCATATTTCTAGTGCAGTAATGCAGTTCAAATTTCGTTTTTCAAGTTTGTATGTTCTAGCGCTGCAGTGTGCTGCCTTATTTACTTAACTATATACGAGTTGGCGACTCTAGGTTCAGCACCTGTTCACACTTCGTCTATGTTTGGATGTGCTGGTCAGGTTTTGGAAATGTATTCTCTAGCCTTCTGATCGTGCACTCCGCCTCCTAGCCACAGATGTTTTAATTACAGCAGGTCCAATACCCCTCCACAGAGAGAGAGAATTTTAGTCTAGGTAGAGGTTTCACTTGTACCCATTCAAATGGAGACGTTTATTCTCAGCGAGGTAAGGCAAGTGTAGGACCTGGTATAAGATTGATGCCGTAAAGGAGCTACCAGGTACACATAAAATTGGCCATTTTTATGTGCTAAACGCTCTCATTTTTCATATTTCTAGTGCAGTAATGCAGTTCAAATTTCGTTTTTCAAGTTTGTATGTTCTAGCGCTGCAGTGTGCTGCCTTATTTACTTAACTATATACGAGTTGGCGACTCTAGGTTCAGCACCTGTTCACACTGAGTCTATGTTTGGATGTGCCAGTCAGATTTTTGAAATGTATTCTCTAGCCTTCTGATCGTGCACTCCGCCTCCTAGCCACAGGTGTTTTAATTACAGCAGGTCCAATACCCCTCCACAGAGAGAGAGAATTTTAGTCTAGGAAGAGGTTTCACATGTACCCATTTAGATGGAGACGTTTATTCTCAGCGAGGTAAGGCAAATGTAGGACCTGGTATAAGAGAGATGCCGTAAAGGGGCTACCAGGTACACAGAAAATTGGCCATTTTTATGCGCTAAACACTCTCATTTTTCATATTTCTAGTGCAGTAATGCAGTTCAAATTTCGTTTTTCAAGTTTGTATGTTCTAGCGCTGCAGTGTGCTGCCTTATTTACTTAACTATATACGAGTTGGCGACTCTAGGTTCAGCACCTGTTCACACTGAGTCTATGTTTGGATGTGCCGGTCAGGTTTTTGAAATGTATTTCCTAGCCTTCTGATCGTGCACTCCGCCTCCTAGCCACAGGTGTTTTAATTACAGCAGGTCCAATACTCCTCCACAGAGAGAGAGAATTTTAGTCTAGGAAGAGGTTTCACATGTACCCATTTAGATGGAGACGTTTATTCTCAGCGAGGTAAGGCAAATGTAGGACCTGGTATAAGAGAGATGCCGTAAAGGGGCTACCAGGTACACAGAAAATTGGCCATTTTTATGCGCTAAACGCTCTCATTTTTCATATTTCTAGTGCAGTAATGCAGTTCAAATTTCGTTTTTCAAGTTTGTATGTTCTAGCGCTGCAGTGTGCTGCCTTATTTACTTAACTATATACGAGTTGGCGACTCTAGGTTCAGCACCTGTTCACACTGAGTCTATGTTTGGATGTGCCGGTCAGGTTTTTGAAATGTATTTCCTAGCCTTCTGATCGTGCACTCCGCCTCCTAGCCACAGGTGTTTTAATTACAGCAGGTCCAATACTCCTCCACAGAGAGAGAGAATTTTAGTCTAGGAAGAGGTTTCACATGTACCCATTCAGATGGAGACGTTTATTCTCAGCGAGGTAAGGCAAGTGTAGGACCTGGTATAAGAGAGATGCCGTAAAGGGGCTACCAGGTACACATAAAATTGGCCATTTTTATGCGCTAAATGCTCTCATTTTTCATATTTCTAGTGCAGTAATGCAGTTCAAATTTCGTTTTTCAAGTTTGTATGTTCTAGCGCTGCAGTGTGCTGCCTTATTTACTTAACTATATACGAGTTGGCGACTCTAGGTTCAGCACCTGTTCACACTGAGTCTATGTTTGGATGTGCCGGTCAGGTTTTTGAAATGTATTCTCTAGCCTTCTGATCGTGCACTCCGCCTCCTAGCCACAGGTGTTTTAATTACAGCAGGTCCAATACCCCTCCACAGAGAGAGAGAATTTTAGTCTAGGAAGAGGTTTCACATGTACCCATTCAGATGGAGACGTTTATTCTCAACGAGGTAAGTCAAGTGTAGGACCTGGTATAAGAGAGATGCCGTAAAGGGGCTACCAGGTACACATAAAATTGGCCATTTTTATGCGCTAAACGCTCTCATTTTTCATATTTCTAGTGCAGTAATGCAGTTCAAATTTCGTTTTTCAAGTTTGTATGTTCTAGCGCTGCAGTGTGCTGCCATATTTACTTAACTATATACGAGTTGGCAACTCTAGGTTCAGCACCTGTTCACACTGAGTCTATGTTTGGATGTGCCGGTCAGGTTTTGGAAATGTATTCTCTAGCCTTCTGATCGTGCACTCCGCCTCCTAGCCACAGGTGTTTTAATTACAGCAGGTCCAATACACCTCCACAGAGAGAGAGAATTTTAGTCTAGGAAGAGGTTTCACATGTACCCATTCAGATGGAGACGTTTATTCTCAGCGAGGTAAGGCAAGTGTAGGACCTGGTATAAGAGAGATGCCGTAAAGGAGCTACCAGGTACACATAAAATTGGCCATTTTTATGTGCTAAACGCTCTCATTTTTCATATTTCTAGTGCAGTAATGCAGTTCAAATTTCATTTTTCAAGTTTGTATGTTCTAGCGCTGCAGTGTGCTGCCTTATTTACTTAACTATATACGAGTTGGCGACTCTAGGTTCAGCACCTGTTCACACTGAGTCTATGTTTGGATGTGCCGGTCAGGTTTTTGAAACAAAATTAGAAAAATGTTGTCTCTGTCCAAATATATATGGACTTAACTGTATGATTTTAGTACAATCACTATGAAACCAGCAGTTGGTAAGTTCCTCAGGATTCTAGAAACAGTCCTTCTGCATTTTTGTGATAAAAGCTTCTCTACAAGATTATGTTGCTCTTAATTCTCCAGAGGGACCTCATGCATTTTTATAGATAAATTTGCAATTCCAAGTGTAATTATTGGAGGTTTTATGACTTGCTGATCTTGTCTTGCTTTATACCTTCTATACATATTTGCACTTCATTTTATAGTCCTGCTGATACTTCGTCTTATGATTTATGCAGGATATTTAGTATTAGCCTAGATATTGTTTACTCAGCTGTGATTGGCATTATCTTTCATTGTAGAGCAAACATGAATCTTGTGCTTATTTTACAAGTAGTAGGACACGTGCACCCACTGTATTTGCTGGAGTGCGCTAAATGACAAGGTTCTCATTTAGTTTCTTGAAATCTCTGGTTTAACCCCTTAGCGACCGCCGATACGCCTTTTAACGGCGGCCGCTAAGGGTACTTAAACCACAGTGCCGTTAATTAACGGCGCTGTGGAAAAAGTCCATAGCGCCCCCAGAGGCCGATTTTCTCCGGGGTCTCGGCTGCCGAGGGTAGCCGAGACCCCAGAGAACATGATTCGGGGGGGTTTTAACCCACCCCGCATTTGCGATCTCCGGTAATTAACCGTTTACCGGCGATCGCAAAAAAAAACAAAAAAACGCGATCTCTTTTTAATTTCTCTGTCCTCCGATGTGATCGCACATCGGAGGACAGAGAAAAGGGGTCCCAGGTGGCCCCCCAATACTCACCTAGCTCCCCCGATGCTCCTCGTGTCTCCCGGTGGGCGCCGCCATCTTCAAAATGGCGGGCGCATGCGCAGTGCGCCCGCCGGCCGGCACCGGGAGAATCTTTGGGGGCCCATCTGCCGGGGGTAGCCGAGACCCCAAAGAGCATGATCGGGGTCGGTATTACCAACCCCTGTTTTGCGATCGACGGTAATTAACTGCTTACCGGCGACCGCAAAAAAAAAAAAAAAAAAAAAAAGTAAAGTGTAATTCTCTGTCCTCTGATGTGATCGCACATCAGAGGACCGAGAAATAGGGGGATTCGGGGACCCTAGCATACTCGCCTAGGTCCCTGGATCCTCTTGCTGCTCCTCCTGGCCGCCAGCAGAAGAACATGGCGGACGCATGCCCAGTGCGCCCGCCATCTGTCTCCATCTGCCGGCCGGCAGGAGAACAGCAGTTGGGGCTAAAATTAGAGTTAGGGGTAGGGTTAGGGGTAGGGTTAGGGTTAGGGTTAGGGGTAGGGTTGGGGGTAGGGTTAGGGGTAGGGTTAGGGGTAGGGTTAGGGGTAGGGTTAGGGTTAGGGGTAGGGTTAGAGGTAGGGTTAGGGGTAGGGTTAGGGTTAGGGGTAGGGTTAGGGGTAGGGTTAGGGGTAGGGTTAGGGGTAGGGTTAGGGTTAGGGGTAGGGTTAGGGTTAGGGGTAGGGTTAGGGTTAGGGGTAGGGTTAGGGTTAGGGGTAGGGTTAGGGGTTGGGTTAGGGGTAGGGCTAGGGTTAGGGCTAGGGTTAGGGCTAGGGTTGGGGCTAAATTTAGGGTTAGGGTTGGGGCTAAATTTAGGGTTATGCTTCTTTCACACTTACGTCGGTACGGGGCCGTCGCAATGCGTCGGCCCGACATACCGACGCACGTTGTGAAAATTGTGCACAACGTGGGCAGCAGCTGTAGTTTTTCAACGCATCCGCTGCCCAATCTATGTCCTGGGGAGGAGGGGGCGGAGTTACGGCCACGCATGCGCGGTCAGAAATGGCAGATGCGACGTATAAAAAAACGTTTCATTGAACGTTTTTTTGTGCCGACGCTCCGCCAAAACACAACTGATCCAGTGCACGACGGACGCGACGTGTGGCCATCCGTCACGATCCGTCGGCAATACAAGTCTATGGGCAAAAAACGCATCCTGCGGGCACATTTGCAGGATCCGTTTCTTGTCCAAAACGACGGATTGCGACGGAATGCCAAACGACGCAAGTGTGAAAGTAGCCTTAGGGCTAGGGTTAGGGTTGGGGCTAAAGTTAGGGCTAGGGTTGGGGCTAAAGTTAGGATTAGAGCTGGGATTAGGGTTAGGGTTTGGATTAGGGTTGGTATTAGGGTTAGGGTTGGCATTAGGGTTACGCTTGGGATTAGGGTTAGGTTTGGGATTAGGGTTGAGATTAGGATTAGGGGTGTGTTGGATTTAGGGTTTTGATTAGGGTTATGGTTAGGGTTGACATTAGGGTTGTTTTGGGGTAAGGGTTGTGATTATGGTTAGGGTTAGTGATTAGGATTATGGATCAGGTTGGGATTAGGGTTAGGGGTGTGTTGGGGTTAGGGTTGGAGCTAGAATTGGGGGGTTTCCACTGTTTAGGTACATCAGGGGGTCTCCAAACACGACAGCCAATTTTGCGCTCAAAAAGTCAAATGGTGCTCCCTCCCTTCTGAGCTCTGCCGTGCGCCCAAACAGTGGGTTACCCCCACATATGGGGCATCAGCGTACTCGGGATAAATTGGACAACAACTTCTGGGGTCCAATTTCTCTTGTTACCCTTGTGAAAATAAAAACTTGGGGGCTACAAAATCTTTTTTGTGAAAAAAAAAATATTTTTTATTTTCACGACTCTGCATTCTAAACTTCTGTGAAGCACTTGGGCATTCAAAGTTCTCACCACACATCTAGATAAGTTCCTTGGGGGGTCTAGTTTCCAAAATGGGGTCACTTGCGGGGGGTTACTACAGTTTAGGTACATCAGGGGCTCTGCAATCGCAACATAATGCCCACAGACCATTCTATCAAAGTCTGCATTCCAAAAAGGCGCTCCTTCCCTTCCGAGCTCTGCCGTACGCCCAAACAGTGGTTTACCCCCAGATATGGTGCATCAGCGTACTCGGGATAAATTGGACAACAACTATTGCAGTCCAATTTCTCCTGTTACCCTTGTGAAAATAAAAACTTGGGGGCTACAATATCTTTTTTGTGGAAAAAAAAAATATTTTTTATTTTCACGACTCTGCATTCTAAACTTCTGTGAAGCACTTGGGCATTCAAAGTTCTCACCACACATCTAGATAAGTTCCTTGGGGGGTTTAGTTTCCAAAATGGGGTCACTTGTGGAGGGTTTCTACTGGTTAGGTACATCAGGGGCTCTGCAAACGCAACATAATACCCGCAGACCATTCTATCAAAGTCTGCATTCCAAAACGGCGCTCCTTCCTTCCGAGCTCTGCCGTGCGCCCAAACAGTGGTTTACCCCCACATGTGGGGTACCAGCATACTCAGGACAAATTGGACAACAACTTTTGGGGTCCAATTTCTCTTGTTACCCTTGTGAAAATAAAAACTTGGGGGCTAAAAAATCTTTTTCGTGGAAAAAAAAAATATTTTTTATTTTCACGGCTCTGCATTATAAACTTCTGTGAAGCACTTGGGCATTCAAGGTTCTCACCACACATCTAGATAAGTTCCATGGGGGGTCTAGTTTCCAAAATGGGGTCACTTGTGGGGGATTTCTACTGTTTAGGCACATCAGGGGCTCTCCAAACGCGACATGGCGACCGATCTCAATTCCAGCCAATTCTACATTGAAAAAGTAAAACGGCACTCTTTCTCTTCCAAGCTCTGCGGTGCACCCAAACAGTGGTTTACCCCCACATATTGGGTATCGACGTACTCAGGAGAAATTGCACAACAACTTTAGTGGTCTAATTTCTCCTGTTACCCTTGTGAAAATAAAAATGTGTGGGCAAAAAGATCATTTTTGTAGAAAAAATGCAATTTTTTTTTTTCACGGCTCTACGTTATAAACTTCTGTGAAGCACATGGGGGTTCAAAGTGCTGGCCACACATCTAGATAAGTTCCTTAAGGGGTCTAGTTTCCAAAATGGTGTCACTTGTGGGGGGTTTCCACTGTTTAGGCACATCAGGGGCTCTCCAGATGCGACATGGCGTCCAATCTCAATTCCAGCCAATTCTACATTGAAAAAGTAAAACGGCACTCCTTCTCTTCCAAGCTCTGCGGTGCGCCCTAACAGTTGTTTACCCCCACATATTGGGTATCAGCGTACTCAGGAGAAATTGCACAACAACTTTTGTGGTCTAATTTCTCCTGTTACCCTTGTGAAAATAAAAATTTGTGGGCAAAAAATCATTTTTGTAGAAAAAATGCAATTTTTTTTTTCACGGCTCTACGTTATAAACTTCTGTGAAGCACATGGGGGTTCAAAGTGCTCACCACACATCTAGATATGTTCCTTAAGGGGTCTAGTTTCCAAAAAGGGGTCACTTGTGGGGGGTTTCCACTGTTTAGGCACATCAGGGGCTCTCCAAACGCGACATGGCGTCCAATCTCAATTCCAGCCAATTCTACATTGAAAAAGTAAAACGGCGCTCCTTCACTTCCAAGCTCTGCGGTGCGCCCAAACAGTGGTTTACCCTCACATATGGGGTATCGACGTATTCAGGAGAAATCGCACAACAACTTTTGTGGTCTAATTTCTCCTGTTACCCTTGTGAAAATAAGAATTTGTGGGCGAAAAGATCATTTTTGTGTAAACAAAAGCGATTTTTTATTTTCACGGCTCTACGTTATAAACTTTTGTGAAGCACTTGGGGGTTCAAAGTGCTCACCACACATCTAGATAAGTTCCTTAAGGGGTCTAGTTTCCAAAATGGTGTCACTTGTGGGGAGTTTCCACTGTTTAGGCACATCAGGGGCTCTCTAAACGTGACATGGCGTCCGATCTCAATTCCAGCCAATTCTGCATTGAACAAAATAAATAGAGATAGCGGCGCTGATGCAGATGGAAATGAGACGCAGCAGGTAATATTCTGTACCACACACAGAGAAAATGAATAAATGTATAAAATAAATAAAAAACCTGCGCTGTCTGCTATATATACAGAAATCAAACAATCACAGTACGAAATTACCTGTCAGATGAGGAACATTAATCGTATTGAAATGTATACATCTACTCAAACTCAGATAGATGCAATTAGTAGCTATAATAGAAAAAAGGAAAAGAAAAAAGGAGAGCAATATTAGTAAATGATTCCTATTTTTAAAAGGGTAAGGATACTACTATAATGTGTGTAAATATTATCGGGAGTGCATAAGTAATATTCCCGAAAATACCAGGATAGTAAAAAAGAGACTAAAAATATAATAAAATAATATAATATACTCCTGTGGTTTAAACGTTGTTAATAAAGCACCCGTTCCTGCCTGGAAATGGAGTCAATATAGTAGCAAACAAGTACTCGTATATAAATCAATGGAGGCGCCGTAATTGCGCACACAGTCTCAGTGCAGTACCTGTAATGTAGATAGGCGCTTTAGGAACCTCCGTGGTTACTGTAGATGAATGCTGCTAAATAATCAGCTGATGGATGCGGGCGTTACAATCTTCCAAGCGGCTTGTGCGAGCGCTGTCCCGGCCGGTGACAGACGCCTGCGCGGCCGCTGCTTGAACGTCCTAGTACGATGCTTCGCAGGACCTGCAGTGACGTTCGGGTCACGTGTTCTTGAGTCACGTGGTGCCCCTGGAGACACTACGGATCGCAGTGGGAGCCAAAAACCAACGCGTTTCGGAATGACGCGGATTCCTTCATCAGGGTTGGCTCCCCCTGCGTTGGAATAGCTCTAAATACCTGCGGTATGTCTCTCATAGGCTTAATTGAATGCAAATAGCTCCACCTCATAATTGAGGCCTTTAGGTCTCAAAGTATCCATCTCGAAGATATACTTAGTTTCTTCACGAGACATCTGACTAATAAAATCTCCATTACGCCAGTCTCGATGTACCACCCTCATACCCACCACTTTTGATCCTTGCGGATGTCCTTCATGGTGGATTAAAAAATGTTTAGACAGTGGGTGATCAGCGTATTTATTACGTATATTTCGAAGGTGCTCATTAATTCTCTGATTTAGAGCCCGTTTTGTGCGTCCCACATAATGTTTCCCACACGGACATTCGATGACATATATCACCCCTTGCGTTGTACAGGTTATAAAGTCCGTAATGGGGAATTCCGTACCGTTCCGTGATATCACATGTTTTTGTTTACTTAATTTTAGTGATTTACACATTTTACATTTTTGGCACGGAAAAAAGCCCTGAATAATTTGTTTAAAGGGGCCCCTAGTTTTCATCGGGGGATTTGGATTCCGCACAGTGGGGGCAATTAGTAGGCCTAGATTGCGTGCTTTTCTAAAAACAAAACGTGGGCGTTCAGATAGTTTGTCTCCTATTGTGTGATCATCTTTCAGGAGGTCCCAGTGTTTATTTACAATTTTTCTCAAGATTTGTATGTTTGAATTGTATTGGGTGATAATAGGTATCACTATCTGGGATTGCTGTTAAAAGGGATCCTGTTCCTCCTTATTACTATCAGCAAGGAGTTTTGTTCGAGAGATTGTTTTAACCATGTTTTTAGTTAGGGTTAAAGCTTCTTTATCGTACCCTTTATTTACAAACTTGTTAATAAGCATATCAGCCTCCCTATCGAAATCATCTATGTTAGTGCAATTACGATTTGATCTAATGAACTGGCTACGGGGAACATTTAGCAACCATCTGGGTAACCATTCTGCATTGAAAAAGTCAAACGGCGCTCCTTCACTTCTAAGTTCTGCGGTGCGCCCTAACAGTGGTTTACCCCCACATATGGGGTATTGGCGTATTCAGGAGAAATTGCATAACAAAATTTATGGTTACATTTCTGTTTTTACACTTGTGAAAATAAAAAAAATGGTTCTGAATTAAGATGTTTGCAAAAAAAAGTTAAATGTTCATTTTTTCCTTCCACATTGTTTCAGTTCCTGTGAAGCACATAAAGGGTTAATAAACTTCTTGAATGTGGTTTTGAGAACCTTGAGGGGTGTAGTTTTTAGAATGGTGTCACACTTCATTATTTTCTATCATATAGACCCCTCAAAATGACTTCAAATGTGATGTGGTCCCTAAAAAAAAATGGTGTTGTAAAAATGAGAAATTGCTGGTCAACTTTTAACCCTTATAACTCCCTAACAAAAAAAAATTTTGTTTCCAAAATTGTGCTGATGTAAAGTAGACATGTGGGAAATGTTATTTATTAACTATTTTTCGTGACATATCTCTCTGATTTAAGGGCATAAAAATACAAAGTTTGAAAATTGCAAAATTTTAAAAACTTTCGCCATATTTCCGTTTTTTTCATAAATAATCGCAAGTAATATCGAAGAAATGTTACCACTAACATGAAGTACAATATGTCACGAAAAAACAATCTCAGAATCAGCAGGATCCGTTGAAGCGTTCCAGAGTTATAACCTCATAAAGTGACAGTGGTCAGAATTGCAAAAATTGGCCTGGTCATTAAGTACCAAATTGGCTCTGTCACTAAGGGGTTAAAAAAGCAAACAAACAATTCCAAGTATCTGATGGCATTTTATGTTCTATTTGGGGGTATCATGGGGGTTCTCTAGTGCTAGGGCTAATCAAATCCGACCAAAGACAAAATCTGCAAATAGTTTATATTTTCATCCTGCGTTTGCATGGGTTTCCTCCTAGTACTGCGGTTTCTTCCCTCACTCCAAGATTAGTGACTGGGAATTTAGATTGTGTGCCCCAATGTTTGTAAAGTACCATGGAGTATGTGATGGTGTTATAAATACTTATGAGGAACATAAATTTTAGAGGGCTTTTTTACATAAAAATGACACTGTTCCTATCTAAATAATTGTATTTAGCAATGAATGAATATCCTGGGTCCTCTAGCTCAAGAGACACTACTCTTAGTTTGCTATTAGTGGCTCAGTCCTTCAGATTTCTAGTTGGCTTTTAGCTTCTTTTTACTATAAGCAACAGAGTCCTAGATTAGAAACCCCTCTGTTTATATTTTAGATTTTCTTTCTAAATTAAACAATAGCTTGAAGGCACGGGCTATGTGAGTGAAATTATTTAATAAAATATGAACAAAATAAGTCTGGTTTAACATGACAGCAATTTTTGCAATGTTTATTCCATAGAAAATTAGACATAAAATTAATGAAAATTAATCTATCCCACTACAAATTATTAGCATAATTTACAAACAATATGATGTTTTAAAAAAAAAGCAAACAGAAATATTTACATGCCTTTCTCCAGCACAATATGCAAATCTTTATGACTACTGCAGTCTGCAAATTATAATATAATAATAATAATAATAATAATTTTTATTTATATAGCGCCAACATATTCCGCAGCGCTTTACAACTTATAGAGGGGACTTGTACAGACAATAGACATTAAAAGTGTATATAATTGGGTGTCGTCAGTATAGAGATGGTACTGGAAACCAAATCTACTGATTGTTTGTCCAATAGGGGCAGTATACAGCGAGAAGAGGAGGGGGCCTAGGACTGATCCTTGAGGAACCCCAACAGTAAGGGGAAGGTGAGAGGAGGAGGAACCAGCAAAACATACAGTGAAGGATTGGTCAGAGAGATAGGAGGAGAACTAGGAGAGAACGGTGTCCTTGAGGCCGATGGTGTGGAGCACAGTGAGGAGGAGCTGATGATCCACAATATTGAATGCTGCAGAGAGATCCAAGAGAATTAGCATGGAGTAGTGACCATTAGATTTAGCTGTTAGTAGGTCATTAGAGACTTTAGTGAGGGCAGTTTCAGTAGAGTGTAAAGAGCGGAAGCCAGATTGAAGAGGGTCGAGAAGAGAGTTATCTGAGAGATAGCGGGTAAGACGGGAGTGGACCAGGTGTTCGAGGAGTTTAGAGATGAAGGGAAGATTAGAGACAGGTCTATAATTAGCGGCACAGTTTTGATCGAGGGATGGTTTTTTAAGTAATGGATGTATGATGGCATGCTTAAATGAGGAGGGAAAAATACCGGAAGTGAGGGAAAGGTTGAATATTTTTGTTAGGTGAGAGGTGACAGCCTGCTTACTTCTTCTTCTGTAACTGGTTCAAAGTCAGAGAGTGAACTAGATGCAGTGGGGGAGGGAGGACAGTGCATGGTATGAAGAGATTGGGAGATGATTTCCTGTCGAATGTGGTCAATGTTTTCTTTTAAGTAATTGGCCAGATCGTCAGCACAGAGATCTGTGGTTGGGGCCTGCACTCTTGGGTTGAGTAGGGACTGGAACTTCATCCCTTCATGACAACTATCTTTATTACTTTGTAGAGCACCTTTGGCTGCTATGGCCTGCTGCAAACATGATGGGTAGCCAGACACCAGCTTCTAGCAACTTTCCTGAAGAATCTTAGCCTATTCTTCATGGGCAATGACCTTATGTTCACTAGTATTGATGGCTTTCTTAGAGAGTGGCCCAAAAAAGTTAATAGAAGAGTTAATTGCCTTGCACAAACAATAAAAAAGATGCAAAAATATAGCAAAAGCATTAAATGTCTCTGGAAATACAGTTGGAAGCATATTTTGCAATAATAACAGCCCAACACTGGTTACACTACCTGGAAATGGCAGAAAGAGGATGATATCTCTGGATGCAACCAGATTCCTGAGGAGGTGGTTGGCCACAAAGCCTTGAGTCCAGCAAGATTTGAATGCTACTTTCTGCTGCAGCATGTATTGCCAATCCACATCATCGCTACGTTATCTTTCACTACTGCATCTACATTTATATATTGGATTGCTTGCACTTAATAAATTGCAGCAACATAGCATTTTGAGTGCCAAGTTTTATCCACCATTATTTAGGGAATACGATCCTACATGGGCACTGAACAAAAGAGTGCTGTGCTCACACTCTCCAGCAAGATTTGGTGTCAGCAGCCACTGAGGTTTTAGCTTGTGTTGTAGGGCACATACTAAACACTTAAAGAGGTTTTACCATAAGAAAAAATGCATCCTATCTTAAAGGGTAACAATTCTCCTTATGGAGAGTGACATACCAGCTGGCTTGTCAAGGTAAGGAGGCTTATTCGCTGTGCAATGCTCCTCTGGAAAATTAAATATGCAAATTGCCTCTTCTGAGGAAAAGAGGACTTAAACTCTATAGCGCCACCTGTTGGAAGTAGCGATCCTACAAGTCACAATCAACCCATTAACGACTGGTGGATATTCAGACATGTTAGGGCACAGAGTTCCAGAGTATGGGGGATATTCGGAGAAACCTTGGATGTGATTTAGTGAGAAACAAATAAGTATGGAGGAGAGAAGGACATCTTGGGAAGATCGGAGATTACGCGAGGGAAAATATCGGGACATTAGGTTGGAGATGTATGGAGGAAAAAGGTTATGGATGGCTTTGTAGGTCAATATTAGTAGTTTGTACTGGATACGCTGGGGAATTGGGAACCATTGAAGGGATTTGCGAAAGGCAGAAATGGAGGAGTAGAGAGGAGAGAGATTAACTAGTCGGGCAGCAGAGTTAAGGACAGACTGGAGAGGTGCGAGAATTTTAGCAGGTAGGCCACAGAGGAGGATGTTGCAGTAGTCAAGATGGGAGATGAGGGCATGCACAAGCATTTTAGTAGAGTATGGGTTGAGGAAAAAAGGAATTCTGGAAATATTTTTGAGCTGGTGGCAACAGGAGGTGGCGCGAGATCTTGGATGTGCGGTTTGAAGGACAGGGCAGAATCAAGGGTTACTCCAAGGCAGCAGATTTCTGCTACACGAAAAAGCATGATGTCATTTATTGTGATAGATAAATCAGGTAGGGAAGATATAGGAGATGGAGGAAAGATAATGCGCTCAGATTTGTGCACATTGAGCTTCAGGAGGCAAGATGAAAAGAAGGAAGATATGGCTAATAGACATTCTTGGATTTTGGACAGCAGAGAAGCGACGTCTGGGCTAGAGAGGTAGATCTGAGTGTCATCGGCATACAGATAGTACTGGAAGCCATAGTAACATAGTAACATAGTAACATAGTTAGTAAGGCCGAAAAAAGACATTTGTCCATCCAGTTCAGCCTATATTCCATCATAATAAATACCCAGATCTACGTCCTTCTACAGAACCTAATAATTGTATGATACAATATTGTTCTGCTCCAGGAAGACATCCAGGCCTCTATTGAACCCCTCGACTGAGTTCGCCATCACCACCTCCTCAGGCAAGCAATTCCAGATTCTCACTGCCCTAACAGTAAAGAATCCTCTTCTATGTTGGTGGAAAAACCTTCTCTCCTCCAGACGCAAAGAATGCCCCCTTGTGCCCGTCACCTTCCTTGGTATAAACAGATCCTCAGCGAGATATTTGTATTGTCCCCTTATATACTTATACATGGTTATTAGATCGCCCCTCAGTCGTCTTTTTTCTAGACTAAATAATCCTAATTTCGCTAATCTATCTGGGTATTGTAGTTCTCCCATCCCCTTTATTAATTTTGTTGCCCTCCTTTGTACTCTCTCTAGTTCCATTATATCCTTCCTGAGCACCGGTGCCCAAAACTGGACACAGTACTCCATGTGCGGTCTAACTAGGGATTTGTACAGAGGCAGTATAATGCTCTCATCATGTGTATCCAGACCTCTTTTAATGCACCCCATGATCCTGTTTGCCTTGGCAGCTGCTGCCTGGCACTGGCTGCTCCAGGTAAGTTTATCATTAACTAGGATCCCCAAGTCCTTCTCCCTGTCAGATTTACCCAGTGGTTTCCCGTTCAGTGTGTAATGGTGATATTGATTCCCTCTTCCCATGTGTATAACCTTACATTTATCATTGTTAAACCTCATCTGCCACCTTTCAGCCCAAGTTTCCAACTTATCCAGATCCATCTGTAGCAGAATACTATCTTCTCTTGTATTAACTGCTTTACATAGTTTTGTATCATCTGCAAATATCGATATTTTACTGTGTAAACCTTCTACCAGATCATTAATGAATATGTTGAAGAGAACAGGTCCCAATACTGACCCCTGCGGTACCCCACTGGTCACAGCGACCCAGTTAGAGACTATACCATTTATAACCACCCTCTGCTTTCTATCACTAAGCCAGTTACTAACCCATTTACACACATTTTCCCCCAGACCAAGCATTCTCATTTTGTGTACCAACCTCTTGTGCGGCACGGTATCAAACGCTTTGGAAAAATCGAGATATACCACGTCCAATGACTCACCGTGGTCCAGTCTATAGCTTACCTCTTCATAAAAACTGATTAGATTGGTTTGACAGGAGCGATTTCTCATAAACCCATGCTGATATGGAGTTAAACAGTTATTCTCATTGAGATAATCCAGAATAACATCCCTCAGAAACCCTTCAAATATTTTACCAACAATAGAGGTTAGACTTACTGGCCTATAATTTCCAGGTTCACTTTTAGAGCCCTTTTTGAATATTGGCACCACATTTGCTATGCGCCAGTCCTGCGGAACAGACCCTGTCGCTATAGAGTCACTAAAAATAAGAAATAATGGTTTATCTATTACATTACTTAGTTCTCTTAGTACTCGTGGGTGTATGCCATCCGGACCCGGAGATTTATCTATTTTAATCTTATTTAGCCGGTTTCGCACCTCTTCTTGGGTTAGATTGGTGACCCTTAATATAGGGTTTTCATTGTTTCTTGGGATTTCACCTAGCATTTCATTTTCCACCGTGAATACCGTGGAGAAGAAGGTGTTTAATATGTTAGCTTTTTCCTCGTCATCTACAACCATTCTTTCCTCACTATTTTTTAAGGGGCCTACATTTTCAGTTTTTATTCTTTTACTATTGATATAGTTGAAGAACAGTTTGGGATTAGTTTTACTCTCCTTAGCAATGTGCTTCTCTGTTTCCTTTTTGGCAGCTTTAATTAGTTTTTTAGATAAAGTATTTTTCTCCCTATAGTTTTTTAGAGCTTCAATGGTGCCATCCTGCTTTAGTAGTGCAAATGCTTTCTTTTTACTGTTAATTGCCTGTCTTACTTCTTTGTTTAGCCACATTGGGTTTTTCCTATTTCTAGTCCTTTTATTCCCACAAGGTATAAACCGCTTACACTGCCTATTTAGGATGTTCTTAAACATTTCCCATTTATTATCTGTATTCTCATTTCTGAGGATATTGTCCCAGTCTACCAGATTAAGGGCATCTCTAAGCTGGTCAAACTTTGCCTTCCTAAAGTTCAGTGTTTTTGTGACTCCCTGACAAGTCCCCCTAGTGAAAGACAGGTGAAACTGCACAATATTGTGGTCGCTATTTCCTAAATGCCCAACCACCTGCAGATTTGTTATTCTGTCAGGTCTATTAGATAGTATTAGGTCTAAAAGTGCTGCTCCTCTGGTTGGATTCTGCACCAATTGTGAAAGATATTTTTTCTTGGTTATTAGCAGAAACCTGTTGCCTTTATGGGTTTCACAGGTTTCTGTTTCCCAGTTAATATCCGGGTAGTTAAAGTCCCCCATAACCAGGACCTCATTATGGGTTGCAGCTTCATCTATCTGCTTTAGAAGTAGACTTTCCATGCTTTCTGTTATATTTGGGGGTTTGTAACAGACCCCAATGAGAATTTTGTTACCATTTTTCCCTCCATGAATTTCAACCCATATGGACTCGACATCCTCATTCCCTTCGCTAATATCCTCCCTTAAAGTGGACTTTAGACAAGACTTTACATAGAGACAAACCCCTCCTCCTCTCCGATTTTTACGATCCTTTCTAAACAGACTGTAACCCTGTAAGTTAACTGCCCAGTCATAGCTTTCATCTAACCATGTCTCGGTTATTCCCACTATGTCAAAGTTACCTGTAGATATTTCTGCTTCTAGTTCTTCCATCTTGTTTGTCAGGCTTCTGGCGTTTGCGAGCATGCAGTTTAGAGGATTTTGTTTTGTTCCAATCTCCTCACTGTGGATTGTTTTAGAAATGTTCTTACCTCCCTTCTGAGTATGTTTTCCTGGGTCGTCTTTGTTCGAGTCTAATGTTTTTCTTCCCGTCCCCTCTTCTTCTAGTTTAACGCCCTCCTGATGAGTGTAGCGAGTCTTCTGGCGAATGTGTGTTTCCCAGGTTTGTTGAGGTGTAGTCCGTCTCTGGCGAGGAGTCCATCATACCAGTAATTCACACCGTGGTCCAGGAATCCAAATCCTTGTTGTCTGCACCATCGTCTTAGCCAGTTGTTTGCATCAAGGATCCTGTTCCATCTCCTGGTGCCATGCCCGTCTACTGGAAGGATAGAAGAAAAAACTACCTGTGCATCCAGTTCCTTTACTTTCTTCCCCAACTCTTCAAAGTCCTTGCAGATTGTCGGTAGGTCCTTCCTTGCCGTGTCATTGGTGCCAACATGTATCAGAAGAAATGGGTGGACGTCCTTGGAGCTGAAGAGCTTTGGTATCCTATCGGTCACATCCTTGATCATCGCACCTGGAAGGCAGCATACTTCTCTTGCAGTTATGTCCGGTCTGCAGATGGCTGCTTCGGTGCCTCTCAGTAGTGAGTCTCCCACCACCACCACTCTTCGTTGCTTCTTGGCTGTACTTTTTGCTGTCACTTGTTGCTGTGTGCCCTTTTCTTTTTTGCTTGCTGGTATTGCTTCATTCTTAGGTGTGCCATCTTCATCCTCTACAAAGATTTGATATCGGTTCTTCAGTTGTGTGGTTGGTGATTTCTCCATGGTCTTCTTGCTTCTTTTGGTCACATGCTTCCACTCATCTGCTTTTGGAGGTTCTCTGACACTTTTTGCACCTTCTGTGACCAGTAGAGATGCTTCTGTTCTGTCTAGAAAGTCTTCATTCTCTTTGATGAGTTTCAAAGTTGCTATTCTTTCTTCCAGACCCCGCACCTTTTCTTCTAAAAGGGCCACTAGTCTACACTTCTGACAGGTGAAATTGGATTCTTCTTCTGGTCGATCTGTGAACATGTAGCACATGCTGCAGCTCACCATGTAGGTTGTCACATCTGCCATGTTGCTCCTAGATCCTGCTGACTTGCTGTGTGTTTTCCTTCTTGTGTAATCTACTCAGCCAAGCTCTCTTGCAATAATGTCCTACAGGCAAAAATTCGCGCGCCGTAAGGCGCGCGGTTTGGTGATGCTTTCGAAGCAGCTGGTCCCGGCTGTACCCAACGATCTTCTAGCTTAGGGAGACTTCGCTTCTCCCAGAAGGCACCTGGAATATGCAAATTAGCCTCCTGAAGCATAGGAGTTTATGAGTTGTCCCAGGCCAAGGGTACAGATGGAGAAGAGGTGTAGAGGTCATAGGACAGAGCCTTCAGAGACTCCAACAAAGAGAGGCAGGACTATTATTATTATTTATTTATTTATATAGCACCATTGATTCCATGGTGCTGTACATGAGAAGCGGTTACATACAAATTACAGATATCACTTACAGTAAGCAACCTAACAATTACAGACGGATACAGAGGGGTGAGGACCCTGCCCTTGCGGGCTTACATTCTACAGGATGGTGGGGAAGATGACAGTAGGTCGAGGGTTGCAGGAGCTCCGTTGTTGGTGAGGCGGTAGATCCGGTGGTGGTGAGGAGGTAGCGGGGTCAGTCCAGGCTGTAAGCTTTCCTGAAGATATTTTTCAGATTTCATCTGAAGGATCCGAATGTGGTTGATAGTCGGACATGTTGGGGCAAAGAATTCCATAAGATGGGGGATATTTGGGAGAAGTCTTGGAGGCAGTTGGGTGAGGAGCGAATAAGTGTGGAGGAGAAGGAGCTCTTGGGAGGACCAAAGATTACGTGAGGGAAGATATCGGGAGATTAGTTCAGAGATATATGGAGGAGACAGGTTATAGATGGCTTTGTAGGTCAGTATTAGTAATTTGAACTGGATACGCTGAGGGAATGGGAGCCAGTGAAGAGATTTGCAGGGGAGGAAGAAGAGGAGTAGCGAGGAGAGAGATGAATTAGTTGGGGAGCAGAGTTAAGGATGGACTGGAGAGGTGAACGGGTGTTGGCTGGGAGGCCACAGAAAAGTTGCAGTAGTCAAGGCAGGAGATGATGAGGACATGCACAAGCATTTTAGTAGGTTTACAGTTAAGTAAAGGACGGATTCTGGAGACATTTTTGAGCTGGAGGCGACAGAAGATGGAAAGAGCTTGGATGTGTTGTTTGAAGGACAGGGCAGAGTCAAGGGTTACTCCGAGGCAGCAGACGTCCGATACAGGGGAAAGTGTGATGTCGTTAATTGCGATAGATAGGTCAGGCAAGGAAGATCTATGAGATGGAGGAAAGATGATGAGTTCAGATTTGTCCTCATTGAGTTTGAGGAAGCGAGAGGAGAAGAAGGAGGATATGGCTGATAAACACTCCAAAATTCTGGACAGCAGAGAGGTGATGTCGGGGCCAGCGAGGTAGATCTAAGTGTCATTGGTGTTAGGGGTCAAGTTCCCGCCTCTGCACAGGGGGAATCTCGGGCCATCTCCACTGCGTTCTCCCATTCTCATCCTGCCGCAGTGGAGCCTGCTCAGCGGAGATGTCAGTCCCAGCGTCTCGCTCAGTCTGACACTGTGCAAAGGGTTACTGCTGCCCTTCCAGCTTCTGCCATTGTAGCCAGTACTGGGCAGCAGCGAACAGACATCTTTGGGGCTAAGTCCTATTTTTCCTCTTCTGAGCATGCCCAGGGTAAGATCTCTCATTGCAGATCAAGGGTCACATGCTTAGATACTGCAGCAAACCCCTCTAGGAAGGTTCTGAAGGTGCTGAACTTCTGTGGCAGCCTCCCATTGGTCCTTCCGGGAAGGTCCTGTACTTGCTGCAGCTATAAAAGGTGCCCATGACCGCACGGACATGCGCTAGTATCAATTCATGTCATGAGTTTTGCACCAATGTGGTCATTCATGTGTGTATTCAGGGACCCGGCTGAAATAAGCCACTAGTATACCGGCACCTCCGATGAGGAGATTGTGTGTATGCATTCAGGGCCCCAGCTGAAATAAGCCACTAGAATACCAGCTCCTCTGGTGAGGAGATTGTGTGATTGCCTCTTTAACTGTGTGACCACAAACTGCTATCTGCTCGGCAGTTGCTGTGTACTCCTGTGAGCTAAACAGGACACAGTGCTTTCTCTATAGGTGACTCTGTGAAGTAACAGAATTCGCTTCTACCACCAAATAGGGCCGCCATTTGCCAGCAGCAGGTTCTCTCCTGCACGGTAGACCCCAGGCTGTGAACGCACCAAATATCATCTCACTATTTATTCGGTGCGTTCCGCCAGCCCTAACAGAATACTAGCGCCAGGGTCTGGCTAGTAAATGGCGGACGTTCAGCGTCTACAGCGGTACATCCAGCAGCTGTAGCGTAGGTTGGCGGCTCTAGAACGCACAACCTCAGCTGTGGATGTTACCGCAGTCGCTGTTCAGGCTGCGAGTGTAGCTGCAGCCAGTTTGTCCTCTGCCACCCCTGCTCCGACTTTAACCCATCTCCCACTTCCAGACAAGTTTGCTGGTGACAGTAAGCTATGTTGGGGATTTGTGAGTCAGTGCTCCATACATCTAGAGCTCCTGGCTGCACAGTTTCCTATGGAACGGGTGAAAGTGGGATTTATTTCATCCCTTTTGTCGGGCAGGGCGCTGGAGTGGGCAACGCCGCTGTGGGAGTGTGATGATCGTGTGGTGCAGAGTGCTCCTCTCTTCTTGGTCGCTCTGAAACAGGTCTTTTTAGGGCCTCCTGTCACCCACGATACTGCGCTCCAATTGTTGGCAATTACACAAGGTTCGTCCATGGTCAGCCAGTTCGCCATCCAATTCCGGACTCTGGCCTCTGAGCTGGAGTGGCAAGATAAAGTCCTTATTCCGGTGTTCTGGAAAGGACTGGCAGACCATGTGAATGACGCTTTGGCCACCAGGGAGATTCTCGCCACACTGGAGGAGATCATTTCAAAATCTACCCACATCGACCTCCGTTTTAACGAACGGAGGTTAGAGCGGACCCAGTGTAGGCAGAGGTTTTGGCTGGCTCCCACCTTCGCCAGGCCTCTAGAATGCTCCGTTCAGGCATTCGACTCCCATGAGGCCATAGAGGTTTCTCGAGCGGGACCAAAGCCTCGGACCGCTCGAGTACCCGTGGTTTGTAAAAATTGCCAACAGCTAGGACATTATGCCAATAAATGTCCATGGCGGTTGGGAAACGATTGTGTCTAGTAACCATTGGAGGAGCTTCACTAAACACAGCGGCATTTTCCTCCAAGCTGTCCTGTAAAGGGACAATCACGTTAGGCTCATCCACTCTAACAGTCGAGCTTTGCGTGGACTCTGGAGAAGAGGGAAATTTCAGGTCCTCTGCTTTTGCTCTGCATTCAGGTTTCCACTACCGAGATACCCGCAGATCTTTCTTCCCTTCCCAAGTACTATTGGTCCTATGCAGACGTGTTCTCCAAAAAGGCTGCAGAGACCCTTTCGCATCACCGCCCCTATGACTGTCCTATTGATCTCATGCCTGGAGCAGAACCTCCTCGGGGACGGGTCTATCCCCTCTCTCTCCCGGAAATGGAGGCTATGTCCCAAGACATCCAGGAGAATTTGGCAAGAGGGTTCATTAGGAAGTCAGTGTCACCTGCAGGGGCGGGGTCCTTCTTCGTGCAGAAGAAGAACCGAGAATTACGTCCATGCATAGACTACAGGGGTCTTAACGCCATCACCATTAAGAATAAGTACCGTTGTCCCTGATTTCTGAGCTCTTTGATAGGCTATGGGGAGCAAGGGTGTTTACCAAATTAGATCTGCGGGGTACTTATAACCTGATTCGCACCCATGAGGGGGACGAGTGGAAGATGACTTTTAATACCAGGGATGGGCATTATGAGTATCTGGTGATGCCCTTTGGGCTCTGTAATGCCCCAGCCGTTTTCCAAGACGTTGTTAACGATATCTTCCGGGATATGCTCTCCACCTCGGTCATAATCTATCTGGATGAAATTCTCATCTTCTCTCCAGATATTGACTCGTACCGGAGAGATGCTGGCGGAGTCTTCGACCTCTTACGGGCAAATTCCCTCTAAGCAGAGTTGGAGAAGTGTATGTTTGAGCAGGAGTCTTTACTGGGGTTGAGCGAAACGGATCGGACAAATTCAAAAATCGACGACTTTCGGCGTTTCGTATGATGCTTTCAGTGCCATATTTCAGCCAATGAAGGAGGACGCAAAGTGTGGGCAGCGTGATGACATAGGTCTCGGTCCCCACCATCTTAGAGAAGGGCATGACAGTGATTGGCTTGCTTTCTGCGGCATCACAGGGGCTATAAAGGGGCGTGCACGCTGACCACCATCTTACTTCTGCCGATCGTAGCATAGAGAGAGGTTGCCGCAGCTTCATCAGAAGAAGGGATATAGTTAGGGAGGGAAGATTAACCCCCGAAACTGCTTGTGCTGTAGCGATTTCCACTGTCCTACACCACCATTTGGTTGCAGGGACAGTGGAGGCTATATTTTTGTGCATCAGCTCTGTAGCTTATTAGGCTGCCTTATAAGGCTCCCTGATAGCTGGATTGCTGTTTGCACGCCGCTGTGCAAACCAACTGCTTTTTTAAAAGCAAAAATCCTGTTGCTCCTTTCTGCACAGTTATCGTGTTTATTTGTCCACACTTTTGTGTGCAGCAGTCTTTTTTTATAGCTGCCATACTTTTCCTGAGATTACTGGAGGGAGATTGAAATTGTACTACAGTCCTTGTATTTTTTCATATATCTTCCAGTCAGTTTCTGCCACTTAGATTGCGTTGTTTTCTACACTGGGCCTGAGTTTTGGGTCAGTCTCCCCCCAAAAAAGGGGACATTCAAATTCTCACAAAGTGGATCTACTGCAGTCCTGTTAGTTTGGTGTATGTCAGCCAGCCACTTTCTGCCGCTTAGATTGCGTTGTTTTATACACTGGGCCTGAGTTTTGGGTCAGTCTTCCCCTAAAAAAGGGAGTTTCAAATTCTCACAAAGTGGATCTACTGCAGTCCTGTTAGTTTGGTGTATGTCAGCCAGTCACTTTCTGCCACTTAGACTGCGTTGTTTTATACACTGTGCCTGAGTTTTGGGTCAGTCTCCCCCCAAAAAAGGGAGTTTCAAATTCTCACAAAGTGGATCTATTGCAGTCCTGTTAGTTTGGTGTATGTCAGCCAGCCACTTTCTCCAACTTACATTGCGTTGTTTTATACACTGAGCCTGTGTTTTGGGTCAGTCTCCCCCCAAAAAGGGAGTTTCAAATTCTCAACAAGTTGATATAAACCTTCTACCTTGGTTTACAGTACCATATAACGGTTGTTATTTTGGTTAGATTTTCCAAAAAATGAGGAAGTCTTGTGGAAGAGGCCGTGGGCGGTGGTTGCCAGCTGGTACTGATGGTGGTGGTGGTGCATCTGGTGGTAGTGGCAAAAGCACAATAGCACCTTAGGCTGGAGGTGTTGAGCCAGCATCATCGTCTGGCTGCACAAGGCCTCGAAGGCTCCCTTTTCTGGGAGTAGGAAAATGGCTTGTAAAGCCGGAGCAGCAGGAAAAAGTTTTGGCTTTCATTGCTTACTCAGCCTCTGGCTCTTTCGCCTCCTCTTCAGAAAGTTCCAAATATAAAAGCAGCGAGTCATCAGTGGATGCTCCCGGTCAGGAACAAGACGTTTCCTTGTGTCCTTCACAGGATGCGTCAGGCGACACTACAGGTTACTCCATGGAGCTCTTTACACATACCGTGCCTGGGTTAGAATGGGAAATTGGTAACTGCCCATTACAAGATGGATCGGACATGGAGTGCACTGATGCACAGCCACAGCTAGATTATAATGCTGTTCCATTGACTCAGATCACTACATTGCCCTCGCAGTGTACAGAGCCACAATCTGACCCTGATGAGACTATGGTGCCCCATCCCGAACGCTATAGCACCTTTCACGGTGACACAGAGGAAGGTGCACATGACATTGAAGAGGAGGTGATAGATGACCCAGTTGTTGACCCAGATTGGCAGCCATTGGGGGAAGAGGGTGCTGCTGCCAGTAGCTCTGAAGAAGAGGAGGATGATCCGCAGCAGCCGTCTACATCGCAACAGCTGTCATCTGGCAGGCCCGTATCAGGCCAAAAAGTTTGTCAAAAATAAAAACAGTTTTAGGACAGCGTGGCCATCCGGTGAAAGTAGCACAGCGTGCAATGCCTGAAAAGGTGTTCCATAGTAGGAAGAGTGCAGTGTGGCAATTTTTTAACCAAGATCCGAATGATCAGGCAAAAGTTATCTGTAAGAAATTCTCAAAGACCTTTAGCAGAGGGAAGAATCTTCAAAATTTAAATACAACGTGCATGCTTAGACATTTAACCAGCATGCACTTGCAAGCCTGGACTAACTACCAAACGTCCCGAACCGTTGGTGCACCTGCTCAGAATGAAGGTAGTCAGCAACGCTACATTGCTTCCCTCCCTGTAAGCCCACCGGTTAGGACACCACCAGCAGCAAATGTGGAGGTATCGTCGCAAGGCCAAAGCAGTCAGGGAATCACAAGGTTATTGGTAGGAAACACTGTATGTAGGCGAACATCAAGAATACCATCACCAACCATCTCTCAATCTGCCATGTCCACCACCACCACCATGACTATTTCCACCATATGCACCTCTCCAGTCCAGCTCACCCTACAAGAGACTCTCCTTATGAAAAGAAAGTACTCATCCTCTCATCCATGTACACAGGGTTCGAACGCCCACATTGCTAGACTAATCTCGTTAGAGATGATGCCCTACCAGTTGGTTGAAAGCAAAGCTTTCAAAGCCCTGATGGCCTATGCAGTACCACGCTATGACCTACCCAGATGACACTTCTCTGTGAGAAAAGTCATCCCAGCCCTCCACCAGCATGTCAAAGACTGCATTGTCCATGCATTGAGGCAATCAGTCAGTAGAAAGGTGCACCTCACAACAGATGCATGGACCAGTAGGCATGGCAAGGGACGTTACGTGTCCATCACGGCACACTGGGTTAATGTGGTGAATGCCCACGGTCTAGGAAACTGTTGGCTGTAGGCATTCGCCACCCCTCCTCCTCCACAAACGAAAGCTCGTCCACAGAGCGCAGTCACACGACCACTCCATCCACAGCTGCCATTGTTGCACACGAGGTGTCCCATTATCGAACAGCTAGTGGTAAGCGTCAGCAGGCTTTGTTAAAAATGAAGTGTTTGGGCGACAACAGACACACCGCGGAAGTACTGGCCGAGTACTTGCAGCAACAAACTCAGTCTGGGCAGTGTACATCTTGAGGCAGATGAAGTGACCGAGGGCAAGGTCGCCCATGTATATCCATGATCTGGCCCAGCAAAACTTCCACACTCAGATTCTATTTTAACAACCGTATCTTTACTGTTATACATTTTCTTTAACACAGCGGAACACAATAATATACAGTACAAAATATGCCTATTCACAGAGATAACGTGTAATAACAAACTGTCCCTCACTTTCCCTATCCACACGTTACCAGTTCCTTTGTTCCAAGAGGTTATCTTCCCACGTCGCAGGCCTGTCTGTCACTGCAGGGGGACGCTCCAGCCGAAGAGAAAAACAACAGGGATTGAACAAAACTCCGTCTCTCAGGTCCAGACTGTAGTCCTTGGGGTTCAACAGGTAAGGGTGGAATGTTCGGCCTCTCAACAGAGGACCCGCTTACAGTTCATGGGCTCCAGGATCTGTGAAGATGTCACCGTTGGGTGCTCCGCAGTGTGGGAGCTGGGAACAATCTGGATGTCGGCTTCCAAGAGATAGCGGTCATCCAGGCAATCTTCTATATCGCATCTACAGGAGGACGCCAGCAGACACAGACCTCTCTCTGCACACACCAGTTTCCCGGGCTTTCTCTTTTCCTCCCCTTCCTGTTCACATGACATCACAGGGGGAGGTTTTGCCAATACAGTTTGTCCCTCTGTAATCACATTTGGCATAGGTATAACTTCTGGCCACACGGGGGCAGTGTCTGTCACAGATTCTATGTCAATGATAACAGAACAGTCACAGCCGGCCAGCTCACTACACGCCCCCCCGCTTAAAGGTTGGCAGTCCCTGTCAACGACTGTCTCCAGGGCGGCGATGGCTGTGGAGGTTGTAGGACCCGGCTGCGAAAAGGGCCACACATATTGGTCTCTGTAGGACTGTCCCGGGGGCACTCCTGCGGTGGTCCTCGTTGTCCGCCTAACGGGTGCTAACCTCTCTTCCCGATCAGTCACCCCACTCTCTGCCCCAGTCGGTAAGTCAGTCGAGGAGGTAAGGGGTTCAGACGCTTCAGTCAGGCGAGCAGGGGTAGGGATGTCTTCCACCTCTACATCCCCGGTATCGGTGTCTCCCACAGTATTAGTGATATCCATCTCTCTAGGTATCACAGGAGGGGAGTCAGGCTGAGAACAAAAGGGGCGCAACATGTTGTGGTGCAGGGTGCGGAGGCTGCCGCTGTCTTCGCCTTGTACTTGGTAGACGGGGCCACCAGGGTACGGGTGTCCAATTATTCGATAGACTTCGGTCTCCCACTTGGGCCGAAGTTTTCCTTGCGGTTTCTTTATATGAACTAGGACCAGTTGACCCACACTCAGTAGGTCTTCTTGTACTGGTAGTGGATCAGCGTGGACCTGGTCCTGGATCTGCTGTTCCACCAGCCGGTAGACAGTTTCCATCCTTTGACGGTGTGCTTGTAGCCAGGAAGGATAGGTACCACAGGTGTCTTCATCAGAGTTAGACAGTTGTAGCTCATGGATGCCTTTGCCTGGGCGGCCAAAAAGGAGGGTGTAAGGCGTGTATCCGGTGACAGAATGAACTTGATTGTTATAGGCCCACAGCAGTTCTGGGAGGAATCGAGGCCAGTCGGGCTTTTTGTCTTCTGCTAAGGTTCGGATCAGTTGTAAGAGGGTCCGGTTGAAACGTTCACATGCGCCATTCCCTTGCGGATGATACGGGGTGGTCCTGGACTTCTTGATTCCATACATCTGCTGGAGTTCTTCAATGACTCGCCCTTCGAAACACGCCCCCTGATCAGAGTGTAGCCGCTCCGGACACCCGTAGACCCGAACGAAGTGCTGACAGATGGCCTGTGCAGCTGATTCGGCAGTCTGATCTTTGGTAGCAACAGCGACGGCGAATTTCGTGAAGTGGTCTACCATCACCAGACAGTACTGGTAGCCACTATTCGCCGTTCCAATCAACAGATAGTCCACCATCAACAATTTGAGGGGCCTGGATGTGCTAATAGTCTGGACGGGTGCACGCTGCTCAGTAGACTTGTGGAGTTCACATGTACGACATCCTAGGCAGACGTTTTCAACCAGCTTACGGAGTCCTGGGCAAAAAATGAATTGCTGGGTCCACCGGAGGGTCTTGTCTATGCCGAAGTGGCCGTTCCTTCTGTGGGCTTCAGCCACCATCTCATGGGCCAGCTGCACCGGGACGACAATCTGCAAACATTCTTCCAGCATATGGGATAAAAGGGCCCTGCGATACAAGACTCCATCCTTCACGATCAGCCGATCCCATTGGGCAAGTAGGGCAGAGGTCCTGGTTGATAGTCGGGCTCTTACTTCGGAGGGTGGTTTCTCTTGTGTCTTCACGTACTGTTTCAGTAAGACGTGTTCAGGGTCTCGATCTTGAAGCTTGGCCCATTCTTGTTGGGACAGGGGGGACCCCACTATGGCTTCGATCCCACCTACAGCATACTGGTGGCTATCTTCTATTTGTTTAGCTAGCCGGGCAAAGTCGGGCAGTTCATCTTCCTCCAACTCTTCATCCCGGTCCCCCACTGGCGAGGATGATGTCACTCTGGAAAGGCTGTCAGCATTCTGATTCTCCGTCCCCGCTCTGTATTTAATTTTGTATTGGAATCTAGAGAGCCTTGCCATCCAGCGCTGTTCCATTGCCCCTAGTTTGGCATTTTCTAGGTGGGCAAGAGGATTGTTGTCTGTCACGACCAGCACCTCCGCCCCTGTCAGGTAGCCAGCAAATTTCTCTGTCATAGCCCAGGTCAGGGCCAGGAGTTCCAGGCGGAAAGAGCTGTAGTTGACGGGGTTCTTTTCGGTGTCACGGAGGGATCTACTGGCATAGGCTATTACGCGTTCCTTGTTATCTTGAACTTGGGAGAGGACCGCCCCGAGACCTTGAAGGCTGGCGTCTGTGTATAACTGGAACGGCAGGGTGTAATCTGCAAATGCCAGAATAGGGGGCGATGTCAAAGCAGCTTGAAGCGCCCGGAAGGATTTTTCTTGGTCGGGCCCCCAGCTGATGCGTCGTCCTCTGGGACTGTTCGCGGTCCCTCGGAGAGTCTCATGCAGTGGTTCCGCAAGCCGGGCAAAGTCCTTGACAAATCGGCGGTAATAGCCCGCTAGTCCCAGGAAAGCCTGGACTTCTTTGATGGTAGTTGGTTGTGGCCACTCTCGGACAGCTGCTATCTTCTCTGGAGAGGGTTGGACACCTTCGGCTGACATCCGGTGTCCCAGGTAATCGATCTCCTGCTGGAATAGACGGCACTTGCTGGGCTTCAGCTTCAAGCCGTGTCTCTTCAAGCGCTGGAGCACTTTGCCAAGCTTGTGAAGATGATCCTCAAAGGTGGCGGAGTATACCACGATGTCATCAAGGTATATCAGCGTGAATTCGAAGTTGAAATCTCCCAGACAGCGTTCCATCAGTCTCTGAAAGGTCCCTGGTGCGTTACTCAAGCCGAATGGCATCCAGTCAAACTCGTACAGGCCCATGGGAAGGATGAAGGCGGTCTTTTCTCTGTCCTTCTCACTCATGGGGACCTGCCAATATCCACTGGCCAAGTCTAGAGACGAAAAATATTTGGCCTTCTTCAGGGCGGTCAGTGACTCTTCGATCCGGGGGAGTGGATAGGAGTCCCGGATCGTGCACGCGTTCAGCCGACGGTAGTCTACGCAAAATCTCAGGGATCCATCTTTCTTTTTGACTATCACCACGGGTGCAGCCCATGGGCTCTGGCTCTCCCGCACCACTCCAGCGTGTAGCATAGATTCTAAGAGGCTTTTCACCTCCTGGTATTGTTGAGGTGGTATTTGTCGGTACCTCTCGCGAATAGGGGCAGTATCGCCCGTGGGAATCTCGTGTTGGATACTGGTGGTGTACCCGAAGTCGGTGTCATGCTTTGCAAAGGAGTCTTGGTGTTCTCGCAGTAGTCCCTCCACTTGAGACACTTCCTGTTTGGTGTACTGGGACGGGTCCAGTTGCACTTTTTCCAGTAATTTTCGCCCAATATCTTTATCATCTGTTTGAGCATTTATGGCTGAGACAGTTACCGTCCAGCCATCTTCTGTAGACGGGGTGAATTGTAAGGGCCCCATGGGGTTCACTTCTGTGGGTAGAGCATATACTCTGGCAAGTTGCATGCCAGCTTCGAGGGCTACACCTACGTCTGCGGTGTTGTTCAGCCGGACAGGGACTCTTCCGTTCCTCACGACGGCTAGGGTGCGGGCGACCAGTGGGTTTAGCTTACCCCCACTTGGAGCCCTCGGCTCGATTAACACTTCAACTCCTTCAAGCTGTCGGTTGGTGTTAAGAGGCAGGGAAATGACTGTCTCTTTTTCAGCGGGCAAAGTAATCCGGGTACAGCGGGGCACTTTAATGGCTGCTAGGGGTAGTTGTTCCTTTGCCATCTGTTGGAGTCCAACGGTCCGGATTACGCGCTGGAACGCCAGACGAGTCGGCTTATGTTTCGTAACTTTCTGCCAGTACTTGGGCCCTTTTCTTGTCAACAGCATAAGATCCAGGTCTTTCAAGATATTCATTCCAATTATTACTGGGGTCTCGGAGCCGAAGCCTTCCTTGACAATGACGATTCCTCGTTTCCCTAGGTCTTGTCCGCAGGCCTTCGTATCCATCCAGGCGACTCCGGTTACTGGAATGGGTAGGTTATTAGCCGCAATTATCTTAATGGTGGTATCTGGATCACAAGCAGTCCTTGGTTTGAGGTACTTTTCATAAAACTGTTCAGAGATCGTGGTCACTTGCGACCCAGTGTCCATCAATCCTTGTACTGCAACTCCCTCCAGAATAACTTCAAGTGTAGGACTACTCGAGGCAAGAGTACTCCGTTGCTGGCTGTTTTTCTACACCCCATTCTCTGTCCCCCCCTGCTGCTCGAACCTCAGCTGCAGGGGTGCCTAGTTTAACGGCGGCCATTGTGGTGAGACCTGGCGTGGCTGCTCTGCTCGTGGATGTAGCTGATATTCTGTTCGTCGTGGTAACTGATGGTTTGTTCGTTGAGGACAACGATTCGCCCTATGACGAGGATCACCACATGACCAACACGGTCCTGCGGGACGGCTAGGTTGCATCCGCTGGTCTCTCTGTCGTTCTAGTGTTAACTGTGACACCTGTTGCTGTAAATCTGCTACCATCTGTTTCAGCTCCTCGGTGTCACTGTTGGGCTGTTTAACGTCTAATATGGATCTGCACGCAGCGCTTTGAGTCCCCACATCCATGACGGGTCCCCTAGAACGTTCTATGGCCTCCTGCTTGACTTCAGCGAAGGTGAGAGTCGGCGTCATCCGAATCAAGTCCTGTAGCGTACGGTTAAGATACTGGTCTCTCAGCCCTATAACGAATTGGTCTCTCAGTACCAGGTCACGAGGAGCTATAGTAGTCAGTTGTTCCCCTTTTGCACAGACTTGTTCAAGGAGTACCTGAAGGGCATTTGCATATTGGGGGATGTCTTCCCATTCAAGCTGTGTCCGTCTAAAGAACAGGTATCGCAGTGTTCCCTGGTACGTAGTAGGTCCATAGGTCTTTTCCAGCACCCGCACCAAGTCCTCCAACGTACGCTGCCCCCTGACCATCTCCAGTCTGACTGTCGTCCATGCCTCCCCCTCTAGCGTCAGTACCGCCATTTCTGCCAAGGTCTTAGGGTCAATATTATACATTTCTCCCAGTATCCGCACTTGTTCCGCCCATTCTGGTACGGGGTAGTTTCGCCCGCCAAACTTCCTGACCTGGTTTACAATGGACACCGGCGGCGGTTTCTGACTGTACACTGGGTGGGAATCCTGCTGGGCACAGATCCTGCCGACTACGCCAGATGAAGTGACCGAGGGCAAGGTCGCCCATGTATATCCATGATCTGGCCCAGCAAAACTTCCACACTCAGATTCTATTTTAACAACCGTATCTTTACTGTTATACATTTTCTTTAACACAGCGGAACACAATAATATACAGTACAAAATATGCCTATTCACAGAGATAACGTGTAATAACAAACTGTCCCTCACTTTCCCTATCCACACGTTACCAGTTCCTTTGTTCCAAGAGGTTATCTTCCCACGTCGCAGGCCTGTCTGTCACTGCAGGGGGACGCTCCAGCCGAAGAGAAAAACAACAGGGATTGAACAAAACTCCGTCTCTCAGGTCCAGACTGTAGTCCTTGGGGTTCAACAGGTAAGGGTGGAATGTTCAGCCTCTCAACAGAGGACCCGCTTACAGTTCATGGGCTCCAGGATCTGTGAAGATGTCACCGTTGGGTGCTCCGCAATGTGGGAGCTGGGAACAATCTGGATGTCGGCTTCCAAGAGATAGCGGTCATCCAGGCAATCTTCTATATCGCATCTACAGGAGGACGCCAGCAGACACAGACCTCTCTCTGCACACACCAGTTTCCCGGGCTTTCTCTTTTCCTCCCCTTCCTGTTCACATGACATCACAGGGGGAAGTTTTGCCAATACAGTTTGTCCCTCTGTAATCACATTTGGCATAGGTATAACTACTGGCCACACGGGGGCAGTGTCTGTCACAGATTCTATGTCAATGATAACAGAACAGTCACACCCGGCCAGCTCACTACACAGGCAAGGTAGTCAGTGATAACGGAAGGAATTTTATGGCTGCCATAGCCCTTTCAGAACTTAAACATATACCTTGCCTGGCTCACACCTTGAACCTGGTGGTGCAGTACTTCCTCAAAAATTATCCGGAGTTACCAGCCCTGCTCCTGAAGGTGCGAAGACTTTGCTCGCACATCCGTCGGTCACCCGTACACTCCAGCCGTATGCTGAACCGTCAGCGATCACTGAATCTTCCCCAGCACCCCCTAGTAATCGATGTTGCAACAAGGTGGAACTCCACACTGCACATGGTTCAGAGGCTGTGCGAACAGAGGCATGCTGTGATTAATTTGTGGGAGGATACACATACACGGGCAGGCAGTTGGATGGCACACATGGAGTTGTCTGGTATGCAGTGGTCGAAGCTCCAAGACCTCTGTCAAGTCCTTCAGTGTTTTGAGGAATGCACACAGCTGCAAAGTGCAGATGACACCATCATAAGCATGAGCATCCCACTAATGCGTCTGCTGATGCAAAGTTTGATGCACATTAAGGAGCTGGTGTCTGCAGCCGAGGAGGAGGGAAGCCTTGATGACAGTCAGCCATTGTCTGCTCAGGGAACTCTCCTGGACGAGGTGGCGGACGAAGAGGAGGAGGAGGAGGATGATGGGGATGAATATTTATGGGAGGAGGATGCTTCACAGGGGACAATAGAAACTGGTGGCATTGCAAGGTCAGGTACTGGGTTTTTGTGGGACACAAGTGATGTTGATTTGCAAGAAAGTGCTCCTCAACCCAGCACAAGCAGTGAATTGACACTTGGAACATTGGCCCACATGGCTGAGTATACCTTGCGTATACTAAAAAGGGACCCCCACTTTATGAAAATGATGACCGATGACGATTACTGGTTGGCCTGCCTCCTGGATCCACGATATAAAGGAAAATTACAAAATATCATGCCACATGAGAACCTTGAGCAAATATTGGCTACCAAACAAGCAACTCTTGTAGACCATTTGGTTCAGGCATTCCCAGCACACAGCGGCGGTGATGGTTCTCACATGAGCCGTAGGGGGTAACATGGCAGAGGTGTTAGAGGTGCACAAATCCAAAGTGGCATTGGACAGAGGGGTTTTATGACCAGGTTGTGGAGTGATTTCGCAAGGACCGCTGACACGACTTGTAGTGCTGCATCGATTTAAAGTGACAGGAGACAGCATTTGTCCAGTATGGTTGCGAACTACTTTTCCTCCTTTATCGATGTTCTCGCTCACAGGTCATTCCCCTTTGATTGCTGGGCATCTAAAATAGACACCTGGCCTGAATTGGCAGAATATGCATTACAGGAGCTCGCTTGCCATGCTTCTAGTGGGCTATCAGAAAAAGTCATCAGTGCTGCTGGTTCAATACTGACTGAAAAAAAGACACGTCTGGCTACCCAGAATGTTGATGATCTAACCTTCATTAAAATGAACCAATCATGGATATCAAATTATTTTACCCCACCTTCTCCTGCTGACACGTATCTTGCCTGAAAAATGTCTTGCTTTTGGCCTCCTCTTATTGACTTCTCCAATTCCGCCATTTGCAGCTGCTGAATGTCCACCATAGGCCATTTTTAAACCTCCCTAAATGGGCTGACTCCCCCCACAGGGCCGTGGTCACCACCTGGCGCAAGCACCCATGCAAGTGCCGTTTGCCTGGACAGGTGGGTGTGCCCACTCTTGGGCGACGGCACTGGCACAGGGTCCCTCATAGTACAATGAAGTGTCTTTGATGGTGGTGGTGCACAACCAGCATCAGACACACCGTTGTAATATGAGGGGCTCTGTGCCAGTACCACCGCCCATGAGAGAGTGTTCCCCCCAGCTCAAACAGTGCTCTACTACTTGCAATACTTACCTCTCCCTGCTCCACCACTGTGTAGTCTGTGCTGTTAAATCCTTCAATGGCACTGCCAATACAAATTTGTTGAAATGATAGATGATAGTTAAAATATACAGGGGCCCTGGCCTCCATTTAGACCAGTTAATACTTTGCGCCTACTACCACTGTCTGCTACTCAGCAGAGGAGCCCACCCCAGTTCCTAGCTATGCCGAATGTTTAGTCCTGTTACCAATTTTGAACTTCTTTTAGCCTACTTTTGTATTTGGGCCTACAAACTGTGTCTGCGCCACTCATTACAGTTGTCCTCCACTGAACAAAGCAATGCCGTCTGTTTAGTCCTGTTACCAATTTTGAACTACTTTAAGCCTACTTTTTTATTGTGGGCCTACAACCTGTGTCTGCGACACTCATTACAGTTGTCCACCACTGAACAAAGCAATGCCGCCTGTTTAGTCCTGTTACCAATTTTGAACTGCATTTAGCCTACTTTTTTGGGGGGGGCCTACTTACTGTGTCGGCGCCACTCATTACAGTTGTACTCCACTGAACACAGCTATGCCGCCTGTTTAGTCCTGTTACCAATTTTGAACTGCATTTAGCCTACATTTTTATTGTGGGCCTACAAACTGTGTCTGCACCACTCGTTACGGTTGTCCTCCACTGAACAAAGCAATGCCGCCTGTTTAGTCCTGTTACCAATTTTGAACTGCATTTAGCCTTCTTTTTTATTGTGGGCCTTCAAACTGTAACTGCGCCACTCATTACAGTTGTCCTCCACTGAAAAAGCAATGCTGCCTGTTTTGTCCTGTTACCAATTTTGAACTGCATTTAGCCTACTTTTTATTGTGGGTCTACAAACTGTGTCTGCACCACTCATTACAGTTGTCCTCCACTGAACAAAGCAATGCCGCCTGTTTAGTCCTGTTACCAATTTTGAACTGGATTTAGCCTACTTTTTTATTGTGGGCCTACAAACTGTGTCTGCACCACTCATTACAGTTGTCCTCCACTGAACAAAGCAATGCCGCCTGTTTAGTCCTGTTACCAATTTTGAACTGCATTTAGCCTACTTTTTTATTGTGGGCCTACAAACTGTAACTGCGCCGCTCATTACAGTTATCGTCCACTGAAAAAGCAATGCCGCCTGTTTAGTCCTGTTACCAATTTTGAACTGGATTTAGCCTACTTTTTTATTGTGGGCCTACAAACTTTGTCTGCACCACTCATTACAGTTGTCCTCCACTGAACAAAGCAATGCCTCCTGTTTAGTCCTGTTACCAATTTTGAACTGCATTTAGCCTTCTTTTTTATTGTGGGCCTTCAAACTGTAACTGCGCCACTCATTACAGTTGTCCTCCACTGAAAAAGCAATGCTGCCTGTTTTGTCCTGTTACCAATTTTGAACTGCATTTAGCCTACTTTTTATTGTGGGTCTACAAACTGTGTCTGCACCACTCATTACAGTTGTCCTCCACTGAACAAAGCAATGCCGCCTGTTTAGTCCTGTTACCAATTTTGAACTGGATTTAGCCTACTTTTTTATTGTGGGCCTACAAACTGTGTCTGCACCACTCATTACAGTTGTCCTCCACTGAACAAAGCAATGCCGCCTGTTTAGTCCTGTTACCAATTTTGAACTGCATTTAGCCTACTTTTTTATTGTGGGCCTACAAACTGTAACTGCGCCGCTCATTACAGTTATCGTCCACTGAAAAAGCAATGCCGCCTGTTTAGTCCTGTTACCAATTTTGAACTGGATTTAGCCTACTTTTTTATTGTGGGCCTACAAACTTTGTCTGCACCACTCATTACAGTTGTCCTCCACTGAACAAAGCAATGCCTCCTGTTTAGTCCTGTTACCAATTTTGAACTGCATTTAGCCTACTTTTTTATTGTGGGCCTACAAACTGTATCTGCGCCACTCATTACAGTTTCACTCCACTGAACAATGCAATGCTGCCTGTTTTGTCCTGTTGCCAATTTTGAACTGCATTTAGCCTACTTTTTTATTGTGGGCCTACAAACTGTGTTTGCGCCACTCATTACACTTATCCTCCACTGAACAAAGCCATGCCGCCTGTTTAGTGCTGTTACCAATTTTGAACTGCATTTAGCCTACTTTTTTATTTTGGGCCTAATAACTGTGACTGCGCCACTTATTACAGTTGTACTTCACTGAACAAAGCTATGCCACCTGTTTAGTCCTGTTACCAATTTTGAACTGCATTTAGCCTACTTTTTTAACTGGGCCTACTAACTGTGTCTGCACCACTCATTACAGTTGTCCTCCACTGAACAAAGCAATGCCGCCTGTTTAGTCCTGTTACCAAATTTGAACTGCATTTAGCCTACTTTTTTATTGTGGGCCTACAAACTGTAACTGCGCCACTCATTACAGTTATCGTCCACTGAAAAAGCAATGCCGCCTGTTTAGTCCTGTTACCAATTTTGAACTGGATTTAGCCTACTTTTTTATTGTGGGCCTACAAACTTTGTCTGCACCACTCATTACAGTTGTCCTCCACTGAACAAAGCAATGCCTCCTGTTTAGTCCTGTTACCAATTTTGAACTGCATTTAGCCTACTTTTTTATTGTGGGCCTACAAACTGTATCTGCGCCACTCATTACAGTTTCACTCCACTGAACAATGCAATGCTGCCTGTTTAGTCCTGTTGCCAATTTTGAACTGCATTTAGCCTACTTTTTTATTGTGGGCCTACAAACTGTGTTTGCGCCACTCATTACACTTGTCCTCCACTGAACAAAGCCATGCCGCCTGTTTAGTCATGTTACCAATTTTGAACTGCATTTAGCCTACTTTTTTATTTTGGGCCTAATAACTGTGACTGCGCCACTTATTACAGTTGTACTTCACTGAACAAAGCTATGCCACCTGTTTAGTCCTGTTACCAATTTTGAACTGCATTTAGCCTACTTTTTTAGCTGGGCCTACTAACTGTGTCTGCACCACTCATTACAGTTGTCCTCCACTGAACAAAGCAATGCCGCCTGTTTAGTCCTATTACCAATTTTGAACTGGATTTAGCCTACTTTTTTATTGTGGGCCTACAAACTGTGTCTGCGCCACCCATTACAGTTGTCCTCCACTGAACAAAACAATGCCGCCTGTTTAGTCCTGTTACCAATTTTGAACTGCATTTAGCCAACTTTTTTATTGTGGGCCTACTAACTGTATCTGCGTCACTTATTACAGTTGTCCTCCACTGAACAAAGCAATGCCGCCTGTTTAGTCCTGTTACCAATTTTGAACTGCATTTAGCCTACTTTTTATTGTGGGCCTACAAACTTTGTCTGCGCCACTCATTACATTTGTCCTCCACTGAACAAAGCAATGCCGCCTGTTTAGTCCTGTTACCAATTTTGAACTGCATTTAGCCTACTTTATTATTTGGGCCTATATCTGTGTTTCCTCCTCTTCCTGCCCATTGCCCAGCCAATGCTAGATGAGTCTGCTGGTACATTGACCCAGACCACTACATTCCCCTTGCACTCTACACAGCCTGAATCTGACCCTGCTCAAAGTCAGGTTCTCCTTCCCGCATACTTTACCACCTTACACAGGGAGAAAGAGGAAGGTGCAGATGAAAGTGCAGGTTCCTTTATCAGGTGGGGGGCATACTCGTTGGCAACGTCACTGGCACTGGGCCCCTCATAGTACGCAAAAAGGGTCTCTGGCAGTGGGAGGTGCCACCCGCCGTCAAACACACCGCTGTATTATGAGGGGCCCTGTGCCAGTGCCAAGTGCCAACAAGTAGGCCCCCACTGCTTGCTCAAGATCACAGCACTTGCAAAGTTGAAATACTTACCTCTCCCTGCTCCACTGCCGTGACATATTCCTCGTTTCCTGGGCCCACGAAAATCTTGAGCCAGCCCTTCCCCCCACAACTTTAGCCAAATGACCCCCTGTTTTCAATGCCTAACTATTATTATAAAGTAAATTAAGATTGACAAGCTTAAGAAATAAGAATTGATATTTTTGGCATTAAAATGGGCACTGTAGGTGTTTTCCTGTCCTCCACTCACTGCCGACTTTGATTCCCCATTGACTTCCATTGGGTTTCGTGTTTCGGTCGGCCCCCGACTTTTCGAAATAATCGGCCGATTTCACCCGACCCGACTTTTGACAAAGTCGGGTTTTGCAAAACCCGACTCGATCTTAAAATAGTAAAAGTCGCTCAACTCTAGTGAAGAGAACAGTGATAAGAACGTGAGTAGATGTGGACAGATAGGAGGAGAGGGGAGGTTGTGAGATTAGATAGGGAGCAAAGTCAGGTGGAGATAAGGTCTATTGTATGTCCATCTGTATGGGAGACTGAGGAGGACCACTGAGAATGTCTAAAAGATGAAGTAAGTGACAGGACTTTGGGGGCTGCTGACTTGCAGGTGTCAGTGTGTATGTTGAAGTCACCCATGATGATGGTGGGAATGTCATCAGAGATAAAGTGAAGAAGCCAAGTGGAGAATTGGCCAATAAAGGCAGTGGCTGAGCCTGGAGGTTGTTATATGACAGCCACTTGGAGGTTGGAGGGAGAGTAGATGCGGATAGAGTGGACTTCAGAAGAAGCAAGGATAAGGGAGAGTAGAGGTGGGATCCTAGAGGTGGGTAGCATTATAGATCCTATGTTATTATCATTTATCTCAAATATTACAGCTCTTGACTAGCCGATGGGCATAAGTTTACATATTGAAATGGATATTATTAGAGGAGAGTTTGATAACTTTGTAAGCTTGGGGTGTCATTAGATGGAGGACCCCTTACAGCAAAATATTTCATAATACGAAACTAAGTCAAGCATAACTATATGTTGGAGAGAGTTTTAAACAATGTTGTTTTTAGTTGAAGATACACTGCATTACCTAACAGTTTGACTTCAATGACTATTCTTGTGAAAACAAATTAAAACTTTCAAGCTCATAGTCAGATTGAATCAATCACCGCAGGCTATTTTTGCAGTAGAATTAAATACTGCATATAATAGGGATTTTTTAATGGTTATCTACAATACTCAGGCTTTTTTTTGTAGTTTCTATATTAAATAAGCGCATTTGCTATTATAATGCCTATGCAATGTATAATGGCTGTTTGCAAATTATGTTTTTCTGTAACTATTGTCATTTGCCACTAGATGGCGGTATTGATCCATGAAATGTTAGATTGAAGTATGTTGTACCATGTTAGCTTCCATAGAGGCTGGAAATGTAGACATTTAGTTACAAAAATTAACTAGCTGAGTGCAGTCAACAACTTCAGGCTGTTTATTTCCGTGAGACATTCTATTTGTTATATTTTTAAAATCTTCACCTCCAAGCATGCTTTTACATGACCAGGCCAAATTTTACAATTTTGACCACTGTCGATTTATGAGGTAATAACTCTGAAATGCTTCAATGGATTCCACTGATTCAGAGAATGTTTTTTCATGACATATTGTACTTCATGATAGTGGTAAAATTTATTCGACATGACATGCGTTTATTTGTGGAAAAAATCGGAAATGTGTCCAAAAATTAGCTATTTTTAAACTTTTAATTTTTATGCCCTTAAATCAGAGACAAGTGTCACACAAAATAGTTAATACATAACATTTCCCACATGTCTACTTTACATCAGCACAATATTTTAAACATAATTGTTTTTGTTAGGAAGTTATAAGGGTTAAAAGTTGACCAGTGATATCTCATTTTTCCAACAAAATTTACAAACCCCTTTTTTTAGGGTCCACCTCACATTTGAAGTGACTTTGAAGGGTCCGTATGACAGAAAATACCCAAAAGTGACACCATTCTAAAAACGGCACCCCTCAAGGGGCTCAAAACCATATTCAAGAAGTTTATTAACCCTTCAGGTGCTTCACAGCAGCAGAAACAATATGGAAGGAAAAAATAGATTGTGCAGGCATGTACTACGGAGGACAGAGAATGAACTTCAATCCAATATTGCAGCCAGCATGCAGCCAGCGGGTAAGGAAAGGGTGAATCAAACACCCGAAAACCCCGCCTCCATGGCTGAAGATTGTTCCCTCCAAATTCAGGTGACAGTGTCCCTTTAAATAAGCTTAAATAAAATGTTCATTTCTAGTACTTGGTTGAAAACCCTTTGTTGGCAATGACTGCCTGAAGTCTTGAACTCATGGACATCACCAGACGCTGTGCTTCCTCCTTTTTGATGCTCTGCCAGGCCTTCACTGCGGTGGTTTTCAGTTGCTGTTTGTTTGTGGGCCTTTCTGCCTGAAGTTTAGTCTTTAACAAGTGAAATGCATGCTCAATTGGGTTGAGATCAGGTGACTGACTTGGCCATTCAAGAATATTCCACTTCTTTGCTTTAATAAACTCCTGGGTTGCTTTGGCTTTATGTTTTGGGTCATTGTCCATCTGTAGTATGAAACGGCGACCAATCAGTTTTGCTGCATTTGGCTGGATCTGAGCACACAGTATGTCTCTGAATACCTCAGAATTCATTCGGCTGCTTCTGTCCTGTGTCACATCATCAATAAACACTAGTGACCCAGTGCCACTGGCAGCCATGCATGCCCAAGCCATCACACTGCCTCCGCCGGGTGTTACAGATGATGTGGTATGCTTTGGATCATGAGCTGTACCACGCCTTCGCCATACTTTTCTCTTTCCATCATTCTGGTAGAGGTTGATCTTGATTTCATCTGTCCAAAGAATGTTCTTCCAGAACTGTGCTGGCTTTTTTAGATGTTTTTTAGCGAAGTCTAGTCTAGCCTTTTTATTCTTGAAGCTTATGAGTGGCTTGCACCGTGCAGTGAACCCTCTGTATTTACTTTCATGCAGTCTTCTCTTTATGGTAGATTTGGATATTGATACGCCGACCTCCTGGAGAGTGTTGTGCACTTGGTTGGCTGTTGTGAAGGGGTTTCTCTTCACCATGGAGATTATTCTTGTGATCATCCACCACTGTTGTCTTCCGTGGGCGCCCAGGTCTTTTTGCATTGATGAGTTCACCACTGCTTTCTTTCTTTCTCAGGATGTACCAGACTGTAGATTTTGCCACTCCTAATATTGTAGCAATTTCTTCGATGGGTTTTTTCTGTTTTCGCAGCTTAAGGATGGCTTTTTTCACCTACATGGAGAGCTCCTTTGACCGCATGTTTACTTCACAGCAAAACCTTCCAAATGCAAGCACCACACCTCAAATCAACTCCAGGCCTTTTATCTGCTCAATTGAGAATGACATAGCAAAGGGATTGCTCACACCTGTCCATGAAATAGCCTTGGAGTCAATTGTCTAATTACTTTTGGTCCCTTTAAAAACAGGGTGGCACATGTTAAGGAGCTGAAACTCCTAAACCCTTCATCCAATTTTAATGTGGATACCCTCAAATAAAAGCAGAAAGTCTGAACTTCAACTGCATCTGAATTGTTTTGTTTAAAATTCATTGTGGTAATGTCTATAACCAAAATTAGAAAAATGTTGTCTCTGTCCAAATATATATGGACCTAACTGTAATACTTTATGGGATTAGCACATAGCAATACTGTGTACATAGAGGCATATAGAGTCTCTGCGGGCCCATGTGGCAAACTTCCATTCACCTTTTCAACATTTGCTTCTACTGTTCCCTGGTTGCTGTTGGTCTTTTTTTGCCAGTGATGACGTCACCTCAAAATGTGACCATGAAATTCAGTCACTGGTTTTAGATGTGATATCGCCAGTGTGGCCATTTATTTGCTTCAATGGATACATAAGGAGATGTGTCGTTATTGGAGCCTGGAAAATAAAAACAGTTGGTGGACTCTGAAACCATTGACACAGGAGCAATGAAAGATTTTTTTAGAGATGTACACTTCTGTTATTTTTATTTTATCATATTAAAACTGACTTGGAATAAAAATTAAGGAGCTGAAAAACGCTTAAAAAACTGCCTTCTTTGTGTTTGTTTTAGTAAATACTTGTATTCAGTATGAAAAAACAATTCTTGAGCATCTATTCTTTGAATTTTTATTGTGCTGTTATTCTGTTATTTCTCTGAAAAACGTTCAAACAAATTGACAACTGGGTGTTATAAGTTTCCAGTGGTGGTGGGTGGATGTCCCTACATATTCTAGTACTGTCCAATCTGTCCAATCAGTACAGACAGTATGAGACTCTTGAGACACATCCCTTTCACATGGGTAATGGTCACTCCCAACTGTCACTTTAGACGTTTTTAGGAGGGACAACAGAGAAACAGCTCATCAGAGCTGTAAGGAAAAATGCTTCAGAATGAAAGATGTCAGGATAGCTGATAAGTCACGGTAAAAAAAGAAAACCTACCAAATCTAAATCTATGTTTTATAATTGAATTATACTGTATGAATTATAATGTGTATTATCCTACAAGTATCTTAATCATGTTTTTTTCTATTTTGTTCCTAGTGGTGAAAGTGGCTCTGGCAAGACAGAGGCCTGCAAACATATAGTTAAACACTTGGCCCTCAGGTGTAGTTCCAGGAAAAATTCTCTGCATTTGAAGATTAAACATGTAAGTAACCACTTTGATACTATGTCTTATACTAAGTTAACCTTCAATAAAATATAAATCTGTGATCAGTAGTGATGAGCGAATATACTCGTTACTCGAGATTTCCTGAGCATGCTCGGGTGACCTCCGAGTATTTTTTAGTGCTCGGACATTTAGTTTTCCTTGCTGCAGCTGAATGATTTACATCTGTTAGCCAGCTTGATTACATGTGGGGATTCCCTAGCAACCAGGCAACCCCCACATGTACTTATGCTGGCTAGTAGCTGTAAATCATTCAGCTGCAGCGATGAAAACTAAATCTCCGAGCACTTACAAATACTCGGAGGACCCCCCGAGCGTGCTCGGGAAATCTCGAGTAACGAGTATATATTCGCTCATCACTAGTGATCAGTGATTATAAATACTTAAATAAATAAACAGTTCCACTGCGAGCTGTAAGGCTTCTCCGGTGCCAGCGCACATGACAACAAGTATGCGGATTGCCTACTTCCGGCCACAATCTGACTAGACTTGTTCAATACACTTGTATTGAATGAGGCCACACGTGTCTAGTCAGCACCTGACCACATGTATGCACATTGCATGGGATCATGGGGATCTAATAATAATAACCAGACTTCTCCTGCATTCACCGTATGCTGGGCAGTGGCGTCGATCGCGAGCTTCCACGCTAATTGAACAGATTGAAGGGTGAGCTGATATTCCCTTTTTTACATGCAAATTGCATACTTGTGGGCACACCCTCACCTGACACAGTTCTCTTACCGCGCACAAAGAGTGTCTGCAGATTTGTACCGGAAGGTCAAATGAACCTTTAAGAAAAAAATAATTATTCCATACTTTTTTAATATACAGTTGTAAAGTATATACTGTTAGGATGAAAGGATACAGGTCAAATTTATGCCAAAATTGATAATTGCTATTACAGTGTATGGCCATGTCACCATTTATAACAAGAGATATTCCTTCTCAATATGTCGACAATGCCCCACAGTCATGGTGTCAATTGAGCCTTATAGATTTTTAAACATCCCTTTAGATTAGTTTAGAATTTGTGGCTTAAATTAAAAAATTATGCTGTGATACCATAACAGCCAGAAAAATCTATGGAAATACTTTTAGGCCCAAAAGAGACAAAAGTTTAATAGGAGTGATACCTTTATTGGCTACCAGAAAAATATATATTTGCAGGCTTTTAGAGCACAGAGGCTCCTTCATCAAACAGGTTTACAAATTAATTAATCTAAGAATTTAAGCTGATTAAAGTTTACAAAAATACATAATTGTAACATTCAAAGAGAATTCATTTCCACTCAAATTTGTTGAAGTTATTGTTAGGGGTCGAGTTCCCGCCTCTGCACAGGGGGAATCTCGGGCCATCTCCGCTGCGGTCTCCCATTCTTCTCCTGCCGCAGTGGCGCCTGCTCAGCGGAGACGTCAGTCCCAGCCTCTCGCTCAGTCTGACTCTGTACAAAGAGTTACTGCTGCTTTTCCTGCTTCTGCCATTGAAGTCAGTGCTGGGCAGCGGCGAGCAGACGTTTCTGGGACTAAGTCCTGCTTTTTTCGTTCTGAGCATGCCCAGATTAAGATCTCTCAGTGGAGATTGAGGGTCACATGATCAGATACTGCAGCTAAAGCCATTGGTCCTTCAGGAAGGTCCTGTAGGTGCTCACACTCTGTGGCAGCCTCTCATTGGTCCTTCTAGGATGGTCCTGTATGTGCTGCAACTATTTAAGGCTCGCATGGCCACACGGCCATGCTCTAGTATCGTTCTATGTTATGTGCTTTGCGCCAGTGTGGTCATGTGAGTTTGTGTTCAGGGACCCGGCTGAAATAAGCCTCTAGAATGCTGGCACTTCCGGCGAGGAGATTTTGTCTGAATGTATTCAGGGAGCTGGCTGAAATAAGCCCCTAGAATGCTGGCACCTCCGGCGAGGAGTTTTTGTGTGCATGCATGACCACTGACTGCTCTCAGTTGGGTAGTTAGCCTGTGCCACTGTGAAGTCAAACAAGGCGCAGTGCTTTGAGTTCACGGCTACTCTGTGAAGTAACAGAGTTAGCTCATACCGCCATATAGTTCCACCGTTTACTAGCAGCAGGTTCTCCTGCATGGTGGACCCCGGGCTGCGAACGCATCTATTATAATAAAACCTCTATATTTACTCTGTGCATTCCACTAGCCCTAACAGTTATTACTTCTATTACTTGTCAATCTGTAACAAAAAACTTAGTTTTATTACTTTGCCTTATCTTTACAAAACCCTATCAACTTTATATACAAATGTCTTCTAATATCTTTGTAAAATGTTGTGCTTTTGTATCACCCATTGACTTGTAAACTGGCCTGCTAATATAATTTTGCTTCTAAACCAATAAAGGTATCACTCCTAGAGTATTTTTGTCTTGCATATAATTTTTGGTTTATAAGGGTATGTACATAAGGTGCATATTTGTTGCTTATTTTATTGCAGAAAATTTTGCATCTGCTACATTCATCTGAAATAATCTCATTCAGATAAAAAAAATTGATTCTAAGTCGCAGAAATTTATGCTCTAGTAATAGTCATTCTACATAATTTACTATCTATCTATATATCACAAAATATGTGCTACTGTTTCACTGAAATTTAATCAGATGTATTTTGAGAAAGGCAAATAGGTACTTGATTCTTCCTGAAACAATAAACACTTTAATCTGATAGCAAAACAATAACTTCTCTCAGCAATCTGAAATCTCATTTTTGCACCTCAAGAGAATTGATAGTTCGCCTAACCTGTGGCTGACCTGCCCATCTAGTATTAGTAGAAATAAATTTGTGTTTTCTGAGGCAGAAACCACAAAATTTGAAAAAAAAAAAAACTGTTATCTTGGCAAAGGCCTTTCAACTCTTTCACATTTGTGAAGATAGAACAAGACCAAAAATGTAACTTTTTTTTTTCATGGGAATTTAGTTGACACACAATTATTAAATTTGTACGGTAGAGAAAATTCAGACATTTTAAATAAATTCTTATTGTAAGAGTCTAACATTAGGGGTTTCCTGCTGTCCCAAACTTCCTGGAAAGTCCGCAACAATGGAGGACTATCTTTCACTGTCGTTAAAAACAAGTGGTATCTGTGATTTTTTTTTTAAACTGGAGGATCTTTTATAATTTGTGTTTTGTAATTATCATAATTTTATAGGCTACACTAAATGCTCCAAGTTAGTATTCTGAGCTGGAGTCCTATATCCTTTATAATCTTTATGAATCATGAAGGTTTCCTCATATGTTCATAAAAAATGTTGGCTTTGGTGATTTTTGGATAAGTTGCCAGGAAAAATCTAATATGAAGTTGACAACCATGCCAAATTTGGGGAAGGGGCAGAGGGCTAAGCCTTCCTTAGAAACTCACTGTCCAAGTCTGTTTTAGCTTTCATCAACTGATAGAAGTAGGTGCTGGGAGAAGGAAAATGTATATCTCATACTGTATATATCATGTCTCTATGTATTATAAGTTGCTGTAACTGCGCAGATCGGAGCTTTAGCAATGTGGTTTAGTTCAGTTTCTGTTGCAAGAGTAGAGTTTGGTCAAAATTGGAAAAATTTAACCCTGCTGTTGTCTTCGGTCTGGTGAGACCGATTTTGAACTTTGGTATTTTTTGGGGTGTTCAAGATGCGGTTCTGAAACTTGTGGTTGATTGACTTAAATGAGGATGGGTCGGTCGGCCACAGGTTTCAGAGCCGCATCTTGAATATTTTAAAGAATATTGAAGTTCAAGGTCGTTCATTTTTGACCGAAGACAACAGCATGGTTAAAGGAATCTTATGCAATTGGAAGTGTGCAAGATAATTTTGCTGAGTATTACTGTGTGTTATCTAGATCCTCTTCATTTCTAGAAATGTACATTTAATTGTAGATTTATGATTAAATAATCTGATTTTCAATTTATAGGTAAATACAATTCTAGAAGCCTTTGGTCACGCAAGAACAACACTTAATAGCTCATCTAGTCGCTTTATCAAATTTCTCGAGTTACATTTTTGTGAAAAGACGTCAAATTTATTAGGAGGTAAGAGTTGTATGTCTGTGTGTAGAGTGGATGACTGGCAGCTACCGGTATGGTAAGAAGGCATAGCAGTGGCTTATGGTACTAATCGGTTGGACACAAATGTACAATATTCTACTTTTTTTTTTAAATGTTCAATATACACAGTACCAACAAGGAATAATAATAATAACATAATAATAATTCATTTTCAAAATACAGCTAAAATTATATAAGATTTTTATCACATTACAAAAAAATTGTGATTTTCTGGACATAGGTCTCATTAATCAATAGCGTCAGATATTCTGCACATATAGCATAAATGTGTTAGCACTCGAGTCAACATATTTCTGAACATGTAAAATAAATGAATTTTTCAATAATCATTTAATAATGTATGTAATGCTTATAATTATAAATACCGTATATACTCGAGTATAAGCAGACCCGAGAATAAGCCGACTCCCCTAATTTTGCCACAAAAAACTGGGAAAACTTAATGACTCGAGTATAAGCCTAGGGTGGGAAATGCAGCAGCTACCGGTAAATGTCAAAAGTAAAAATAGATACCAATAAAAGTAAAGTTAATTGAGACATTAGTAGGTTAATTGTTTTTGAATATCTATATTGAATCAGGAGCCCCATATAATGCTCCATAAAGTTTATGATAGGCCCCATAAGATGCTCCATATTAAAATATGCCCCACATAATCCTGCATAAAGGTTAATAATAGCCCCATAAGATGCTCCATAGACATATTTACCCAATATAATGCTGCGCAAATGCTGATTATGGCCCCATAAGATGCTCCATAAAGATATTTGCCCCATATAGAGCTGCACAAACCTTGATTATGGCCCTATAAGATGCCCCATACAGACACTTGCCCCATATAATGCTGCACAAATATTATGGCCCCATATAGTGCTGCACAAACGTTATGGCCCCATAGATGCTCCATACAAACACTTGCCCCATATAGTGCTGCACAAACGTTATGGCTCCATATAGTGCTGCACAAACGTTATGGCCCCATATAGTGCTGCACAAACTTTATGAAAACCAGAATTTGTGTCAGTCTCAAAACTTTTTGACCAAAAGTGTATAGTGTCTGCTTGGTAATTCATTGTCCTTTCACTTTCCGTGAGATAAGCCACCACCAGAACTATCTGTCTGAAGCCGTCTCTATTTCCCTATTGAAAACATGAACGCTTGGCTGAGCCAAACATTCATATGTATAGGGGATTCAGGAGAGATAGCTATCGAATGAGCATTCGGCTGACAGCTGTTCCATGTGTGTAAGGTTTCATATGGCTGAATATGGTGTGGAAACTCTTAATACCAGTGAAACACATCAATTGGTGACAATATCTCTTCTCACACTAAAGGTACTGCTCCCTTGAGGGCCGGTGGTCTGTGATGTAGTGTAGTGTAGTGGAGGGGATGAACAAGGAAGCTGGAGAGGCCACTATTGTTTAATAATAGAGTGTCTTTTACTGAGGTAGATAAACTTGAAAGAACATAGCAGATAATTGACATCTGTTCGAATGGTATTCACGCTTGGACTTGACTGAGTTTTCATACAGATGGTTATCCATGGCAGTAGTTTACATTTGTTACTCTATAAAATCAGTCACATTAATCCATTTTAGCAAAATCCAGCAAGACAACTTTCTGCACACCGGTTGCAACACCTAATTTTCTAGATGGGCCCATGATGTGAAAAATAGAATTCCTTCCCTAATTTTTCCACACTAGGATGGCACTTGCAATCCACAACTGTATGTATACAAGCAACCTTGTCTAACCCACAGCAGTCTCAGGACTTCTAATAGCTCTGTATCACCGTGATTCTCAACTATGTTCCCCTTCGGACCTCTCCCAGCTTCTCATTAAGCTGTGCTTATGTCTAGGATAGTAATTCTGCCTCTTGCCTTCTGTCTGGATGATGTTCGCTTGTGTTGTAACTACAGGCACTCTGATGTACTAGGCCTCAACAAACCCTTATATAGCTAGAGCACCACCCTGGACTTCCCACTAATTACTAACACTTTCTTTACCAAAATAACCTTCAGCTAGCAATAGTTTTCACAGTGCACTTATTAAATCAATGCAACAGTTGAAAAATGCATCAACATAACACAATACAATTACTATAGGATCTTCAGGGGGTGCTGATCATTCTTCCACGATTAGGTCATACAAACTCTGTGCAGATGTTGTCACTGGCTAGATTTAAACTTAAAACCCTGTCGCCACAACTTCAGAGTATTAACCACTGAGCCTCCTAACAGTTTCATTTAAATGATCCCATGATATCATTGTATGAAATACAATCAGGTTTAGTGCAAACTTCCACAGTTTACAATGGAGTTTTTCAATGCATCTTGCACGGGTGAAGTACACTGTAGTCATGGTCTCAGCTACTCAGCACACCACTGGTTAATTGGATTCTGTATGTATGAAGCAAGAAGAACCAAGAAGAATTGTTTTTGTGGAAAATTTCACCATATATACCACACCTGATGGAGCCTGTAAGGCATTTGTACTCTGCTGTATAGGCTTCTTTTCCATGTACATAAGCCCTTAGCTAAATTGATCCATAACATATAGACTCAAGCATGTATAAAAGTTTTCTGCAATGAAGAAGTGTATCGAGAATCTACAGACCTTCAGTTTCTCTCTCATTATAACTTAGGGATGGCTTTAGTCAGTTTGTGTGTTCTGATAAAGTAATAGTTAATGGTGACATAACAGGAATCACATTGTGAAACATTAGTTACATGTTAATTGAATCCTTCCAGTTCAATAATGAGTAATGACTACCTGGCACGTCACTGTGTGTCAGCAATTTGTGGCTCGATTTCTGCGGTCAATGCATCCACTCTGTGAAAGACAGCATGGCAGACATGGCAATCCTGTATTGGTTTACATTGTAGTGTATCTGAGGAGTCATCAAGCTGAATACTGCATCCAATTACTGAGGTACAATAACATTCAGCAAATTAGGCAGACAATTACTATAGATAGGAATGCCATTGATTAGCGAAATGTACTCAAGTTCGGAACATCCATCCACTGCTAAATAATCGGAATCTATGCTATGCCTTCAGTGATATACTAGAAATTGGGAGCAAGCTAAATTCCAAGAAGTTGCTGTATGCCGATTGCATGCCACATATTGCAACGGGGAAGGTATCGCATCTGGTAACACAATTTTCTTATACACAATGATGGAATATGGGCAAAGTAGTGGTTGTAATGTGTATATACAGCAGATATAAAGATATATTTATCCTTATCGGTCTGTGAATTTTGTTAAGGATGCCTTTTCTTTCAAACTGGTCTTTTTGCACTACACATCTTGGAAAGTGTCAAGCCAAGAGGAAAGGACCTGTTCTTTCAAGCAACTTTACATTTAAGCCTTTTACTAATGTCTTACCATTTTTCAGTGCCTAAGGGTCATGTAGTTACTTGTAGGGTCATGGTTCATACAGAAGGGTTATAGCAGGTACAGTGGGGCAAAAAAGTATTTAGTCAGTCAGCAATAGTGCAAGTTCCACCACTTAAAAAGATGAGAGGCGTCTGTAATTTACATCATAGGTAGACCTCAACTATGGGAGACAAACTGAGAAAAAAAAATCCAGAATATCGCATTGTCTGTTTTTTTATCATTTTTTTTGCATATTATGGTGGAAAATAAGTATTTGTTCAGAAACAAACAATCATGATTTCTGGCTCTCACAGACCTGTAACTTCTTCTTTAAGAGTCTCCTCTTTCCTCCACTCATTACCTGTAGTAATGGCACCTGTTTAAACTTGTTATCAGTATAAAAAGACACCTGTGCACACCCTCAAACAGTCTGACTCCAAACTCCACTATGGTGAAGACCAAAGAGCTGTCAAAGGACACCAGAAACAAAATTGTAGCCCTGCACCAGGCTGGGAAGACTGAATCTTCAATAGCCAACCAGCTTGGAGTGAAGAAATCAACAGTGGGAGCAATAATTAGAAAATGGAAGACATACAAGACCACTGATAATCTCCCTCGATCTGGGGCTCCACGCAAAATCCCACCCCGTGGGGTCAGAATGATCACAAGAACGGTGAGCAAAAATCCCAGAACCACGCAGGGGGACCTAGTGAATGAACTGCAGAGAGCTGGGACCAATGTAACAAGGCCTACCATAAGTAACACACTACGCCACCATGGACTCAGATCCTGCAGTGCCAGATGTGTCCCACTGCTTAAGCCAGTACATGTCCGGGCCCGTCTGAAGTTTGCTAGAGAGCATTTGGATGATCCAGAGGAGTTTTGGGAGAATGTCCTATGGTCTGATGAATCCAAACTGGAACTGTTTGGTAGAAACACAACTTGTCGTGTTTGGAGGAAAAAGAATACTGAGTTGCATCCATCAAAACACCATACCTACTGTAAAGCATGGTGGTGGAAACATCATGCTTTGGGGCTGTTTCTCTGCAAAGGGGCCAGGACGACTGATCCGGGTACATGAAAGAATGAATGGGGCCATGTATCGTGAGATTTTGAGTGCAAACCTCCTTCCATCAGCAAGGGCATTGAAGATGAAACGTGGCTGGGTCTTTCAACATGACAATGATCCAAAGCACACCGCCAGGGCAACGAAGGAGTGGCTTCGTAAGAAGCATTTCAAGGTCCTGGAGTGGCCTAGCCAGTCTCCAGATCTCAACCCTATAGAAAACCTTTGGAGGGAGTTGAAAGTCCGTGTTGCCAAGCGAAAAGCCAAAAACATCACTGCTCTAGAGGAGATCTGCATGGAGGAATGGGCCAACATACCAACAACAGTGTGTGGCAACCTTGTGAAGACTTACAGAAAACGTTTGACCTCTGTCATTGCCAACAAAGGATATATTACAAAGTATTGAGATGAAATTTTGTTTCTGACCAAATACTTATTTTCCACCATAATATGCAAATAAAATGTTAAAAAAACTGACAATGTGATTTTCTGGATTTTTTTTTCTCAGTTTGTCTCCCATAGTTGAGGTCTACCTATGATGTAAATTACAGACGCCTCTCATCTTTTTAAGTGGTGGAACTTGCACTATTGCTGACTGACTAAATACTTTTTTGCCCCACTGTATCAGTTTTAGAAACTATCCTAAACATGGCAAATGTTGCTTTAGTCTTAACTTAAGCCAAGAAAATCCAGACTATTTCCCATGACTACCACAGGGTGGCAGACAAACACATGTAATAGGAAATTCCATCTACATGTCATTCACATTTTCAGTTTTGCTATTGAGATTGTTAAATAAAAGGCTGCATCTATCAAAAACATGAGCATTAAATGATTAATGTAATGCACAAAGCTATTATAGGATAACGTAAAATACCAGTTTAATCAATATATAGCTTGAGGGCCTTATGATATACCATGGGAAAAATTAATACTGCAATTGAAAGGAAAAAAATCTGGCATCAACATATAAATTCCATATTGGCCAAGAACTTTTTATACATGTATACACTGAATTGTTCTGAATATTGGGCACTAATCCTAAGTTTTTGTTCTGTTGGGATTTTGGCATTGGAATGCTATATTTGCGGTCTCCCTTCAGCCATATGATAAATTTATTCTATAGGGTGATTTCTACGGTATTGATATGTCTGGATACAGGGTAGAGAAAAAGCCTAATAACAAAATTTAAACTGTACACCCATTGTGATCCAGTTTATTTTATGCAAGACAGAAGGGTATGGGATTTACAACATTTCCTTTGGAGTGGGGAGTCCTTGGTACCTAATTGTAAAACGAATAGGATAAATCATGAGTGGGGCTCCCTCTCTCAGTTGCAGCCAATCAGTTCCGTGGAGATTTCCAATTCCGCTATTCTCATGACACAACAATGTCACTTGACCAATGTCAGACTAAGGTGTGAAGAGCCCACCAGTAACCAACTCCATGACCCCAGAAACATGCTAATGTGACATTATCCTCAATCACAAATTTATATAACAAATAACTGGGTAGATTGTTAAATTAATAAAATGCTGCCTTTGTCTGTACACAGTGATTCAAGTATATTGCACCAAGTACTGCTCATATAAGAGAGGGGTGGTGCACTCTTGCACAGAGGCCCACCGGAGGATTCTCCTGTGGGCCAGTCCAAGACTGCACGTGACCTATGGGAACAGCAGCGACGGTGGTTGTTTTTATTTTCTATGTTGCCCTAAAGCAAGAGTTCTTAGGTAATTGACAATCCTTTTGAATAAAGAATTGAATCCACATCCAGCATTTTCAAGTAGATGTATTCCTTATCGTGTAAAAATGTAGCTTATACCAGTGAGAGGTAAGGCTACGTTCAGATTAGCGTTGCGCGCCGCTGCGTCGGCGACGCAACGCACGACGCACACAAAAACGCGGCAAAACGCACGCAAAAACGCTGCGTTTTGCGACGCGTGCGTCGTTTTTTGCCGAAAATCGGACGCAAGAAAAATGCAACTTGTTGCGTTTTCTTGGTCCGACGCTAGCGGCAAAAAAGACGCAAGTGTTGCAAAACGCAACACACAAAAACGCATGCGTCCCCCATGTTAAACATAGGGGCGCATGACGCGTGCGTCGCCGCTGCGTCGCCCGACGCTAAGGCGACGCACACTAGCGGAACGCTAGTGTGAACGTAGCCTAAGAAAACCTCTCTATTGTCTGGTCTGATCATACATCCATTCAGACATTCTGTTTGTCTATTCCATTGTATAAGAGGGGCCACATGATTCTTGTGGAAGCCATTTTGTGTGCATTTTGAAAAGCAGAACCTAATTGATAAGCATTATAGCTGTAGTTTATTACATGCGCCTTTACATAAGTCTGTTTGAATTCCAGCCAGACTGTACACTTACATGTTGGAGAAGAGCCGTCTCATCAGCCAAGCCTCAGGCCAAAGCAACTTCCTTGTTTTTTACATTATGATGGATGGGCTGTCTGCTGAAGAGAAATATAACTTATACCTCAAAAGCACAACTGCACACAGGTAAGACAATGGTAACTCACACCTTCAAAGATGTAGGAATTGTAGTGTCTGCCATCTGTCAGCTTTCCTGTCACTCCAGCCGTCATAATGATGTATTTTATAGCATAATAAATAGAGGATAAAGGCGGATGCAAATTAAGAGTGTCTTATCAATGAAAAAAACACACAAGAAAGTGGAAAAATATCCCAAGTTTGAAAATGCTGAAGATTGTACCTGCAAAGATGGAAAAATAAAATTAATTTGATCCACAGGCTACAAGATTTTTTTCTCTTACAAATTGCCCTGTTGTGTTGATTTCTTTAAAAGGAACTTGTCCCTCGATTTTTGCTGTCCAAACCTTGTACATGATCAATCAAAGCCTGGTTTGGCTGCAGCCAGGTATGTTGTCACTGAAACGTTGCAGCAAGGCCGAGGACTATTGGCAGAAGCAAGACAATTCTGGCGCCACCCCCCAACACACCACTCTACTTGATTGACAGGTCTCTCCCTATGCACAATCGAATGTGACTTGCCAATTAGCTAAAGATGTTTGAGGAAAAGTCGGATAGAGGTGTCGTCAGGCTAGACCCGTCTCTACCTATAGTTCCTGGTTGGCCCCGCAAGTATATCATGGTTCTCAGAAGTCAGGTAACCTAAGAATGGAATGTCACTGTTTCCTGTCCTGGCAGAGACCACCAAATTGTTGTGTGCTGAAGTGAGAGATTAGAGCCAATCAGTATACCTTCTTAAAGCACCACTCCAGCATTTTTTATTGCACCACTGGAATGGTGCTTTAAATGTAAGTCTCCTGCCCCTTGTCTCATACTCATCTGCCATTGCCTTCATCATATTCCAGCATCACTGGCAAAAAGTGAAAAACCTCGCTCTGGCTTTCATAGACTTACGTGACGTAGCTTATGGACAGTCAGAAGCTGCTCTAACAAGATCACGCCACGGTATTGGGGCTGTGCCAATAAATGGTGAAGAAGCAAGAGAATAAGTATATGGTAAGGAGCAAGGGACTTAGATTTAAAGCACCTCTACAGAGCTTGAAAAAAAACCACTGGAGTGGTGCTTTAAATTTTCTTATTTTAGAACATTCTATGCCTTCTTAAAAATTGTTTTGTAAATCTGAAAACTCCTTTTATGTAGAAAATGATATTCAAAAATGTGCCTACTCTTAAAATTACACTATGTAATTTTAATTTCAGCTTTTCAATATGATTGGCATTCTATTAAGATATCTGATTTCTGCAGGTGATGAAATTATAGTTGAAACTAGATTTATATCTGAATATTTCAGTGTAATGGCTAACAAATCAGAACAGAACAGAAAAATTGAGATTTACCATCATTTGAGTATATTTTAAATTTAACATCAACATTTTCATGTCTTTTTCACTAAATATTACACACCCGAAAATAGAAAAATCTTTTTTTTTACACTTTTAGAATTTTTTCTTTCACTACTTGAAAAAAATACACAAGTTTGGTATCACTGTAATCTTATTAACCTGGAGAATCGCAGTGTAATGCATTGTGACCTGCGACAAGCACGTTGCAAAGTCTGAACTAGCTGGATTTCTTGAGACTTGCTTGTCACGGTCAGAGCTGCAATGTCGCTCTATTCACCCGCTTTATGCTGTAATGTAGCAATAGTACAGGAGGATCTTTGGCCAATCTAATTGTAGCACAGCCAAAATCGCAGTCTAGCCCTAGCCTAAAGGTATCCAATCACTCAACGAACTGACTCTTTTTTTATGGCTTGAAGAAAACTGATTATGTGGAGCAAGAATACATATCAAGGATTGGACATGCTGACCCCCTACGTTTTTTTCTTGTAAAAGATCATGAAGGTTGCACATATTCTCAGCTGCTTACATCTATGTGTAGCCTACATCATACAGATCATGTTATGATCTTCAGTTTTCACAGTGTTTTTTTAAAAAAATTAATTGCAATTTTTGACGCAGCTATTTGAAAAAAGTTAGAAGCAGATACAAAAATAATGGAAAGTATAAAATAAGGGCCTATGCTTATCAACTTCTGGCTTTGGCTCAAAACTGCATTAAGAGTTGCAGTGGCATTTTACTAAATGCAAATCCTTTTGGATTGCATGTAAAAAAAATACAAGGAATTTAATAATCAACGAAAACATCTATGCCATCGACCAAAAAGACAAAAAACAGCACTGTCTGAACAAAGCCAAGGCCGCTCCACTCCTAGAGCCAGGTGTTAATCAACAGTCATTGCACTGCCAGCCACACATGCTTAGATCGTGTGCTCTTCAGAATGAAGCAGACAATTCCAACAGTGCAGGCAAGAAAAAAGAAGGCACTCACCGATCTAAAAGTTGGCAATCTTTATTCAATCTTCATATAAAAACTTCATGGCAGGGGGAGTGAGGAAAAGAGCTCATGCCAGCAGGAGCAAACGATGGCCGTTTCGCGCTGTGCTTGCGCTTCTATGGGTTAGCAGGATGCTAACCCGTGGAAGTGCAAGCACAGCGCGAAACGGCCGTCGTTTGCTCCTGCTCGTATGAGCTCCTTTCCTCACTCCCCCGGCCATGAAGTTTTTAAATGAAGATTGAATAAAGATTGCCAACTTTTAGATCGGTGAGTGCCTTCTTTTTTCTTGCCTGCACTGTTGAAAACATTCTATGCACCATAGGAAAACACCACTGGTCTGTATGTCTTGTGATTTATGCTGATGACAAGGACATTGGTCATATCAAATTTGTGTTTTTACATGAAACACTTCTAACTACAAGGCAGCGCTGTGTGTTCTGAGTTGCCTATTGTGCTACTGGCCTTTCGTAATAACATGACAAATGTGAAGACTAAACAAAAAGGATATCTCTGTAGCCTGAAACCTATGATTTTCCTTATTTAGCGAGGCATACAATTAGCATAGCACTCTCCTAACACGTATTCTATTTATGCTTAGAAATGCACGGCTATGCAAACAACACATGTCACATGTACAAAAGATAAACATTGCTATTCAGGCATCATTTATGGGACATCTCAGTGTGGGGCAGGGACATTTTCTATCTAAGAAATAGGTTAATAGAAGTGCAAACATCATTTCAAAGTAACATAAGGCTTTTTTGCTGGTTTTTCTAATGGTCTTGTTTGCTTTAAAAGAGCTTATAAAAACAGATACATTAATACCTTTGTATAAGAAATCTGAAAAACAAATCATTAAATTCATACAAATATATTGGTCCAGTGACACTGGTGGTCAAAGTTATTTGCTTTCTCTATCAGCTCAGTAGGGATTTACAATTTCACATCTGAAAATAAAAAAACTAATTAGAAATGTTTCCTTAAAACAAACTAAAAATGCTCTGTGTGAAGTAAACCTAAGACTAGAGAGACACCTATGTTTTGCTGGAGTGGCATGCACTCCTCAACATTAAAATTGTCACACCAAGGTAGAAAAGTCATGGTTTTATGGAAATCCCAGAATTGATAGACATGTTTGTGATCTGCATATGATGATAAAACGGAAACAAAATTTTCTAAACATCTCAATTTATTCAGGATTGAGTATTAGTGTCAAGCACAGAAATACATGCCCTTACTTGTCTTGACATGCTATTAATGTGATAATTAATGGCAGTCTAAGCAAGGTTTTGCCACACTGAATGCACTTGGGCACGGAAATCATCAAGATTTGATGCTAGCAGCTCTCCCTAGAATTGCCAACCAATGACATCCCAGACTTGATTAACACGAGACAAGGCTGGAGACACTACTGACTATGCATGTGCTGTGACAGTGACACAGCCGTGACACATGCTGCTGCAGCGCCGGACAGCTGATCAGCCTGCAAGCTCCATGTATCTGGGTTCTCTATGAAGCTATAAGGCTTGCCGAATAAGCAGGGACCCGATCAAATTCGCTCAACTCTAGCAATGGGACCCTCTCCTTAATGCAAATTGCTTCTAACATATTGACACGTTCAGCATCTCTGGAACGAGATGGAAGACTTTTTATTGTTGTATAGTAAATCTTTCTTTAATTCCTTAAGTGCTGCTGTGTGTATATTTTGTGTATCTGTGTGTCTAAGTTGTTTTTCTCCAGCCAGGTCTCTTCACTGAATGAATTTCACACAGTTTACATGATGTGTATAAGTTTCTCAATATTATAGATGTCTATTATTTTCCATTGTTACAGAAACCTACCAACTCCCAATCTCAGAAATCTACAGGTACCCCTGAAGAACATTTTATTGTTACAATCCACAAAAACACTATCCAAAATTTTTGTTTTTCTACTTTCAAACACATGCAAAACCCAAACCCTAGACACCAGGCCTCAATTTTTCTCAATTCTCTTAACCTACATATTTACGGCTCCCTAGCTGATGCTACCAGTTGAGAAACTGAATTGAGCTCTACTCTTACAGTCATAACATGGAGTCAAATATGGGAAGTCATGGCTGTGAGTTCTATTGACAACCCATTTTAGTTCTATAAAGCATTGCTAAGATGGTATTTAGTCCCTAAATGGAACCAGGTCATATGCTTAACAAGTTTCCTGACAAAAATGATATTGTTTGCTGACTACTGATCTGAGTGTACAAAATCATCCCAGCAGTTACAGATCACAATTTAGTTATGTGCCTCACTTCTTGGTTACGAATTTGAGATTCTTTAGGCCTAGGAGAAAACTCATATCCTTAATATTATAGCAACAGAGGAAGTAATTGTCTATGGATGGAAAAAATCTACTCTTGATAAAGATTCATGGCTTTAACCCCTTCATGACCGTGGGATTTTTCATTTTTCCGTGTTCGTTTTTTACTCCCCTCCTTCCCAAAGCCATAACTTTATTATTTTTCCATCAATTTGGCCATGTGAGGGCTTATTTTTTGTGGGACGAGTTGTACTTTTGAACGATATCATTGGTTTTAGCATGACGTGTACTAGAAAACGGGAAAAAAATTCCAAGTGCGGTGAAATTGCAAAAAAAGTGCAGTCCCACACTTGTTTTTTGTTTGGCTTTTTTGCTAGGTTCACTAAATGCTAAAACTGACTTGACATTATGATTCTCCAGGTCAGTACGAGTTCGTAGACACCTAACATGACTAGGTTATTTTTCATCTAAGTGGTGAAAAAAAATTCCAAACTTTGCTAAAAAAAAAAAAAAAAAAAATTGCGCCATTTTCCGATACTTGTAGCGTCTCCATTTTTCGCGCTCTGGGGTCGGTTGAGGGCTTATTTTTTGCGTGCCGAGATGACGTTTTTAATAATAGCATTTCAGTGCAGATACGTTCTTTTGATCGCCCGTTATTGCATTTTAATGCAATGTCGCGGCGACCAAAAAAACGTAATTCTGGTGTTTCTAATTTTTTTCCCGCTACGCTGTTTAGCAATCAGGTGTTAGGTCTCGAGTTCCCGCTTCTGCACAGGGGGAATCTCGAGCCATCTCCGCTGCGGTCTCCCATTCTTATCCAGCCGCAGTGGAGTCTGCTCAGCAGGGACGTCGGTCCCAGCGTCTTGCTCAGTCTCACTCTGTACAGAGAGTTACTGCTGCTTCTTCAGCTTCTGCCATTAAAGCCAGTGCTGGTCAGCAGCGAGCGGACTTCTCTGGGACTAAGTCCTTGTCTGCACACACTGAGCATGCCCAGGGCAAGATCTCCCGTTGGAGATCGAGGGTCTTGTGCTCAGGCTCTGCAGCACAGTCCATTGGTCCTCTTGGCAGGTCTTGGAAGGGCAAAGTTTCTGTGGCCACTTCCTGTGCTGCAACTATATAAACTGCGCATGACCGCATGGCCATGCGCTAGTGTACAATTGTTAATGTGTGTATGTTGTGAGTGAAAGTCGCTCTTTAAATAACCCTCCCTATTGAATGTCTGTTCGCGGAAGGTGTATGTTTGCTATCTAGCGCCCGACTTATCCTACAGCACGAATCACACATTACAGCGTCCAGTTGCTGTGACCGCCAGTACGGCGCCGTGCACTTCCTTTGTGCTTTCCTTACCCAAGCCTGGGTGGTTAGTGGCGTTCGTCAGTGCGGCACCGCATGCACTCTTGTGCCTTAATATTATTATTTAGTTTCCTTACACACCCAGTTGCGGTGTTGTGCCAGCAAGTGTCTAATCGGACTTCAATCCTAGTTGGGGTTGACTACTTGCTCGCGCTCTATGTGCGGTACCGCGGTCCTGTGACGCAACAGGATCGCTTCCTTCACGCTGGGTGAAGTTTAACCCACGTGTGTATACTTATGAGTACCGCCATATAGTCTGTCATTACTTGGCAGCAGGTTCCATCTCTGCACGGTGGACCCCGGGCTGCGAACGCACCATACTCTATCTGTCTTATTATTTGGTGCGTTCCGCTAGCCCTAACATTACACTAGCGCCAGGGTCTGGCTAGTAATGACGGACAAACAGCAATCCTTGCAGTATATCCAGCAGCTGGAGGGTAGGTTGGCGGCTCTTGAGAGCGCAACCTCAGCTGTGGATGTTACCGCAGTTGCTGTACAGGCTGCTAGCGTGGCTGCAGCAACCCTGTCCATTGCCACCCCTGCTCCGACATTTTCTCGCCTCCCGCTGCCAGAAAAATTTTCTGGTTATAGCAAGTTTTGTAGGGGATTTGTGAGTCAGTGCTCTATTCACCTCGAGCTCCTGGCTGCACGTTTTCCCACAGAGCGGGCTAAGGTGGGATTTATAGTGTCTCTCTTGTCGGAATGGGCTACGCTGCTGTGGGAGCGTGGTGATCATGTGGTGCAGAGTGCTCGCTGTTTCTGAGCACTCTGAAACAGGTCTTTTTAGGACCTCAAGTCACCCATGATACTGCGCTCCAACTGCTGGCATTAACTCAGGGTGAGTCCTTGGTCAGTCATTTTGCCGTCCAATTCCGCACTTTAGCATCTGAGCTGGATTGGTCGGATAAAGCTCTTATCCCCATATTTTGGAGGGGCCTGGCTGACCACGTTAAGGACGCTCTGGCCACTAGGGAGATTCCTGCCACACTGGAGGAGTTAATAACTGTCTCCACTCGAATTGACCTCCGTTTTAACGAGCGGAGGTTAGAGCGAGCCCAGTGTAGGCAGAGGTTTCGGCTGGCTCCTACCTTCGCCAAACCTCTGGAATCTCCGGTCCTGGTTCCTGAGTCACATGAGGCCAGGGAAGTGTCACAAGCGGGATCTAAGTCCCGGACCGCTTGTGCACTCAAGGTCTGTCATGTTTGCCAGCAGTCAGGACATCTAGCCACCAGATGTTCTCAGCGGTCGAGGAAACGTCAGCGTCTAGTGGTAGTAGGTGGAGGTACACTAGACACGGCGACGTTTGCCTCTAAATTGTCCTTTAAGGGGACAATTACTATAGGCTCATTCTCCCACTCGGTAGAGCTCTGCGTGGATTCTGGGGCGGAGGGCAATTTTATGTCTTCTGCCTTCGCCCAACGTCACGCAATACCCCTGGTTATGCTAGCTCAACCAGTAACGGTACGAGTGGTGAATGGGTCGACACTGCTCTCACAGATAACACACCAGACCATCCCTTTTACTCTGTCCATGTCGCCATCTCATCAGGAGATTATATCTCTGCTCGTCATTCCTGAGGGAATTGATGAGGTACTGTTGGCTTGGCTACGGTACCACTCTCCTCATATCGAGTGGTCCTCTGGCAGAATCCTGGGATGGGGCGAATCTTGTGGGGGTAGGTGTCAGAGGGAGTGCGTTCAGGTTGCTACTACAGAGGTACCCGCAGATCTTTCCTCTCTCCCCAAGCAGTATTGGTCTTATGCAGACGTGTTCTCCAAAAAGGCGGCGGAGATCCTTCCGCCCCATCGCCCCTATGACTGTCCTATTGATCTCTTGCCTGGTGCTGAGCTTCCCCGGGGTCGAGTCTATCCGCTATCTCTCCCGGAGACGGAGGCAATGTCACAGTACATCCAGGAAAATCTGGCAAGAGGATTCATTAGGAAGTCAGTGTCACCTGCTGGGGCAGGGTTCTACTTTGTGCAGAAGAAGAATGGGGAATTGCGTCCATGCATAGACTACCGGGGTCTTAATGCCATCACCGTTAAGAATAAGTATCCTTTGCCCTTGATATCTGAGCTCTTCGATAGGCTTCGGGGAGCAAGGGTATTTACTAAACTAGATCTGCGGGGTGCTTACAACCTGATTCGCATCCGTGAGGGGGACGAATGGAAGACGGCTTTTAACACAAGGGATGGGCACTATGAATATCTGGTGATGCCCTTCAGGCTCTGTAATGCCCCAGCCGTTTTCCAAGACTTTGTGAATGATGTCTTCCGGGATATGCTTTCCACATCGGTTGTAGTCTATCTGGATGATATTCTCATCTACTCTCCAGATATTGACTCCCACCGGAAAGATGTTTGCAAAGTCTTCGACCTCCTACGGGCAAACTCCCTCTATGCCAAGTTGGAGAAGTGTATGTTTGAGCAGGAGTCCTTACCTTTCCTAGGCTACATCATCTCTGCCCAGGGATTGGCTATGGATCCTGCCAAACTACAGGCTGTGATGGACTGGCAGGAACCCCATTCTCTTAAAGCGGTGCAGCGCTTTATGGGGTTCATTAATTATTATCGCCAGTTCATTCCGCACTTCTCAACTTTGGTAGCTCCCTTGGTTGCCCTCACCAAGAAGGGGGCGAATCCCAAATTGTGGTCTGAGGAGGTCTCCAAGGCCTTTAACTCTATAAAGTCACACTTCGCTAGCGCTCCCATCCTACATCGCCCCGATGTTGATAAGCCATTTATCATGGAGGTGGATGCCTCTTCTGTTGGTGCGGGAGCAGTCCTCTTCCAAAAGGATGCTCAAGGTCGGAAGCATCCTTGCTTCTTTTTCTCCAAGACCTTCTCACCAGCAGAGAGGAATTATTCCATCGGGGACAGGGAGTTGCTAGCCATGAAGTTGGCTTTCTTGGAGTGGAGACATCTCTTGGAGGGAGCACGTTTTCCCTTCCAAGTCTTCACAGACCATAAAAATTTGTTGTACCTGCAGACAGCCCAGCAGTTGAATTCTCGCCAGGCCAGATGGTCCTTATTCTTCTCCCGGTTTCATTTCACCCTCCATTTTCTTTCTGGGGAGAAGAACATTCGGGCCGACGCTCTCTCTCGCTCCGTTGTGTCATCTGCGGAGGAGGAGGAGAAGCCTCGGCTTATTGTCCCCAGCGAGAGCTTGAGAACTGTGGCCCTGGTTTCGCTAGAGTCTGTGCCCCCGGGCAAGACTTTTGTTCCATCCAATTTGCGACCGGAGGTTCTCTCTTGGGCACACTCGTCCAGGGTGGGTGGACATTTTGGTACCAAAAGGACATCTGAGTTACTGGCGAGGACGTACTGGTGGCCGCATATGGCTCGTGATGTCGCAGAGTATGTTCGGGCGTGTGTCTCTTGCGCCAAGAACAAGACTCCTCAGCAACGGCCAGCTGGTTTGCTTTATCCTCTGCCGGTGGCGGACAGGCCCTGGGAGATGGTCGGGATGGACTTTTTGGTGGGCTTACCCAAGTCTCGTAACTGCACCATTATCTGGGTGATCACCGACCATTTTTCCAAAATGGTGCACTTGGTGCCTCTTCCACGGCTACCTTCTGCACGGGCGTTGGCTGTCTTGTTCGTCAAGCATATCTTTCGCCTACACGGTATGCCAGACAAAATTGTTAGTGACCGGGGTCCCCAGTTTGCGTCTCGATTCTGGAGAGAGCTATGTCGTCTACTCAGTATTGAGTTGAATCTCTCTTCGGCATATCATCCCGAGACGAATGGGTTGGTAGAGAGGGCCAACCAGACCTTGGTCACATATTTACGACATTTTGTTTCTGCCAGGCAGGATGACTGGGCATCCTTGCTACCGTGGGCAGAGTTTGCACTTAACAATGCCGTAGCCGACTCCACCGGTCAGACTCCATTCCTCCTAAATTACGGCCAGCATCCGCGTGTTCCTGTGCCCATGCCTGTGTCTTCTGCTGACTCCAGGGTGGCAGACTGGGCTGTGGAGGCACGGGACATTTGGGACCGCACGCAGGATGCCATTCGGGCCTCCAAGGAGAGAATGAGGTCCTCCGCCGATGTTCATCGGCGCCCCGCTCCGACCTTTGCTCCTGGCGACTTGGTGTGGCTCTCCGCCCGTAACATCAGGCTGCGAGTTGAGTCCACTAAGTTTGCTCCTCGCTACTTGGGTCCCTTCAAGGTTCTCGAACAGGTTAATCCTGTGGTCTACCGTTTGGCTCTTCCTCCACGCTTGGGTATCACCGACACCTTTCATGTGTCCCTCTTGAAACCCGTATACATGTCCCGGTTTTCCGAGTCATCTGCCGGGACATCGGGTTCGTCTACAGACGATTACGAGGTGAACGCTATTTTGAGGTGCAAGGTGATACGCGGCAAAAAGTTCTATCTGGTGGATTGGAAGGGTTATGGCCCAGAGGACAGGTCATGGGAGCCTGCGGAAAACATTCGGGCCCCACAGCTCATTGCTGCCTTCGAGCGTAGCGAGGTCCAAGGAGGGGGGGGTAATGTTAGGTCTCGAGTTCCCGCTTCTGCACAGGGGGAATCTCGAGCCATCTTCGCTGCGGTCTCCCATTCTTATCCAGCCGCAGTGGAGTCTGCTCAGCAGGGACGTCGGTCCCAGCGTCTTGCTCAGTCTCACTCTGTACAGAGAGTTACTGCTGCTTCTTCAGCTTCTGCCATTAAAGCCAGTGCTGGTCAGCAGCGAGCGGACTTCTCTGGGACTAAGTCCTTGTCTGCACACACTGAGCATGCCCAGGGCAAGATCTCCCGTTGGAGATCGAGGGTCATGTGCTCAGGCTCTGCAGCACATTCCATTGGTCCTCTTGGCAGGTCTTGGAAGGGCAAAGTTTCTGTGGCCACTTCCTGTGCTGCAACTATATAAACTGCGCATGACCGCATGGCCATGCGCTAGTGTACAATTGTTAATGTGTGTATGTTGTGAGTGAAAGTCGCTCTTTAAATAACCCTCCCTATTGAATGTCTGTTTGCGGAAGGTGTATGTTTGCTATCTAGCGCCCGACTTATCCTACAGCACGAATCACACATTACAGCGTCCAGTTGCTGTGACCGCCAGTACGGCGCCGTGCACTTCCTCTGTGCTTTCCTTACCCAAGCCTGGGTGGTTAGTGGCGTTCGTCAGTGCGGCACCGCATGCACTCTTGTGCCTTAATATTATTATTTAGTTTCCTTACACACCCAGTTGCGGTGTTGTGCCAGCAAGTGTCTAATCGGACTTCAATCCTAGTTGGGGTTGAGTTCACTGACTACTTGCTCGCGCTCTATGTGCGGTACCGCGGTCCTGTGACGCAACAGGATCGCTTCCTTCACGCTGGGTGAAGTTTAACCCACGTGTGTATACTTATGAGTACCGCCATATAGTCCGTCATTACTTGGCAGCAGGTTCCATCTCTGCACGGTGGACCCTGGGCTGCGAACGCACCATACTCTATCTGTCTTATTATTTGGTGCGTTCCGCTAGCCCTAACATCAGGTTAATGCTTTTTTTTAATTGATAGATCGAGTGATTCTGAGCGCGGCGATACCAAATATGTGTAGATTTGATTTTTTTTTTATTGATTTATTTTGATTGGGACGAAAGGGGGGTGATTTAAACATTTATATTTTTTTTATTTTTTTTACATTTTTATCAACTTTTTTTTACTTTTGCCATGCTTCAATAGCCTCCATGGGAGGCTAGAAGCAGGCACAACTCGATCGCCTCTGCTACATAGCAGCGATCTGCTGATCGCTGCTATGTAGCAGAAATGCAGGTGTGCTGTGAGCGCCGACCACAGGGTGGTGCTCACAGCCACCGGCGATCAGTAACCATAGAGGTCTCAAGGACCTCTATGGTTACAATGGAGACGCATCGCCGACCCCCGATCATGTGACGGGGGGTCGGCGATGACGTCATTTCCGGCCGCCCGGCCAGAAGCGGTAGTTAAGTGCCGCTGTCTGCGTTTGACAGCGGCATTTAACTAGTTAATAGGTGTGGGCAGTTCGCGATTCTGCCCGCGCCTATTACGGGCACATGTCAGCTGTTCAAAACAGCTGACTTGTCCCGGCTTTGATGCGGGCTCACCGCGGAGCCCTGCATCAAAGCAGGGGATCTGACGTTGGACGTACTATCCCGTCCAAGGTCAGATAGGGGTTAAAGGTACCATCACACTCAGCAACTTTCCAACGATCACGACCAGCGATACGACCTGGCCGTGATCGTTGGGACGTCCTTGTGTGGTCTCTGGAGAGCTGTCACACAGACAGCTCTCCAGCGACCAACGATGCCGAAGTCCACGGGTAACCAGGGTAAACATCGGGTTACTAAGCGCAGGGCCGCGCTTAGTAACCCGATGTTTACCCTGGTTACCATTGTAAATGTAAAAAAAAAAAAAACACTACATACTTACATTCTGGTGCCTGTCACGTCCCCGGCGTCCGCTTCCCTGCACTCCTCCTGCATCCTGTGTAAGCGCCGGCTGTAAAGCAGAGTGGTGAGGTGACATCACCGCTGTGCTCTGCTTTACGGCCGTCCGGCGCTGACACAGTGTGAAGGTACCTTAAGACAGAGAACCCATAACAAGTTTCAGAAAATGTGGAACCCCTTGGACACAGTGAGCTGCCATCCTCCACAACCTAAACAGAGCTGTCCTGACAAAAAAAACAAATGCACTTTTATGAGGCAACTTCCTTAATTCTGAAATCATTCAGCCACACACACAGAAACCCAAGCACAGAAAGCCTGTTTGTTGGGCTCTCCATGCATGGGTTGTGACTGTCACACAGCCGCAACACATGCAACTGTGGCGACGATCAGCTGCTTATCGGGAGCGCTCCATATATCCGGGTTCCCATGCAGCTATTTGGTAAGCACTATAGCTAATCTGATAAGGCTATTCGCTCATCCCTACTGTACGAAAAAAATAATGTAAGGCTTCTGAGATTTTTTTTGAAGTTGAAGAAACTTATAAAGACTATTTTCACTGCAATTATCATCATTTTACAGCGAATATACCTGATGTCTTCACATCAAAATTGTGGGCTGTGGACATGTATCACTTATAATCATAATGATTTATTATAGTTTTACAATGTGTCCGCAAAAAAATATTATCTGTCTGTGATTTTTTGATAAGCTTTCCAGAAAAGATAAAGTGTCAAGTTGGCTAGCCTGACACACACACATACACGCATTCTGTTTTATTCCCTTTCACCTTCGATCACTCCCCATTCTTGCTCCCTCCCCTACCAGTTGACTGTTCACATAGTAACCCTACTGCCAATTAATTTTAATTACTAATATCACTAATAGTTCTACTTCCTCTGTATGTTTCACCCTAAAGATTTTTTATTTGACTCCTATTGTAGCTTGAGATTGTCTTTACCTCAATGAAATGATAATAAAATACACTTTTAAAAAATATTCTTTTTTTACATCGTTGACGTGTGTTTTATGCAATGTTACAAGATTCCCAATATTTCAGTAAAGGTCAAAGAGTCAAGGGAACGCTGTAATTTACTAGCAATTGGAGTTTCAGCAGAAAACTGCCAATCACACTGCCTGAAATGTAATCTGCCATAGAAAACTTTCAGGCAGCAAAAACACTGAGGCCGGCAACAAAATGATCAACACAGAATAAGTTTAATTTCTATCAAATACAAAGTTGTCTACCATTTCTTACATTATAAGCTTCCATGCTACTGTATGAAAAGTAAAACAGTTTTAGATATGAATACATATTGGTAAAAGATGATCGATACCGGTAATCACAAGAGAAGGATTTTGAAGCACTACCTGTTTCCTACTCTTATTGTATACACTGTAAAATCACAAACAAATGAGAATAAATGATCTGACTATATTTCCCAATAAAATTGTATGGATAACTTTACACCCTGTAAAGTCTGGAAACAGTTGCATTAGTAAAAAGCTTTGTTCCTTCTTGTGCTTAATGTGGCAAAAGAACAAATGTTGACAGTAAATTACTGAAGCAGATGGTCACAAATTTAGTGGAAAATAGTTAATAATTAGTACTACTGTCAGTTAACCTAGGGGGGCTACTAAAAGCAAATATAAAGTGCTGACAGTGTTTACGTCACGATCAGAATGTGATGCCAAGGATTTATTTTTTTAAGCTCTGCAGGACAGAAGGATATTTAATAAGTAGAAAATTGTATCATAATACTTACCGTAATCAGTTTTCCCTATTGTACATTTAGATACTGTGGATAAAAAGAAAACACAATGGGCCTCATTTATCAATGCTTTCTTATCATTTTTTTGGTGTAAAAAAGTTCCTCACCAAAAGTCACAATAGAATGTGCACTTAATGAGTCCATTTTTTGTGTCTTTTCTCCTCATTTGCCAAATTTGGGAAGTTACAAGATAATTAAAATGATTGAGAATTTAAAATATTTTGCACATTTATTACTAAGTAAACTCTCTACTTTGCACCAGTATTCGCAAATATGGGTAGTTTTGTTATAATTTTTTTCTGATTAGTTTCTAAACCATTCACTTGATCACAATTTTACTTTTACTTTTTTAATTTGCTTATTAGAACTTTACTTGAAGGGGTTGTCCTGCCTTGTGATAATGATGATCTAACTACTGGATAGGTAATTAATATCAGATTAGGGGGAATTTGACACATGGCACCCCCTCTAATCAGCTGATATCAGCTCTGGTGGGAGGCTGATATGAGCAGTGAATGAAATCAGAACATCATGGCTCTGTAGTGACCTCCTCCAAGATTTGCTCATTATCTTTGTTTACGCTTTTAGTTGTCAATCGGTAGAGCTGATGACATCTGATAGTTGAGGAGCTGAAAGTGCTAAGGCTAGGTCATCAGTATCATTAGCCAAGACACAGGATTTTACTCCATCTGAACACCGATAACACTGTATGTCATAGTTAGGGTAGGTTCCGATGACAGTATAGAAAATCTTTCAGAGATGCATCTGGAAGAGTTGGATGATTTTTTCCTACTTGTCATTTGTGTGCAGGCCATATGCAATTCTCTTTTTACTGCACAGCTACTAATCATTTACAGGACCATTTACTGTTTCCTACATTACAGAATTGCAATTTATTCATAAAAATTGAATGCTATGCTGTGGCTCCGTAATGGCATCTAATTCTTTTCTCACACCCAAATATTTGAATGGTCGAGTCTAATCCGATTTCAGAGGAAAATCATGCATCCCGTGCATATAACTCAGAAGTGTTATCACACAGCCGAAATCGTAAGGTGAAGCTTCCAAACACATGACATCATCATATAGGCAGTCCAGAATTGTTTCTTAGTGTATGTAAACTTTTGACTTAACTTTTTTAAGTAATAAAAATGCCTTTTTAAACATTCTCGCTCACTCTCATTATTCTGTCATTTGGCAAATATTAATAACTAGATGGTGGCCCGATTCTAACGCATCGGGTATTCTAGAATATGTATGTATGTATGTATATAGCAGCCACATAGTATATAGCACAGGCCACATAGTATATAGGAGCCATGTAGTATATAGCATACAAATACTACGTGGCCTGTGCTATATACTATGTGGCTGCTATATACATACATACATATTGTAGAATACCCGATGTGTTAATACAAGCCAGGCAGTATATAGCACAGCCCAAATAGTATATAACACAGCCAACGCAGTATATAGCAGCCACACAGTATATAACACAGGCGACGTAGTATATAACACAGGCCATGCAGTATATAACAGTGGCCACATAATATATAGCACAGGCTACGCAGTACATAACACAGCCCACATAGTATCTAACACTGGCCACGTAGTATATAGCAGCCACGCGGTATATAACGCTGCCCCCGCGGTATATTACACTGCCGACGCGGTATATAACACTGCCCACATAGTATATAACACTGGCCACATAGTATATAATGCAGCCCATGTGGTATATAACACTGCCCACGTAGTATATAACACTGGCCACGTAGTATATAGCAGCCACGCTGTATATAACGCAGCCCACATGCTATATAACACTGCCCACGTAGAATATAGCAGTGTGGGCACATATCCATGTTAAAAAAAGATAATTAAAATAAAAAATAGTTATACACTCACCTGCCGGCATCCAGCGAAGCTGTCCCTATGCGCGCGGCTGCCACCATCAACTGTTCCCAGGATGCATTGCAAAATTACCCAGCTGACTTAGCAGTCTTGCGAGACCAATAAGTCTTCTGGGTAATTTTGCAAAGCATCTCTGGGAACGGAAGCTGGCGGCAGCCGTGAGCGCATCGTCGGAGTACGGAAGGTGAGCATAGCAGGTTTTTTGTTTTTTTTAATTATTTTTAACATTAGATCTTTTACTATTGATGCTGCATAGGCAGCATCAATAGTAGAAACTTGGTCACACAGGGTTAATAACAGCAGTTACGGAGTGCGGTACCCGCGGCCCGTTACCGCTGGCATTAACCCTGTGTGAGCGGTGAGTGGAGGGGAGTATTCGGGCGCCGGGCACTGACTGCAGGGGAGTAGGGAGGGACTAATCGGACTGTGCCCATCGCTGATAGGTCACAGCAGCCATGACAGGCAGCTGGTGAGACCAATCAGCGACGTGGGATTTCCGTGACGGAAGTTGCCGACAGACTGACGGACGGAAGTACCCCTTAGACAATTATATACAGTGGGGCAAAAAAGTATTTAGTCAGTCAGCAATAGTGCAAGTTCCACCACTTAAAAAGATGAGAGGCGTCTGTAATTTACATCATAGGTAGACCTCAACTATGGGAGACAAACTGAGAAAAAAAAATCCAGAAAATCACATTGTCTGTTTTTTTAACATTTTATTTGCATATTATGGTGGAAAATAAGTATTTGGTCAGAAACAAAATTTCATCTCAATACTTTGTAATATATCCTTTGTTGGCAATGACAGAGGTCAAACGTTTTCTGTAAGTCTTCACAAGGTTGCCACACACTGTTGTTGGTATGTTGGCCCATTCCTCCATGCAGATCTCCTCTAGAGCAGTGATGTTTTTGGCTTTTCGCTTGGCAACACGGACTTTCAACTCCCTCCAAAGGTTTTCTATAGGGTTGAGATCTGGAGACTGGCTAGGCCACTCCAGGACCTTGAAATGCTTCTTACGAAGCCACTCCTTCGTTGCCCTGGCGGTGTGCTTTGGATCATTGTCATGTTGAAAGACCCAGCCACGTTTCATCTTCAATGCCCTTGCTGATGGAAGGAGGTTTGCACTCAAAATCTCACGATACATGGCCCCATTCATTCTTTCATGTACCCGGATCAGTCGTCCTGGCCCCTTTGCAGAGAAACAGCCCCAAAGCATGATGTTTCCACCACCATGCTTTACAGTAGGTATGGTGTTTGATGGATGCAACTCAGTATTCTTTTTCCTCCAAACACGACAAGTTGTGTTTCTACCAAACAGTTCCAGTTTGGTTTCATCAGACCATAGGACATTCTCCCAAAACTCCTCTGGATCATCCAAATGCTCTCTAGCAAACTTCAGACGGGCCCGGACATGTACTGGCTTAAGCAGTGGGACACGTCTGGCACTGCAGGATCTGAGTCCATGGTGGCGTAGTGTGTTACTTATGGTAGGCCTTGTTACATTGGTCCCAGCTCTCTGCAGTTCATTCACTAGGTCCCCCCGCGTGGTTCTGGGATTTTTGCTCACCGTTCTTGTGATCATTCTGACCCCACGGGGTGGGATTTTGCGTGGAGCCCCAGATCGAGGGAGATTATCAGTGGTCTTGTATGTCTTCCATTTTCTAATTATTGCTCCCACTGTTGATTTCTTCACTCCATGCTGGTTGGCTATTGCAGATTCAGTCTTCCCAGCCTGGTACAGGGCTACAATTTTGTTTCTGGTGTCCTTTGACAGCTCTTTGGTCTTCACCATAGTGGAGTTTGGAGTCAGACTGTTTGAGGGTGTGCACAGGTGTCTTTTTATACTGATAACAAGTTTAAACAGGTGCCATTACTACAGGTAATGAGTGGAGGAAAGAGGAGACTCTTAAAGAAGAAGTTACAGGTCTGTGAGAGCCAGAAATCTTGATTGTTTGTTTCTGACCAAATACTTATTTTCCACCATAATATGCAAAAAAATGATAAAAAAAACAGACAATGTGATTTTCTGGATTTTTTTTTCTCAGTTTGTCTCCCATAGTTGAGGTCTACCTATGATGTAAATTACAGACGCCTCTCATCTTTTTAAGTGGTGGAACTTGCACTATTGCTGACTGACTAAATACTTTTTTGCCCCACTGTATATAGATTATGGTAATCCTAGTTGACCTAAAACGGGAAATATTTATGCTGATTTCATGCCAGATATTGAGAAAAACATGCAGATGTGTATGTAAACTTCAAATTTCAACTGTACATTACAAAGTTGCTTATTTTCATGTGTGCTATTGATTTATGAAATAAAGATTAAAACTATGGTTACGCTGTAAGGGTTTACATTTACACCAATGAAGTAAAAACTGTGCCACAGGTATAGCAGTGGCAACATCCATTTAATACAGTAATTGTTAAGTGAAATGCTGCTGTTTATTGTGAGAATGCTATAATACTGTGTATTTCTAGGCTTTGCTATGTTGAAACCTTTTTTTAAAGCATGCTTATTGGAAACTTTATATGTAGGGAGTTTCATGCTTGTTGTCTGTTGCTTCATCCATTGTGTATGTCTAAATAAATAAAATGCTTGATAAAACTTTTCATCTAGTTTCAACTCAAAATGTGAAAGACATATGAAAGACGTGCGTAAATCTGAGACCAGCACGTACCGTGGCACATCTGAATTTGTTGTTGTGTGTTATAAATAATCACAATATCTTCTGTATATGCCAAAGTTATTTCTAATTCATGTTTTTCCCCTGCAGGTATCTCAACCAGACAATGCCAGCAGACTTATTAAGCACACAAAACAGAGAGAAATTAGCTAACCTCAAACAAGCGCTGAATGCTCTGGGATTTAACAGTCTTGTAAGTCGTTCTGAACTGAGAATTGAGTGAATGGGCTTTAATAATTTAAAATTTCATGGCTAATTAGAAGACTACTTTGAATAAAAAGCAAAATGATGGTAACAGTAGAATTATGAAAATTACACAGAGAAATATTCAATTTGTACTTAATCCAGGGAAACCCATAAGTTATTACTACATCATTTTCATAATGAGTCTCAAGAACTTTAAAATATAGTTTGGAATGGAATTATTTTCTATAATAAATTTCTTATTATTCACCCATCATGTTTTCATGAAGGGCTTATCTCTCATAAGTTTTCTTTCTTAACCTATGTTCTGTCATGGTTTTAAGCCCTTCATGACCAATGTTACATCATCAGCCTTGTCCCTGCTTTTGATGTGGGCTCCTCCACCAAGCCTGCATCTTTCCCCACACTTGATAGCTGATTTAAGCAGCCATCAAGTGCCTCTAACAGTTGCAGATATATCCGTGATCCACCTGCGGCTGGTAACAAATCAAATGCCGCTGTCAATCACTGACGGCAGCATTTAAATTGTGCCGCCTTGAAGCACATCACAAGTCTTAACCATTGGCGCACTTGTCACCTGATCGCAGGGCAGATGACCCCCATTCCTGTCATCGCAATACTTCTGAGATTGCTGGTTCGTGACCCGCTCTCATAGGAGATCATGATTAAGAAGATTGCAGCTTCATGTCTCCTAAGGGGACTATTAAGTAGAATAAAATGGGAAATAAAAGTTTAAAAAACACAAAAGTTCAAATCACGCCTCTTTTGCCCCATTAAAAATTAAACAATAGAAATACACATATTTGATATCTCTGCATTCAGAAATGTCCACTTAATCAAAATATAAAGTAAATTAGTCAGATCAGTAAATGGTGTAATGAGAATAAAAATTAAATCACCAGAATTATGACTTTCAGATCATGAAAAATTAGAAGGTTATGGGTATCCGAATGTGGCAGCAAATGTAAAAAATGTTTTTCATACAAATTTCAGAATTTTGTTTCGCCACTTAAAATATAAACTATAAATGCTTGATAGCCTGTGTACTCATATAACCTGAAGACTCATATTACCAGGCCAGTTTTACCATGGAGTGAACATGGTAAATTAAAAACCCAAACAACAATTGTGGAATTGTACTCTTTTTGCAGTTTCACGTCACCCATTTCCAATACACTATATGGTAAAATGAATGGTGTAATTCAAAAGTACATCTCGTCCTGCGAAAAACAAGCCCTTGTATAGCCATATTGATGGAAAAATCAGCTTTTGGAAGAAGGGAAGGAAAAAACTAAAATGGAAAATTGCCCTGGAGTATTTTTTAATGCTTAAGTACATACAGATAGGTAGTTGCTAACTACCTGCTTCTCTTCCACTTTTCTGTTGATGGGGTTTGACTGTCTATGTTATGATGATTGAAAACTGGCTCCCCCTGCATAAGTGCCGGAGCTGGTTGTCAATCATGCACTGTCAACAGGGCAGCCATTGATGTGAAGCTGCAGCAGAATCGCAGACAGGAGCTATCGCGCTGTGATTGCTCTGAGCTGACGCCAGTAAGATCAGGCATGTAGTTAGTAACTACCTGCATGTCAGTTCTTAGCCCAATAGGAAATAAAAAAATGAGTCCTGGATAACCCCTTTAAGTATTAATGGATATTTTCAGCTTTTTTTCAACAGTTTTGTTTATTAAGGGACAGGAATTTTTATGTTACTCCTTGCAGCTTTTAGGAAAACTAAACATCATTGCATTGTAAACATTGGCGAGGCTCTCTAAGGCCGGGTTCACATTAGCACTCAGGGGCTTTGCGGAGGGCTGCCTACATCCTCCGCTAAGCCCCGCATACTTCTGCATGCGTCCTGCATACCTATCTTTAACATTGAGTATGCAGGACATGCGGATGTATGCTGATGTATGCGTATGCGTCAATTTGATGCTCCTGCTGTCCGCACAAAATGCAACTTGTTGCATTCCCGTGTGGTCGGCGGGCATGTCAAAACAACGCATCCACATACATCCGCATGTCCTGTGTATCCAATGTTAAAGATAGGCATGCAGGACGCATGCAGAAGTAGGCGGGGCTTAGCGGAGGACTATGCATCCCTCCGCAAAGCCCCCGAACGCTAATGTGAACTTAGCCTAAGGAATCGTGCACACAATTAATTTTCTCGCACGAGTTCTATCTGTGGTTCTCATGGAAAGTACTTGTTCCTATAATATTCTATGGGGCTGTACACATGTCCGATTTTTTCCTCAATCTGAGTGTTCGAATTTAAAACAGATGTCAGTTCAAAATTGCCAATGCAAGTCTACGTTATACATTTACAATTTGCATTTGCTGCAGTTATTAAAAATTGACAAGACCAAATACAGTTTCCTGTGCTACAGAATTGTAATATATCCGTAAAAATCTGATGTTATATTGTGACTCTGTATGGAATTTGATTTTTTTTTTTGGCACAACCAGAGACTTGAAAGAGAGAGTTTCATCTGACACACATCCGACAGATTCGGTCTGTGAAAAAAATCGCTCATCTGCCCCATTGAATAATATCTGTCTGAGTGCTACATGTCTGTTGTTCGTTTTTTACAGACTGCACTCAGTCTGAAAATACGGTAGTGTGATCTTGGCCATAGACTGTGGAATGTGTGGTATTGCACGTGATCTGAGCTTATCTGTGCAATATATTGGTGTTCTAAGTATTTTACTCACATGGAGTGGAACATGTACAAAAAATATCATGGAAATCTCTTGCAACATTGTACAAAATGTTTTCTCTTTTGTGTTACTTTAATATGGGCATACATGCGAGTTTAGACATGCAAATAAAAAATGAATGTTATATGTTGTGAAAATAATATGCCTTATCTGACAAATGGATTGGCGGAGGCAACATATTCTTTTAATATTAAATGTAAGAAGTTGTGTATAATTTATTTGCTAACCTGAGTGAATGCACAGCTCGCTTTGAAGTTGCAGAATTCTTGAGGAACACATCAGTAGAGAATTCATCAGTAATGAATATTTTGTCAAATATTTAAAGGAATATAAAGCAGCAGGGAAGTATAGAAGCAGACTAATTTCTGAAACATGCTTAAAGAATACTCTAGTGGGGCATTCTAGATGGGGGCAACTGCAGAAATAAGTGTCATCTACATTGCAGTGAGTCCATAAATTTTGATAAATATGTGGTACCACAACAGGATATGCTGTTTTACATATTACTTTAACCCCTTAGCGACCGCCGATACGCCTTTTAACGGCGGCCGCTAAGGGTACTTAAACCACAGCGCCGTTAATTAACGGCGCTGTGGAAAAAGTCAATAGCGCCCCCCAGAGGCCGATTTTCTCCAGAGTCTCGGCTGCCGAGGGTAGCCGAGACCCCAGAGAACATGATTCGGGGGGTTTTTAACCCACCCCGCGTTTGCGATCGCCGGTAATTACCGGCGATCGCAAAAAAAAAAAAAAAAGCGATCTCTTTTTAATTTCTCTGTCCTCCGATGTGATCGCACATCGGAGGACAGAGAAAAGGGGTCCCAGGTGGCCCCCCAATACTCACCTAGCTCCCCCGATGCTCCTCGTGTCTCCCGGTGGGCGCCGCCATCTTCAAAATGGCGGGCACATGCGCAGTGCGCCCGCCGGCCGGCACCGGGAGAATCTTTGGGGTCTCGGCTGCCGGGGGTAGCCGAGACCCCAAAGAGCATGATCGGGGTCGGTATTACCGACCCCTGTTTTGCGATCGCCGGTAATTAACTGTTTACCGGCGACCGCAAAAAAAAAAAAAAAAAAAGTAAAGTGTAATTCTCTGTCCTCTGATGTGATCGCACATCAGAGGACAGAGAAATAGGGGGATTCGGGGACCCTAGCATACTCACCTAGGTCCCTGGATCCTCTTGCTGCTCCTCCTGGCCGCCAGCAGAAGAACATGGCGGACGCATGCCCAGTGCGCCCACCATCTGTTTCCATCTGCCGGCCGGCAGGAGAACAGCAGTTGGGGCTAAAATTAGGGTTAGGGGTAGGGGTAGGATTAGGGTTAGGGGTAGGGGTAGGGGTAGGGTTAGGGCTAGGGTTAGGGGTAGGGTTAGGGGTAGGGTTAGGGTTAGCGGTAGGGTTAGGGGTAGGGTTAGGGGTAGGGTTAGGGGTAGGGTTATGGTTAGGGCTAGGGTTAGGGCTAGGGTTAGGGCTAGGGTTAGGGTTAGGGCTAGGGTTGGGGCTAAATTTAGGGTTAGGGTTGGGGCTAAATTTAGGGTTAGGCTTCTTTCACACTTACGTCGGTACGGGGCTGTCGCAATGCGTCGGCCCGACATACCGACGCACGTTGTGAAAATTGTGCACAACGTGGGCAGCAGCTGTAGTTTTTCAACGCATCCGCTGCCCAATCTATGTCCTGAGGAGGAGGGGGCAGAGTTACGGCCACGCATGCGCAGTCAGAAATGGCGGATGCGACGTACAAAAAAACGTTTCATTGAACATTTTTTTGTGCCGACGCTCCGCCAAAACACAACTGATCCAGTGCACGACGGACGCGACGTGTGGCCATCCGTCACGATCCGTCGGCAATACAAGTCTATGGGCAAAAAACGCATCCTGCGGGCACATTTGCAGGATCCGTTTCTTGTCCAAAACAACGGATTGCGACAGAATGCCAAACGACGCAAGTGTGAAAGTAGCCTTAGGGCTAGGGTTAGGGTTGGGGCTAAAGTTAGAGCTAGGGTTGGGGCTAAAGTTAGGGTTAGAGCTGGGATTAGGGTTAGGGTTTGGATTAGGGTTGGTATTAGGGTTAGGGTTGGCATTAGGGTTACGCTTGGGATTAGGGTTAGGTTTGGGATTAGGGTTAAGGTTAGGGTTGTGATTAGGGGTGTATTGGGATTAGGGTTAGGTTTGAGGTTAGGGTTGAGATTAGGATTAGGGGTGTGTTGGATTTAGGGTTTTGATTAGGGTTATGGTTAGGGTTGACATTAGGGTTGTTTTGGGGTAAGGGTTGTGATTATGGTTAGGGTTAGTAATTAGGATTATGGATCAGGTTGGGATTAGGGTTAGGGGTGTGTTGGGGTTAGGGTTGGAGCTAGAATTGGGGGGTTTCCACTGTTTAGGTACATCAGGGTGTCTCCAAACACGACAGCCAATTTTGCGCTCAAAAAGTCAAATGGTGCTCCCTCCCTTCTGAGCTCTGTCGTGCGCCCAAACAGTGGGTTACCCCCACATATGGGGCATCAGCGTACTCGGGATAAATTGGACAACAACTATTGCAGTCCAATTTCTCCTGTTACCCTTGTGAAAATAAAAACTTGGGGGCTACAATATCTTTTTTGTGGAAAAAAAATATTTTTTATTTTCACGACTCTGCATTCTAAACTTCTGTGAAGCACTTGGGCATTCAAAGTTCTCACCACACATCTAGATAAGTTCCTTGGGGGGTCTAGTTTCCAAAATGGGGTCACTTGTGGGGGGTTACTACAGTTTAGGTACATCAGGGGCTCTGCAATCGCAACATAATGCCCACAGACCATTCTATCAAAGTCTGCATTCCAAAAAGGCGCTCCTTCCCTTCCGAGCTCTGCCGTGCGCCCAAACAGTGGTTTACCCCCACATATGGCGCATCAGCGTACTCGGGATAAATTGGACAACAACTATTGCAGTCCAATTTCTCCTGTTACCCTTGTGAAAATAAAAACTTGGGGGCTAAAAAATCTTTTTTGTGGAAAAAAAAAATATTTTTTTATTTTCACGGCTCTGCATTCTAAACTTCTGTGAAGCACTTGGGCATTCAAGGTTCTCACCACACATCTAGATAAGTTCCATAGGGGGTCTAGTTTCCAAAATGGGGTCACTTGTGGGGGATTTCTACTGTTTAGGCACATCAGGGGCTCTCCAAACGCGACATGGCGTCCGATCTCAATTCCAGCCAATTCTACATTGAAAAAGTAAAACGGCACTCTTTCTCTTCCAAGCTCTGCGGTGCGCCCAAACAGTGGTTTACCCCCACATATTGGGTATCAACGTACTCAGGAGAAATTGCACAACAACTTTCGTGGTCTAATTTCTCCTGTTACCCTTGTGAAAATAAAAATTTGTGGGCAAAAAGATCATTTTTGTAGAAAAAATGCAATTTTTTTTTTTCACGGCTCTACGTTATAAACTTCTGTGAAGCACATGGGGGTTCAAAGTGCTCGCCACACATCTAGATAAGTTCCTTAAGGGGTCTAGTTTCCAAAATGGTGTCACTTGTGGGGGGTTTCCACTGTTTAGGCACATCAGAGGCTCTCCAAACGCGACATGGCGTCCAATCTCAATTCCAGCCAGTTCTACATTGAAAAAGTAAAACGGCACTCCTTCTCTTCCAAGCTCTGCGGTGCGCCCTAACAGTGGTTTACCCCCACATATTGGGTATCAACGTAATCAGTAGAAATTGCACAACTACTTTTGTGGTCTAATTTCTCCTGTTACTCTTGTGAAAATAAAAATTTGTGGGCAAAAAGATCATTTTTGTAGAAAAAATGCGATTTTTTTTTTCACGGCTCTACGTTATAAACTTCTGTGAAGCACATGGGGGTTCAAAGTGCTCGCCACACATCTAGATAAGTTCCTTAAGGGGTCTAGTTTCCAAAATGGTGTCACTTGTGGGGGGTTTCCACTGTTTAGGCACATCAGGGGCTCTCCAAACGCGACATGGTGTCCAATCTCAATTCCAGCCAATTCTACATTGAAAAAGTAAAACGGCGCTCCTTCACTTCCAAGCTCTGCGGTGCGCCCAAACAGTGGTTTACCCTCACATATGGGGTATCTACGTATTCAGGAGAAATCGCACAACAACTTTTGTGGTCTAATTTCTCCTGTTACCCTTGTGAAAATAAGAATTTGTGGGCGATAGGATCATTTTTGTGTAAACAAAAGCGATTTTTTATTTTCACGGCTCTACGTTATAAACTTCTGTGAAGCACTTGGGGGTTCAAAGTGCTCACCACACATCTAGATAAGTTCCTTAAGGGGTCTAGTTTCCAAAATGGTGTCACTTGTGGGGGGTTTCCACTGTTTAGGCACATCAGGGGCTCTCCAAACGCGACATGGTGTCCAATCTCAATTCCAGCCAATTCTACATTGAAAAAGTAAAACGGCGCTCCTTCACTTCCAAGCTCTGCGGTGCGCCCAAACAGTGGTTTACCCTCACATATGGGGTATCGACGTATTCAGGAGAAATCGCACAACAACTTTTGTGGTCTAATTTCTCCTGTTACCCTTGTGAAAATAAGAATTTGTGGGCGAAAAGATCATTTTTGTGTAAACAAAAGCGATTTTTTATTTTCACGGCTCTACGTTATAAACTTCTGTGAAGCACTTGGGGGTTCAAAGTGCTCACCACACATCTAGATAAGTTCCTTAAGGGGTCTAGTTTCCAAAATGGTGTCACTTGTGGGGGGTTTCCACTGTTTAGGCACATCAGGGGCTCTCCAAACACAACATGGCGTCCGATCTCAATTCCAGCCAATTCTGCATTGAAAAAGTCAAACGGCGCTCCTTCACTTCCAAGTTCTGCGGTGCGCCCTAACAGTGGTTTACCCCCACATATGGGGTATTGGCGTATTCAGGAGAAATTGCATAACAAAATTTATGGTTACATTTCTGTTTTTACACTTGTGAAAATAAAAAAAATGGTTCTGAATTAAGATGTTTGCAAAAAAAAGTTAAATGTTCATTTTTTCCTTCCACATTGTTTCAGTTCCTGTGAAGCACGTAAAGGGTTAATAAACTTCTTGAATGTGGTTTTGAGAACCTTGAGGGGTGTAGTTTTTAGAATGGTGTCACACTTCATTATTTTCTATCATATAGACCCCTCAAAATGACTTCAAATGTGATGTGGTCCCTAAAAAAAATGGTGTTGTAAAAATGAGAAATTACTGGTCAACTTTTTACCCTTATAACTCCCTAACAAAAAAAAATTTTGTTTCCAAAATTGTGCTGATGTAAAGTAGACATGTGGGAAATGTTATTTATTAACTATTTTTCGTGACATATCTCTCTGATTTAAGGGCATAAAAATACAAATTTTGAAAATTGCAAAATTTTAAAAATTTTCGCCATATTTCCGTTTTTTTCATAAATAATTGCAAGTAATATCGAAGAAATGTTACCACTAACATGAAGTACAATATGTCACGAAAAAACAATCTCAGAATCAGCGAGATCCGTTGAAGCGTTCCAGAGTTATAACCTCATAAAGTGACAGTGGTCAGAATTGCAAAAATTGGCCTGGTCATTAAGTACCAAATTGGCTCTGTCACTAAGGGGTTAAATCCTACTAATTTATGTATTGTTTGTTTTTATTTATAATATTTAGGAAGTTGAGAATATTTTCATGATTCTCTCAGCCATTCTGCACATTGGGGATATCCGGTTTACAGCCCTGACTGATGCTGATACAGCCTTTGTGTCTGATCTCCAGCTTGTTGAACAAGGTAATGAATTAAATTCAATGTGACCTGCAATATGTGACAACATGCGAGTTAATGATGTGCAATTCTTCTGAAATTCAAATTTGACAGTTTTACCAAATTTGGTTGGAAAATTAAATTCACAGTGACATTTCCACAAATCAAAAGTACTAAAAAGTCTCCAATTGCCATGAAAGGACACTTGATTTTCATATGAATGTATTCACCCTTTTAAGGTCTTTATCTCCAAGACCGCTTTAGTAATGTAAAGTAACATAGTAACATAGTTAGTAAGGCCGAAAAAAGACATTTGTCCATCCAGTTCAGCCTATATTCCATCATAATAAATCCCCAGATCTACGTCCCTCTACAGAACCTAATAATTGTGTGACTTCAACATATATAAACTGATGGCTATGAGAGGTAACAAACAGCTAATTAAAGGGAACCTGTCAGCAGGATTGTGTATAGTAACCTACAGACAGTCAGGTCGGCGCCGTTATACTGATTAAAATTATACCTAGGTTGATGAAATCTGTCTTGTGGTTGTCGTTTAATCTTTATTTTAAGTTTTGAGTTAATTATATGCTCTTGCACCCAATTGGCCTGTGGGTAGTCTTTACGTGGTGCTCTGACTAGGTATTCATGTGTATGGCTACTGACAGGTCAATGATCCCTCAGTGACCTGCCCCCTAGTTTACATAATGATTTTATATATATGGCTTGGATAAAAAAAACCTTCTGCAGTCACTGCGGCCTGAACGTACCGTATATACTCGAGTATAAGCCGAGATTTTCAGCCCAAATTTTTGGGTTGAAAGTGCCCCTCTCGGCTTATACTCGAGTCAAGGTGGGTGGCAGGGTCGGCGGGTGAGGGGGTGAGGGCGCTGAGGCATACTTACCTAGTCCCAGCGATCCTGGAGCTGTCCCTGCCGTCCCACGGTCTTCGGTGCTGCAGCTTCTTCCCCTCTTCAGCGGTCACGTGGGACCGCTCATTAGAGAAATGAATAAGCGGCTCCACCTCCCATAGGGGTGGAGCCGCCTATTCATTTCTCTTATCAGCGGTAATGGTGACCGCTGATTAGAGAAAGAAGCTGCGGCACCGAAGACCAGCTGTGACAGGCAGAGGGAGCCGGACGTCGGGACCAGGTAAGCAGGGCCGGCGTCAGCACCAGGCGTACCCGGGCAAATGCCGGGGCCCTGGCGAGACAGGGGGGCCCATTCAGGGCTGGCGTTAGAGGCAGGCTGCCCGCATGCGGCCCCTGAGGCAGGCATCTGCGGTCCGAGGTGCACGACTGAAGATAGGAGGCAGCACGGAGCTCTGGGACTTTTGCAGCTGCTGGAGGGCCGCCCACAATCCATCGCCATGGATACGCAGAGCAGAGCAGTCACTTCCGACCGTCCAGTGCCCAGAGAATGAGCCGAGCGTCCCCAAGCAGGAAGTGTGCAGCACCTGCCACCTGGCTGGAACAAAGGATTGCGGGGGGATGCAGACCCTGGCTGGGAGGACAAGGTATGGGCTCTTATATACTGGCTCGGCTGTGTTATATACTACGTGGGCTGCTATATACTACATGGGCAGCTGGGCTGCTATATACTACGTGGGCTGGGCTGCTATATACTACGTGGGCTGGGCTGCTATATACTACGTGGGCTGGGCTGCTATATACTACATGGGCTGGGCTGCTATATACTACATGGGCTGGGATGCTATATACTATGTGGGCTGGGATGCTATATACTACGTGGGCTGGGCTGCTATATACTACATGGGCTGGGCTGCTATATAATACGTGGACTGCTATATACTACGTGGACTGGGCTGCTATATACTATGTGGGCTGGGCTGCTATATACTACGTGGGCTGCTATATACTACGTAGGCTGTGCTATATACTACATGGGCTGCTATATGCTATGTGGGCTGCTATATACTACGTTGGCTGCTATATACTACATGAGCTGCTATATACTACGTGGGCTGCTATACTACATGGCTGTGTTTATATGCGATCATGAATCGTGGTATGTGTTAAGGGGGGGGGGGGTCACTGAGACTCTTTCGCCCGGGGCCCACAAAAACCTGGAGCCGGCCCTGCAGGTAAGTATGTAATATTCACCTGTCCGCGTTCCAGCCGCCGGGCGCCGCTCCATCTTCCCGGCGCCGCTCCATCTTCCCGGCGTCTATCTGCGCTCTGACTGTTCAGGTCAGAGGGCGCGATGACGCATATAGTGTGTGCGGCGCCCTCTGCCTGATCAGTCAGTGCAGAGATGCCGGAACGAGACGCCGGGACCGGACGCCGGGAGCTGCAAGCAAGAGAGGTGAGTATGTTTTTTTTTTTTACTGCAGCAGCAGCAGCGGCAATGGCAGAGCTTTCTATGGGGAACTATGAACGGTGCAGAGCACTATATGGGGCACAGCTATAGGGAAATAATGAATGGGGCACAGCTATAGGGAAATAATGAACGGTGCAGAGCACTGTATGGGGCACAGCTATAGGGAAATAATGAATGGGGCACAGCTATAGGGAACTATGAACGGTGCAGAGCACTATATGGGGCACAGCTATAGGGAAATAATGAATGGGGCACAGCTATAGGGAAATAATGAACAGTGCAGAGCACTGTATGGGGCACAGCTATAGGGAAATAATGAATGGGGCACAGCTATAGGGAAATAATGAACGGTGCAGAGCACTGTATGGGGCACAGCTATAGGGCAATAATGAACGGTGCAGAGCACTGTATGGGGCACAGCTATGGGACAATCATGAACGGTGCAGAGCACTGTATGGGGCACAACTATAGGGAACTATGAACGATGCAGAGCACTGTATGGGGCACAGCTACAGGGAAATAATGAACGGTGCAGAGCACTGTATGGGGCACAGCTATAGGGAAATAATGAACGGTGCAGAGCACTATATGGGGCACAGCTATAGGGAAATAATGAACGGTGCAGAGCACTATATGGGGCACAGCTATAGGGAAATAATGAACGGTGCAGAGCACTGTATGGGGCACAGCTATGGGACAATCATGAACGGTGCAGAGCACTATATAGGGCACAGCTATGGGACAATCATGAACGGTGCAGAGCACTATATGGCACAGCTATGGGGAAATAATGATCTATTTTTATTTTTGAAATTCATCGGTAAATGCTGCATTTCCACCCTAGGCTTATACTCGAGTCATTAAGTTTTCCCAGTTTTTTGTGGCAAAATTAGGGGGGTCGGCTTATACTCGGGTCGGCTTATACTCGAGTATATACGGTATATATAATGTGTATATCATTTTGTTTCATATTCCTAAACAGAAAATCTGGTTGAAAATGGCATAGGTGATCCAATAGCTGCTATTGCACAGGTGCCATGTTGCTAGAGAAAAAAAATGTCCTCCTCCAAGATGGTGATAGCTGCTACTGTTCAGACGCTGGCAGTGCCATCTTGGAGGAGGAATTTTTTTTCTCTAGCAAGATGATGGGGATTTTTTTCAAAATATGTATAATATTCATTATGTAAACTAGGGGGCAGGTCACTGAAGGAACAGGAACCTGTCAGAATCCGTATACCGTATATACTCTTGTATAGGCAAAGTTTTTCAGCACATTTGAGTCATTGTCCCAGAAAGCCGATGGAGGGGGGGCAGTGAAGCAGCAGGTCACAGGGGCAGGAGTTGTTGGCTGTGGCTAAAGCCTGTGCTGCTGCTAAAGAGAAATGAATATTCATTTCTCTTTGAGTGCGCACAGTGACAGCTGCAGCCACCAGAAGAAATCTTATTCACCCTCCAGCATGCCCTCACAACATCTCGTTGTGCGGGCTTCCAGTTGCTCTTCCTGTGCTGAGCGATCATGTGGTACCGCTCATTAAGGGTGGGTTGCATCCATGGAATGGCTGATGGCTAAAGAAGCAAGCCTGAGGCAATTGTAATCTAACTAGCCTGGTAAAAACGTGGATGAACAGCACAAGGACTAGAATCAAGAGATAAAACTGTAGTCATAGAAGTAGCAGCCAGGGTCGGATACCAGATGATTAGCCAAAGTGAAGTCAGGCTAGTCAGTGTTACATACCTGCCCTTTATTATTCCAGGCTCTGCTTCTTTAACCTGGATCCTCTGCTATCTGTTGGGCTACACATCAGGTTTTGCAAGTAGTCTGGCGTGGCTCAATTACATCATCTCCCTAGGCCTATTTATGGAACAATAAGACACATATGTGTGTCTTCAGATTGAAACCCCAGAGACCTATGTTTGGTGTACACCACCATCTGTGCTTATTGTGCATGAACTTGCATTCTTCCATGCTGCATTCCACTTCATATGGCCTACTGCTCCTAAGATTGCTTTTTATCCAAGTCCACAGGGTTCCACATGTCCTCGAGAAAGCTACACCAATACCTGGGGTCCAGATACCCTCCCAAACCAGAGACTTGGTGATTCCACCTTACCAGATAAGCTAATATTTGGGATCAGGAAGAATTACCAAACAAACATTGTTAAGGTCAAAAGCATCAAAATTCAGAATAAGAGCATGAGTGAACTATGAGAAATTGTAGCATTAACTGGCAACTTTCAGCAGTATGATGAGAGTTCAAGTAGAGTGAATAGTACATGCTATTGACCCATTGGTCACAGCAGAAAGCTAAACAGCACACACATTCTGCCTGAGTGAGTGCTACCACAGGTCCAATCCCCATCAGTATGCTTACCTGCACACAGTTTCCACTACCCAGAAATATTGACCATAGCATCTTCTTTATAGCAGGCACCTCCTACAGGATGGATACTACTGCCTCTGGTGTCAGTGGCAGTTTTCGCTGGAGAAAACCTGGGTTGCTGGGTTGAGATGCAGTGCCAACCAATTAAAACTAATAGACCTTAAATATTACAATGAACTATTTTTTTTTAACTGAGACCACATTTTAGCCATATAATGTATTTCAAGTTTTAATTTATTTACCCCTACCCATATTTGGCTACCCATTAAAACTCAGAGGAACCACATGTATTTGATGTTATCATGAAATTCCCCTATGTGAAAATCAGTTTGTAGCAACATAGCCAGGGTAATATATCCAATATTTAATAAAACACGTTAAAAATAAGAAATAATTAATGGTACATCTACTGCAAAATCAGTAATAAGCTATTGTCAAACAAAGCAGATTTATTAACTTGGTCATTTATGTAACAATCAATCTATATCAATAAAAGACATTACAGATTGTAAATTTAAAAAAATGCATCTGACTTGCTTAGCACAATTCAGAATTGTGGTGAAGGTGTTAACTGTTCTATTTTAATTTGAGCTAAGTATAGAACTGCTGTAATTGTGTTCCAGTGGCTGGAATGCTGCAGATATTGCCAGATGAGCTGTCTACTGCCTTAACAACAGATGTGCAATACTTTAAAGGTAAGATGTCATTACTGGATTTAACAACATTTTAAAGGATTGATGCCAGATCGTATGATTAGCCACACACACCTTTATTAGCAACACATATAATTATCTCATCTTTGACACTGTAGAGGTTTAGCTCTCCAACCATGACAATGTGAAGCCTGTAAATCAAAAAAATAACCAAACTAATAAAATATTTTCTTCTTTATTATCCAGGAGATATGATAACTCGTAGACATTCTATGGATACAGCAGAGTTCTACCGGGATCTCCTTGCAAAATCACTGTACTGTCGTCTGTTTAGTTATTTAGTGAACAATGCCAATTTCTACCTCCAAAATCAAAGTGATCAAAACAGGTAAGAGCTGTGTATAGAAGCAAAATGCTATATTTATAAGTTATAAAATATGGTTTTAATTTAAGACTAATTATTAGATATATAGGTCTTTATTTTACGTTCTATTTTAATGCCTGACAAACGGAATTAGTTGAAATTAACACTGTATGTAAAAGTAAAAGACTTATAGCAACGAATCTCAGTTATTCTTTAATTGATATGTACACTTTTGCAGCTTTTTATATTGCTTCAATGAACTTAAAGGGAATCTGTCACCAAATTTGACCTATCTAAAGTATTAATATGGACATACAGGCTATAGAATGCTGAAAACAGTCCTACCTGTGTCTCATATCAGATGTCTCGTCGTTGAAAAATCCTCTTTTATCACTTTATATAAATTTCCTCTTCCAGGCTCTGGGGAGGACGTTGCTGTAAGATAACTCTGCCTCCAGAGCTTGTTTTACATGATGGGAGTTACCAGTATGATGTGTGATGGCCGCTCTCTGCCCTCCTGATCTCACTGCAGAGCTGTGTGTGATTATACCTGACACATCTGCAGGTTCCTTGCGTCTTCGGCTTCCATCTCACAGGCAGACAGGGCTGTAATATTGTTACATGTGATATATGACTACAGGATAATACTACACAAGAATTTGTATAGTCTATACATTGGTTTGACATACGTCGGCATGGACATTATTAGTACAAAATTGCAGGATATTTTAACTGAGAATATTTGCCTTCTTTATCTTCTTCAGTACCAAATATTGTAAAGAAGTACAGATACATTGAAACGTTATGTTGTAGGCTGTCATCACAAAAAGTGACATGTTTTCGTGCTAATATGAAAGAACAGAGCTGTAAGGAGAGGATATTGCTTTTGACGTTCTAAGTTCTAAGTTAAAATGTTATCGTCATCTATGAACACCCATGAAAAATGGATGGAAAATGGTGGTACTTTCTTTCCAGAGTCACTCGTGGTATAAGTCTAGCTGTAGTAGAACAGATTTATAGGTGCAATTCTTTCAGTTTTCTAGTCTAATGTATCTGCATTTAAAAAAATTTGTGCCTGAATAAATCCTTCCCAACCATGATCACATATTGCCATTTTCATTTGTAGCCGAAACGCATTTCACCAATTTACTATTTTCGCTCCATTTCTAAAACTAATTCAAGGTGTATTACATTTTGCAAGAAACATGTAAGGGTATGGTACAAGCTTTTCAGTTTTTCATTTTTGAAGATTTTTGTTGCGCTCAGCAATATCTCATTTTTAATAAATTAGCTACACTGTTTTTGTGCCAGGCAGAGGGAAGCATCTGAACTATATTTTTGATTATTATTAACGAACTATGAAGGAAAATCTAAGTATTTTTCTTGTTTTAATTCTAAAAGAACATTTACTGGGAAATTTGATGGCAAAATTCTGATTTGGGTAGGGGGGTTTTCATCATAGCAAGCAGCTTTGATAGCACTTTATACATCAGCTAGACATTACCTGCATAAACAGTGTGATGTCCTGAAGTGAACCTTGCAGCAAGGAACATAGCCAGGAGAAATACTCTCAGCTCAAGCTGTACCAGTCATAAGGGAATGCTAAGCCGACTGGCAAGCTGATTCTTATCCACACTGCTATGACAGCAAGTCCTGGGTGCTTTTCTTGTGATTTCCAAATATGCTAGGAATATACTGAACGTGCTTCGAAATATATTTATAGCAACTTCACTTCAAGCCATATTATGAAATGCTATATAGTAAAATGTTAGGAAAATGTACATACTGCAGTTTTGTTACATACGTCTGTATTGTAAACCATAATATAATTACAGAAAAAACCTCTAAGTATTCAGGATGGACTTTATACAGTAAGATTATTAATAGATTTATCAGAAGACTTATCAATAACTAGATGGTGGCCCGATTCTAACGCATCGGGTATTCTAGAATATGCATGTCTACATAGTATATTGCACAGCCCACGTAGTATATTGCCCAGCCACGTAGTATATTGCCAAGTCATGTAGTATATTGCCCAGCTACATAGTATATTGGCCAGCCACGTAGTATATTGCCCAACCATGTAGTATATTGCCCAGTCACATAGTATATTGCCCAGCTACGTACAGTACTATATTGCCCAGCCACGTAGTATATTGCCCAGTCACGTAGTATATTGCCCAGTCACATAGTATATTGCCCAGTGACGTAGTATATTGCCCAGTCACGTAGTATATTGCCCAGTCACAAAGTATACAGCACAGAGCCACGTAGTATATTGCCCAGCAAAGTAGTATATTGCACAGCGACGTAGTATACAGCACAGCCACGTAGTATATTGCCCAGTCACATAGTATATTGCCCAGTCACGTAGTATATTGCCCAGTCACATAGTATATTGTCCAGTGACGTAGTATATTGCCCAGTCACGTAGTATATTGCCCAGTCACAAAGTATACAGCACAGAGCCCCGTAGTATATTGCCCAGCAAAGTAGTATATTGCACAGCGACGTAGTATACAGCACAGCCACATAGTATATTGCCCAGTCACGTAGTATATTGCCCAGTCACGTAGTATATTGCCCAGTCACATAGTATATTGCCCAGTGACGTAGTATATTGCCCAGTCACGTAGTATATTGCCCAGTCACAAAGTATACAGCACAGAGCCCCGTAGTATATTGCCCAGCAAAGTAGTATATTGCACAGCGACGTGGTATACAGCACAGCCACGTAGTATACTGCCCAGTCACATAGTACATTGGCCAGTCACTTAGTATACTGCCCAGTCAAGTAGTATATTGGCCAGTCACGTAGTATATTGCCCAGTCACATAGTATGATGGCCAGTCATGTAGTATACAGCACAGCCACGTAGTATACTGCCTAGTCAAGTATTATATTGGCCAGTCATGTAGTATACTGCCCAGTCACATAGTATGTTGGCCAGTCACGCAGTATATTGCACAGCGACGTAGTATACAGCACAAAGCCACGTAGTATACAGCACAGCCACTTAGTATATTGCCCAGCCACGTAGTATACAGCACAGCCACGTAGTATATTGCCCAGTCACGTAGTATACAGCACAGAGCCATGTAGTATATTGCCCAGCCACGTAGTATATTGCCCAGTCACATAGTATATTGCCCAGTGACGTAGTATATTGCACAGCGACATAGTATACAACACAGAGCCACGTAGTATGTTGACAAGTCACGTAGTATATTGGCCAGCCACATAGTATATTGCCCAGACTCATATGTAACAGGTTAAAAAGAGTTAAAATAAAAATAAACATATACTTACCTACCGAGGGAGCCCTTTTAGTCCTGTCGCCTGTGTGCGGTGCAAGCGGCAGCTTCCGGTCCCAGGGTTGGTATGGGCGCAGGACCTGTGATGACATCACAGTCACATGACCGTGATGCCACGGCAGGTCTTTATCGCAGGACCTGTGATGATGTCGTGGTCACATGACCGTGACGTCATGGCAGGTCCTTGTCGCATACCATACTTGCCACCGGAACCTACCGCTTGCATGTAGCGGTCACCGGAGCATCGCGAGGAGCGGGAATGCGCCGGAATGTGAGTATATGATGATTTTTTTTTTTATTATTATTTTTAACATTAGATCTTTTTTACTATTGAGGCTGCATAGGCAGCATCAATAGTAAAAAAGTTGGTCACACAGGGTTAATAGCAGCGAAATGCTACAAGAACGAAATGGATTACTTAAGCAATGTTAATCAATGATATTCCTGAAGTGTTACATAGTTACATAGTTATTAAGGTTGAAGGAAGACTATAAGTCCATCTAGTTCAACCCATAGCCTAACCTAACATGCCCTAACATGTTGATCCAGAGGAAGGCAAAAAAAACCCATGTGGCAAATAGTAAGCTCCACATTGGGAAAAAAAAATTCCTTCCCGACTCCACATACGGCAATCAGACTAGTTCCCTGGATCAACGCCCTATCAAGGAATCTAGTGTACATACCCTGTAACATTATACTTTTCCAGAAAGGTATCCAGTCCCCTCTTAAATTTAAGTAATGAATCACTCATTACAACATCATACGGCAGAGAGTTCCACAGTCTCACTGCTCTTACAGTAAAGAATCCGCATCTGTTATTATGCTTAAACCTTTTTTCCTCCAAACGCAGAGGATGCCCCCTTGTCCCTGTTTCAGGTCTATGATTAAAAAGATCATCAGAAAGGTCTTTGTACATATACAGTTAGGGCCAGAAATATTTGGACAGTGACACAATTTTCGCGAGTTGGGCTCTGCATGCCACCACATTGGATTTGAAATGAAACCTCTACAACAGAATTCAAGTGCAGATTGTAACGTTTAATTTGAAGGGTTGAACAAAAATATCTGATAGAAAATGTAGGAATTGTACACATTTCTTTACAAACTTTCCACATTTTAGGAGGTCAAAAGTAATTGGACAAATAAACATAACCCAAACAAAATATTTTTATTTTCAATATTTTGTTGCAAATCCTTTGGAGGCAATCACTGCCTTAAGTCTGGAACCCATGGACATCACCAAACTCTGGGTTTCCTCCTTCTTAATGCTTTGCCAGGCCTTTACAGCCGCAGCCTTCAGGTCTTGCTTGTTTGTGGGTCTTTCCGTCTTAAGTCTGGATTTGAGCAAGTGAAATGCATGCTCAATTGGGTTTAGATCTGGAGATTGACTTGGCCATTGCAGAATGTTCCACTTTTTGGCACTCATGAACTCCTGGGTAGCTTTGGCTGTATGCTTGGGGTCATTGTCCATCTGTACTATGAAGCGCCGTCCAATCAACTTTGCAGCATTTGGCTGAATCTGGGCTGAAAGTATATCCCGGTACACTTCAGAATTCATCCGGCTACTCTTGTCTGCTCTTATGTCATCAATAAACACAAGTGACCCAGTGCCATTGAAAGCCATGCATGCCCATGCCATCACGTTGCCTCCACCATGTTTTACAGAGGATGTGGTGTGCCTTGGATCATGTGCCGTTCCCTTTCTTCTCCAAACTTTTTTCTTCCCATCATTCTGGTACAGGTTGATCTTTGTCTCATCTGTCCATAGAATACTTTTCCAGAACTGGGCTGGCTTCTTGAGGTGTATTTCTGCAAATTTAACTCTGGCCTGTCTATTTTTGGTATTGATGAATGGTTTGCATCTAGATGTGATCCCTTTGTATTTACTGTCATGGAGTCTTCTCTTTACTGTTGACTTAGAGACAGATACACCTACTTCACTGAGAGTGTTCTGGACTTCAGTTGATGTTGTGAACGTGTTCTTTTTCACCAAATTAAGTATGCGGCGATCATCCACCACTGTTGTCATCCGTGGACGCCCAGACCTTTTTGAGTTCCCAAGCTCACCAGTCAATTCCTTTTTTCTCAGAATGTACCCAACTGTTGATTTTGCTACTCCAAGCATGTCTGCTATTTCTCTGATGGATTTTTTCTTTTTTTTCAGCCTCAGGATGTTCTGCTTCACCTCAATTGAGAGTTCCTTTGACCGCATGTTGTCTGCTCACAGCAACAGCTTCCAAATGCAAAACCACACACCTGGAATCCACCCCTGACCTTTTAACTACTTCATTGATTACAGGTTAACGAGGGAGACGCCTTCAGAGTTAATTGCAGCCCTTAGAGTCCATTGTCCAATTACTTTTGGTCCCTTGAAAAAGAGGACGCTATGCATTACAGAGCTATGATTCCTAAACCCTTTCTCCGATTTGGATGTGGAAACTATCATATTGCAGCTGGGAGTGTGCACTTTCAGCCCATATTATATATATAATTGTATTTCTGAACATGTTTTTGTAAACAGCTAAAATAACAAAACTTGTGTCACTGTCCAAATATTTCTGGCCCTAACTGTATTTATACATTAAAATAAGATCACCACTTAGTCTTCGTTTTTCCAAACTAAATAGCCCCAAGTGTAATAACCTATCTTGGTATTGCAGACCCCCCAGTCCTCTAATAACCTTGGTCGCTCTTCTCTGCACCCGCTCTAGTTCAGCTATGTCTTTCTTATACACCGGAGACCAGAACTGTGCACAGTATTCTAGGTGTGGTCGAACTAGTGACTTGTATAGAGGTAAAATTATGTTCTCCTCATGAGCATCTATGCCTTTTAATGCATCCCATTATTTTATTTGCCTTTGTAGCAGCTGCCTGACACTGGCCACTGAATATGAGTTTGTCATCCACCCATACACCCAGGTCTTTTTCATTGACGGTTTTGCCCAGAGTTTTAGAATTAAGTGCAGCTCCCCAGAGACCTGGTCGTTGCAGTATGGCACTCTGCCGCTAAGGGGAGTAGCGGTACATCTGATGGCACTAAGGAGTTCTCCTGACCAGGTATCACCAGAACACATTACACTTCACACTTCGGCCACTAGGGGGAGAAAAAGGCTTTATTTATTGGGCCACTCCTCACACTGGTAAAACTAGGGGCTGGGGAGGAAGTTAGTCAGAAGCTGACTGGGTTGGATTCAGGCAACATCCCGTGGCAGGGAGTGTTGCAGGGAGAAGGCACAGGGGGGCCCCTGTTGGGCATGGGAACCTGGCAGGTGCCTAGCGAACAGAACAGAACGTAACGGAACCGCGCCTGCACACCCTGCGGCGGTATCCTAAGAAAGAGACACGAAGGGAAGGATATTGTGGAACCATGTAAATGAGATCAAGCACAAAGGAGAGCCAGTAAGAGTCGTGCCGAGAGAGAGAGAGGCAACATCTTACTGAGGCGCGTAGTTGGTGGCCGGAACACCATAGGAGTAACTGACTTCAGGCCTTTCTTCAAACTCCGCTGGACAGTTAGCCATAGGTTGGCTGTCTACCTTACTACATCTACGAAGACATAGGGGGCAACATTGGGAGAGGGGCGTCTCTAGGGTCCCGGAAGACCTCCAAGCCTTCCCGTCATACGGGTGGCTTCCTAGCCATAACATACCTGGGGGACGTTAGAAACTAGTAACATCTGGAACCAAAGAACGAGAGAGAGAGAGCTGTAGAGAACGAACGAACGAGAACAGCAGTTGTGAGGACTATTCCGAATGCTCAGCAGGATAGGACTACAACACACAGGCGCTAGTGGTAGGCAACGATTTCCATCTGTGAAGGAAACTCTGGATGTGCCCATCGGACCGGACGGTCTCTGAGAGCCCTGTTAAACGTACTCTGGATAGAGGATCCTGAAGCCTTCAGTAAAGAGGTAAAGAGACTGCAACCTTGTGTCCTCATTATTGACTGTACCTCACACCATCACCATCCACCTTGCTGGGAAGCCCTGGGGACATACTTCACCTGTGGGAAGGTATACCATCCAGCTGCCATTCCATCACCCCAGTGGACCCCATAGCAGCGTCGGTCACCCTGACCGAACACCACAGGTGGCGTCACGAACCCCTGACAGACTGCTTTACTGCATCCATTGGATGCCCCTTAGCAGGGTCGCGGACCGGGTCTAGCCACCGTGACAGCCTCAGAACCGAACCAGAGAGGCCCGATACCGAAACGTGTGGCCCTGTGTCTGGGGGCGCTCCATAAGCACATAATTATACATCTTATTACTTCTACCCAAGTGCATGACCTTACATTTATCCCCATTAAAGCTCATTTGCCATTTATCAGCCCAAGCTTCTAGTTTACATAAATCATCCTAAAATTTAAAATTGTCCTCCTCTGTATTAATTACCCTGCAGACTTTAGTGTCATCTGCAAATATTGAAATTCTACTCTGAATGCCCCCACAAGGTCATTAATAAATATGTTAAAAAGAAGAGGGCCCAATACTGACCCCTGTGGTACCCCACTACTAACCGCTACCTAGTCCGATTGTGCTCCATTAATAACCACCCTTTGTTTCCTATCCCTGAGCCAGCTCTCAACCCACTTGCACATATTTTCCCCTATCCCATTTATACTCATTTTATGTATCAACCTTTTGTGTGGCACCGTATCAAAAGCTTTTGAAAAGTCCATATACACTACGTCCACTGGGTTCCCTTGGTACAATCCGGAACTTACCTCTTCATAGAAACTGATCAAATTAGTCTGACATGAACGGTCCCTAGTAAACCCGTGCTGATACTGGGTCATGAGGTTATTCCTCTTCAGATACTCCATTATAGCATCCCTTAGAATGCCCTCCAGGATTTTACCCACAGTATTCAGTTTTTGGCCCCTTTTTGAATATTGGCACCACATTTGCTATACGCCAGTCCTGTGGTACAGACCCTGTTATTATGGAGTCTTTAACCCCTTCATGACCTTGGGATTTTACGTTTTTCCGTGTTCGTTTTTCACTCCTCTCCTTCCCAGAGCCATACCTTTTTTATTTTTCCGTCAATTTGGCCATGTGAGGGCTTATTTTTTGTGGGACGAGTTGTACTTTTGAACGACACCATTGGTTTTAGCATGTTATGTACTAGAAAACGGGAAAAAAATTCCAAGTGCGGTGAAATTGGAAAAAAGTGCAATCCCACACTTGTTTTTTGTTTGGCTTTTTTGCTAGATTCACTAAATGCTAAAACTGACCTGCCATTATGATTCTCCAGGTCAGTACGAGTTCATAGACACCTAACATGACTAGGTTATTTTTTACCTAAGTGGTGAAAAAAAATTCCAAACTTTGCTAAAAAAAAAAAAAAAATTGCGCCATTTTCCGATACCCGTAGCGTCTCCATTTTTCATGATCTGGGGTCGATTGAGGGCTTATTTTTGCGTGCCGATATGACGTTTTTAATGATAGCGTTTTGGTGCTGATACATTCTTTTGATCACCCGTTATTGTTATTGCAATGTCTCGGCGACCAAAAAAACGTAATTCTGGCGTTTCGCATTTTTTTCTTGCTACGCCGTTTAGTGATCAGGTTAATGCTTTTTTTAATTGATCGGGCGATTCTAAGCGTGGCGATACCAAATATGTGTAGATTTGCTTTTTTTTTTATTCATTTATTTTGATTGGGGCGAAAGGGGGTGATTTAAACTTTTATATTTTTTTTATTTTTTTCACATTTTTTTTAACTTTTTTTTTTTTACTTTTGCCATGCTTCAATAGCCTCCATGGGAGGCTAGAAGCAGGCACAGCACGATCACCTCTGCTACATAGCAGCGATCATCAGATCGCTGCTATGTAGCAGAATTGCAGGTGTGCTGTGAGCGCCGACCACAAGGTGGCGCTCACAGCTGCCGAGGATCAATAACCATAGAGATCTCAAGGACATCTATAGTTACTATTCTGAAGCATCGCCGACCCCCGATCATGTGACGGGGGTCGGCGATGACGTCATTTCCGGCCGCCTAGCCGGAAATGGTAGTTACATGCCGCTGTCTGCGATTGACAGCAGCATTTAACTAGTTAATAGGTGCGGGCAGATCGCGATTCTGCCCGCGCCTATTACGGGCACATGTCAGCTGTTCAAAACAGCTGACATGTCCCGGCTTTGATGCGGGCTCACCGCAGAGCCCTGCATCAAAGCAGGGGATCTGACCTCGGACGTACTATCCCGTCCGAGGTCAGAAAGGGGTTAAAGATTAAAAATAATGGTCTATCAATGACTGTACTTAATTCCTGCAGTACTCGAGGGTGTATCCCATCCGGGCCCGGAGATTTGTCAATTTTAGTGATTTTTAGCCGCCGCCGCGCTTCCTGCTGGGTTAAGCAGGTGATATTTAATTGGGAATTTTTATCACTAGTCATTTTGTCTGCCATGGGATTTTCTTGTGTAAATACTGATGAAAAAAAGTCATTTAGCATATTGGCTTTTTCCTCATCCTCATCCACCATTTCACCCAGACTATTTTTAAGGGGGCCAACACTATCATTTTTTAGTTTCTTACTATTTATGTAGTTAAAGAATATTTTGGGATTATTTTTACTCTCTCTGGCAATGAGTCTCTCTGTCTCAATCTTAGCTGCCTTGATTTGCTTTTTACAGAATTTATTTAATTTTTTGTATTTATTTAATGCCTCCTCACTACCTACTTCCTTTAATTCTCTAAATGCTTTCTTTTTGTCACTTATTGCGCCCCTTACAGCTCTATTTAGCCATATTGGTTTCCTCCTATTTCTAGTATGTTTATTCCCATACGGTATATACTGTGCACAGGTCCTATCCAGGATGCTAATAAATGTCTCCCATTTACTTTGTGTATTTTTGTGTCTCAGGATATCGTCCCAGCTAATTGCACCAAGATCCTCTCTCATGCATTGGAAATTTGCCCTCCTGAAGTTTAGTGTCCTTGTAACCCCTCTATTACACATCTTTTTAAAGGATACATGCGAACTTATTATTTTGTGATCGCTATTTCCCAAGTGACCCCCAACCCTTACATTTGCTATGCGGTCTGGCCTGTTGGTTAATATTAGGTCTAGAAGTGCCCCCCTTCTTGTTGGGTCCTGAACCAGTTGTGAAAAGTAGTTGTCTCTCATAGTTGTCAAAAACCGATTACCTTTGCTGGAACTGCAGGTTTCTGTTCCCCAATCTATTTCAGGTTAGTTGAAGTCCCCCATAATAATGACTTCTCCTTGAGTCACAGCTTCATCTATTTGCTTTACGAGGATATTCTCCATTGCTTCCATTATTTTTGGAGATTTATAACAAACCCCTATCAGTAATTTATTATTTTTTCCCCCTCCCCTTATCTCCACCCACAGGGATTCTACATTTTCATTAAATTCACCTATATTATCACGCAGGATGGGTTTTAAGGACGATTTTACATACAGACACACCCCTCCCCCTCGCTTATCTGTATGGTCATTTCTGAACAGGCTATAGCCCTGCAAGTTAACAGCCCAGTCATGGCTCTCATCCAGCCACATTTCAGATATCCCCACCATGTCATAATTATGCTCCAACAACATTAGTTCTAATTCGTCCATTTTGTTGGCGAGGCTTCTGGCATTAGTATACATGCACTTGATGTTCCTCTCTGTACCTCTATTTCTTAAATTATTAACTGTTCTAACCCCACCCCCCATGCCACCACCACCCCCAACTTCCTTATTTGTGCCCAGGTCTCTATCTGCATTATCTTCCCCTCCTATAAAATGAATACCCTCCCCCCAATTCCTAGTTTAAACACTCCTCCAACCTTCTAGCCATGTTGTGACATGAACTGGAAATTTCCATCCTTATTTGTAGCGTTTTATTTTCCACAGCATGTCAATTCTTTTGCGAATCTGCAGCATTTCTGCACCCATTGACTTCAATTGAGTCAATCAAATCCGCAGCAAAAACGCAGGTGTAAAAAGGTTTGCGAATTTGCTGCAGATTTGCTGCCAAAGAATGCTGCGATTTGTCAAGGGGAAATGATGTCAGAAGGAGGAGGAGTGTGTGATGCTGTTAGTGAGAGCACTGGAGCAGATGAACTCCGGTGAACTCTCACGGCAGCACAGTGATACACTGTGGGAGCAATTACCTCCTGTCAGTGTATCTCATGATGTGACTTTTCTACACGTGAGAGCTCCGTGGGACACACGGTATAAAATGGACTACGTCAAACAGGATAATATTATATGTTGCTTTATTATTTTACTTTTGTTGTAGGAGACAAGAGCGTTGGGGATTAGGCGTTCAGTAATTATGGTAAATTAAGATTCAATAAAGGAGTCTGTGTGATTATTTCAAATAAAATACTTTATTCTGGCCATGTCTTTATTTACCATATAACTGTAGGATTAGTAATGGATAAATGTCTCTCCATTAATAAGCCGTGTATTAGGTGTCGAGTTCCCACCGCTGCACAGGGGGAATCTCGAACCATGTCTACTATGGTCTCCCATTCTACATCAGCTGCATTGTAGCCTGCTCAGCGGAGACGTCAGTCCCAGTGTCTCGCTCAGCCTGATACTGTGCAAAGGGTTACTGCTGCCTTTCCAGGCTCTGCTTTTGCAGCCAGCACTGGTCGGGGGGTCACATGCTCAGGTCCTGTAGTGGTTCCTATTGGACCACTAGGAAGGTCCTTGTCTGCTGCAGCTGTAAAAGGTTTGCATGGCTGCATGGCCATGCGCTAGTATCAACCTATGTTATGAGCTTTTGCCATCTTGTGGTCATGTATGCATGAGGTCAGGGTTGGCTGAAATAAGCCCCTAGAATACCGGCACCTCCGGTGGAGTTTTGTGTGTATGGATTCAGGGCTGGCGTATAGCCACTAGAATTCCGGCTCCACTGGAGAGGAGTTGTTCGTGTGCTGGGCTGACTGCATGACCACTCTTTGCTTTTGCTCAGTTAGGTAGCTGTGATCCTCTGTGAGGTTAACAGGGCACAGCGTTTTCATATCATTGCGATTCTGTGAAGTAACAGAGTTCGCTTATACCGCCATATAGCGCCGCCATTTGCTAGCAGCAGGTTTCTCTCCTGTACGGTGGACCCCAGGTTGCGAACGCACCTATTTAACATATATATTTACTTGGTGCGTTCTACCAGCCCTAACACCATGGGCTTGATGTCACCTGACAATACAAAGAGGACATGAACCACACAAATATGAACCACACTTGCCACAGTTACAGGGCAAGTGGGAGGAGCGAGGCTAAGTGCCAGAATTGCGCATCTATAAGATGTGCTATTCCTGGGGCAGTTGAGAGCTGATGTTTTTAGCCTGTGGGTGCCAATATCCATGGCACATTCCCAGGCTATTAATATCAGCCCGCAGCTGTCTGCCTAGCCTTTGCTGGTTCGACTTTATAGGGGGACCCCATATCAATTTTTTGGGGGCTTCCCTTGTAAACTAGCCAGTAAAGGCTAACCAAACAGCTGTGAGCTGATATTAATAGCCTGGGAACCTTTATGGCTATTGGCTCCTTCCCAGAATATTAACATCAGCCCTCAGACATCGGATTTCCCTCTGCTGGTTATTAAATTTACGCAGGAGCCCACATAATTTAAAAAAAAATAAACAGATATTGCATTTCACGTAGATTTTAATAAGAGTTGCTGTTTTGTTAAAGCATTTCTAGGTTAATTATGTTAATGCTCCTACATAGGCTGGTGACTGTGTGTGTGTGTGTGTCTTTATTTAATATTAATGAGGGTATCTGGCTGAAGAGTTTGAACAAGGAAATGACATCAACAATTTTTTTTTAATAATATATCTTTATGTAGCTTACATGATGTACAATAACAAATTGTATTGTGGTACCGTGTTAGCCAGAAAAATCGATGAGAATACTTTTCTGCCCAATGATGACAAAAGTATTTTAGGAGTGATACCTTTATTGGCTAACCAGAAAATAATATGTTTGCAAATTTTCAGAGCACAATTGCTTCTTCTTCAGGCTGAATTACAAATAGATTAATAAGAAAAAAGCACAACATTTAAAAAATACTACAATAGGACATTTGTTCAGGGTGGTGGAATGTTATGTTTGCTAATGACAGGTGTTATGAAGGCAATCCAGAAACACAGTGTGCTTAGCGATCAGAGCGCACACAGTGATCTGACAAATACCCAAAAATACAAGAACGAGCTCTGAGACGTGGAAACTCTGTAGACTGCACACCTGATCCTATCCTAAACACAACTAAAAGCGGCTGTGGATTGCGCCTAACAACTACCTAGGCAACTCGGCACAGCCTAAGAAACTAGCTAGCCTGAAGATAGAAAAATAGGCCTGACTTGCCCCAGAGAAATTCCCCAAAGGAAAAGGCAGCCCCCCACATATAATGACTGTGAGTAAGATGAAAAGACAAAACGTAGGGATGAAATAGATTCAGCAAAGTGGGGCCCGATATTCTAGGACAGAGCGAGGACAGTAAAGCGAACTTTGCAGTCTACAAAAAACCCTAAAGCAAAACCACGCAAAGGGGGCAAAAAAAAACCACCGTGCCGAACTAACGGCACGGCGGTACACCCTTTGCGTCTCAGAGCTTCCAGCAAAACAAAAGACAAGCTGGACAGAAAAAAAGCAACAAAAAAGCAAAAGCACTTAGCTATACAGAGCAGCAGGTCACAGGAACAATCAGGAGAAGCTCAGATCCAACACTGAAACATTGACAAGGAGCAAGGATAGCAGCATCAGGCGGAGTTAAGTAATGAAGCAGTTAACGAGCTCACCAGAACACCTGAGGGAGGAAGCTCAGAAGCTGCAGTACCACTTGTGACCACAGGAGTGAATTCAGCCACAGAATTCACAACAGTGGAAAGTGTGATGCCGCCTAAAGATAAGCCAAGGAAATCAAATTAAGCATTTTCTTACAAATGGAGAGGCAGTGGGAATAATGTTCTTAAGGTACCTTCACACTCAGCGACGCTGCAGCGATACCGACAACGATGTCGATCGCTGCAGCGTCGCTGTTTGGTCGCTGGAGAGCTGTCACACAGACAGCTCTCTAGTGACCAACGATGCCGGTAACCAGGGTAAACATCAGGTTACTAAGCGCAGGGCCGCGCTTAGTAACCCGATGTTTACCCTGGTTACCATCGTAAAAGTAAAAAAACAAACACTACATACTTACCTTCCGCTGTCTGTCCCCGGCGCTGTGCTTTCCTGCACTGACTGCGAGCACAGCGGCCGGAAAGCAGAGCGGTGACATCACCGCTGTGCTTTCCGGCTGGCCGGCGCTCACAGCCAATGCAGAGAAGCACAGCGCCGGGGACAGACAGCGGAAAGTAAGTATGTAGTGTTTGTTTTTTTAACTTTTACGTTGGTAACCAGGGTAAACATCGGGTTACTAAGCGCGGCCCTGCGCTTAGTAACCCGATGTTTACCCTGGTTACCAGTGAAGACATCACTGAATCGGCGTCACACACGCCGATTCAGCGATGTCTGCAGGGAGTCCAGCGACAAAATAAAGTTCTGGACTTTCTGCAGCGACCAACGACATCACAGCAGGATCCTGATCGCTGCTGCGTGTCGAACTGAACGATATCGCTAGCCAGGACGCTGCAACGTCACGGATCACTAGCGATATCGTTCAATGTGACGGTACCTTTAGTTATCTGGAGTCCGTCTGGTGGAGGTGTGAATTGTATCCATGTAGTGATTTATAAATCCAGGTGTTAAATTGAGTCTTAGTGTCAAAGATTTGAACATCTTCATTAGTTTGAATTCCCAAATTTTTCTTTCCCTGTCATCCTTAAAATTACATTTTAGTATTTAGACTTTTAAATCTGTCACACTGTGTCCAGGACCAGAGAAATGTTTTCCCACCGGTGTGTCCATTCCATTCCTGATTGTGTGTCTGTGTAGATTCATCCTTGTTTGTAGTTTTTGCATGGTTTCCCCAATATAGATACTTCCAGGGCACCTTGTACATTGTATCATGTACACAACATTGGAGGATGTACATGAAAAGGAAACCGTGACCTTATAGTCCTGATTTGTGTTTGGTATGAGGACTATATCTATTGGTAATATGTGGGTACACGTTTTGCGTTTTTTATTAACATAGTAAGGCCGAAAAAAGACATTTGTCCATCCAGTTCAGCCTATATTCCATCATAATAAATCCCCAGATCTACGTCCTTCTACAGAACCTAATTGTATGATACAATATTGTTCTGCTCCAGGAAGACATCCAGGCCTCTCTTGAACCCCTCGACTGAGTTCGCCATCACCACCTCCTCAGGCAAGCAATTCCAGATTCTCACTGCCCTAACAGTAAAGAATCCTCTTCTATGTTGGTGGAAAAACCTTCTCTCCTCCAGACGCAAAGAATGCCCCCTTGTGCCCGTCACCTTCCTTGGTATAAACAGATCCTCAGCGAGATATTTGTATTGTCCCAAGGCAATGTGCCAGTCACTGATGGTGATGAGAGGACACTTCTGACAAGGAGATTCCTTAAGTTATAGGGCTGTTTGTAGGAGAGAAGTGGTAGTTCTGGGAATATGTCTTTCAATTTATGGTCTCTGTGGAATATGGGTTGGAGATCAGCACCAATTTTCCTTTGGATGCTCATGTGGGGGTTGTATGTGACCACAAGAGGCACCCTGTTGTTATCCTCTCTCAGTTTGTAATCCAGGAGGCTGTTTCTTGAGATCCTTGTAGCCTTGTGGATCTGTTCATCTCTTACAGTGGATGGTATCCTTGTTGTGGATGGATCACTATTCCTCAGTGATCGCAGCTGTAGTTCCCTGTCTTTACTGTCTGAACAGATCCGAATATACCTCAGAGCTTGACTAAGAACATATAGACAAAAAACGTATATTAAACAAAGTAGAAAATGTATTACTAATCGCAACAAAGCAGAACAAAAATTATTTAAAAGCCATGAGTGCCTGAAAGTAGCCAAAATAGATCTCAGTGGCACCACCTTGGGAAAACAAGCAAGGCAGGTACAAGTACAACTCCAACTGAAAATAAAGATATTAGATCATTCAACATATATGTATTTTTTTATCAAAATATACAAACAATTAGGCTGATTGGCAAAAACAGTAAATGAAAAAAATTCAAGCATGCCAAAATTATGTTTTTCTGGATGCCATAATTCGACAAAAAATGCTGTAAGAAACAATCATTTTTGTCCTGCAAAAATAAACCATCACACAGCTCCATTGATGGAAAAATGAAAACGTTGCAGGCCTTGGAAATGGCAACACAACCCTAAATTTTTTTTGCTAGCTTCTGCATGATCGCACGGCCTCATGCTGACCGCCACGGTGAATAGGTGCCAGTGTCAGCTCTGTGTTAGAGCTGACACCCCGCAGCAAGGCCCACGATAGGTGCTAGCACCGACAGTGACATACAGGAGAATCGTGCAGGGAATGAGTCCCCTGCATGCTTCCATCAGGACAATGCAATGCGATCGCATTTTCCTGATAGTCTTTATGGAGATCCCTGGCCACAACATGGCCTCGGGGTCCTTCAGGGTCCTGCAGGAAAGATGTCTTGTGAGTGCCTGCTGAGAGCAGGCACTGACATGCCTCCATCCCTGCCTGTCAGATGCTGATGTGATATTCAGCAGTGCAGAGTATCAGATATAAGTGATCTGACACCATATGGTGATGTCACAGGATGAGACAATGTAAAAAAGTAAAAAGAAATATTAAAAACTGAAAAAATATTTTTTTTAAAATCCCCAAATAAAGAAAAAAATAAATATTTTTCCAATAAATACGTTTATCTATATAAATAAAAAAAAAACAATAAAAGTACACATATTTGGTATTGCCACATCCGTAATGACAGACTCTATAAAAATATCCCACTAGTCAACCCCTCCAGTGAACACTGTAAAAAAAACAACAACAAAAAACGAGGCAATAAAAAATGCTTAACCCCTTTACCCCCAAGGGTGGTTTGCAAGTTATGGACCGGGCCAATTTTTTCAATTCTGACCACTGTCCCTTTATGAGGTTATAACTCTGGAACGCTTCAACGGATCCCGATGATTCTGACAAAGTTTTCTTAAGACATATTATACTTCATGATAGTGGTAAAATTTCTTTGATATTACCTGCGTTTATTTGTGAAAAAAACGGAAATTTGGTGAAAATTTTGAAAATTTCGCAATTTTCCAACTTTTTATGCAATTAAATCACAGAGATATGTCACACAAAATACTTAATAAGTAACATTTCCCACATGTCTACTTTACATCAGCACAATTTTGGAACCAAAAATTTTTTTTTGTTAGGGAGTTATAAGGGTTAAAAGTTGACTAGCAATTTCTCATTTTTACAACACCATTTTTTTTAGGGACTACATCTCATTTGAAGTCATTTTGAGGGGTCTATATGATAGAAAATACCCAAGTGTGACACCATTCTAAAAACTTCACCCCTCAAGGTGCTCAAAACCACATTCAAGAAATTTATTAACCCTTCAGGTGTTTCACAGGAATTTTTGGAATGTTTAAATAAAAATGAACATTTAACCTTTTTTTACAAAAAATTTACTTCAGCTCCAATTTGTTTTATTTTACCAAGTGTAACAGGAGAAATTGGACCCCAAACGTTGTTGTACAATTTGTCCTGAGTACGCCAATACCCGATATGTGGGGGTAAACCACTGTTTGGGCGCATGACATAGCTCAGAAACGAAGGAGTGCCATTTGATTTTTCAATGCAAAATTGACTGGAATTGAGATGGGACGCCATATTGCGTTTGGAGAGCCACTGATGTGCCTAAACATTGAAACCCCCCACATGTGACACCATTTTGGAAAGTATACCCCCTAAGGAACTTATCTAGATGTGTGGTGAGCACTTTGACCCATCAAGTGCTTCACAGAAGTTTATAATGCAGAACCGTAAAAATAAAAAAAAATTTTTTCACAAAAATTATCTTTTCACCCCCAATTTTTTATTTTCCCAAGGGTAAGAGAAGAAATTGGACCCCAAAAGTTGTTGTACAATTTGTTCTGAGTACGCTGATACCCCATATGTGGGAGTAAACCACTGTTTGGGCGCATGGGAGAGCTCGGAAGGGAAGGAGCGCCGTTTGACTTTTCAATGCAAAATTGACAGGAATTGAGATGGGACACCATGTTGCGTTTGGAGAGCCACTGATGTGCCTAAACATTGAAACCTCCACAAGTGACACCATTTTGGAAAGTAGACCCCCTAAGGAACTTATCTAGAGGTGTAGTGAGCACTTTGACCCACCAAGTGCTTCACAGAAGTTTATAATGCAGAACTGTAAAAATAAAAAATCATTTTTTTTTCACAAAAATTATTTTTTCACCCCCAATTTTTTATTTTCCCAAGGGTAAGAGAAGAAATTAGACCCGAAAAGTTGTTGTACATTTTGTCCTGAGTACTCTGATACCCCATATGTGGGGGTAAACCATTGTTTGGGTGCATGGGAGAGCAAGGAAGGGAAGGAGCGCCGTTTGACTTTTCAATGCAAAATTGACAGGAATTGAGATAGGACGCCATGTTGCGTTTGGAGAGCCACTGATGTGCCTAAACATTGAAACCCCCCACAAGTGACACCATTTTGGAAAGTAGACCCACTAAGGAACTTATCTAGATGTGTAGTGAGCACTTTGACCCACCAAGGGCTTCACAGAAGTTTATAATGCAGAGCCGTAAAAATAAAACAAAAATTTTTTCCCACAAAAATTATTTTTTAGCCCCCAGTTTTGTATTTTCCCGAGGGTAACTGTTGTGAGTTCTGTTTTTGGGCTCCCTCTGGTGGGTACTGATGGTACTGGGTGATTTGTGTTCTGCTGTCTCTGGTGTCCACCTGTTCTATTAGGATTTGGGAGTTTCCTATTTAACCGGGCTTTCTTGTCATTTCCCTTCCGGCTATCAAGGTTATCAGAGTGTTTTGTTACCTCAGCTTCTGGCTTCAGTAATCTTCAGGACAAGCTAAGTTTTTGATTTTCTTGTTCCACATTTGCTTTATTTTTGTCTTGTCCAGCTTGCATATAATTGTTTCTTTGCTGCTGGTTGCTCTAGTGGGCTGTAATTGCTCCTCATGTTCCATGAGTTGGAACATGAGTTCAAGTAATTGCAGGATGGTTTTTTGAAGGGTTTTTTGCTGACCGCGCAGTTTACTTTTGTATCCTCTGCTATCTAGTTTTAGCGGGCCTCATTTTGCTGAATCTGTTTTCATACTGTGTATGTGCCTTCCTTTCATTTCACCGTCATTATATGTGGGGGGCTGCTATTTCTGTGGGGTATTTCTCTGGAGGCAAGAGAGGCCTGTGTTTCTTCTAATAGGGGAAGTTAGATCTTCGGCTGGTGCGAGACGTCTAGGATCAACGTAGGCACGTTCCCCGGCTATTGTTATTTGTGTGTTCAGGTTTAGGGTCGCGGTCAGCTCAGGTTCCATCACCCTAGAGCTCGTTGGTGCTTGTCCTTTTGTGATTCTCTGCCATTGGAATCATGACAGTATAGCCGGCCTAAATGTTTGGGCTGAAGTAGGAGGAAAAGTAGTCTGAGGAAGTTTTTTTTTTTTTTCTCTCCTCTGAGGTTGCTGCCTAGCCTTAATTGCAGCCTGGCTGATTTTTTTTTTTCCTCCTCTTAATCCTTGAATGGCTCTGACCTTAGCTGTTTATCATGGACGTCCAGAGTTTAGCTTCCAGCTTGAATAATCTTGCTGCTAAGGTTCAAAATATACAAGATTTTGTTGTACATGCTCCTATGTCTGAACCTAGAATTCCTATTCCAGAGTTCTTTGCTGGAGATAGATCTAGTTTTCTGAATTTTAGGAACAATTGCAAGCTGTTCCTTTCTTTGAAATCTCGCTCTTCTGGAGACCCTGCTCAGCAGGTTAAGATTATTATATCTTTCCTGTGGGGTGACCCTCAAAATTGGGCATTTGCATTGGCACCAGGGGATCCTGCGTTGCTTAATGTGGATGCGTTTTTTCTGGCATTGGGTTTGCTCTATGAGGAACCTAACCAGGAGATTCAGGCTGAAAAAGCTTTATTAGCTCTCTCTCAGGGGCAAGATGAAGCAGAAATATATTGTCAAAAATTTCGGAAATGGTCAGTGCTTACTCAGTGGAATGAGTGCGCCCTGGCTGCAAACTTCAGAGATGGCCTTTCTGAGGCCATTAAATATGTTATGGTGGGGTTACCTGCGCCTACGGGTCTGAATGAGTCTATGGCTATGGCTATTCAGATTGATCGGCGTTTACGGGAGCGCAAACCTGTGCACCATTTGGCGGTGTCTTCTGAACAGGCACTTGAGACAATGCAATGTGATAGAGTTCAGTCTAGAAGTGAACGGCAAAACTATAGGCGGAAAAATGGGTTGTGCTTTTATTGTGGTGATTCAGCTCATGTTATATCAGCATGCTCTAAATGCACAAAAAAGGTTGATAAGTCTGTTGCCATTAGTACGTTACAGTCTAAGTTCATTCTGTCTGTGACTCTGATTTGCTCATTATCATCCATTTCCGTCGATGCCTATGTAGATTCAGGCGCTGCCCTGAGTCTTATGGATTGGTCATTTGCCAAGCGATGTGGGTTTAGTCTTGAGCCTCTGGAAGTCCCTATTCCTTTGAAGGGAATTGACTCTACACCTTTAGCTATGAATAAACCTCAGTACTGGACACAAGTGACCATGCGTATGACTCCCGTTCATCAGGAGGTGATTCGCTTCCTGGTATTGTATAATTTACATGATGTTCTAGTACTTGGTCTGCCATGGTTACAAACTCATAATCCAGTCCTTGACTGGAAAACAATGTCTGTGTTAAGCTGGGGATGTCAGGGGGTTCATGATGATGCACCTCCGATTTCTATCGCTTCATCTACTCCTTCTGAGGTTCCTGTATTTTTGTCTGATTATCGGGATGTTTTTGAGGAGCCTAAGCTCAGTTCGCTTCCTCCTCACAGGGATTGCGATTGTGCTATAGATTTAATTCCTGGTAGTAAATTTCCTAAAGGTCGTTTGTTCAATCTGTCAGTGCCAGAGCATACTGCTATGCGGGATTATGTTAAGGAGTCCTTGGAAAAGGGACATATCCGTCCATCTTCGTCCCCTTTGGGAGCAGGTTTTTTTTTCGTGGCCAAAAAAGATGGGTCCTTGAGGCCATGTTCAGCAGGTCAGGAAGGTGTTTCAGGTCCTGCGGGCTAATTCCTTGTTTGTAAAGGGCTCAAAGTGTCTCTTTGGAGTCCAGAAGATTTCTTTCTTGGGGTATATTTTTTCCCCTTCTACTATTGAGATGGATCCCGTCAAGGTTCGGGCTATTTGTGACTGGACGCAGCCTGCATCTCTTAAGAGTCTGCAGAAGTTCTTGGGCTTTGCTAATTTCTATCGTCGTTTTATAACTAATTTTTCTAGTGTTGTTAAGCCTTTGACGGATTTGACTAAGAAGGGTGCTGATGTTGCTGATTGGTCTCCTGCGGCTGTGGAGGCCTTTCAGGAACTTAAACGCCGGTTTTCTTCTGCTCCTGTGTTGCGTCAGCCTGATGTTTCGCTTCCTTTCCAAGTTGAGGTTGATGCTTCCAAGATTGGAGCGGGGGCGGTTTTGTCACAGAGAAGCTCCGATTGCTCGGTGATGAAGCCATGTGCGTTCTTTTCTAGAAAATTTTCGCCCGCTGAGCGGAATTATGATGTGGGTAATCGGGAACTTTTGGCCATGAAGTGGGCATTTGAGGAGTGGCGTCATTGGCTGGAGGGTGCTAGACATCGTGTGGTGGTCTTGACTGATCACAAAAATCTGATTTACCTTGAGTCTGCCAGGCGTCTGAATCCTAGACAGGCTCGTTGGTCACTGTTTTTCTCTCGTTTCAATTTTGTGGTTTCATACCTGCCAGGTTCAAAGAATGTGAAGGCGGATGCTCTTTCTAGGAGTTTTGTGCCTGACTCCCCTGGAAATTCTGAGCCCACTGGTATCCTTAGGGATGGGGTGATTTTGTCGGCCGTCTTCCCAGACTTGCGACGTGCTTTGCAGGAGTTTCAGGCGGGTAAACCTGATCGTTGTCCGCCTGAGAGACTGTTTGTTCCGGATAGTTGGACCAGTAGAGTCATCTCCGAGGTCCATTCTTCTGCGTTGGCAGGTCATCCTGGAATATTTGGTACTAGAGACTTGGTGGCCAGGTCTTTTTGGTGGCCTTCCTTGTCGAGGGATGTGCGTTCTTTTGTGCAGTCTTGTGAGGTTTGTGCTCGGGCTAAGCCTTGCTGTTCTCGAGCCAGTGGATTGTTGTTACCTTTGCCTATCCCGAAGAGGCCTTGGACGCACATTTCCATGGACTTTATTTCGGATCTCCCTGTCTCTCAAAAAATGTCTGTCATCTGGGTTGTGTGTGACCGCTTTTCTAAAATGGTTCATCTTGTACCCTTGCCTAAGTTGCCTTCCTCCTCTGAGTTGGTCCCTCTGTTTTTCCAGAACGTGGTTCGTTTGCATGGGATTCCGGAGAACATCGTTTCTGACAGGGGATCCCAGTTTGTGTCTAGATTTTGGCGGACGTTCTGTGCTAAGATGGGCATTGATTTGTCCTTTTCGTCTGCATTCCATCCTCAGACGAATGGCCAGACGGAGCGAACTAATCAGACCTTGGAAACTTATTTGAGGTGTTTTGTTTCTGCTGATCAGGATGACTGGGTTACCTTTTTGCCGCTGGCCGAGTTTGCCCTTAATAATCGGGCTAGTTCTGCTACCTTGGTTTCTCCTTTCTTTTGTAATTCGGGGTTTCATCCTCGTTTTTCCTCTGGTCAGGTGGAGCCTTCTGATTGTCCTGGAGTGGACATGGTGGTGGATGGATAAAACAGACACAGCCAGTATATGGACACACCCAGAGAAAGTGACCACGACAAGGATATAAAAAAATGCCTTTATTATATCTGATTGGCGGGTAAAATAATACAACAATTGTGCGCATAAAAACGAGAATATAATTACATAATTATTTATAATATTTTAAAAGATACATATAAAAAAGGACCGACCCAATTATATATATGAAATTCAAAATCTAGGTTAGTGGAGCCCCCCCCAAAAAAATATAAAGAGACTATATAGCTATAAAAATTGGAAAAGGCTTGGCAATATTCAGCTGCAAGATGGAAAAAAATGTGCAAATTGCGATATATAAAGTGCGGGATAACAGGTATTTACAGGTATATATATCAACCTCATATAATATAGATCGTATTATACCTCTCATATGCCTTAATCTGTGGTATAAGTAATATACAGAGTAAAAACTAAAGTGTCAGAAGGCAAAAATATGTTATTGTATATAAGCCAAAAAAAATGCAATTAAATGCTAATAATAACCAATATAAAGTGCTTAGTGCAAAATACCAAATATTAGGAATAAGTGTAAACTGACAAAGTACCACAACCAATACTGTGCAAATGGCAAAATAAGAACTGCTAATATATATGCCCTAAATGTAGAGCCAATACCACAAGGCTGGATATACGCTAGTGCAGAAAAACTATACTGTGCAAATATAGCAAATGGAGGCTATCAATATATATGGGGAGGATCTAGATCCAATAACAATACCACAACGCCAAGTACCACATATAGTGTTCAATTATCGCAAAAGAGTACCAAGGTGTAGTGCCAATACTGCAATACCTAATATCCACAAGTGTCTTAATTGTGCTGTGCACCACAATATGTAGCGTGCTCCGCAAAAGATAACAGGAGTCCCGCAGCAAGATAGGAAAAAAGGTGCACAATATACGACAAGAAAAGGGGGTAAGCCCACAATATACCTTATAAGAGGGTCAGCCAGGTCCCGCTATGCGCACCCCGACGCGCGTTTCGGAGCTAAGTCCTTCGTCAGGGGGTGGCCATTGTAACATGGAGGAGCTTTTTATAGCATCCGTTCACTAGCGCTGCGGCCCGGGTATAGCCGGCGCATGCGCAGTCACGACTATCCGGAGCTTCCGCCGCCCGCGTCACGCAGCCGGACGTACGGGGCCAGAGTACCCGACGTCACAAAGCCACAGAGACCCGGCACGGCAGAGCACCTTCACGTGGACCACGCATGCGCACAACCAAGGAGCCGAGTCTAGGGCGGATGTAAGGGACGCTGTAAAGAAATAATTAACCCTATCCACGGGGCGCTAAGATTGCATATAAGTATCATCCTTACAAATAGTAAGGACATATGCTGAGCTAACAGATGTCTCCACTTATAAAGGTAAAATTAACGCCGCACTTTTTACAAGACTAACAACAGGGGAACATCAAAACATCATTCCCCTTTTGATGTTCCCCTGTTGTTAGTCTTGTAAAAAGTGCGGCGTTAATTTTACCTTTATAAGTGGAGACATCTGTTAGCTCAGCATATGTCCTTACTATTTGTAAGGATGATACTTATATGCAATATTAGCGCCCCGTGGATAGGGTTAATTATTTCTTTACAGCGTCCCTTACATCCGCCCTAGACTCGGCTCCTTGGTTGTGCGCATGCGTGGTCCACGTGAAGGTGCTCTGCCGTGCCGGGTCTCTGTGGCTTTGTGACGTCGGGTACTCTGGCCCCGTACGTCCGGCTGCGTGACGCGGGCGGCGGAAGCTCCGGATAGTCGTGACTGCGCATGCGCCGGCTATACCCGGGCCGCAGCGCTAGTGAACGGATGCTATAAAAAGCTCCTCCATGTTACAATGGCCACCCCCTGACGAAGGACTTAGCTCCGAAACGCGCGTCGGGGTGCGCATAGCGGGACCTGGCTGACCCTCTTATAAGGTATATTGTGGGCTTACCCCCTTTTCTTGTCGTATATTGTGCACCTTTTTTCCTATCTTGCTGCGGGACTCCTGTTATCTTTTGCGGAGCACGCTACATATTGTGGTGCACAGCACAATTAAGACACTTGTGGATATTAGGTATTGCAGTATTGGCACTACACCTTGGTACTCTTTTGCGATAATTGCACACTATATGTGGTACTTGGCGTTGTGGTATTGTTATTGGATCTAGATCCTCCCCATATATATTGATAGCCTCCATTTGCTATATTTGCACAGTATAGTTTTTCTGCACTAGCGTATATCCAGCCTTGTGGTATTGGCTCTACATTTAGGGCATATATATTAGCAGTTCTTATTTTGCCATTTGCACAGTATTGGTTGTGGTACTTTGTCAGTTTACACTTATTCCTAATATTTGGTATTTTGCACTAAGCACTTTATATTGGTTATTATTAGCATTTAATTGCATTTTTTTTGGCTTATATACAATAACATATTTTTGCCTTCTGACACTTTACACTTTAGTTTTTACTCTGTATATTACTTATACCACAGATTAAGGCATATGAGAGGTATAATACGATCTATATTATATGAGGTTGATATATATACCTGTAAATACCTGTTATCCCGCACTTTATATATCGCAATTTGCACATTTTTTTCCATCTTGCAGCTGAATATTGCCAAGCCTTTTCCAATTTTTATAGCTATATAGTCTCTTTATATTTTTTTTGGGGGGGCTCCATTAACCTAGATTTTGAATTTCATATATATAATTGGGTCGGTCCTTTTTTATATGTATCTTTTAAAATATTATAAATAATTATGTAATTATATTCTCGTTTTTATGCGCACAATTGTTGTATTATTTTACCCGCCAATCAGATATAATAAAGGCATTTTTTTATATCCTTGTCGTGGTCACTTTCTCTGGGTGTGTCCATATACTGGCTGTGTCTGTTTTATCCTATATATAGTGGTTTCTCCACAATCTTTCTCCACAGAGCACGAAATCACTGGGATATGGTATATATATTTTTTATATTATTCATTTTATGATTACTGATTTATAGTGGTTTGTACTTCTGTGGTTGTGTCTAATGGTGGTGGATGGGTTGCATCGGATTTGGAGTCATGTGGTGGACAATTTGAAGTTGTCCCAGGAGAAGGCTCAGCAGTTTGCTAATCGCCGTCGCCGCGTGGGTCCTCGACTTCGTGTTGGGGACTTGGTGTGGTTGTCTTCTCGTTTTGTTCCTATGAAGGTCTCTTCTCCTAAGTTCAAGCCTCGGTTCATCGGTCCTTATAGGATCTTGGAAATTCTTAACCCTGTGTCGTTTCGTTTGGATCTCCCGGCATCGTTTGCTATTCATAATGTGTTCCATCGGTCGTTGTTGCGGAGGTATGAGGTACCTGTTGTTCCTTCGCTTGAGCCTCCTGCTCCGGTGCTGGTGGAGGGAGAATTGGAGTATGTTGTAGAGAAGATCTTGGATTCTCGTGTTTCCAGACGGAAACTCCAATATTTGGTCAAGTGGAAGGGTTATGGTCAGGAGGATAATTCTTGGGTGGTTGCCTCTGATGTTCATGCTGATGATTTGGTCCGCGCTTTTCATAGGGCTCATCCTGGTCGCCCTGGTGGTTCTCGTGAGGGTTCGGTGACCCCTCCTTAAGGGGGGGGTACTGTTGTGAGTTCTGTTTTTGGGCTCCCTCTGGTGGTTACTGATGGTACTGGGTGATTTGTGTTCTGCTGTCTCTGGTGTCCACCTGTTCTATTAGGATTTGGGAGTTTCCTATTTAACTGGGCTTTCTTGTCATTTCCCCGCCGGCTATCAAGGTTATCAGAGTGTTTTGTTACCTCAGCTTCTGGCTTCAGTAATCTTCAGGACAAGCTAAGTTTTTGATTTTCTTGTTCCACGTTTTGCTTTATTTTTGTCTTGTCCAGCTTGCATATAATTGTTTCTTTGCTGCTGGTTGCTCTAGTGGGCTGTAATTGCTCCTCATGTTCCATGAGTTGGAACATGAGTTCAAGTAATTGCAGGATGGTTTTTTGAAGGGTTTTTTGCTGACCGCGCAGTTTACTTTTGTATCCTCTGCTATCTAGTTTTAGCGGGCCTCATTTTGCTGAATCTGTTTTCATACTGTGTATGTGCCTTCCTCTCATTTCACCGTCATTATATGTGGGGGGCTGCTATTTCTGTGGGGTATTTCTCTGGAGGCAAGAGAGGTCTGTGTTTCTTCTAATAGGGGAAGTTAGATCTTCGGCTGGTGCGAGACGTCTAGGATCAACGTAGGCACGTTCCCCGGCTATTGTTATTTGTGTGTTCAGGTTTAGGGTCGCGGTCAGCTCAGGTTCCATCACCCTAGAGCTCGTTGGTGCTTGTCCTTTTGTGATTCCCTGCCATGGTAACAGGAGAAATTGGACCCCAAAAGTTGTTGTCCAATTTGTCCTGCGTGCGCTAATACCCCATATGTGGGGGGGAACCACCGTTTGGGCACATGGGAGGGCTCGGAAGGGAAGGAGCGCCATTTGGAATGCAGACTTAGATGGAATGGACTGCAGGCATCACATTGCGTTTGCAGAGCCCCTAATGTACCTAAACAGTAGAAATCCCCCATAGGTGACACCATTTTGGAAAGTAGACCCCCTAAGGAACTCATGTAGATATGATGTGAGAGCTTTGAACCCCCAAGTGTTTCACTACAGTTTATAACGCAGAGCCGCGCAAATAAAAAAAAAAATTTTTCCACAAAAATTATTTTTTAGCCCCCAGTTTTGTATTTTTCCAAGGGTAACAGGAGAATTTGGACCCTAAATATTGTTGTCCAATTTGTCCTGAGTACGCTGATACCCGATATGTGGGGGGAACCACCGTTTGAGCGCATGGCAGAGCTCGGAAGGGAAGGAGCATCATTTGGAATGCAGACTTAGATGGATTGGTCTGCAGGCATCACATTGCGTTTGCAGAGCCCCATATGTACCTAAACAGTAGAAACCCCCCACAAGTGACCCCAAATTGGAAACTAGACCCCCCAAGGAACTTATCTAGATGTGTTGTGAGAACTTTGAACCCCCAAGTGTTTCACTACAGTTTATATTGCAAAGCCGTGAAAATAAAAAATCCTTTTTTTCCCACAAAAATTATTATTTAGCCCCCAGTTTTGTATTTTCCCAAGGGTAACAGGAGAAATTGGACCTCAAAAGTTGTTGTCCAATTTGTCCTGAGTACGCTGATACCCCATATGTTGGGGTAAACCCCTTTTTGGGCACACGGGAGAGCTCGGAAGGGAAGGAGCACTGTTTTACTTTTTCAGCGCAGAATTGGCTGGAATTGAGATTGGACGCCATGTCGCGTTTGGAGAGCCCCTGATGTGCCTAAACAGTGGAAACCCCCCAATTATAACTGAAACCATAATCCAAACACACACCTAACCCTAATCCCAACGGTAACCCTAACCACACCTCTAACCCAGACACACCCCTAACCCTAATCCCAACCCTATTCCCAACCATAAATGTAATCCAAACCCTAACCCTAACTTTAGCCCCAACCCTAACTGTAGCCTTAACCCTAGCCCCAACCCTAGGCCTAACCCTAACCCTAGCCCTAACCCTAGCCCTAACCCTAGCCCTAACCCTAACCCTAGCCCTAACCCTAGCCCTAGCCCCAACCCTAACCCTAGCCCTAACCCTAACCCTAGCCCTAACCCTAGCCCTAACCATAACCCTAGCCCTAGCCCCAACCCTAGCCCTAACCCTAGCCCTAACCCTAACCCTAGCCCTAACCCTAACCCTAGCCCTAACCCTAATGGGAGAATGGAAATAAATACATTTTTAAATTTTTTCATTTTTCCCTAACTAAAGGGGTGATGAAGGGGGGTTTGATTTACTTTTATAGTGGGTTTTTTAGCAGATTTTTATGATTGGCAGCCGTCACACTAAAAGACACTTTTTATTGCAAAAAATATTTTTTGCGTTACCACATTTTGAGAGCTATAATTTTTTCATATTTTGGTCCACATAGTCATGTGAGGTCTTGTTTTTTGCGGGACGAGTTGACATTTTTATTGGTAACATTTTCGGGCATGTGACATTTTTTGATCGCTTTTTATTCCGATATTTGTGAGGCAGAATGACCAAAAACCAGCTATTCATGAATTTCTTTTGGGGGAGGCGTTTATACCGTTCCGCGTTTGGTAAAATGGATAAAGCAGTTTTTTGTTCTTCGGGTCAGTACGATTACAGCGATACCTCATTTATATCATTTTTTTATGTTTTGGCGCTTTTATAAGATAAAAACTATTTTATAGAAAAAATAATTATTTTTGCATCGCTTTATTCTGAGGACTATAACTTTTTTATTTTTTTGCTGATGATGCTGTTTTATGGCTTGTTTTTTGCGGGACAAGATGAAGTTTTCAGCCGTACCATGGTTATTTATATCTGTCTTTTTGATCACGTGTTATTCCACTTTTTGTTAATAAAACGTTGTTTTTTGCCTCGTTTTTTTTTCTTTCTTACGGTGTTTACTGAAGGGGTTAACTAGTGATATAGTTTTATAGGTGGGGTCGTTACAGACGCGGCGATACTAAATATGTGTACTTTTATAGTTTTTTTTAATTTAGATAAAGAAATGAATTTATGGGTGTTAGGGGTTGAGTTCCCGCTTCTGCTGCGGTCTCCCATTCCTCTCCTGCCGCAGGTAAACCTGCTCAGCAGAGACGTCCGTGACCGCGCCTGGCACATAGTGCCGGATGTCAGCTGCGATAGGCAGCTGACACCCGGCCGCGATCGGCCGCGCTCCCCCCGTGAGCGCGGCCGATCTTGCGGGATGTACTATTCCACCCTTGGGAAGTAGGGCCTACCCCACATGGACGGAATAGTACGTCCATTGCCAGAAAGGGGTTAATCATCATACCGACGAACAAAAAGTGCAAAAAAAGAGATAAAAGACGAATGTAAATAAAGATGGTACTGCTGAAAACGTCATCTTGTCTCGCAAAAATCAAGCCATTATACAGCTCCATCAGCAGAAAAATTAAAAAGTTATAGATCTCATGCAAAAATAACTATTTTTTCTGTAAAATAGTTTTTATTGTGTAAAGGCGCAAAAACATTAAAAAGCTATTTAAATTGGGTATCTCTGTAATCATATTGACCCGAAGAATAAAGCTGCCTTACCAATTTTACCAGATGAGGAAAGGTATAAAAAGCCAAAAATATAAAGCAATTCCTGAATTGCTGGTTTTCGTTCATTCTGTTAACCAAATATCAGACTAGAAAGCGATCAAAAAAGTAATGTGCTCGAAAATGGTACCAATAAAAACATCAGTTTGTCATGCAATAAAAAAAAAGGATAACATGACTCTGTTGGCTGAAATATGGAAAAATAATAGCTCTCAAAATATGGTGATGCAGAAACTAGTTTTCGCAATAAAAGCACCTTTTAGTGTGTGATAGTAGCCAAACACAAAAGCCCAATCTAAATCTGGTATCTCTGTAATCGCACCGTCCCGAAGAATAAAGTCTTCTAATCACTTATACCACATGAGGAACAGCACAAAAAATGCATAAAACCAATTCTTCACATGCTGTTGATTTTCTTCATTCTGCCTCCCAAAGTTCGCAGTAAGGCTCGGCGCATATTTATCCTGCACCCTGCACGCAATGCTTGCAACGGGGTTTCCATGTAAATCTCTGAAATACGTGATTCAGACAGAACCTCTGGCGGAAGATTCCCTATAATGAGGCATATGGATGCACTGTGGATGCCATAGGACCTATGAACCGGTGGTCCATCTTTTTAGGATTGCATAAAAGTGTCCTCGGCCACAGTTTTGTGCACTTCTGAAAAGAAGGACACCACTTAACAGAGGCCAGATGGAGTCCAGAGTAACTCTGCTGCCTCATTATAGTGAATAGATCCATAGGGTTACATCTGTCACGTCACTCGTAGGATTTTTTTTCCCCAATGTGGTGCTTAGCGTTTGCCGCATGGGTTTTTTTGCCTTCCTCTGGATCAACATATTAGGCTATGGGTTGAACTAGATGGACTTAAAGTCTTCCTTCAACCTTAAATGCTATGTTACTATGTTACTATAGATAAATGTGATCATATATATTATGTAAAATGTTCCAAATAAAGGCTTCAACTCAATCCACAAAAAAGCAAGCCCTTACTCAGGTCCATCATCTGTTAACGGAAATATAGAGGCTTCCACATTACTGGTAGCAGAAAGGCTCTGGAAAAGTGAAATGGCTCCTCGCCTCCCCAAAAGAAATTCAGCAATTTCTCTGCTCCCAAATCCGAATGCTTCCCCTCCCTTCTGAGCTCTAGTGTGCCTAAACCACGTTTAGTGCTCACATGTTTGGCTTTTCAGTAGTGATGAGAGCCCACCTAATTTACAGGTGCATGTTCCAGAAGCATGTGCTGGGCATAATGTACTGGTCACAGCAACGAACAATGGCAGTTTTCAATTTTCACTCAGCAACATCCACTGCTGCCTGATTCTGGAAAATACCCATATTCAAAATAGTCACTACATCTGTGGATACATTTCCAAAGGGTTATAATTTATAAACTGGGGTCATCTGAGGTCATCTAACACTTAGAGACTCTGTATATGGAGTCCGCAAACTATTTTTGGAAAATCTGTGCTCCATGAGGCAAATAGAGCTCCGTCCCTCCAGAGTCTCTCCGTATCGCTAAGCAGTACTGTACAGCCACATATGGGGTATTTCTACATTCAGCAGGAATTGTGGGACATATTTTGGTGCCATTTTTACTGTTTTTCCATTATGAAAATGTAAAATTTGGGGCTAACACACAATTTTGGTGGTAAATATGTAAATTATTTTTTCTTCACTGCCCAATGGTAAAAAATTCTGTGACACACCTGTGGTGAGAATATAATCACTGCACCCCTAGATTAATTCATTGAGAGGTTTAGTTTGTATAAGTGGGTCACTAATGGGGGTTCTGCACCTCAAGGGCTCTGCCAACGTGACATGGCACTTTCAAACCAATGCAGCAAAATATGCACTATAATATGGCGCTACTTCCCTTGTTTGCAATGTGCCTCAAAAGTAGTTTTTGACCACATTTAAGGTATCGGAGAACTCAGGAGAAATTGCAAAACAAATTGTATGGAGCAATTTCCCCTGTTATCTTTATAAAAATGCAAAATTTGGAGCTTAAAAAGATTTATGTGGAAAAATGTGATTTTTTTTCTATTTTCACGGCTGGTAGTTATAAACTTCTGTGAAGCACCTGTGGGTTTAACCCCTTAGTGACAGAGCCAATTTGGTACTTAATGACCGAGCCAATTTTTGCAATTCTGACCACTGTCACTTTATGAGGTTATAACTCTGGAACGCTTCAACGGATCCCACTGATTCTGAGATTGTTTTTTCATGACATATTGTACTTCATGTTAGTGGTAACATTTCTTCGATATTACTTGCGATTATTTATGAAAAAAACGGAAATATGGCGAAAATTTTTAAAATTTTGCAATTTTCAAACTTTGTATTTTTATGCCCTTAAATCAGAGAGATATGTCATGAAAAATAGTTAATAAATAACATTTCCCACATGTCTACTTTACATCAGCACAATTTTGGAAACAAAATTTTTTTTTGTTAGGGAGTTATAAGGGTTAAAAGTTGACCAGCAATTTCTCATTTTTACAACACCATTTTTTTTTAGGGACCACATCACATTTGAAGTCATTTTGAGGGGTCTATATGATAGAAAATAATGAAGTGTGACACCATTCTAAAAACTACACCCCTCAAGGTTCTCAAAACCACATTCAAGAAGTTTATTAACCCTTTACGTGCTTCACAGTAACTGAAACAATGTGGAAGGAAAAAATGAACATTTAACTTTTTTTTGCAAACATCTTAATTCAGAACCATTTTTTTTATTTTCACAAGTGTAAAAACAGAAATGTAACCATAAATTTTGTTATGCAATTTCTCCTGAATACGCTAATACCCCATATGTGGGGGTAAACCACTTTTTGGGCGCACCGCAGAACTTAGAAGTGAAGGAGCGCCGTTTGACTTTTTCAATGCAGAATTGGCTGGAATTGAGATCGGACGCCATGTCACGTTTAGACAGCCCCTGATGTGCCTAAACAGTGGAAACTCCCCACAAGTGACACCATTTTGGAAACTAGACCCCCCAAGGAACTTATCTAGATGTGTGGTGAGAACTTTGAATGCCCAAGTGCTTCACAGAAGTTTATAATGCAGAGTCATAAAAAAATGTATATATATTTTTCCACAAAAAGGATTTTGTAGCCCCCAAGTTTTATTTTCACAAGGGTAACAAGAGAAATTGGACCCCAGAAGTTGTTGTACAATTTATCCCGAGTATGCTGATGCCCTATATGTAGGGGTAACCCACTGTTTGGGGGCACGGCAGAGCTCAGAAGGGAGGGAGCACCATTTGACTTTTTGAGCGCAAAATTGGCTGTCGTGTTTGGAGACCCTCTCATGTACCTAAACAGTGGAAACCCCCCAATTCTAGCTCCAACCCTAACCCCAACACACCCCTAACCCTAATCCCAACCTGATCTATAATCCTAATCACTAACCCTAACCATAATCACAACCCTTACCCCAAAACCACCCTAATGTCAACCCTAACCATAACCCTAATCAAAACCCTAAATCCAACACACCCCTAATCCTAATCTCAACCCTAACCTCAAACCTAACCCTAATCCCAATACACCCCTAATCACAACCCTAACCTTAACCCTAATCCCAAACCTAACCCTAATCCCAAGCGTAACCCTAATGCCAACCCTAACCCTAATACCAACCCTAATCCAAACCCTAACCCTAATCCCAACTCTAACCCTAACTTTAGCCCCAACCCTAGCCCTAACTTTGTCCCCAACCCTAACCCTAGCCCTAAGGCTACTTTCACACTTGCGTCGTTTGGCATCCGTCGCAATCCGTCGTTTTGGACAAGAAACGGATCCTGCAAAGGTGCCCGCAGGATGCGTTTTTTGCCCATAGACTTGTATTGCCGACGGATCGTGACGGATGGCCACACGTCGCGTCCGTCGTGCATTGGATCAGTGTTTTGGCGGACTGTCAGCACAAAAAAACGTTCATTGTAACGTTTTTTTGTACGTCGCATCCGCCATTTCTGACCGCGCATGCGTGGCCGTAACTCCGCCCCCTCCTCCCCAAGACATAGATTGGGCAGCGGATGCGTTTAAAAGCTACATCCGCTGCCCACGTTGTGCACAATTTTCACAACGTGCGTCGGTATGTCGGGCCGATGCATTGCGACGGCCCCGTACCGACGTAAGTGTGAAAGAAGCCTAACCCTAAATTTAGCGCCAACCCTAACTCTAAATTTAGCCCCAACCCTAACCCTAAATTTAGCCCCAACCCTAACCCTAAATTTAGCCCTAACCCTAACCCTAATCCTAGCCCTAACCCTACCCCTAACCCTACCCCTAGCCCTAGCCCTAACCCTAGCCCTAACCCCACCCCTAACCCTACCCTTAACCCTAACCCTAGCCCTAACCCTAGCCCTAACCCTAGCCCTAACCCTACCCCTAACCCTAGCCCTACCCCTAACCCTAATTTTAGCCCCAACTGCTCTTCTCCTGCCGGCCGGCAGATGGAGACAGATGGCGGGCGAACTGCGCATGCGCCCGCCATTTTCTTTTCCCCAGAAGACGCCGGCGGCCAGGAGGAGCAGCAGGAGGACCCAGGGACACCGGTAAGTATGATAGGGTCCCGAATCCCCCTATTTCTCTGTCCTCTGATGTGCGATCACATCAGAGGACAGAGAATTACACTTAGCTTTTTTTTTTTTTTTTGCGGTCGCCGGTAAACAGTTAATTACCGGCGATCGCAAAACAGGGGTCGGTAAAACCGACCCAGATCATGCTCTTTGGGGTCTCGGCTATCCCCGGTAGCCGAGACCCCAAAGATTCCTCCGGGGCCGGCCGGCGGGCGCACTGCGCATGCGCCCGCCATTTTGAAGATGGCGGCGCCCACCGGGAGCCACGAGGAGCATCGGGGGAGACAGGTGAGTATCGGGGGGCTACCTGGGACCCCTTTTCTCCCCTTTTCTCTGTCCTCTGATGTGCGATCACATCGGAGGACAGAGAAATTAAAAAGAAATCGCTTTTTTTTTGTGATCGCCGGCAGCCGAGACCCCGGAGAAAATCCGACACTGGGGGGCGCTATTTACTTTTTCCACGGCGCCGTTAATTAACGGCGCTGTGGTTTAAGTACCCTTAGCGGCCGCCGTTAAAAGGCGTATCGGCGGTCGCTAAGGGGTTAAGGTGCATAATACACATCTAAATAAGTTCCCTAAGGGGTCTAGTTTCCAAAATGTTGCCACTTGTTGGGGGTTTCCACTATTTAGGCACATCATGGGCTCTCCAAACATGACATGGCATCCGCTAATTATGCCAGCAAATTTTATATTCAAAAAGTGAAATTGCGTTCCTACCCTTCCAAGCCCTGCTGTGTGCCCAAACAGTAGATTTCCCACACATATTGGATATCGGCATGCTCAGGCTAAATTGAACAACAAATTGTATGGTCCATTTTCTCCTGTTACCCTTGGAAAATGAAAAAAAAATTAGGTCTAAAAGAAAATTTTTGTGAAAGAAAAATAAATGTTTATTTTTTCCTTCCACATTCCAAAAATTCCTGTGAAGCACCTTAAGGGTTAATAAACTTCTTGAATGTGGTTTTGAATACCTTCCGGGGTGCAGTTTTTAGAATTGTCACTTTTGGGTATTGTGACTTTTGGGTAATGGTTTTGTGATTATGTAAATTAGACATTTGGTAATGTTATTTATTTACTATTTTGTATGACTCTCTGATTTAAGGGCATAAAAATTAAAAGTTTGAAAATTGCAACATTGAAATTTTTACATTTTTTGCCAAATTTACGTGTTTTTTTTTGTCACAAATAAATGCAAGTCATAACAGATAAATGTTACCACTATCATGAAGTACAGTATGTCTCGAGAAATCCTTCTCAGAATCAGTGGGATCCATTGACACCTTCCAGAGTTATGACTTCATAAAATGACAGTGTAAAAATTGGCATGGTCAGGAAACAGGCTTCAAGGCGAAAGGTTTAATGAGGGCAATCATATTGCAAGGTAATTTTTACCACAAAATGTACACTGTAAAAACAATTCCCAACAAATAATGTCAGAATTGCATTCTTACACAATTTTTACCCACTTGGATTTTTTTTTTTTACTATTTTCCAGTACACTGTATGGTAAAAAACATGGTGTCATTCAAAAGTACAACTTGTCCTGCAAAAACCAAGGCCTCATACATCTATATGGACAGAAAAATAAAAGAGTTATGACTCTAAAAGCACAATGCAGAAACACAAAAGCTGAAATTGGCAGTGGCATAAAGAAGTTAAGCAAGTAGTGGTTAGCCCTGTATTTCTTTATCCATATGTGTGCATCACATGAAAAGATAATTTTCCCATTCATTCAAAGCAAGTTCATAAAAAGAAATCATTTCTTGGCAAATTAATATATTTTTTCTTCACAATTAGCAGCATAAATGACATTAAACATGTTTCCTAGATGCTTGATAATGATTTAATGCTTTGTATATATCTTAAAAAGAAAAGCTATAATTAACTTCATGAAGATGCTTAAGATGCTGCATATTACAAGTCCTTAATTCAAATTCAAATACTTGAATTTTACAAAAAGCCACATTCAACAAACTGGAAATTTTTTGCAAGTCCCCTCCATGCAGATTCAGCAAAATTGACGGCTGCTGGCCGACACTCTGCTGCACAATAAAATACCATCAATATGTAAAAAAAATAAAAAATCTTTATACTCACCTCATCGCTCACCTTTCCAGGCCCTCCACTCCTCACCATCACCCGTCTGGTCATTTCCGCATCTTCAATTCACCGCTGCTAGTGCTTAAATCACCAGGCCTTTCATGCTGGTCAGGGATTCTAGCTTGGAGGAGGCCCAGAAGAGGTCTGCACAAGCTCGTGAAAGGTCAAGGTGTCAAGACATCATGGCCTATGCAGTGACGTTGTGTGCACATGTGCAGAACCCTTCTGGGTCCCATAAATTCCAGAAGCACCAGCCCAGCATGAGATCCCAGGGATTTGAATGAGAGCTGTGACAATCTGAAGGTACACTTGTTATGCTCTGGGGATCTGGGAGCCCATAAGGAACATTAAATTCAAGGTGAGTAACATCTTTGCAAATCAAATTTACTGGTAAAATCTGCAAGAGAAGGCAAATTCAAATTTTGCATTGAGCAAGGTCACGCACTTGTATTGAGTACGGCCACAATGCTAGTCTTTTAGTCAGAGGTGTAGCTAGGGTTTTGGTTTGGGGGGGTGAAACTTCTGAGTGGGACCCTAACCAGGTAACCTTAATTACAACTCAGTGATGCACCCTAAGAGTGGATGTAGAAAAACCTCAGCAGATGACCGCACTGTTGCTGAAAATGGTCGGTCACTTTTTCCATCTTTTCTATCTGGCCCAAACCGACATGACAACTTCTCCAGCCAGTACTCAGCTGCAAAGATTACAACAAAGACACATTTCACTTCTCATATTCCAGTCATCGCCATCTGTTCCCAACCTGCACAAACTGCTTATCCTGCTGATACCCCAATACTGAGCCGCTGCTGCCGTATGTGTCCCTTTTGCTGCACCTGCTGTGTGATTCTGTGTGCCCTCTAAATTCTAAAGCAACCCTCTAGAATATAGTAATGCTGGGTGGAAGTGACTTAGAAAACAGTGCCCACATTTTGCCCACTAGAAACCTAGAAAGTAATATTGCCCTTTGTGCCCCTTTGACAGTCACAGTGTTAGGTGTCGAGGTCCCGCCTCTGCACAGGGGGAATCTCAAACCATTTCAGCTGCGGTCTCCCATTCTTCTCCAGCCACAGTGGAGTCTGCTCAGCGGAGACATTGGTCCCAGCGTCTTGCTCAGTCTCACTCTGTGCATAGGGTTACTGCTGCTTTTCCAGCTTCTGCCATTTAAGCCAGTGCTGGGCAGCGGCGAGCAGACGCTTTTGGGACTAAGTCCTGCTTTTCCCATTCTGAGCATGCCCAGGGCAAGATCTCCCGTTGGAGATCGAGGGTCACATGCTCAGATACTGCAGCAGATTCCATTGGTCCTCCAGGAAGGTCCTGAAGGTGATCAACTTTTGTGACAGCCTCCCATTGGTCCTTCTGGGAAGGTCCTGTACATGCTGCAGCTATAAAAGGTTCGCATGACCGCATGGCCATGCACTAGTGTAAACTTGTAAATGTGTGTGTTGATGTGTGAAAGTCGTTCATTAATTATCCCCTCCCTTTTGTATGACTGCTCGCGTAAGGTGGATGATTGCCATCTAGCGCCCGACTTAGCCATCAGCATGTAACACACAAAACAGTGTCTATTGCTGTGACCGCCAGTGCGGCGCTGTGCGCATTCACAGCGCTTTCCTGACCCAAGCCTGGGTGGTTAGTGCCGTTCACCAGTGCGGCACCGCACGCACTCTCGTGCATCTTTATTAATATTATTTCTGTCATTCTGACACCCCAGTTGTGGTGTCGAGCGCAAGAGGTCTATATGAACTCAAATCCTGTGTCTTGGGATTGAGTTCTCAGACTCCTTTCTTGCGCTCTTGGTGTGGTAATGCGGCCCTGTGATGCAACAGGGTTCGCTTCCTTCACACATGGTGAAGTTAACCCATGTGTGTATCCACATTGTACCTCCATATAGTCCGTCATTACTTGGCAGCAGGTTCCATCTCTGCACAGTGGACCCCGGGCTGCGAACGCACCTTACTCTATCTTTCTTATTATTTGGTGCGTTCCGCTAGCCCTAACAGACAGTAGCCCGAGTTCTCCTATAACAATAAGTATAGTATAATGCACCTCAACTCCATAGGCAGACTCTGTAGTATAATGCAATTCCAATTGGCAGACTCTATATAATACAGCATCTCAGGCAGACTCTATAGTATAATACAGCCCCCCCATAGGCAGACTCTATAGTAGACAGACTCCATAATGCACCCCCCACAGGCAGACTCTATAGCATAATACAGCCCCCCACCCATAGGCAGACTCTATAGAAGGCACACTCTATAGCATAATGCAGCCCCATAAAAAAATAAATACTCACCTCTCTTCCTCCTGGTTCCTCCGCTGCTCCGAGCACACACATCTCCGGACAGCAGGCGCTGAGTAGTGATGTCATTGCGACCCCTGTCAGTGTCAGATGCTGAGAGGGGATTATGGGAGAGCGAGCGTAGCACTCCTTCTCTCATCAATGTGGTCAGCTGTATCGGCATCCAGCCAATACATTTGAACCTGCGATGAGGTGAGTGGGCTCAGGGGCATCATAGCGGCCGCGTGGCAGAGTCGGGAGACCGACAGAGTAACTGTATCCGTGTACTATGCATGCAGATACAGTACAGTATCGTAGTGTAGCCATGGGTGGACCCCCTCAGAGCACGGGTCCTGAGTAACCACCCCTTCTGCCCCCGGTAGTTACACTACTGCTTTTAGCAAAAGCATTGACAACCCCTATAAGGCTAGTGTTGACCCATTAAAGAGCAATTATATACAGTATAAAAGTCAGTCATCACTCATTTACTGGCATGTTTACACAGGACAATAAAAACTGATGGGAACAGAATGATTATTACTACAATAGTTTTGTCCCCATATGGAGAATCATGTTGTCGACAGTATTTTCTATGTTTACACTGGTTTATATGCTGCCAATAATGATTCTTTTGCCTCATAAATGACTGCATAAAAAATCATGAAGGAGAATTCTTAAGAATTTTCGTTTGCTGATTATGTTGTCTCATCTAACAGCATTTTACATGTTATTCTTTTATTTTGTGATAAGATAGTATAATCATATAATCTTTGTATACATTTGTAGTAAAAATTTGCAACACCTACAGACATTCTCGGCAGCAATTCAGCTATGAATCCAATGTATCTGGAAGGCTATAGAGAAGGACTATAGAAAATATATGAGTTGAGTAAGACAAATTCATTCCATATAGAATAACATCTCCACCATTGTATTATTTCTTAGAAAGTGAGTCACTTGGAGGTATTAATGACTTCATCAAGGTCATATTTTCCTTGCCTGGGCCTTATCTACGTAAATTCCTTATACTGATCCTATTATTTCCTGTCTCCCAGGCGTAATATATGAGCTCACAGAATCCTGTTTATTAAATCAGAGCACAGTCTCGGAAATCTATGGTATATTAAAAGAAAGACCCTACCACATATGTATGGATTTTTTATCTTCACAGCTAATACCTAATGTATCCAGAATCAGTTTTCCTCTTGCAGTATGAGGGGATCGAATTGTGGAGATTTATACATGTCTGTAGTTTATTGATATGGAGAGTTGAATAAATAGAATCCCTTTTCTAATGATTTTTTTTCTAGTTTTGTAGTTGTCAACTGAATAACACATAATATGGATCGTCCTATGGATTAATCAGGTGCAGATAATTTATTTAAAACATTACATTTAATAATTTTTTAAGATCTAGTTCAATATTTTTTATTTAATTTTTTTCGGAAATTTAGAAAGCTTCTTGTATGTACAGTTGATTCTTTACAGACATGGGCATATATATGCTAGCACTCAAAATCACTCATTTATAAAGTCCTTTATGTCAAAATCCACTATAGTTTATTGACTCGATCTCTGCTGTAGATTTACCTTTAGTATAGTCTTTCCATATCTCTTTCTATAAGTTAAAAGGGTTGTCTAGTGAATGAATGAACATTTTCCAATGAAAATTATTTTTAAAAGGACTCCAAATCAGACTCTACTTTCCCATCTCAAAAAACAAAAATGACTCTAAAAGCCTAACCAGCCAATCACAGTCCGAGACAGGTCTGAGAGCTAATAATAGTTATCAACAGTCAAAAAGATTAGAGATCTGACCTATAATTATTAATCGATTGACTAAAGTTTCATTGTTCCAAACAATCATTTTATTACTTGGTTTTAATTTGGTATAGATTTCCTACTTACTTCTTTAAGGTCAATCTTCATTCTTTATGGACATTAAATATAGTATGATTTTTTTTGTAATGTATGATTTTTTTGTAATATATAATTTGCTGAAATGTTTTATCTTTTATTGTAATGATAATTTATTTTTGAAGAATTAAGAATACCTTATTACATCTCATAAAAATCTGTTTTTCCTTTTACTGCAATCTATATTGCTGTAATCCAGGTACAGCTTCAGAAATAAAACAGGAAGCCATAAGTCTAACTTGTCATTTATACATTTTTATATGTACCATAAATCATCGATATGGATCAGAAGAGGGCATTAAATTTTCACTTGTGACAAGGGCTGCAAATAAATGTCAAATTACATTTGATGGGGTCATATCAGTGTGAGACATCGTCCTTCTTATATTGGCGTTAGTATATTTAGTTGGAAACATTTTTTTTTTTCATTTTACTGTACAATTAAATATGACACACAAACATGAATGCTTATGAGAAGTAAAATGTTTTACTCAGTTGTGGGGCAACTCGTTCGATGACCCTCGTTATTACTAAATTTTGGAAAAAAGTAAAACTGTCAATTTACAGTAATAAATGATAAATAACACTATAAAACATTATAAATCACAACTAACCATGATAGTATAATATTTATAAATGTATAATTTTATTTATATGTATCAAGCATCTCTTTTAACAATATATTCAGGTGTACATCCTTTCCTTTTCTTTGTTTACGGATGCCAGTTTATCATTAAAAAGTTCAAAAACTTATATCAGCTTGCTAGAAAAACCATTAACAGTATGCAATTCACATCACAACCACTGGTGGCCACACATAGACACGTGCACAGAGTATCACAAAATCATGTTGGTTAGATTTTTTTTACAATAAAGCTAAGCTGGTATGTTGAGCCAAGGGTAAAGCTAAAGAAGGCACAACTTTAATAGAAAATACATTTATATACCATGTCTTGGTAATACAGATAACTCATAGCCCTTTCAATTGGTCTTTGAAGTTTAAGCTACTGTTTCATCTTTGGCCCGTCCTACAGTTACCTGGAAATATTTTATTTGATCCTGGCCATTAAAGGGGAGAATCAGCTGACATCTGCAAGTGAGTCTGTGGGTACAACTTCTGAGAGGTAGCTGCTGGGATTAGAGATGGGTGAATCCAATCAGTAAAGTTCATCATCCGTACCAAACAACTACTGTTCGGGCATGGACACCAAACAACTACTTCACCAGGAAGTCCATGTTACTGTTTGAGATTGGACTCCCAAACACTGGGTGTTTGTCGCACTGTCATGTGCATGACAGAGCAGCAAACACTGCTTCTGACTGGTGGTAAATCATTACCGCCAGTCAGACAGACACGGTTCCCAAACTGTCAATTACAGTGTGAAGCCTCAGCTGTGATTGGAGGTAAAATGTTTACCTTCAGTCACTGGCGTCAGCTAATGGAACTACTACTCCCATCAGGCTACACCTTCTGCCACTAATAACAGTGAGAGCAGGTGGCTGATAGGAGTATACTGTACCTCAGCCGACACCTGCTCTCTAAATAAATAATTAAAAGAAAAACCTGGCATGGGTTCCCCTGTATTTTTGATAACCAGCCAGGCAAAACTGAGAGCTGGGGGCTGCAACCATCAGCTGTCAGCATTAGCAAGGTTTAGCATTGCTAGCATTTAGCATTTAGCATTAGCAAGGGGGACATCTCCCCCAACCCCGGTCCACCATCCACCAACCTCAACCCCTATCCTACCTCACATCAAAACCATTCTAACCTTATTAATATTACTTGCACTCCCTCATCTCCTTCTTTTAATTGTGCCCATTGGAATCCACGGTCTGTATGTAACAAGCTTCCTTTCCTGCACAACTACTTTCTGAACAACTCTCTAAATCTATTGGCCCTCACTGAAACCTGGATCCAGGATTCTCACACGGTCTCCCCTGCTGCCATTTCCCATGGTGGCCTACAATTTCCCCATTCCCCGAGACCCACAAGCAGACCTGGTGGTGGAGTCGGCATACTCCTCTCCCCACAATGCACCTTCCAGGTCATCCCACCAACTCCATCACTCTCATTCCCTTCTTTTGAGGTCCACACCATCAGGCTCTTCTGTCCCCTCTCCCTCAGAGTAGCGGTCATATACCGACCCCCAGGCTCACCCACCCACTTCCTGGACCATTTCTCTGCCTGGCTGCCACACTTCATGTCATCAGAACTCCCAACCCTTATCCTGGGTAACTTCAACATCCCCATAAACAGCCCCACTTCTACATCTGCATCCCAGCTTCTATCACTAACCACTTTGCTCGGCCTCTCACAGCTCTCAAGCTCTGAGACACACAAGGACGGTAACACCCTTGACCTGGTCTTTGTCTGGCTGTGTTCAATCTTCTACTTAAATAACTTACCGCTTCCCCTCTCTGACCACAACATTCTCTCCTTCATGCTCCCAAATCCTCGCTCACCCCAGCACCCTCCTACCTACCATTCAGTTAGAAATCTACAAGCCATTAACCCTCATACACTTTCAGACTCCTTACACTCATCACTGTCCCCAATCTCCTCTTTTTCCTGTCCTGATCTGGCGGTACATCACTACAATGACACTCTTAGAAGTACCCTAGACCAAGTAGCTCCCCTCACCCTCAGAACCTCCAAACACAGAGTAAAACAGCCCTGGCTCACATCACAAACCCGATTTCTCCAGCGATGCTCTAGGAGTGCTGAATGCTTATGGAGGAAAACTCGCACACCAGATGACTTCATACACTTCAAATTTATGTTAAAAACTTATAACTCTGCCCTTCACATTGCCAAAAAGACCTACTTCACCACTCTGATCTCCTCACTATCCAACAACCCTAAGAAACTTTTTGACATCTTTCACTCCCTACTCAGGCCAAAAGCTCAAGCCTCTATCACAGACATTTGTCCAAGTGACCAAGGTTAGCTTTTTCAACTCTGCTGCATTGCTAAATCTAAAAACTCTGTGTCAGAACCACTGAACTCAGTAAACTAAAGCTATAGTCACACTAAACGACTTACCAACGATCACGACCAGCGATATGACCTGACCGTGATCGTTGGTAAGTCGTTGTGTGGTCGCTGGGGAGCTGTCACACAGACAGCTCTCTCCAGCGACCAACGATCAGGGGAACGACTTCGGCATCGTTGAAACTGTCTTCAACGATGCCGAAGTCCTCCTGCAGCACCCGGGTAACCAGGGTAAACATCGGGTTACTAAGTGCAGGGCAGCGCTTAGTAATCCGATATTTACCCTGGTTACCATTGTAAAAGTTAAAAAAAACTACATACTCACATTCTGATGTCTGTCACGTCCCCCGCCGGCATCCACATGGTTAAAACTGCTTTCGGCAAGAGCGCTGCTAATGCACGCGCTGCTGCCGAGAGTTTGCCTGCACTGACTGTGTCAGCGCCGGCAGTAACAGCGGTGACGTCACCGCTGTGCTCTGCTTTACGGCCGGCACAGACACAGTGGATGATGGGGGCGTGACAGACATCAGAATGTGAGTATGTAGTGTTTTTTTTTTTTTTTAACTTTTACAGTGGTAACCAGGGTAAATATCGGGTTACTAAGCATGGCCCTGTGCTTAGTAACCCTGCTTACAAGTGAACACATCGCTGGATCGGCGTCACACACGCCGATCCAGCGATGACAGCGGGTGATCAGCGACCAAAAAATGGTCCTGATCATTCCCCAACGACCAACGATCTCCCAGCAGGGGCCTGATCGTTTGTCGCTGTCACACATAACGAGATCGTTAGCGGGATCGTTGCTACGTCGCCAAAAGCGTGACTTTGCAACGATATCATTAACGATATAGTTATGTGTGACGGTACCTTAAGTGATACAATGTCTCTTTATCTACATCATGCTGCTCTCAGTTGAGGTAGCAAAAACCTCATGATTACCAGGGAGCTTTCTAGGTAATTTCCCACGATCTATGAACAGCCAGCAGAGGGCGCCTCACCGCAAATGAAGCTAAATATAGATCATTGATCTATTTTTAGCCTCATTCCCTGGGGTTTTGCAGCGAGGAGCAGCCTGCATTAGCACAGCTCCTTGCTGCAAAATGTTTTAACCCCTTCAGAAGGATTTACATCGTTGGACGTTACAGATCTGCGGAGGGTAAGTATATTGTTGGTTTATTATGTTTTTTTACTCACAGAACGAGGGTCTTCAGTGACTGGATTGGGCGTTGAATAAAATACTGCAACAACCATTGTTTTTATTTCATTAAAATAATTTTAAAAAATGTGTTTGTGTTTTATTTAACCCTTTACTAGTATTGGATTAATAATGGATAGGTGTCATAATTGACGCCTCTCCATTATTAATTAGGCTTAATGTCACCTTACAATAGCAAGGTGGCATTAACCCTTCATTACCCCATATCCCACCGCTACACGGGAATGGGAAGAGAGTGGCCAAGTGCCAGAATAGGCGCATCTTCCAGATGTGCCTTTTCTGGGGTGGCTGGGGGCAGATATTTTTAGCCAGGGGGGGGGCAATAACCGTGGACCCTCTCCAGGCTATTAATATCTGCCCTCAGTCACTGGCTTTACTACTCTGGCGGAGAAAATTGCGCGGGAGCCCACGCCAATTTTTTCCGCCATTTAACCCTTTATTTTAAGAGCTAGAACGGCCAAATTTTGCAGATACACACTACTGACATTAGTAGTGTGGAATCTGCAAAAAAAATGGAGAGAAGACATGGTTTACTGTATGTAAACCATGTCTCAAATCATGTCGGGTTTTAGGAAGGAGAAGGAAAAAGCCGGTAATTGAATTACCGGCTTTCAAGCTGTCTAGCGCTGGAATAAATATTAATATATATACATATATGTGTCTCACTGACATATATATATACCTATTCTATGTGTACACATTTATTCTACCTATTCTACTGTAAGCTGTCAGTGTGATTTTACTGTACACCGCACTGAATTACCGGCTTTTCTCTCTAACAGCGCTGCGTATTTCTCGCAAGTCACACTGCTTGTCCGTGTGTAATCCGTATTTTTCACGCTTCCATAGACTTTCATTGGCGTATTTCTTGCGCAGTACGGTGACAAACGCAGCATGCTGCGATTTTGTACGGCCGTAGAAAGCCGTATAATACTGATCAGTAAAATACGGCAAATAGGAGCAGGGGCATAGAGAATAATTGTGCCGTATTTTTTGCGAGTTTTACGGACGTAGATTCTGCGCTCTTACGTCCGTAAAACTCGCATGTGTGACGGCGGCCTAAGCCCTCACACAGCCTCATATCCCGACAAAAGAAAACATTACGGATCTTGGAAAATGGCGACAAATTTTCTTACATATTTCCATTTTTTTTAATCACTCAAATAAAAAAACCCCATATATTTGGGTATCTGCGGACTTTTACTGACCATATTATCAGGACAATTTTACCATATAAGGATCATGGTAAAAAAAAAACTAAATAAATTGTGAAAATGCAATTTAGTTGCAATTTCAATGCACTTGGAGTTATTTTCCTGTTATTCAGGACACTATGTGGTAAAATGAATGGTGTCATTAAAAAGTACAACTCGCCCTGCAAAATGCAAGCCCTCACATGGCCATATTGCCGGAAATATAAAAAAAAATGAAAAAACATAAAATCGCCCGGGGGTGAATTGTTTAATTGTCTCTTTACTTTGTCCTTGTTTGTGTTACTGATTCTTGTAGTGCTACAAGATGATGAATTTAGACTGTTAATCTGTTTTAGAGCAGGTTGTAAAGTGATTAGTTATTCCTAGCTTATGTAGCTCATTATCTAAAATAGCTAATCAGATGGAGCGGCTGGTATGCAATTTAAAAAAAAAATAGAAATATTTTTTAATTAATATTGGTATAACATAACATTTCCTTTTAATAGAACTCATGTCCAAGTTCTGCCTCCCTCTGAAATGTTTGTCATCCAGTGTTTCATATTTTTATACTATTTGTTCATAAATTGTACATTATTCCTGCAGTATTTTGAATTTATAGTTATTTTTTTTTTTAGCATTTTCCCATTGTTGACAAAGTAACCTGTTTTCCTTATGTTTAGCTATCCTCACCTCACAATTGGAATTTTGGATATGTTTGGCTTTGAGGACTTTCAGAAAAATTCATATGAACAGGTGGGTTTATTTTGATATTCTTATACTAAGATGAGAAAACAGTTGATTCAATATATGATGAAACAAATATTTGGTTAGCGTTTGTGCCACCCATTAGCATACAAATTTATTACTTATAGGCTGATTATTTATGCATTAAATGGAGAAAAAAAAGAGAAATTGCAGTAAAATGTATGCTCACGCACTTAGTCACTTCCATCTTCTGGGACAACGGTGTCATTTTGTTTGTTTTTTTTTACTTTTAGCATGGTAACCAGGGTAAACATCGGGTTACTAAGCGCGGCCCTGCGCTTAGTTATCCGATGTTTACCCTGGTTACCAGTGAAGACATCGCTGGATCGGTGTCACACACGCCGATCCAGCGATGTCTCCAGGGAGTCCAGCGACGAAATAAAGTTCTGGACTTTATTCAGCGACCAACGATCTCCCAGCAGGGGCCTGATCGTTGGTCGCTGTCACACGTTGCTACGTCACAAATAGCAACGATATCGTTAACAATATCGTTATGTGTGAAGGTACCTTTAAAGTTAGGGAGATGACGTTAGTTTTCTTCAGGGTGTTACAGTCTTAACATATGCAAACAAAAATCTTAGCAGAACGATTGGCAACAATTACCAGTCATCCGTGAAATCATGTCGTTGTCACACTGGATGCATTATGAAAGTCATCCATATTTAAATGGTTATTTAGGGGTTCTAAAAAATTCCAAACTGCGTATAATTTATTCACCCGTCAATCCCCCAGTCACTTGGACACGTGGGGCCCTTCTGATCAATGTTTACAATATTGCACCGACGATCTGCCATTGTCATGCATTACCAAGGCAGATGGTCGTGACAGCACACCATTGTTGCAGTGATGTAGATGAAATCCAGAGGGGAGCTTTGGAACTGGGAGGTTGGGTTGCGGGATTTGAAATGTAATTTTTTTCCATTTTACTCGGACATGTGTAAACTCTGCAATCCCCATTATCAAACGTATCTGCAATTTTTTTTCTTTGATTAAAATTTGTAACTGATAAAAGGCATGGCTTGACTTTGGCTAAATTGTTTTTCACCTCTACTGTCATCACAGAAACATTACGGTCGAGTCATATAAGACAGTCTGGTTGGTAGGATAGCTTGCCCAACTGCCTAGATATTTTATAGGGTTATCAGGCTTTGTGTCTGCTACTGTGTGTCTCAACACAATGCCAATTTGGCTCTGAGCTAGGCGGCAGGGAATGGACAAGAATATTTGGCAGTATGCAAACCACGTTCCCATGTCTCTACCGTATTGGGTATAGTTTTGTATAATTAAAAAAAGAATTCGATTGAGCACATTTTACAGCAACTCTAGCAGAGATTTCCTGCATCATTTGGGCAGCAAATCAGCAGGACGCCTGCAGCATGTGTTAAATACAGATCTTGTCTCAAATGATCTGCCTCAAATTTGCTGCAAATTTTAATCTTTGCTTTGAAAAAGGTCCAAGAGAAACGTTTCTCCTTGTGGAGAGTGACAAGCCAAGCCCTGCATGTCAGAGTGAAGAGGCTTACAAGCCATGCATGCTCCTCTGGGAAATTAAATATGCAAATTACCACTTCTGAAAGGAAGAGGAGTAGAACTCTAGCGCCACCTATAGGAAATAGCGATCCTAAAAGTCAATATTGACTCTTTAACCCCTTCACGACATGCGCCGTACTAGTACTGCGCATGCCGTGAATCCCCCTTTGATGTGGGCTCCGGCGGTGAGCCCACATCAAAGTCGCGACATGTCAGCTGTTTTGTACAGCTGACATGTGCGCGCAATAGCGGCGGGTGAAATCGCTATTCACCCGCCGCTATTAACCTGTTAAATGCCGCTGTCAAACACAGACAGCGGCATTTAACTACCGCATCCGGCCGGGCGGCCGGATATGACGTCATCGCCGACCCCCGTCACATGATCGGGGGTCGGTGATGCATCAGGAAGGTAACCATAGAGGTCCTTGAGACCTCTATGGTTACTGATGCAGGTCTGCTGTGAGCGCCCCCCTGTGGTCGGCGCTCACAGCACACCTGCATTTCTGCTACATAGCAGCGATCTGATGATCGCTGCTATGTAGCAGAGCCGATCAGGCTATGCCAGCTTCTAGTCTCCCATGGAGGCTATTGAAGCATGGCACAAGTAAAAAAAAAATGTTTTTAAAAATATGAAAAAAATATAAAAAATATAAAAGTTTAAATCACCCCCTTTTCGCCCCATCCTAAATAAAACAATAAAAAAAAAAACCAAACCTACACGTATTTGGTATCACCATGTTCAGAATCGCCCGATCTATCAATTAAAAAAAAACATTAACCTGATCGCTAAACGGCGTAGCGAGAAAAAAATCCGAAACGCCAGAATTACGTTTTTTGGTCGCCGCGACATTGCATTAAAATGCAATAACGGGCGATCAAAAGAACGTATCTGCGCAAAAATGGTATAATTAAAAACATCAGCTCGGCACGCAAAAAATAAGCCCTAACCCGACCCCAGATCACGAAAAATGGAGACGCTACGGGTATCGGAAAATGGCACTTTTTTTTTTAGCAAAGTTTGGAATTTTTTTTCACCACTTAGATAAAAAATAACCTAGTCATGTTAGGTGTCTATGAACTCGTAATGACCTAGAGAATCATAATGGCAGGTCAGTTTTAGCATTTAGTGAACCTAGCAAAAAAGCCAAACAAAAAACAAGTGTGGGATTGCACTTTTTTTGCAATTTCACCGCACTTGGAATTTTTTTCCCGTTTTCTAGTAAAAGACATGGTAAAACCAATGGTGTCGTTCAAAAGTACAACTTGTCCCGCAAAAAATAAGCCCTCACATGACCATATTGATGGAAAAATAAAAAAGTTATGGCTCAGGGAAGGAGGGAAGTGAAAAACGAAAACGCAAAAATGAAAAAGGGCCGCGACTTGAAGGGGTTAATGAGCCTTCCTGTGTGACTTAAGGTACCTTCACACTGAGCAACTTTCCAACGAGAACGACAGCGATCCATGACGTTGCAGCGTCCTGGATAGCGATCTCGTTGTGTTTGACACACAGCAACGATCAGGATCCCGCTGTGACATCGCTGGTCGGAGCTAATAGTCCGGAACTTTATTTGGTCGTCAGGTCGGTGTGATTCGTCATGTTTGACAGCAAAAGCAACGATGCCTGCAATGTTTTTCCATGGAGCCAACAACCAGCGAGAACGATAAGTACGTCACTGGATCGTTCTGCTGCTGCCGATATTTGACGTCTCCTAGCAACCTAAACAGCGACGCTGCAGCGATCGGCTCGTTGTCTATATCGCTGCAGCGTCGCTCAATGTGACGGTACCTTTAGAATAAGAATCTCCCTCTTCCTCTCTGAGCAGACAATTTGCTTTGCAAAGGGTGCAATTTAATATAAAAAAAATCTGTCCAGCATTTTTTTCTGCTTCTTGTAAACTAAGTTTTTATAACCTCATCTACACATTTTATTTCACATTTCCACAACAGAATCCACTCCAAAAATCTGCAACACCTAAATTGCACTATATACAATGCATTTTCAATTCTGGTATTTTTTTGGTCAGCAGTGTTTTTCCAATATGTTTTTTTCTAAGTTGCCATGTTAATAGTATTGCTTCATGCACTGTAAAACGCTAGAAACTAGGACTGTATAAGGGCACTTTTAAAGACTCTTCACTTGTTATAAATATGTAATTATTTTAAGTGATCTAAATGCTGCTTTTCTCCTAAATATAGCATATTTTTTATTTTTTGTTCCAGCATCACTCTGTTCCAGGTGCTTTTTTCATTGTATGTAAATCTAGTCTCGTTTTCAAAATTGGTGCTATTCACACTTTTTCTTTTTTGAAGAAGAAGAAGGGTACTTTATGAGAAACAAAAGCACGAATAGGTTAAATCTCTAATGAAGGAGGGGGGCAAATAATAATCAGTTGTGCTTACTTGGGCAGCATGGTGGCTCAGTGGTTAGCACTGCTGCTTTACATCATGAGTTTAAATCCCACCGAGGACAACATCTGCAAGGAGTTTGTATGTTCTCCATGCATTTGCATAGCTTTCCACTGGGGACACTGGTTCCTCCCACATGCCAAAAAAAACTGATAGGGAATCTAAAATATGAGCCCCAATGGGGACAGTAATGATAATGTCTATAAAGTGCTGCAGAATATGATGGTGATATATAAGACATATGTAACGTAGAAACGGGGTCAGTGGGTGCTCTCGTCGGCTGGCCCAGCTGTCTTTAGCAAGACTGCATGGACCACAGCTCATACCACTGAACGCCCGCTCTATCTCCCAGTGGGCAATACACTACACAGACAACACAGGGTTAAGGTAAAACAGTGTGGCAATACTTTATTGAACCACAGCACACAATAGCAAACAGAACAATCCCAACATGGCTGCAATTGCTTGATTACATGGGCGCATATAAAATATCACTGCGTCTCCACGTATTTCCAGTTTGACATGATGTCAGAGCTCCCAGGGTCGCTACTCCATCTGTGGATGAACGAACAGAGAAGAGGTAACGATAAGCATAGGGAGATGACCAAGAACTGTCCATAGAGTCCATACAAGGTCCAAAGCCAGTTGACACGAGAGTCACCACCTGGCTTATCTGACCATCTCCATGGAACCAGGCGACCAGTGGGTCCCAAACCTGGCTTTCTCCAAACATATCCATGGTTCAGAGATGGTCACTGGATCAGATCTGTGTCCTTCCAACCAGAGCCGAAAACCCCTAGGTTGTTTCCTATAGAATCATAGATCAGTGTCCCTCGTGATGGTGCCATGATGAATTGGCTGCAGTCCTTTCTCTTGGGTGGTTTGCAGAATGTCTGGCTGGTAGCTCTATGTACTTCAGTCTCCCCCAGGATGTGATCTCTGAGTCTTTCTACACCTAAGGCATGCAAGCCACCCTCAGAATTACCCAGTGTCCTTCAGTTCAACATCAAGATATGGCAAACAATGGTGATGAGACCACGCAGCACCACTCGACCACTCAATCCATCTGCACAGTCCTTCCCCCTCCGCCCTGGAAGCCACAAAGCTAGCTCCGGAATTCAGTGCACAACCAGCACACCAGCACACATCAACAAACAAAGACAAACACACACCATGCACAAGTCACCACCACAGACCCACACCGTATGCTAATTGGTACCAGTCTGCAAGTCTGTCCTCCCAAACCACTAGACACAAACACCCAAATGCACAAGTCAACATACAAATGAAATGTCAGTTCCCACTAGTCTGCAAAAAGGTAGCTGTCTGGGCAATTAAGATACAATCTGGTTTCTTCACAACATGTGTCTACTATATAATTGTCAAAGGGTCACTTCCGTCTGTCTGTCTGTCACGGAAATCCCAAGTCGCTGATTGGTTGTGGTCAAACAGCCATGACCACTCAGTGACGGGCACAGTGTGTCCGCGAAATGGCCGCTCCCTACTCCTCTGCCGTCAGTGCCCGCTCCTTAGTCCCCTCTAGTCAGCGCTCATACAGGGGTTAATGGCAGCATTGATGGACCGCGTTATGCCGCGGTGTAACGCAGTCCGTTAACGCTGCTTTTAACCCTGTGTAACCAACCTTTCACCATTGATGCTGCCTATGCATTTTCAATAGTAAAAAGATCTAATATTAAAAATAATAAAAAAATCATTATATACTCATCTTCTGTCGGCCCCTGTGTCATGATATGTACTTTTGCCCTGTCCTGTATTTGAATAATATGCCATTTGATGTATGTAACTGTTCTCTGGTTTCTATTAGCTGTAATTTATGTATTTTCTTGTGCTGGGAGTTCACCTGTAACAATATGTCTCCTTCCCCCAATACTTGCAGCCCTAAGCTATAATGTAATTAAGCTTTGTCAACATCACTAGTGGAGGAATAACCATTCTTCCTCACAGCAGGTGGCTAGTCAAATGTACATACTACATAGACTACTTGGAGCCCACCATTCTAGAATCTTCTGGTGGACCCAACCATTGAATAGAAGGTGTGACTCCCTACCCCCCTTCATGGGCGGATCCCAGGAGCTCAGACAATCCATTCTTATTTTGAGATCAGATGTGAGTTGATCCTTGAAGGAGAAGGAGTGGGGATTCTTAGCTGAGGCAAGACCCCACGCCCATCTGGGACTGCGGAAGCGAACAGGGCGAGACTTGAGCTGAGGACATATCTCGTCATTCGTGAGATTGTTTTGGGATCCATTGGACTAATTGTGGACTATTGCTTTGTTACCTGGCACAAGGATTATCGGGAGGTGCCCCCGAACCTGTTCCATTGGACTAATTGTGGACTCTGTAGATCTACCTGCATGTGTTGTTCCAGCGTTCTTGATAATAAATCTGTGGAATCATCCCTTGGCCTGTTGTCCCTTCTTGCTCTGCCGTACACCCCGTCACACCCTGGATCCAGCCCAGGCCTTTCCCGCTCCTCGCGACACTCCAGTCCATGCATTGCGGTTTCGCGAGATGATGACGTAGCCGTCTCAGGAGACCGCTACGTCATCATCTCGTGAGACCGCAAAGCACTCTTGGGACCAGAGCGTCACGAGGAACATCAGTAAATGCCTGGACTGGATCCGGGGGCCAACAAAAGGTGAGTATGAAACAATTTTTTATTTTAATTATTTTTTAACAGGGATATGGTGCCCACATTGCTATATACTACGTGGTCTGTGTTAGATACTGCATGGGCTGTGTTATATACTACATCTCTGTGCTGTATACTATGTGGGCTGTGTTATATACTACGTGGACTGTGTTATTCGCTACTTGGCTGTGCTATATTTTTCTGCTGTATCTGTGCATCATGAATCGTGGTATGTGTTAAAGAGGGGGGCCCACTGAGACTCGGGGCCCTCAAAAACCTGAAGCCGGCCCTGGCTTCACTGATTGGTCACGCCTGACTGTGAACAATCAGTGACAGTCGCAGTCGCCCGCAAATTGGCGCAGAATTTGAACCACGCTTCGCTAATTGGTCGCGGTCGGCCGAATACTTTGTATAAATTACATTATTCTGAAAACTTCATAAATAAACTACATACATATTCTAGAATACCCTATGCGTTAGAATCGGGCCACCACCTAGTACTAAATAAACTTGGTATAGTTGTGTGAGCCATAACTACTATAGCAGTTTTTGGGACCAGGTATTGGTACCCCGTAACTGGGGGAAGAATTCCAACAGATACTTTTTGCCAAACAGGAATAAAAAACACATTTTATAACTGTCTACACTGTTGGAATAGGAAACAAATCTCTTGCTGAGTTTATTATGAACTTTTTTATTGCAAAGTACCACAGGGGTCAGTATTTGGCCCTCTTCTTTTTAAAATATTTATTAATGACCTTGTAAGGGGCATACAGAGCAGAATTTCAATATTTGCAGATGACACTAAACTCTGCAGGGTAATCAATACAGAGGAGGACAATTTTATATTACAGGATGATTTATGTGAACTAGAAGCTTGTTCTGATAAATGGCAACTGAGCTTTAATGGGGATAAATGTAAGGTCTTGCTCTTGTGTAGAAGTAATAAGATGTGTAACTATCTGCTTAATTCTAAAACTCTGGGCAAAACCGTCAATGAAAAAGACCTTGGTGTATGGTGGATGACAAACTCACATTTAGTGGCCAAAGTAAGGCAGCCGCTACAAAGGCAAATAAAATAATGGGATGCATTAAAAGAGGCATAGATGTTCATGAGGAGAACATAATTTTACCTCTATACAAGTCACTAGTTCGACCACACTTAGAATACTGTGTACAGTTCTGGTCTCCGGTGTATAAGAAAGACATAGCTGAACTAGAGAGGGTGCAGGGAAGAGTGACCAAGGTTATTAGAGGACTGGGGGGTCTGCAATACCAAGATAGATTATTACACTTGGGGCTCTTTAGTTTGGAAAAAAGAAGGCTAAGGGGTGATCTTATTTTAATGTATAAATATATGAGGGGACAGTACAAAGACCTTTCTGATGATCTTTTTAATAATAGACCTGAGACAGGAACAAGGGGGCATCCTCTATGTTTGGACAAAAGAAGATTAAGCATAATAACAGACGTAAATTCTTTACTGTAAGAACAGTGAGACTATGGAACTCCCTGCCGTATGATGTTGTAATGAGTGATTCATTACTTAACCCCTTCCCGACCTTTTGACGCCACGTAGGCGTCATGAAAGTCGGTGCCAATCCGACCTATGACGCCTATGTGGCGTCATGGAAAGATCGCGTCCCTGCAGATCGGGTGAAAGGGTTAACTCCCATTTCACCCGATCTGCAGGGACAGGGGAGTGGTTGTTTAGCCCAGGGGGGTGGCTTCACCCCCCCCCCCCCCATGGCTACGATCGCTCTGATTGGCTGTTGAAAGTGAAACTGCCAATCAGAGCGATTTGTAATATTTCACCTATTAAAACTGGTGAAATATTACAATCCAGCCATGGCCGATGCTGCAATATCATCGGCCATGGCTGGAAACACTAATGTGCCCCCACCCCACCCCACCGATCGCCCCCCCAAGCCACCGATCAGTCCGGTACACTGCTCCGGCTCCCCTCTGTCCTGTGCTCCGCTCCCCCGGTGCTCTTGTCCGCTCCCCCCGTGCTCCAATCACCCCCCCATGCTCTGATCCAACCACCCCGCATTCCGATCCACCCCCCTGTGCTCCGATCCACCCCCCGTGCTGCGATCCACCCCCGTGCCCCGATCCACCCTCCCCACGCTCCGATCCACCACCCCCATGCTCCGATCCCCCCCCCGTGCTCCCCCCCACCCCATCATACTAACCGATCCTCCCGGGGTCCGTCCGTCTTCTCCCTGGGCGCCGACATCCTCCAAAATGGCGGGCGCATGCGCAGTGCGCCCGCCGAATCGGCCGGCAGATTCATTCCAAAGTGCATTTTGATCACTGAGATATAACCTATCACAGCGATCAAAATAAAAAAAAATAGTAAATGACCCCCCCCCCTTTGTCACCACCATTGGTAGGGACAATAAAAAAATAAAGAATTTTTTTTTTTCCACTAAGGTTAGAATAGGGTTAGGGTTAGGGTTAGAAAAGGGTTAGGGTTAGGGTTAGGGTTTCAATATGTGCACACGTATTCTGGTCCTCTGCGGATTTTTCCGCTGCGGATTTCATAAATCCGCAGTGCTAAACCGCTGCGGATTTATGGCAGATTTACCGTGGTTTTTCTGTGCATTTCACTGCAGTTTTACAACTGCGATTTTCTATTGGAGCAGTTATAAAACCGCTGCGGAATCCGCAGAAAGAAGTGACATGCTGCGGAATGTAAACCGCTGCGTTTCTGTGCAGTTTTTCTGCAGCATGTGTACAGCGATTTTTGTTTCCCATAGGTTTACATTGAACTGTAAATGGATCCGCAGCGTTTTCCGCAGTGTGTGCACATACCTTTAGAATTAGGCTATGTGCACACGGTGCGGATTTGGCTGCGGATCCACAGCGGATTGGCCGCTGCGGATTCGCAGCAGAGTTCCATCAGGTTTACAGTACCATGTAAACCTATGGAAAACAAAATCCGCTGTGCCCATGGTGTGGAAAATACAGCGCGGAAACGCTGCGTTGTATTTTCCGCAGCATGTCAATTCTTTGTGCGGATTCCGCAGCGTTTTACACCTGTTCCTCAATAGGAATCTGCAGGTGAAATCCGCACAAAAAACACTGGAAATCCACGGTAAATCCGCAGGTAGAACGCAGTGCCTTTTACCCGCGGATTTTTCAAAAATGATGCTGAAAAATCTCACACGAATCCGCAACGTGGGCACATAGCCTTAGGGTTAGGGTTGGAATTAGGGTTGTGGTTAGGGTTGTGATTAGGTTTATGGCAACAGTTGGGATTAGGGTTAGGGGTGTGTTGGGGTTAGTGTTGGAGGTAGAATTGAGGGGTTTCCACTGTTTAGGCACATCAGGGGTCTCCAATGCAACATGGCACCACCATTGATTCCAGCCAATCTTGTATTCAAAAAGTCAAATGGTGCTCCCTCACTTCCGAGCCCCGTCGTGCGCCCAAACAGTGGTTTACCTCCACATATGGGGTACCAGCGTACTCAGGACAAACTGCGCAACAATTATTGGGGTCCAATTTCTCCTGTTACCCTTGTGAAAATAAAAAAGTGCTTGCTAAAACATCACTTTTGAGGAAAGAAAAATGATTTTTTATTTTTACGGCTCTGTGTTGTAAACGTCTGTGAAGCACTTGGGGGTTAAAAGTGCTCACCACATATCTAGATAAGTTTCTTGGGGGGGTCTAGTTTCTAAAATGGGGTCACTTGTGGGGGGGTTTCTACTGTTTAGGCACACCAGGGGCTCTGCAAACGCAACGTGACGCCCGAAGACCAGTCCATCAAAGTCTGCATTTCAAAACGTCACTACTTCACTTCCGAGCCCCGGCATGTGCCCAAACAGTAGTTTACCCCCACATATGGGGTATCACCGTACTCAGGAGAAACTGGACAACAAGTATTGGGGTCAAATTTCTCCTGTTACCCTTGGGAAAATTAAAAAATTCTGGGCTAAATAATTATTTTTGAGGAAAGAAAACGTATTTATTATTTTCACGGCTCTGCGTTATAATCTTCTGTGAAGCACTTGGGGGTTCAAAGTCCTCACCACACATCTAGATTAGTTCCTTTGGGGGTCTAGTTTCCAAAATGGGGTCATTTGTGGGGGATCTCCAATGTTTAGGCACACAGGGGCTCTCCAAACTTGACATGGTGTCGCTAATGATTGGAGCTAATTTTCCATTTAAAAAGCCAAATGGCGTGCCTTCCCTTCCGAGCCCTGCCGTGCGCCCAAACAGTGGTTTACCCCCACATGTGGGGTATCAGCGTACTCAGGACAAACTGGACATCAACATTTGGAGTCCAATTTCTCCTATTACCCTTGGCAAAATAGGAAATTCCAGGCTAAAAAATCAATTTTGAGGAAAGAAAAATTATTTTTTATTTTCATGGCTCTGCGTTATAAACTTCTGTGAAGCACCTGGGGGTTTAAAGTGCTCAGTATGCATCTAGATAAGTTTCGTGGGGAGTCTAGTTTCCAAAATGGGGTCACTTGTGGGGGAGCTCCAATGTTTAGGCACACAGGGGCTCTCCAAACGCGACATAGTGTCCGCTAACGATGGAGATAATTTTCCATTCAAAAAGTCAAATGGCGCTCCTTCCCTTCTGAGCCTTACCATGTGCCCAAACAGTGGTTTACCCCCAGATGTGAGGTATCGGTGTACTCAGGAGAAATTGCCCAACAAATTTTAGGATCCATTTTATCCTGTTGCCCATGTGAAAATGAAAAAATTGAGGATAAAAGAATTTTTTTGTGAAAAAAAAGTACTTTTTCATTTTTACGGATCAATTGTGAAGCACCTGGGGGTTCAAAGTGCTCACTATGCATCTAGATAAGTTCCTTGGGGCGTCTAGTTTCCAAAATGGGGTCACTTGTGGGGGAGCTCTAATTTTTAGGCACACGGGGGCTCTCCAAACGTGACATGGTGTCCGCTAAAGAGTGGAGCCAATTTTTCATCCAAAAAGTCAAATGGCGCTCCTTCCCTTCCAAGCCCTGCCGTGCTCCCAAACAGTGGTTTACCCCCACATATGAGGTATCAGCATACTCAGGACAAATTTGACAACAACTTTCATGGTTCAGTTTCTCCTTTTACCATTGGGAAAATAAAAAAATTGTTGCTAAAATATAATTTTTGTGACTAAAAAGTTAAATGTTCATTTTTTCCTTCCATGTTGCTTCTGCTGCTGTGAAGCACCTGAAGGGTTAATAAACTTCTTGAATGTGGTTTTGAGCACCTTGAGGGGTGCATTTTTTAGAATGGTGTCACTTTAGGGTATATTCAGCCATATAGAACCCTCAAACTGACTTCAAATGTGAGGTGGTCCCTAAAAAAATGGTTTTGTAAATTTCGTTGTAAAAATGAGAAATCGGTGGTCAAATTTTAACCTTTATAACTTCAAAGCAAAAAAAAATTTTGTTTCCAAAATTGTGCTGCTGTAAAGTATACATGTGTGAAATGTTATTTATTAACTAACTTTGTGTCACATAACTCTCTGGTTTAACAGAATAAAAATTCAAAATGTGAAAATTGCAAAATTTTCAAAATTTTCGCCAAATTTCCGTTTTTATCACAAATAAACGCATAATTTATTGACCTAAATTTACCACTAACATGAAGCCCAATATGTCACGAAAAAACAATCTCAGAACCGCTAGGATCCGTTGAAGCGTTCCTGAGTTATTACCTCATAAAGGGACACTGATCAGAATTGAAAAAAACGGCCAGGTCATTAAGGTCAAAATAGGCTGGGTCATGAAGGGGTTAAATTTAAGAGGGGACTGGATGCCTTTCTTGAAAAGTATAATGTTACATGGTATATATACTAGATTCCTTGATAGGGTGTTGATCCAGGGAACTAGTCTGATTGCCGTATGTGGAGTCGGGAAGGAATTTTTTTCCCCAATGTGGAGCTTACTCTTTGCCACAAGGGTTGTTTTTTGCCTTCCTCTGGATGGACATGTTAGAGCAGGTTAGGTTAGGCTATGGGTTGAACTAGATGGATGTAAAGTTTTCCTTCAACCTTAATAACTATGTTACTTTGTTACTATGAAGCTTCATACCGCATAAATACTTTTTTTTCTTTTTCCAGCAGTGTAACCACTTTTAAAATGCGAACAGTGGCATTTCATTTAGACAGTATAACACCATACATATTCCTAGAAAGTGACAGGTCAGTTTGAAAGGTCTAAATCTTGACAAAGCTGGAAATTTGGATGAATGAAGTATGACTCCTTTGACGGGTGCATTATCAGCAAATTATATAAAATCCACCTGTTATATCATATAGGGCTACAATAAATATTTCTATGAATTTAATATAGTCTTTATAGTATTTTATACAGAATATGTTACATCCCCCCAGTTTGAAGTTCAGTCCTACTGGGTGATTTCATTAATTCTAAGAGAATTGACATGCTCAGCCTGAGGACTGGTGATAGCTCCCATTTCCTGCAGAATCTAGCAGAGGGTATGCATGGACAGCGTTTGATAAGGTTTCAATTGTATGAAAGTCCCTAATTAATAAGTGCTGCCTTCTGCTAAATATTGGCCTGCACCCAACATTTCTAATGTACGTGGAGGGAATTACCATTCGCTTCATATTTGGTTCTGGTCAAATTCTATTGTATATTTACAGTTTTTTATTCTCATTTCATTGCCAAGTAAAATAGGAGCCAGCTGGAAATATTTCAGATAGAATAGAAGAGAATTGTTATTATATGCTGCTTGCATTCCCAATGTAAAAAAAATGTATTGTTGAAGCGTATAACAATGACGTGATTTATTATGTTTAATATAGATATTTACCTAAAATCTTACTTGCATTTACAGCTATGCATTAATCTGACCAACGAGAAAATCCACCAGTATATCAATGAAGTGCTATTTCTACAAGAACAAACTGAATGTGAACAAGATGGAGTTTCCATGGAAACCACGTATTGTCCTGGAAACCATACAACAGTGCTAGATTTCTTCTTCCAGGTATTCCACCGTTTTGTAAAACTCAATTCATAATATTAAATATATAGTTTATATACACATTTGCAATTCAGCAGCCTGTAGAGTTTTCGTGTGCAATAAATTACTGTAAAAGAAAGTATATAAAAATCATCCGTAGAAATGATTACATGTATAAAAGAACGCAATCGGCAGATAGACAATCTGTATGGATAAAAAATAAATAAGAGCTGAAATTTTAGACTCTAATTATTTGCAGCTTATAGTAGAATGCAATATTTCCTTAAACCTATAAGAAAGGGTATATAGATATATTTACAGGTATAGGTAGGACAACTGATCCTACCCTATGCACAATTGTACGTTTTAAACACTGTCACTTTTTCAGTTAACACTAGAAGTCCCAGAGACAGGTCATTTGACATTTCTACCTTTGAAACCCAGAGAAGGGTCAAATGACCTAAAGGATTTTATCTATAGCTTATCTTATCTCTATTCACTGTCTTTTGTTCTGTAATTAAGGCCATTACTGTTGCACCACAGGAGGTTGTTTGCTGTTTTCCATCGAGTTTACCCATGTAGTTTCAAGTTTCAAGTTAGTTCTTTTCAGTTTATTGTATTTGATAATATAAAGACTATACATATTGTATTTAGTTTAGTTTTATTTGAGCAAAAAAGCGCTGAAACAATGAATCATTTTTTATATATTTTAAATAGAGAATTAGAAATTTTAGAGCAAGGTACAGCTGTGAGTAATGACCAGAAGCATTTGTGTCTAAGGCTATGTGCACACTTTGCGGATTCCACTGCGGATTTTTCCACAGCGGAATTCCAAAATCCGCAGTGAAAACCCGTTGCGGTTTCTACTGCGGATTTCTCGCGTTTTTTACTGCGGTTTCTTCTGCGGATTTTCATCTGTAGTTTCCTATTGGAGCAGGTGAAAATCCGCAGAAAAGAAGTGACATGCTGCGGAATGTAATCCGCAACGTTTCCCCGCGTATTTTTCCGCAGCATGTGCACAGCGTTTTTTGTTTCCCATAAGTTTACATTGTACTGTAAACTCAGGGGAAACTGCTGCGGATCCGCAGCGGTCAAAGGTACCGTTACATGTTGCGATCTCGTCGACGATATTGTTAGAAATGTCACGTGATCACATCGTTCGTGCAATCAGTTTCACATCGTCCAAGAGGCGTCACATGCAACTATCTTGTTAACGATGTAAATTTTGGCTCCACGTTAGCCTCATTGCAAACGTTTGCAGAACGATTTTTCACAATGGCAGGAATAGGAGAATTTAGACCGACATCGTTCATCTCAGCGTTACACTGAACGATGCTGCACATCTTCTGACACATAATTGGACGAGGATCGTCAGATTTGAGATCCTGACCTCAAATCTGCGATCCAACGATGTGTTCGTCCGATATCTTCACATTACACGCAACGATGTGAAAATGACATCGCATGAACGACGTGATCACGTGACATTTTCAAACGATATCGTCAACGAGATCGTAACGTGTAACTGTACCTTTAGGCCTCAATCACACTAGCGAAAAAAAATCGCAGCATGTTCATTCTTGTGCAAATTTGGCGCGAAAAAAATTCCCACAAGAGGACTGAAATTTTAGTGTGAAAAATATACAAAAGAACAACTGTTATTTGTTTCGATGCTTTTTATTTTTTTTTAAAAACCAGTAAGATTTTTTTTTCACTAAAGGGTTATTTCACACCAACATCAAACAAATAGTCACATTTTCAAGATGAGCAGTGTATAAGCGGCATGGCCAAACAAATGTGATCAAACAGTGAACAAGAAAACAATATAATCAAATTATACAACAAGGAGGGATGTTGGTGGAGGAGTGGGAAGAGGGGAGGGGGAAAGGGTAAAGGATGCTTTTTATTTTTGTTATAAAAATGTTAAAAAAATACAAGGAATAAAACAATTCCACACATATTATTAATAGGCTGCAGTGGGGGGCTGTGTGTGTGTGAGTGGCATGTCCTTGTGTGACTAGCATTTCAGCACTCACTCAGCAGTCTGTCTGAACATGTCGGAACATACCTGGCACTGCCTGGGTATGTCCCTGGTACATTTGCCACACGTGTATTTGTAGCAGTCAACACATCTCTCAGTTGCACAATTGTTCGTGCATCGATGGTTGACCTGACACTTCACCCTTTTGCCAGGGCTGGGTGTGGAAGGAAGTTGCCAAAGGAGTTTCTCCTTGCGTGCCTTCTTTTCAGTCACATGACGGCCACCTAACTCTTTTGCAAGCTCAACCAGGAAGTCCACCCGTCTCTCCCGCACCCCAGTGCATGCCTGATAAAGAACATGAGCATTGAGTGCTGCCATGTCAATCATGTTGTAGAACACGGCGACTGGCCATCTCCGTGTTCCTGCACGCTCGCTGTAGTCCCGCACCATTTGGTCCATTACATCCACACCGCACTTTGTGTGGTTGTATTGTGTGACCGTGTTTGGCTTCCTTTTGTTGATATCCTCAGTCTCAACCACGCTGTGCATGCTGCTGAGAATGTAAACGGCCTTCTTTCGTTTGGGTGCATACACTGTCAGTGTGGCACCAGTGGTTGAAAACACCTGAGTGGTGAATTCAGTGCGGTCCATCTGTCTAGCGGATTGAGGAATTTCCCGGCGACTCTTGTTGACTGTGCCGAGGATAGTGGTTTCCCGGCTAAGCAGTCGTTGTGCAAGTGACAATGATGTAAAGAAATTGTCTGTGGTTACAGTTCTGCCCTTGTCCATGAATGGTTCCATCAGCCTCATCACTACAGTTTTGGACATCCTCTCCCCGGTGGGACGACTTGGCTCCTTGCCAAGATATGGGAGGACATTACAGATGTACTTTGATTTCAAATCGCAAGCCACCCAAAACTTGATGCCAAACTTGTCTGGTTTTGTTGCAATGTTTTGCAGAAAACAGCAGCGAGTCTTTGATGGGAAAAGCTGTTCATCAATAGTGATGTGTCGACCAGGGTTGTAGGATGCGATGCAGTTGGTGACAAACAATCTCCACACATCGGAGATTGCAGCAAACTTATCGGTCTCCACTCGCTCACTGCGCGTGAACATGTCATCAAAGTGTAGGTGTTGCATGATGTCTTGAAAGCGGTTTCGGGTCATAGTGGCAATGATCCTTGGGTTTCCCAGGTTTGCTGACCAGCTGTCACGTAGTGATGGAACCTTGGTCACCCCCCGCAAGATAATGACTGAAATAAATGCCATTAGTTCCGGGAGACCCATGAACCAATCCACCTGCTCCGTGTGACATGCATGTTGAGTAGTCCATTCTTCAATGCTACGAAGCATGTCAAGACTGATAAAACAGAGGAAGCTCTGAAGGCAACTCTGGACACTTCGTCTGGCCTTAGCACTTGGCTCTCCATCTGTAGGGTACGGTTCTATTGGGGTCAAATGGAGATGTTTCCCCACTTGTACTTCATGCCACACTGTGTCATCTTTTGCGGTCTCTGTCGGCTCTGTCGGCTCACTCGCCAACCGAGCTCTCTTTTTTGGTCTGCAAGATAAATAATTTCAAATAAGCATTTTGTTTTGGTTCAAAATAAAAAAGATAGTCAGGAAATGAAATAGGTAACTCACACTGCGTTTTTTGGTATCCTGTTCTGTCCGTTTTTGAAACAAGCAGAACAGGATCCCTTTTGGCCCCCATGCACCGTGGGTGATGTCCGTGTGCTATCCGTGAATCCACAGATAGCGCTGTCTGCTGTCACCACATACTCACCTCCCTCCAGCGCCTCTTCTCCTCTCACTTCCGGTTCACTCTTGGGCTCTGTGAATATTCATAAGCCTAATGAGCTGCACTGGAAGTGAGAGGAACTGTCAGCGCTGGACTGAGGTGAATATGAAATTCTTTATTTTTAGGCTTTTCACTTTCCTCCGTGGTCCGTGCACACGGAAGTCACCGACCCTTATCTGCACCAACCCCTGCAAAACATAGCATCCAAATGAACAGGCAAAAAAGGGAGTGTGAAGCAAGCCTAACCTGAAGACAGCTCAGAGTCTGAATCCGGTTGAAGGACTATGTCTTCTCCATCTGAGTCAGAAGGGTTTGTGTTGCTCAGAATCAGTTCCAATGCCTCTTCAATGGTGTGCCTTCTCTCCATTTTCTTTCCTGTGAACAAAATAGGTTTCTCCCCCACAGTACATAAAGCTGCATGCAAATTTGCTAATGCCATGCAGCTGGGGGGGGGGGGTTGGGCAAACACTCAGGAGCAGCTCACATTCTCACAAGCATCCCCCACACTCAGGAATAGCTTGCATTCTTCTGTTTACACACTCTTATCTTAGATAATCCCCCCTGCAGATTCCTCAGGCAAGAGCACAATTACAAATAAAAGGATGCTAATTAAGGTGTCAATATGGACTGAGGGTCATTTGACCCTCTCTCAGGACTTCAGGGGGGATCTTGAAATTCCCGGGACTTCTAGTGTTAAAGCCCCTTTGCACATTGGTGAAATGTCGGCTGACGTGTTGGGCCAATGGTCCAATGTGTATGTGGACGCTGGCCTACTAATAGGAGATTTTAGAATGCCGATGACATTGTGATCCCTGAGTTAAGTCATCAGCAGGCGTGGCATTATATGTATAGAAACACATCCAACATATACAGTTATATAAAAAAGTTTGGGCACCCCTATTAATCTTAAGCTTAATGTTTTATAAAAACTGTTTTTTTTTGCAACAGCTCTTTCAGTTTCATACATCTAATAACTGTTGGGCACAGTAATGTTTCTGCCTTGAAATGAGGTTTATTGTACTAACAGAAAATGAGCAATCTGCATTCAAACAAAATTTGACAGGTGCATAAGTATGGGCACCCTTATCATTTTCTTGTATTAAATACTCCTACCTACTTTTTACTGACTTACTAAAGCACTTTTTTTGGTTTTCTAACCTCAATGAGCTTTGAACTTTATAGCCAGGTGTATGCAATCATGAGAAAAGCTACTTAAAGTGGCCACTTGCAAGTTGTTCTCCTGTTTGAATCTCCTCTGAAGAGTGGCATCATGGGCTCCTCAAAACAACTGTCTAATGATCTGAAAACAAAGATTATTCAACATAGTTGTTCAGGGGAATGATACAAAAAGCTGTCTCGGAGATTTAACCTGTCAATTTCCACTGTGAGGAACATAGTAAGTAAATGGAAGAACACAGGTACAGTTCTTGTTAAGGCCAGAAGTGGCAGGCCAAGAAAAACATCAGAAAGGCAGAGAAGAAGAATGGTGAGATCAGTCAAGGACAATCCTCAGACCACCTCCAGAGAGCTCCAGCATCAACTTGCTGCAGATGGTGTCACTGTGCATCGGTCAACTATACAACGTACTTTGCACAAGGAGAAGCTGTATGAGAGAGTGATGCGAAAGAAGCCGTTTCTGCAAGCACGCCACAAACAGAGTCGGCTGAGCTATGCAAAAGCACATTTGGAGAAGCCAATTTCTTTTTGTAAGAAGGTCCTGTGGACTGATGAAACCAAGATTGAGTTGTTTGGTCATACAAAAAGGCGTTATGCATGGCGGCCAAAAAACACAGCATTCCAAGAAAAACACTTGCTACCCACAGTAAAATTTGGTGGAGGTTCCATCATGCTTTGGGGCTGTGTGGCCAATGCCGACACCGGGAATCTTGTTAAAGTTGAGGGACGCATGGATTCCTCTCAGTATCAGCAGATTCTTGACAATAATGTTCATGAATTAGTGACAAAGTTGACGTTACACAGGGGATGGATCTTTCAGCAAGACAATGATCCAAAACACCGCTCCAAATCTACTCAGGCATTCATGCAGAGGAACAATTACAGCGTACAAAGGCCATCCCAGTCCCCAGACCTGAAAATCATTGAACATCTGTGGGATCATTTGAAGAGGGCTGTCCATGCTCGGAGACCATCAAACTTAACTGCACTGGAATTGTTTTGTAAAGAGGAATGGTCAAAAATACCTTCATCCAGGATCCAGGAACTCATTAAAAGCTACAGGAAGCGACTAGAGGCTGTTATTTTTGCAAAAGGAGGATCTATTAAATATTAATGTCACTTTTCTGGTGGGGTGCCCATACTTATGCACCTGTCAAATTTAGTTTGAATGCAGATTGCACATTTTCTGTTAGTACAATAAACCTCATTTCAAGGCAGAAACATTACGGTGTCCAACAGTTATTAGATATATGAAACTGAAATAGCTGTTGCAAAAAAAAACCAATTTTTATAAAACATTAAGCTTAAGATTAATAGGGGTGCCCAAACTTTTTCATATAACTGTATGAATATATACAGCATTGGTTTCAGAAATGTATGCTTTGCGACAATAAGGTTGCAAAGGTCTAAAGCCAGCCCACTGGTTCTATCCATCATGAGATGTTTCTTGTTTGGCACCTAGGTAAGGAGACATCTTTCCATATGCCAATATCACTTGAACCAGCTGATATTATTTTTCACTACGTGGCAGGATTACTGATAGATAACAGCTGGAGTCATGACTTTCCATGCCTTTTTGCATCTCTCTTTCTCCATGTTTTCAATACTATTTCCCTGAGTCATTTCTATTTATTACACATAACTTAACTTTTGGATATCTATGGTTTGATTTATTTCCTCTTTTAGATTGCATGAGTTATTATGGAAACATCTGGTAATGTCTTGTCACTAGCACCTATATAAATATATTTACTTAGAAAATTGGTGACGTGTTCAATACTTATTTAACCCACTGTATTCATACACTGTGAACTTTTCCAAATTTTATCACCTTACAGTCACAAAATATAAATCTGAAAATTGTGATGTGCATTTGTATTCATCCCTCTAGTCGATACTTTGTAGGACAATCTTTCAGTGTAACTATTGCTGCTTTTAGGCTGTGACTCTATCAGTTTTGCACATCTAGAGGCTGACATTTGTGACCATTCTTCTTTGCAAACTAGCTCTAGATTAGTGGAATTGAATGGAGAGCATGTGTGAACAGCAATTTTCAAGTCTTTCCACAGATTCTCAATGGGATTTAGGTCAGGACTTTGACTAGGCCATTCAAACATATGAATATGTTTTGATCTAAACCATTCCATTCTAGCTCTAGTAGTATGTTTAGAGTCACAGTCCTGCTGGAAAATGAATTTACACCCCGGACTCAAGTCTTTTCCAAGGGTCTAACAGGTTTTCCGCCAAGATTTCTTTCAGCTGTCAAGCCCCCAGGTTGCACACGTGGTTCGCGGACCCACTGTGCCACAGGGACAGACCTGCCTAGGAAGGGGTGTAGCTAAGGGGCTACAAGGTGTTCATTGGAGATCCTGATGGTGGAGACAGAATAGACAGCAGGTAGCCACCAGGTACCACTCTTAGGCGGGAGCTGATACTGCAGCTGCCGATCTTAGTGGTCAGGTTCGCTGATATGTGGAGATGTGATCAAGGTGATTGATAAGTAAGTAACGGAGATGGACGGACTGTACAGACTACTTGGATATGGAAAATACCTCTGAAGCGGTCACAGAAATATGGACAAACTATACTAGGCTAATGGGAACACAGGATACGGGAATATCTTTTACAGAATAAGGACAGTGGACCTGGCAACATACAGTTACACACTCCAGTACAACTAAGACTATCTATAGGAGTTGCTCAGGCACCTCTCTATTGGGGAGGTTGCATTTTATGGGAGATGCCTCCCAGCTGTTGGCTAGGAGACACCTTGCAGGTGATTTACTTTAACTATATGCCTCCCAGATTTTAGCTTGGGACATTTTCCATGAGAGTGCACTGCCTCTTTATGACAGGGAAACATGTGTGCACTAAGTGTGCCACCAGAACACAGTGCAATGTGCACAGGAAACGAGAAGGCAGCTAATGAGGAATCTGCTGCGGTTAGGGCAGTGAGTAAGCCAGTGTCCCTGCATGGTGGAAGAGAAAACATGCGGAGGCACCGGCAGATGTTACAATTGCCCTATAGCTCCATTCCTCATCCTATGAACCATAACCAGCTTCCCTGCCCAAGCTGAAGAAAAGCATCCCCGCAGCATGATGCTGCCACCATCATGTTTTACTGTGGGGATGGTATTTTCAGGGTGATATGCAATGTTAGTCTTTCACCACATGTAGCGATGTGCATTTAGATGACAAAAGTTCTATTTTGGTCTTACAGTCATGGTGCTGGCACCCTTGAAATTGATCCAGAAAATTATTGCAATTACACATTTTGTTATACACATCTTTATTTTCTTTGTGTGTATTGGAACAACACATAAAAACAAAGAAAAAAAGGTAAACTGGATGTAATTTCACACAAAACCCCCAAAACTGGCCAGACAAAATTGTTGGCACACTAAACTTAATATTTGGTTGCACATCCTTTGAAATAGATAACTGCAGAAGGATTTAGTGAAATAGCAGGCGAAAACTTTGACCTCATTGTTGGCTTTATAAAGCTAGAAGCAAGTCTATTCTATTTTGCTTTCTTTGATAGTATGTGACCGTATTCAATAAAGATACAGTAAAGACCAAAGGTTTTGACACACCTTCTCATTTAAAGATTTTTCTGTATAGCCACCTTTTGCTTTGATGACTGCTTTGCACACTCTTGGCATTATCTTGATGAGCTTCAAGAGGTAGTCACCGGGAATGGTTTTCAATTCACAGGTGTGCCCTGTCAGGTTTAATAAGTTAGATTTTTTGCCTTCTAAATTGGGTTGGAACCATCAGTTGTGTTGTGCAGAAGTCTGGTGGATACACAGCTAATAGTCCTACTGAATAGACTGTTAGAATTTGTATTATGGCAAGAAATAAGCAGCTAAGTAAAGAAAAATGAGTGGCCATCATTACTTTAAGAAATGAAGGTCAGTCAGTCTGATAAATTGGGAAAACTTTGAAAGTATCCTCAAGTGCAGTGGCAAAAACCATCAAGCGCTACAAAGAAGCTGGCTCACATGAGGACCGCCCCAGGAAAGGAAGACCAAGAGTCACCTCTGCTTCTGAGGATAAGTTTATCCGAGTCACCAGCCTCAGAAATTGCTGGTTAACAGCAGCTCTGATTAGAGACCAGGTCATTGCAACACAGAGTTCTAGCAGCAGACACATCTCTACAACAACTGTTAAGAGGAAACTTTGCGCAGCAGACCTTCATGGTAAAATAGCTGCTAGGAAACCACTGCTAAGGATAGGCAACAAGCAGAAGAGACTTTTTTGGCCTAAAGAACAAGAGGAATGGATATTAGACCAGTGGAAATCTTTGCTTTGGTCTGATGAGTCCAAATTTGAGATCTTTGGTTCCAACCACCGTGTCTTTGTGCGACGCAGAAAAGGTGAATGGATGGACTCTACATGCATGGTTCCCACCGTGAAGCATGGAGGAAGAGGTGTGATGGTGTGTGGGTACTTTGATGGTGACACTGTTGGGTATTTATTTAAAATTGAAGTCCTACTGAACCAGCATGGCTACCACAGCATCTTGCAGCGGCAAGCTATTCCATCCGGTTTGCATTTAGTTGGACCATCATTTATTTTTCAACAGGACAATAACCCCAAACACATCCAGGCTGACACATCCAGATGACCTGGCCTCCACAGTAACCAGACCTGAACCCAATCGAGATGGTTTAGGGTGAGCTGGACCGCAAAGTAAAGGCAAAAGGGCCAACAAGTGCTAAGCATCTCTGGGAACTCCTTCAAGATTGTTGGAAGACCATTCCAGGTGACTACCTCTTGAAGCTCATCAAGAGAATGCCAATAGTGTGCAAAGCAGTCATCAAAGCAAAAGGTGGCTACTTTGAAGAACCTAGAATATAAGACATAATTTCAGTTCTTTCACACTTTTTTGTTAAGTATATAATTCCACATTGGATGCCTTCAGTGTGTATGTACAATTTTCATAGTCATAAAAATACAGAAAAATCTTTAAATGAGAAGGTGTGTCCAAACTTTTGGTCTGTACTAGGGTTGAGCGACTTTTACTTTTATAGGATCGAGTCGGGTTTCACGAAACCCGACTTTTTCAAAAGTCGGGTCGAGTGAAATCGGCCGATAATATAAAAAAGTCGGGGTCGGGGTCGGCCAAAACTCGAAACCCAATGCAGTGCATTGGGTTTCCAATGGTTCCCAGGGTCTGAAGGAGAGGAAACTCTCCTTCAGGCCCTGCGATCCATATTTAAGTGTAAAATAAAGAATTAAATAAAAAATATCGCTATACTCACCCTCGGACGTGCCCTGGTACTAACCGGGAACCTTCCTTCCTTCGAATCAGCGCTTGCAGGACCTTGCGGTGACGTCACGGTGACGTCGCGGCTTGTGATTGGTCGCGCGACCGCCCATGTGACCGCTCGCGCGACCAATCACAAGCCGCGACGTCACCGCAAGGTCCTGCAAGCGCTGATCCTATTAGGTATATACTCACCCTCAGATGCCCCCTGCTTCTTTCCGTCAGCCTTCCTTCCTAAGAATCAGCGCTTGCAGGACCTTGCGGTGACGTTGCGGCTTGTGATTGGTCGCGCGAGCGGTCACATGGGCAGTCGCGCGACCAATCACAAGCCACGATGTCACCGTGACATCACCGCAAGGTCCTGCAAGCGCTGATTCAAAGGAAGAAAGGCTGCCGGTTAGTACCAGGGCGCGTCAGAGGGTGAGTATAGCGATATTTTTTATTTTAATTCTTTATTTTACACTTAAATATGGATTCCGAAACCGATTTCCGATATTGCAAACATATCGGAACTCGGGATCGGAATTCCGATACCAGATTCAGAAGATCGCCGACTTCATGGCCGACCCCACATTTGCCAAAAGTCGGCGACTTCTGAAAATGGCCGACCCGTTTCGCTCAACCCTAGTCTGTACTGTACATACACAACAAACGAACCTGTAAAAAATTTTTTTTAATAAATTATATTTAATTTAAGCTTTCTTTTCTGTGAGACCCATTAATAGACAAAGCTTTAACATGTGCAGAAAAAAAGCAAAAAATATCATAATTCATGAAAAATTGCCATTTAATTATATTTCTTTTCTCTTCTGTGTAATGGACATATTAAAATTGCTTCCTGAAATTCATAATGTGCTAGTGGTTTATATACTTTTGATTTATAGGTTCATCATCACTTAAAAATGAGACAATTTACTCACAAATGTTCTCAAATAGAGCAGTAGATCAATTGTATGCTCATGTAAGCATAGAAATGCATTGCAGATCAGACAATACTTTGAAAGTCATTTGCAAATTACAAAATAGTACCCATATGTATGTGTCCAAGGATTTATCTATAGATGGAGTACATGTGCACATCAAGGGATGTGATATTTTCTAGACTTAACTACTAATAACCAGTTGAATTCAAGTCTATATACTCATACATTGAGGCAGTGTAAAAGAGCAAATTTTTACTATAGTACTGCAGGAGGGAATACATCAGGGCTGGTATATTTTATGCTAGTCTTAATCCTGGGTCCAATTAAGTTTGATATAAAATGAATTATGGAACTCGTGAAATGCATTGCAGTTATAGAGTAGAGTACATTTTGGCTATAATTTACCAGAATTTTGTGATGCAAATACTGAATCTGTTGGGCTATACAAGATCATGCCCCCACTCCCTCTAGGTTCTGTTCAGGTGAGAGATATTGTTGTTTTTTTATTTTTTTAATATTACAGGAGATGAGGGATTTAGTGGAATTAGGAGTTAGGTGTAGTGTTGAGTGATACCGTCCGATACTTGAAAGTATCGGTATCGGATAGTATCGGCCGATACCCGAAAAGTATCGGATATCGCCGATACCGATACCCGATACAATACAAGTCAATGGGACACCAAGTATCGGAAGGTATCCTGATGGTTCCCAGGGTCTGAAGGAGAGGAAACTCTCCTTCAGGCCCTGGGATCCATATTAATGTGTAAAATAAAAAAAAAATAAAAAAAATATTGATATAATTACCTCTCCGGAGGCCCCTGGACATCACCGCTGGTAACCGGCAGCCTTCTTTGCTTAAAATGAGCGCGTTTAGGACCTGAGAATGACGTCGCGGCTTCTGATTGGTCGCGTGGCGGTCACATGAGCGGCACGTGACCAATCAGAAGCCGTGACGTCATGGAAGTCCCTAAACGTGCTTATTTTAAACAAAGAAGGCTGCCGGTTACCAGCGGTGATGTCCAGGTGCCGCCGGAGAGGTGAGTATATCAATATTTTTTATTTTAATTCTTTATTTTACACATTAATATGGATCCGATACCGATTCCCGATACCACAAAAGTATCGGAACTCGGTATCGGAATTCCGATACCGCAAGTATCGGCCGATACTTGCGGTATCGGAATGCTCAACACTAGTTAGGTGTGTATAACTGGCTTTGCTATTTTTAAATAAAAAAGGAAAAGTGTGTTTTGTTTTATTTCAAATAAAGGACTTTATACTTGCTGTGTCTCTATTTATCATAAAACTATAGGATTAGTAATAGAGAGGTGTCTTAAAGACACCTCTCCATTACTAAACTTTGAGCTTGATGTCACCAGACAATGCAAAGGTGACATCAACCCCACAAATATGAACCCCACTTGCCACAGCTTCAGGGCAAGTCTGAAGAGTCGGGCAAAGCAACGGAGTTGGCACACCTAAGAGATGTGCCTTTTCTAGGTGGCTGCTGGCTGCTATTTTTAAGTTTGGGGAGTCAATATCCATGGTCACTTACCAGCCTGAGAATACCAGCCCCCAGCTGTGAGTTTTAGCAAGGTTGGGTAATTAAAATGAATGGACCCCATGCCGTTTTTTTAAATTATTTGCCTAAATGATAAAAAAAAAGTGTTTGGACCCCTCTACTCTTGATAACCAGCCTTGCTGAAGCTGACAGCTGAGAGTTGCAGCCCCCAGCTTTGAATTTTACCTGGCTGATTATCAAAAACACAGGGGAACACACTCCGGGTTTTTCATTCATTTATTTATTTATAGTGCAGGCGGTGCGTGATGAATACTCCCATCAGCCACCGCCTGCTCTCACTGTTATTATCAACATCAGGGGTAGGTTGATGGGATTAATAGTCCCATCAGCCGCTGCCTCCTCTCATTGTTATCACTTGAATACAATTCTCATCTGTTTGCACTAATCATCTGCAGAGCTGGGGAGAATAATGAGAGCCGTCTGAAGCACCCAACACTGGGGAGCAGCGCTAACAGTACCGCTGCTTCCCTGGCATCAGTGCATGTGGTACTAATGCAGCAGATATGCCTCACACAGTTGCCACACATGTGCCACAAGTATTACACACACAAACACTGACATCTCCGGTACCATTTTTTCCCGTACCGGAAAAATCAGGAAGTGTGAAATAGGCCTTAAAGAAAGCATAGCTATTATTTTGTCATAAGTTCATAATTTCCAGTGTGATTTACAGAGAAGATTAAATTATTAGAGAATTGATGTAGATTAATTTAGTTTTTTTGTCTGAACCTATAAACAGTTCAGCATTTCTTTTTTATGCTATCACATCTAACATGAAGACAGTGAAGAAACCAGATTGTATCTCAATTTCCCAGACTACCATGTTTTTGCAAACCAAAAGAACTGGCTTTTTATCTGTGTATTGGCTGGTGAATTTAAGTGTATATATCTGATGGGTCAAGAAGACAAACTTGCCAATTGATATACTATCTAACATACTGTGTAAAGGTACCGTCACATTTAGCGACGCTGCAGCGATATAGACAGCGATATAGATCGCTGCAGCGTCGCCTGTTTAGGTCGCTAGGAGACGTCAAACACGGCAACAGCAGAACGATGCAGGAGTGATCCAGTGATGTACTTATCGTTCTCGCTGGTCGTTGCTCCATGAAAAAACATTGCAGGCATCGTTGCTTTTGCTGTCAAACAGTAGGAATCACGCCGACCTAACGACCAAATAAAGTTCTGGACTTTCAGCGACGACCAGCGATGGCACAGCAGGATCCTGATCGCTGCTGCGTGTCAAACACAACGAGATCGCTATCCAGGACGCTGCAACGTCACGGATCGTTGTCATTCTCGTTGGAAAGTTGTTCAGTGTGAAGGTACCTTAAGTCTGTAATAGTGACTGTACATAGGGTGTGTTAAGCTTTGATTAATGATGTGTGCTGATATGCTAATAGTGCTACTTGATCCCATCACCATTGTTTACCTTATCTTGATGTTGGACTGAAGGATCCTGGGTAATTCTAAAAATAGCTTACATGTCTTGGGTATAAAAAGACTCAGAGATCACATCATGGGAGACTGAAGTAACACAAAGCTACCAGCCGGACACTCTGCAAACCACCCAACAGACAAGAGAAAGGACTGCAGCCAATTCATCATGGCACCATCACGAGGGACACTGATCTATGATTCTTTAGGAAACAACCTAAGGGTTTTTGCCTCCGGTTGGAAGGATGCAGATCTGATCAAGTGACCATCTCTGAACCATGGATGTGTTTGGAGAAAGCCAGGTTTGGGACCCGCTGGTCGCCTGGTTCCATGGAGATGGTCAGGTAAGCCAGTTGGTGACTCGTGTCAACTGGCTTTGGGCCTTGTATGGACTCTATGGACAGTTGTTGTTACCTCTTCTCTGTGTGTATCACAGGTGGAATAGCGACCCTGGGAGCTCTGACATCATGTCAACTGGCTTTTGACCTTGTACGGACTCTATGGACTGTTCTGTCATCTTCTTACGCTTGTCGATATCTCTTCTCTGTGTGTATGTCACTAGTGGAATAGCGACCGTGGGAGCTCTGATATAACATCTGCCATTATCCCGGCGAGACAATGGAAGAGTAAGACCCTGTCATGTGCACTATGTTGGGGTAATTGCTGAGATTGTTCTGTTTGCTATTGTGTGTTGTGGTTCAATTAAGTATTGCCACACTCTTTTACCTTAACCGTGTGTTGTCTTTGTAGTGTATTGCCCACCGGGAGATAGAGCGGGTGTTCAGTGGTACGAGCCCTGGTCCATGCAGTCTTGCTAAAGACAGCCGGTCCAGTGGACGAGAGCACCCATTGACCCCGTTTATCCACAAAGACCTTAGTAATTTTGCATGTAGTCAACTCACAATTGCTGATTAAAAATAATTGAATCGATTATTGGCTTATCAAATTAGAGTAAAATTTAATGAAATTTGCATGTTGCAGCAATACTGAATAATTGATTTTTGTAAATTGACAAAAAAAATCCACTACCATTTTATAGACAAAAGACTGACATGATCTCAAGCGCAACACAAAGACTTTCCCATAGTGCTTTGAACCTATAATAGCAGATAATCACGGGGGTTCATTAAAACCTTTACAATAGCCTGGCAAAAAATGCTGTAGCTATTTTAAGGTGATTTTGGTATAGTGAGAGGATTTTAGAACTCACAGCTCAGCAATAAAGATAGGAAAAGAAATCGCTAAAACATTGGACAAATTCTTAAGAGAATAATATTGTGTATATCCGAAGCACAGAAAGCAAGAGTAGTGGTCCTTAAATAATACATACAGTAGATTCAACTAATAGGAGAAAAAGTGATAGGAGAGGTGTCAACAGCAGAACTGCTAGACTTAGTCTGATTAATCAGTGACATGGTGTAGCTGGCATCTGCCCTACTGCATTTTTATTGCAATTACACATTTTTATTCATTCATTCTTAATGCACTAGATAGCAGAAGCAAAATAGCACAATAATTTTGTTTTTTGAAAATCAGAATATCAATTTCAGACATGTCCTTGATTGTCATAAGCATTTATATAGAGTTTTTGCATTTCTTGCGCAATTATTGTGAAGGCAGGAACAATTGTTTTTTAAAAGACTAAAAGAAAATTCCCAAAAATGCAGATATGTAACTGCATCTGAAAGTTTTGTCTTTATTAGAGTTGAGCGACCTTGACCTTTTTAGAGTCGAGCCGGGTTTCGCGAAACCCGACTATCTCAAAAGTCGGGTCGAGTGAAATCGGCCGATTATGACGTAAAGTCGGGATCGACCGAAACACGAAACCCAATGCAAGTCAATGGGGCAGCATAGTCGGCAGTGAGTGGGGGCCAGGAAAACACCTAGAGTGCCCATTTTAATGTCAAAACCATCCATTCTTCTTAATGAAGCTTGTCATGCGTAATTTACCTTATAATAATTGGAAGGCATTTGAAATTGGGGGTCATTTGGCTAAAGTTGTGGTGGGTAGGGCTGGTTCAAGTAATTAGTGGGCCCAGGAAATCTGGACCACGTCACGGCAGTGGAGCAGGGAGAGGTAAGTATTTCAACTTTGCAAGTGCTGTGAACCTGAGCAAGCAGGGGGGGCCCACTCGTTGGCATTGGCACTGGCACAGGGCCCCTCAAAGTACAGCGGTGTGTTTGCACGGCGGGGGCGCCTCCCACCGGCAGCAACACTTTTGCGTACTATGAGAGGCCCTGTGCCAGTGACGTCGCCAACTAGTATTCCTCCCCCCACCTGATGAAGGAACCTGCACTTTCATCTGCACCTTCCTCTTTGTCCCCGTGTAAGGTGGTATGGTATTGCGGAAGAGCAACCTGACTTTCAGCAGGGTCACAATGTTGTTGTGTAGCGTGCACGGGGAATGTTGCGTTATGGGTCAATGTACCAGCAGACTCATCTATCACTGGCTGGGCAATGGGCAGGATGAGGAGGAAACACAGATATAGGCCCAAAGAATAAAGTTGGCTAAATGCTGTTCAAAATTGGTAACACTGGAATAACCAGGGGGCATTGCAGTGGAGGACAACTGGAATGAGAGGCTGACACAGAGAGTAGGCCCAAATCAGTAAGTAGTCGAAATGCAGTTCAAAATTTGCAACCGTAGTAAACAGGCGGCACAGCTTTGTTCAGTGGAGGAGAACAGCAAGGAGTGGCAGACACCGATAGTAGGCCCCAACCCAACTAGTAGGCCAAATGCAGTCTAACATTAACAACTACTTAACGAGCGCCTGAAAACGGAATTTCAGGACAGGAAACCAGGAGAACAGCAAGGAGCGGCAGACACTGTTAGTAGGCCCCAAACCAACTAGTACGCCAAATGCAGTTGTTCCATTTAACCACAATTTAACGAGAGCCTGAAGATAGAAGCTCAGGAAAGGCAACCTGGAGAACACCTTGGAGTGGAACACACCATCTCTCTCCACCCCATACCCATTTTGTAGGCCTAATGCAGTGTAGTTTTCTACAACTACTAAACGAGAGTCGGAAGACCGAAGCAATGGCAAGGAAACCTGGGGAACACCTTGGAGTGTAACACACCATCTCTCTCCACCCGATACCCATTTTGTAGGCCTAATGCAGTGTAATTTTCTACAACTACTAAACGAGAGTCGGAAGATCGAAGCAATGGCGAGGAAACCTGGAGAACACCTTGGAGTGTAACACACCATCTCTCTCCACCCCATAGCCAATTTGGAGGCCTAATGCAGCGTAGTTTCCAACAACTACTAAACGAGAGCATTAAGATCGAAGCTCTGGAAAGGCAACCTGGAGAACACCTTGGAGTGTAACACACCATCTCTCTCCACCCGATACCCATTTTGTAGGCCTAACGCAGTGTAGTTTTCTACAACTACTGAACGAGAGTCGGAAGACCGAAGCAATGGCAAGGAAACCTGGGGAACACCTTGGAGTGTAACACACCATCTCTCTCCACCCGATACCCATTTTGTAGGCCTAATGCAGTGTAGTTTTCTACAACTACTAAACGAGAGTCGGAAGACCGAAGCAATGGCAAGGAAACCTGTGGAACACCTTGGAGTGTAACACACCATCTCTCTCCACCCGATACCCAATTTGTAGGCCTAATGCAGTGTAGTTTTCTACAACTACTAAACGAGAGTCGGAAGACCGAAGCAATGGCAAGGAAACCTGGGGAACACCTTGGAGTGTAACACACCATCTCTCTCCACCCGATACCCATTTTGTAGGCCTAATGCAGTGTAGTTTTCTACAACTACTAAACGAGAGTCGGAAGACCGAAGCAATGGCAAGGAAACCTGGGGAACACCTTGGAGTGTAACACACCATCTCTCTCCACCCGATACCCAATTTGTAGGCCTAATGCAGTGTAGTTTTCTACAACTACTAAACGAGAGTCGGAAGACCGAAGCAATGGCAAGGAAACCTGGGGAACACCTTGGAGTGTAACACACCATCTCTCTCCACCCGATACCCATTTTGTAGGCCTAATGCAGTGTAGTTTTCTACAACTACTAAACGAGAGTCGGAAGACCGAAGCAATGGCAAGGAAACCTGGGGAACACCTTGGAGTGTAACACACCATCTCTCTCCACCCGATACCCAATTTGTAGGCCTAATGCAGTGTAGTTTTCTACAACTACTAAACGAGAGTCGGAAGACCGAAGCAATGGCAAGGAAACCTGGGGAACACCTTGGAGTGTAACACACCATCTCTCTCCACCCGATACCCATTTTGTAGGCCTAATGCAGTGTAGTTTTCTACAACTACTAAACGAGAGTCGGAAGACCGAAGCAATGGCAAGGAAACCTGGGGAACACCTTGGAGTGTAACACACCATCTCTCTCCACCCGATACCCAATTTGTAGGCCTAATGCAGTGTAGTTTTCTACAACTACTAAACGAGAGTCGGAAGACCGAAGCAATGGCAAGGAAACCTGGGGAACACCTTGGAGTGTAACACACCATCTCTCTCCACCCGATACCCATTTTGTAGGCCTAATGCAGTGTAGTTTTCTACAACTACTAAACGAGAGTCAGAAGACCAAATCAATGGCAAGGAAACCTGGGGAACACCTTGGAGTGTAACACACCATCTCTCTCCACCCGATACCCATTTTGTAGGCCTAATGCAGTGTAGTTTTCTACAACTACTAAACGAGAGTCGGAAGACCGAAGCAATGGCAAGGAAACCTGGGGAACACCTTGGAGTGTAACACACCATCTCTCTCCACCCGATACCCATTTTGTAGGCCTAATGCAGTGTAGTTTTCTACAACTACTAAACGAGAGTCGGAAGACCAAAGCAATGGCAAGGAAACCTGGGGAACACCTTGGAGTGTAACACACCATCTCTCTCCACCCGATACCCATTTTGTAGGCCTAATGCAGTGTAGTTTTCTACAACTACTAAACGAGAGTCGGAAGACCTAAGCAATGGCAAGGAAACCTGGGGAACACCTTGGAGTGTAACACACCATCTCTCTCCACCCCATACCCAATTTGTAGGCCTAATGCAGCCTACTTTCCGACAACTACTAAACGAGAGCATGAAGATCGAAGCTCAGGAAAGGCAACCTGGGGAACACCTTGGAGTGTAACACACCCTCTCTCTACACCACGGAAGGGCTGATTCTTAGGAAGGAAGGCTGTCGGAAAGAAGCAGGGCGCGTCCGAGGGTGATTATATTCTTATTAGGCATATACTCACCCTCGGATGCGCCTTGCTTCTTTATTTGTAATGAATGTTTATTTGCAATGTGGTTTTGACTTACTCTATTTTTTTGGTAAATAATGATTTTATTATTTTCATTGTTTTGCATCTTCTTGGCAATAATATAAAGAAGACGCGACAGGACAACACTCGGTGGATGCCATATCTGTGTTTTAAATTGAAAAAAACTTTCAGTTAACTACTTGCAGGAGAAAGTTATTGTAGCTGGTGGCCATTTTTAGTACTGTACCAGATTTTTGTTGTATGTGTTTGTTTTTAATGTTAAAATGTCTGCATTTGATATCTCTCCAGTATTTTCTTTTTTATAAGCAAAATACTTATTTTTATATTTTCTGATGTTGGTTCAAGGGGTACACGGGCAGCAGTAGACAGGTCAGTGGAGGCCTAGTGGAAGGAGGGACCGCAGACAGGCTTTGAAGGCCTAACATAATAAATTGGGCTGGCTGTAGGCAATTTAAAATTGGTTCCAGGGGAACACGGGCAGCAGTGGCCTGGTCAGTGTAGTAGTAGTGGAAAGAACGGGCCGCAGACAGGCTTCGAAGGCCTAACATAACAAAAATTGGGATGTAGGCAATTTACAATTGGTTCCAGGGGAACACGGACAGCAGTAGACAGGTCAGTGGAGGCCTAGTGGAAGGAGGGACCGCAGACAGGCTTCGAAGCCCTAACATAATAAATTGGGCTGGCTGTAGGCAATTTAAAATTGGTTCCAGGGGAACCCGGGCAGCAGTAGACAGGTCAGTGGAGGCCTAGTGGAAGGAGGGACCGCAGACAGGCTTCGAAGCCCTAACATAATAAATTGGGCTGGCTGTAGGCAATTTAAAATTGGTTCCAGGGGAACACGGGCGGCAGTAGACAGGTCAGTGGAGGCCTAGTGGAAGGAGGGACCACAGACAGGCTTCGAAGCCCTAACATAATAAATTGGGCTGGCTGTAGGCAATTTAAAATTGGTTCCAGGGGAACACGGGCAGCAGTAGACAGGTCAGTGGAGGCCTAGTGGAAGGAGGGACCGCAGACAGGCTTCGAAGCCCTAACATAATAAATTGGGCTGGCTGTAGGCAATTTAAAATTGGTTCCAGGGGAACACGGGCGGCAGTAGACAGGTCAGTGGAGGCCTAGTGGAAGGAGGGACCGCAGACAGGCTTTGAAGGCCTAACATAATAAATTGGGCTGGCTGTAGGCAATTTAAAATTGGTTCCAGGGGAACACGGGCAGCAGTGGCCTGGTCAGTGTAGTAGTAGTGGAAAGAACGGGCCGCAGACAGGCTTCGAAGCCCTAACATAATAAATTGGGCTGGCTGTAGGCAATTTAAAATTGGTTCCAGCGGAACACGGGCAGCAGTAGACAGGTCAGTGGAGGCCTAGTGGAAGGAGTGACCGCAGACAGGCTTCGAAGGCCTAACATAAGAAAAATGTCAATACAATGGTATTGACAGTGCCAGGCATTGAAGGATGTCAGTGCATAGACTAAACATTGGTGGAGCTGTGAGAGAAAATTTTGCAAGTGGTAGAGCACTGTTTGACCTGGGGGGGGACTGTCTTGTGGCCGGCGGTACAGGCCCAGGGCCCCTCATATTACAACGGTGTGTCTGACGTTGGGTGCGCACCACCACCGCCAGACACTTTATTGTACTATGAGGGACCTAGTGGCAGTGCCGTCGACCAAAAGCGGGCACACCCACCTCTTCAGACAAACAGTACTCTCACGGGTGCTGGCGCCAAGTGGCGATACCACGGCCCCGTGTGGGGACTTTGGCCATTTAGGGAGGTGTTAACATGTCGGATGCTGGACAATCAGGTGCTGCAAATTGCGAGATTGGAAAAGTCGTTCAGAATAGTCCACAGGCAAGACCTTTACATAGGAAAGCTAGGTGTCAGCCGGGCAAGGTGGGGCAAAAGATTTCGAAATCCAGTTGTGGTTCATTTTAATGAAGGTTAGATCATCTACATTTTGGGTAGCCAGACGAGTCCTTTTTTCTGTTAGTATTGAACCTGCAGCACTGAATACTCTTTCTGATAGGACACTAGCTGCCGGGCAAGCAAGCTCCTGCAATGCATATTCTGCCAATTCTGGCCAGGTGTCTAATTTTGATGCCCAGTAATCAAATGGGAATGACGGTTGAGGGAGAACGTCGATAAGGGATGAAAAATAGTTAGTAACCATACTGGACAAATGTTGTCTCCTGTCACTTTGAATTGATGCTGCAGTACCTGTCCTGTCTGCGGTCATAGCAAAATCACTCCACAACCTGGTCAGAAAACCCCTCTGGCCAACGCCACTTCTGATTTCTGCCCCTCTAACACCTCTGGTCTGCTGGCCCCTGCAGCTCGTGTTAGAACGATCACGGGCGCTGTGTGCAGGGAATGCCAGAAGCAAACGGTCAATAAGAGTTGATTGTTTGGTTGCTAATATTAGTTCCAAGTTCTCATGTAGCATTATATTTTGCAATTTGCCTTTATAGCGAGGATCAAGGAGGCAGGCCAACCAGTAATCGTCATCGTTCATCATTTTTGTTATGCGTGTGTCCCTTTTGAGGATACGTAAGGCATAATCCGCCATGTGGCCCAAAGTTCCAGTTCTCAAATCTGTGGTTGTGCTTGGTTGAGGGGCAGTTTCAGGCAAATCCACGTCACTTGTGTCCCTCCAAAAACCAGAACCCGGCCTTGCCGCGCCAACAATTTCCACTGGCCCCGGAAAAGCTTCCTCATTAAAAATATAATCATCCCCATCATCCTCCTCGTCCTCCTCCTCCTGTTCGCCCGCTACCTCGTCCTGTACACTGCCCTGGCCAGACAATGGCTGACTGTCATCAAGGCTTTCCTCTTCCTCAGCTGCAGACGCCTGATCCTTTATGTGCGTCAAACTTTGCATCAGCAGACGCATTAGGGGGATGCTCATGCTTATTATGGCGTTGTCTACACTAACCAGCCGTGTGCATTCCTCAAAACACTGAAGGACTTGACACATGTCTTGAATCTTCGACCACTGCACACCTGACAACTCCATGTCTGCCATCCTACTGCCTGCCCGTGTATGTGTATCCTCCCACAAAAACATAACAGCCCGCCTCTGTTCACACAGTCTCTGAAGCATGTGCAGTGTTGAGTTCCACCTTGTTGCAACGTCTATGATTAGGCGATGCTGGGGAAGGTTCAAAGAACGCTGATAGGTCTGCATACGGCTGGAGTGTACGGGCGAACGGCGGATATGTGAGCAAAGTCCACGCACTTTGAGGAGCAGGTCGGATAACCCCGGATAACTTTTCAGGAAGCACTGCACCACCAGGTTTAAGGTGTGAGCCAGGCAAGGAATGTGTTTCAGTTGGGAAAGGGAGATGGCAGCCATGAAATTCCTTCCGTTATCACTCACTACCTTGCCTGCCTCAAGATCTACAGTGCCCAGCCACGACTGCGTTTCTTTCTGCAAGAACTCGGACAGAACTTCAGCGGTGTGTCTGTTGTCGCCCAAACGCTTCATAGCCAATACAGCCTGCTGACGTTTGCCAGTAGCTGCCCCATAATGGGAGACCTGGTGTGCAACAGTGGCAGCTGCGGATGGAGTGGTTGTGCGACTGCGGTCTGTGGACGAGGTCTCGCTTCTGCAGGAGGACGAGGAGGAGGAGGAGGGGGTGCGAACGGCTACAGCCAACTGTTTCCTAGACCGTGGGCTAGGCAGAACTGTCCCAAACTTGCTGTCCCCTGTGGACCCTGCATCCACCACATTTACCCAGTGTGCCGTGATGGACACGTAACGTCCCTGGCCATGCCTACTGGTCCATGCATCTGTTGTCAGGTGCACCTTTGTGCTCACAGATTGCCTGAGTGCATGGAAGATGCGCTCTTTAACATGCTGGTGGAGGGCTGGGATGGCTTTTCTGGAAAAAAAGTGTCGACTGGGTAGCTCGTAGCGTGGTACAGCGTAGTCCATCAGGGCTTTGAAAGCTTCGCTTTCAACTAACCGGTAGGGCATCATCTCTAACGAGATTAGTCTAGCTATGTGGGCGATAAAACCCTGTGTACGCGGATGCGAGGCTAAGTACTTCCTTTTTCTAACCATAGTCTCATGTAGGGTGAGCTGGACTGGAGAGCTGGAGATCGTGGAACTAGCGGGGGTGCCGGTGGACATGGCAGACTGAGAGACGGTTGGAGATGGTATTGTTGCCGCCGGTGCCCTAGATGCAGTGTTTCCTACTACGAAACTGGTGATTCCCTGACCCTGACTGCTTTGGCCTGGCAAAGAAACCTGCACAGATACTGCAGGTGGTGCAGAAAATGGTGGCCCTACACTGCCGGAAGGGATGTTGCATTGATGACTAGCTTCATTGGCCGAGGGTGCTACAACCTTAAGGGACGTTTGGTAGTTAGTCCAAGCTTGCAAATGCATGGTGGTTAAATGTCTATGCATGCAACTTGTATTGAGACTTTTCAGATTCTGCCCTCTGCTTAAGGTAGTTGAACATTTTTGACAGATGACTTTGCGCTGATCAATTGGATGTTGTTTAAAAAAATGCCAGACTGCACTCTTTCTAGCATCGGATACCTTTTCAGGCATTGCAGACTGAGCTTTAACCGGATGGCCACGCTGTCCTCCAACAGGTTTTGACTTTGCCACGCGTTTTGGGCAAGATACAGGCCCGGCAGATGGAACCTGTTGCGATGTTGATGCCTGCTGCGGCCCCTCCTCCTCCGCTTCAGAACTGCTGCCGCCTGCACCCTGTTCCCCCAATGGCTGCCAATCGGGGTCAAGAACTGGGTCATCTATTACCTCTTCTTGTAGCTCGTGTGCAACTTCGTCTGTGTCACCGTGTCGGTCGGTGGTATAGCGTTCGTGATGGGGCAACATAGTCTCATCAGGGTCTGATTCTTGATCAGCACCCTGCGAGGGCAATGTTGTGGTCTGAGTCAAAGGACCAGCATAGTAGTCTGGCTGTGGCTGTGCATCAGTGCACTCCATGTCAGATTCAACTTGTAATGGGCATGGACTGTTAACTGCTTCACTTTCTAAGCCAGGGACGGTATGTGTAAAGAGCTCCATGGAGTAACCCGTTGTGTCGCCTGCTGCATTCTTCTCTGTTGTTGTTTTTGCTGAAGAGGACAAGGAAGCGACTTGTCCCTGACCGTGAACATCCACTAACGACGCGCTGCTTTTACTTTTACCAGTTTCACGAGAGGAGGCAAAAGAGCTAGAGGCTGAGTCAGCAAGATAAGCCAAAACTTGCTCTTGCTGCTCCGGCTTTAAAAGCGGTTTTCCTACTCCCAGAAAAGGGAGCGTTCGAGGCCTTGTGTAGCCAGACGACGAACCTGGCTCCACAGCTCCAGACTTAGGTGCAATATTTTTTTTCCCACGACCACCTGATGCTCCACCACTACCACTACCCTCATTACCAGCTGACAATGAACGCCCCCGGCCACGACCTCTTCCACCAGGCTTCCTCATTTTTTTAAAAACGTTACCAAACTAACGGTATTTGTTGCTGTCACACAACTTACACGGTGAGCTATAACTTCAGTATGATTTAGCTACCCCTTTACAGGTGGGTGAGACCACAACGAAAATCAGGCACAATGTTACACACTCTGTTGTTGGTGGCAACAAATGAGAGAGATGCCACACACGCAGGACTGTCACTGAAGCGCAAATATAAATATTAATCTCCCACTGATTTTTTTTTTTTTTTTAACAGGGAGACTTTAGAAAAAAAAATAATAAAAAAAAATGATTTTTTAAGGAAGAATTTATAAACCAAATAAAATGAAATGATTGTTTCAGGGAGAATTTAGAAAACAATTAAAAAAAAAATAGGCTTTCTATGGCCCACTGAGTGAGAGAGGACGCACACAGGAGTCAGGAGTGGCACACAAGCCCAGAGGCCAATATTTATCTCCCACTGATTGATTTAGTGATTTTTTCAGGTAGATTTTGGAACCCAAATCAAGCAAAAAAATAAATAGGCTTTCTATGGCCCACAATTGGAGAGAGAGAGAGAGATGGCACACCCAGGAGTCAAGACTGGCACACAAGCAGAAAGGGCAATATTAATCTCCCACTGATTTGATTTTTTTTTTTTTTCAGGGAGACTTTAGAAAAAAAAAAAAAAATGATTTTTTCAGGAATAATTTAGAAACCAAATAAAATAAAATGATTTTTTCAGGGAGAATTTAGAAAACAAATAAAACAAAAAATAGGCTTTCTAGGGCCCACTGAGTGAGAGATGACGCACACAGGAGTCAGGAGTGGCACACAAGCCCAGAGGCCAATATTTATCTCCCACTGATTGATTTATTGATTTTTTCAGGTAGAATTTAGAACCCAAATCAACCCAAAAAATAAATAGGCTTTCTATGGCCCACTATTTGTGAGAGAGATGGCACGCTCAGGACTGGCACACAAGCCCAGAGGCCAATATTAATCTCCCACTTTTTTTTTTTTTTCCAGGGAAAATTTATAAACCCAATAAAAAAAATAATAAATAGGCTTTCTATGGCCCACTATCTGAGAGAGAGAGATGGCACGCTTAGGACTGGCACACAAGCCCAAAGGCCAATATTAATCTCCCACTGATTGATTTATTGATTTTTTCAGGTAGAATTTAGAACCCAAATCAACCCAAAAAATAAATAGGCTTTCTATGGCCCACTATTTGTGAGAGAGATGGCACGCTCAGGACTGGCACACAAGCCCAGAGGCCAATATTAATCTCCCACTTTTTTTTTTTTTCCAGGGAAAATTTATAAACCCAATAAAAAAGATAATAAATAAGCTTTCTATGGCCCACTATCTGAGAGAGAGAGATGGCACGCTTAGGACTGGCACACAAGCCCAAAGGCCAATATTAATCTCCCACTGATTGATTTATTGATTTTTTCAGGTAGAATTTAGAACCCAAATCAAGCAAAAAAATTAATAGGCTTTCTATGGCCCACTGAGTGAGAGATGGCACACACAGGAGTCAGGAGTGGCACACAAGCCCTGAGGCCAATATTTTTCTCCCACTGATTGATGTAGTGATTTTTTCAGGTAGATTTTAGAACCCAAATCAAGCAAAAAAATAAATAGGCTTTCTATGGCCCACTGAGTGAGAGATGACACAGACAGGGATGGCACTCTAGCAGAAATGTCAATCTTAATCTCCCACAAAAAAAAACAAAAAACGGAGTGTCCTTCAATTACTATCTCCCTGCAGTAATCTCAGCCAGGTATGGCAGGCAGCAATAAGGAGTGGACTGATGCACAAATTAAATAAAAAGTGTGTACAAACCAAAAAGATAGCTGTGCAGAAAGGAAGGAACAAGAGGATTTGTGCTTTGAAAAAAGCAGTTGGTTTGCACAGCGGTGTACACACAGCAATGCAGCTATCAGGGAGCCTTCTAGGGCAGCCCAATGAGCTACAGCGCTGAGGGAAAAAAAAAATGTAGCTTCCACTGTCCCTGCACACCGAAGGTGGTGTTGGGCAGTGGAAATCGCTACAGCACAAGCGGTTTGGTGGTTAATGGACCCTGCCTAACGCTATCCCTGCTTCTGACGAAGCGGCAGCAACCTCTCCCTAAGCTCAGATCAGCAGCAGTAACATGGCGGTCGGCGGGAACGCCCCTTTATAGCCCCTGTGACGCCGCAGACAGCAAGCCAATCACTGCAATGCCCTTCTCTAAGATGGTGGGGACCAGGACCTATGTCATCACGCTGCCCACACTCTGCGTTTACCTTCATTGGCTGAGAAATGGCGCTTTTCGCGTCATTGAAACGCGACTTTGGCGCGAAAGTCGCGTACCGCATGGCCGACCCCGCACAGGGGTCGGATCGGGTTTCATGAAACCCGACTTTGCCAAAAGTCGTCGACTTTTGAAAATGAACGACCCGTTTCGCTCAACCCTAGTCTTTATAGATATATTAATAACTTGCATTTCTTATTTTGTCATTTTTGGGAATGAGGTTGAATTTTGTTGAAAAATATGTATTTTTTAGTGTAGACATTTAACTGGGCATTTCTTGTTTTGCACATCTGTTATACTAGTCCAATCTGAAAACCATACATGTCATACCTACACTGGGGTCTGCTACCACATTTTGCTTTTTGATATGTGCCTATCTACCCATCATTTTAATGTCTTTTCTGGCAAGGGTTAAATAATTGTTTAATGAAAAGATTGTGAAAAGATAATCAAAGTATTGTACAACATGTATGATAAAAAAAAAAGTGGCAATGGCAATGGACGAGGTAGTGTTATGGTAAAAAAAAACATTCCACAGTTAAGAATGTGAGAGCTGCTAGCAGAAGCAGAAGCACCACAACGTCCTCTGGTACCAGCCATCTGGGCAATATTACTACCAAAGAAACCCCACAATTAGCAACAGGAAATCATATTAATGGTGAGGAAATTGAATTACACAATATATGGCACAGCACTCAGCAACATAGATCACATCAACAGCGTAGATCACAAATAACCAAGAGAGGAACCCGAGAGATTTGATTTTCAAAAGATTGCATTATCTCTAAATATATATATATATATATATATATATATATATATATATATATATATATATATACATATATACATACATATATATATATATATATATATACAGTACAGACCAAAAGTTTGAACACACCTCATTTTTTAAGATTTTTCTGTATTTTCATGACTATGAAAATTGTACATTCACACTGAAGGCATTAAAACTATGAATTAACATATGTGGAATTATATACTTAACAAAAAAAAGTGTGAAACAACTGAAAATATGTCTTATATTCTAGATTCTTCAAAGTAGCCATGTTTGATGACTGCGTTGGACACTTGGCATTCTCTTGATGAGCTTCAAGAGGTAGTCACCGGGAAAGGTTTCCACTTCACAGGTCTGCCCTGTCAGGTTAATTAAGTGGGATTTCTTGCCTTATAAATGGGGTTGGGATCATCAGTTGTGTTGTGCAGAAGTCTGGTGGATACACAGCTGATAGTCCTACTGAAAAGACTGTTAGAATTTGTATTATGGCAAGAAAAAAGGCAGCTAAGTAAAGAAAAATGAGTGGCCATCATTACTTTAAGAAATTAAGGTCAGTCAGTCTGAAAAATTGGGAAAACTTTGAAAGTGTCCCCAAGTGCAGTGGCAAAAACCATCAAGCGCTACAAAGAAACTGGCTCACATGAGGACCGCCCCAGGAAAGGAAGACCAAGAGTCACCTCTGCTTCTGAGGATAAGTTTATCCGAGTCACCAGCATCAGAAATCACAGGTTAACAGCAGCTCAGATTAGAGACTAGGTCAATGCCATACAGAGTTCTAGCAGCAGACACATCTCTACAACAACTGTAAAGAAGAGACTTTGTGCAGCAGGCCTTCATGGTAAAATAGCTGCTAGGAAACCACTGCTAAGGACACAAGCAGAAGAGAATTGTTTGGGCTAAAGAACACAAGGAATGAACATTAGACCAGTGGAAATCTGTGCTTTGGTCTGATGAGTCCAAATTTGAGATCTTTGGTTCCAACCACCGTGTCTTTGTGCGACGAAGAAAATGTGAACGGATGGACTCTGCATGCCTGGTTCCCACCGTGAAGCATGGAGGAGGAGGTGTGATGGTGTGGTGGTGCATTGCTAGTGACACTGTTGGGGATTTATTCAAAATTGAAGGTATACTGAACCAGCATGGCTACCGCAGCATCTTGCAGCGGCATGCTATTCCATCCGGTTTGCGTTCTGTTGGCCCATCATTTATTTTTCAACAGGACAATGACCCCAAACACACCTCCAGGGCTATTTGACCAAGAAGGAGAGTGATGGTGTGCTGCGCCAAATGACCTGGCCTCCACAGTCACCAGACCTGGACCCAATCAAGATGGTTTGGGGTGAGCTGAACCGCAGAGTGAAAGCAAAAGTGCCAACAAGTGCTAAGCATCTCTGGGAACTCCTTCAAGATTGTTGGAAGACCATTCCCGGTGACTACCTCTTGAAGCTCATCAAGAGAATGCGAAGAGTGTGCAAAGCAGTCATCAAAGCAAAAGGCGGCTACTTTGAAAAACCTAGAATATAAGACATATTTTCAGTTGATTCACACTTCTTTGTTAAGTATATAATTCCACATGTGTTAATTCATAATTTTGACGCCTTCAGCGTGAATGTACAATTTTCATAGTCATGAAAATACAGAAAAATCTTTAAATGAAAAGGTGTGTCCAAACTTTTGGTATGTACTGGGTGTATATGTATATATGTATATATATATATATATATATATATATATATATATACAGTATGTATTGTGACAGGGTGGTCACCGTCACAATACACTGTGCTGAGGGGTTAATCAGCAGTTACCAGGGTTTGGGTTTTGTTGTGAGCAAGTGTAATAGATGGGTGGGACGATGTCTCACCACATCTCCATCTCAAAGGTGTGGTTACAGTGAGTTAAATGTCCAGATACAGTTTTTTTCTTTTGTGTGTTTGGAGGAAGGGGGTCTCCAGGCTGAAGCTCCAGTGGGAGTGGCAGTTTGATGTGTCCCAGAAGGCTGGAGCCATAATGGGGAGGGCTTTTGCATGGACTTTTTATTTTCATTTGTGCTAGAAAGGCTGTTTTGTGTTACTGTTTTGGTTTTATGGTTTATGAAGCAATAAACCACGCAGAGACTTTAATATCAAGTGTTCCTGTGTCTACCTTGGGGAGCAGCATAATGAGCTGTCCTACCACATGTGGTGGAGAATGCGGGCAATGTTCCAGGAACACAGGTAGTGGCTGTGGACAAATCATGTCCTGGGTGAAGGTGGCTACAGGGATGGAACAATGGTCAGATAAATGGAGTAGCTGATCAAGCACCTGATCCTAAGCCAGCAGCAGCAACACCAGCAGCATCAAGAGCAGCAGCATGGCCAATAGCAACAGTATCGGAAGCAGCAGCAGGTACAGTAGGAACCATATAAACTCCTGATGCAGCAGATCCAGCAGTAACAGAGACAGATGGAACTGCTGGTGGGACATGTCCGCAGCAGAGAAACCACACCTCCCCCACAAAAAAATGATGATACATATGTCTGGAAGGCAGTAGGATGAGCGATGCAAAAGAAGATCCCGGGGGATGATGTGGAAGCATTTTTGACTGTTTTTGAGCGGGTAGCAAAGCGAGAGAAACTACCACCAGACCAGTGAGCAGAGGTGCTGGCAAAACTATGCCAATTTAAAAACCGAGATATTGGCATGTTCAGGGGTCACTATTAGTGTTGAGCGATACCGTCCGATACTTGAAAGTATCGGTATCGGATAGTATCGGCCGATACCCGAAAAATATCGGATATCGCCGATACCGATATCCGATACCAATACAAGTCAATGGGACATCAAGTATCGGAATGTATCCTCATGGATCCCAGGGTCTGAAGGAGAGGAAACTCTCCTTCAGGCCCTGGGATCCATATTAAAGTGTAAAATAAAGAATTAAAATAAAAAATATTGTTATATTCACCTCTCCGGCGGCCCCTGGACATCAGCGGGAGGATCCGGCGTCCGGCACGGCTTCTTTCTTCAAAATGCGCGCCTTCAGGACCTGTGGAATGACGTCCCGGCTTCTGATTGGTCGCGTGCCGCCCATGTGACCGCCACGCGACCAATCAGAAGCCGCGACGTCATTCCTCAGGTCCTAAAAGGCGCTTATTCTAGGACTTTAGCTGAGGAATGACGTCGCGGCTTCTGATTGGTCGCGTGGCGGTCACATGGGCGGCACGCGACCAATCAGAAGCCGGGACGTCATACCACAGGTCCTGAAGGCGCGCATTTTGAAGAAAGAAGCCGTGCCGGACGCCGGATCCTCCCGCTGATGTCCAGGGGCCGCCGGAGAGGTGAATATAACAATATTTTTTATTTTAATTCTTTATTTTACACTTCCGATACCGATACCCGATATCACAAAAATATCGGATCTCGGTATCGGAATTCCGATACCGCAAGTATCGGCCGATACCCGATACTTGCGGTATCGGAATGCTCAACACTAGTCACTATGCCTCTTAGAGCCTAAAGGGTTCATCACTGGGCTTATTATGGTGACAACTCTCCCCCCTGCTATCAGATGTTTGACTTTTTGCATTTGGCATAGAACTGGTTGCAGCCAGAATCCTTTACTCCAGCCCAGATGGTCGAGTGGGTGGTCATGCACAGATTTACCCACTCCCTTCCTAGGCAGGGATATAGACCTGTTTTGCCCAGGAGACCCCTGGAATGCAGACAACTTGGTGGGCATCGTAGAAGCATACCAGGTGGTCGTGAGGTCCCTAAGGAAGTTGGGGGTGGTGCATCTCCATAATGGGGTACACAGTGGAAGCCTGAGTCCCAAAAGAGGGGAAGTAGAGCCACCACTGGGGAAAGTCCGAGATCACAAGGAGTCACTGAGGAGTTGCCAAAGGCTGCTGATAAAGACCTGATCTGCTGGAGATGCAGGTATGTCCCGTGACCATAAATGGTATGCTGGTATCAGGACTCTTGGACTCAGGGAGTTTGGTCACCCTGATAAGGGCCACACTCCCCTCCAGTTGATCCCAGGAAAACATGTAGGTGTCCGCTGTATCCATGGGGACGCCAAGGACTACCCTATCGCTAGATTGACCATAAAAATGAGCTGAGGTACTGAGGCCCATGAGGTTGCGGTAGTCAGAGACTTGATACACCCTGTGATAATCGGGTGGGACTTCAACCTGTTCTGGGACTTGTGGGGTAAGGCGGGATGGCAAAATGACTCAGAAGCCAGCATGCCATAAGGAAGGAAGAGGCCAAGTACTTAGGCTATGTCATCGGGAGGAATTAACCCCTTCCCGACCCATGACGCCACGTAGGCGTCATGAAAGTCGGTGCCAATCCGACCCATGACGCCTATGTGGCGTCAAGGAAAGATCGCGTCCCTGCAGATCGGGTGAAAGGGTTAACTCCCATTTCACCCGATCTGCAGGGACAGGGGGAGTGGTAGTTTAGCCCAGGGGGGGTGGCTTCACCCCCCTGTGGCTACGATCGCTCTGATTGGCTGTTGAAAGTGAAACTGCCAATCAGAGCGATTTGTAATATTTCACCTATTATAACTGGTGAAATATTACAATGCAGCCATGGCCGATGCTGCAATTTCATCGGCCATGGCTGGAAACACTAATGTGCCGCCACCCCACCCCACCGATCGCCCCCCCAGCCCTCTGATCTGTCCGGTACACTGCTCCGGCTCCCCTCCCTCCTGTGCTCCGCTCCCCCCGTGCTCTTGTCCGCTCTCCCCCGTGCTCCAATCACCCTCCCCGTGCTCCAATCACCCCCCCTGCACTCCGATCCACCCCCGTGCTCCGATCCACCCCCCGTGCTCCGTTCCACCCCTCCCGCGCTCCGATCCACCACCCCATGCTCCGATCCCCCCCCCCCCCGTGCTCCCCCCACCCCATCATACTTACCGATCCTGCCGGGGTCCGTCCGTCTTCTCCCTGGCGCCGCCATCTTCCAAAATGGTGGGCGCATGCGCAGTGCGCCCGCCGAATCTGCCAGCCGGCAGATTCATTCCAAAGTGCATTTTGATCACTGAGATAGATTATATCTCAGTGATCAAAATAAAAAAAATAATAAATGACCCCCCCCCCTTTGTCACCGCCATAGGTAGGGACAATAAAAAAATAAAGTATTTTTTTTTCACTAATGTTAGAATAGGGTTAGGGCTAGGGTTAGGGTTAGGGCTAGGGTTAGGGGTAGGGTTAGGGTTAGGGTTAGGGCTAGGGTTAGGGCTAGGGCTAGGGTTAGGGCTAGGGTTAGGGCTAGGGTTAGGGCTAGGGTTAGGGTTAGGGGTAGGGTTAGGGTTAGGGCTAGGGTTAGGGTTTCGGTATGTGCACACGTATTCTGGTCCTCTGCGGATTTTTCCACTGCGGATTTGATAAATCCGCAGTGCTAAACCGCTGCGGATTTATGGCGGATTTACCGCGTTTTTTCTGCGCATTTCACTGCGGTTTTACAACTGCGATTTTCTATTTGAGCAGTTGTAAAACCGCTGCGGAATCCGCACAAAGAAGTGACATGCTGCAGAATGTAAACCGCTGCCTTTCCGTGCCGTTTTTCTGCAGCATGTGTACAGCGATTTTTGTTTCCCATAGGTTTACATTGAACTGTAAACTCATGGGAAACTGCTGCGGATCCGCAGCGTTTTCCGCAGCGTGTGCACATATCTTTAGAATTAGGCCATGTGCACACGGTGCGGATTTGGCTGCGGATCCGCAGCGGACTGGCCAGTGCGGATTCGCAGCAGTTTTCCATCAGGTTTACAGTTCCATGTAAACCTATGGAAAACCAAATCCGCTGTGCCCATGGTGCGGAAAATACCGCGCGGAAACGCTGCGTTGTATTTTCCGCAGCATGTCAATTCTTTGTGCGGATTCCGCAGCGTTTTACACCTGTTCCTCAATAGGAATCCGCAGGTGAAATCCGCACAAAAAACACTGGAAATCCGCGGAAAATCCGCAGGTAAAACACAGCGCCTTTTACCCGCGGATTTTTCAAAAATGATGCTGAAAAATCTCACACGAATCCGCAACGTGGGCACATAGCCTTAGGGTTAGGGTTGGAATTAGGGTTGTGGTTAGGGTTGTGATTAGGGTTATGGCTACAGTTGGGATTAGGGTTAGGGGTGTGTTGGGGTTAGTGTTGGAGGTAGAATTGAGGGGTTACCACTGTTTAGACACATCAGGGGTCTCCAAACGCAACATGGCGCCACCATTGATTCCAGCCAATCTTGTATTCAAAAAGTCAAATGGTGCTCCCTCACTTACGAGCCCCGACGTGTGCCCAAACAGTGGTTTACCCCCACATATGGGGTACCAGCATACTCAGGATAAACTGCGCAACAATTACTAGGGTCCAATTTCTCCTGTTACCCTTGTGAAAATAAAAAAATGCTTGCTAAAACATCATTTTTGAGGAAAGAAAAATGATTTTTTATTTTCACGGCTCTGCGTTGTAAACGTCTGTGAAGCACTTGGGGGATCAAAGTGCTTACCACATATCTAGATAAATTCCTTGGGGGGTCTAGTTTCTAAAATGGGGTCACTTGTGGGGGGTTTCTACTGTTTAGGCACACCAAGGGCTCTGCAAACGCAACGTGACGCCCGCAGACCATTCCATCAAAGTCTGCATTTCAAAAGTCACTACTTCCCTTCTGAGCCCCGACGTGTGCCCAAACAGTGGTTTACCTCCACACATGGGGTATCACCGTACTCAGGAGAAACTGGACAACAACTCTTGGGGTCCAATTTCTCATGTAACCCTTGGGAAAATAAAAAATTCTGGGCTAAATAATTATTTTTGAGGAAAGAAAACGTATTTATTATTTTCACGGCTCTGCATAATAAACTTCTATGAAGCACTTGGGGGTTCAAAGTGCTCACCACACATCTAGATAAGTTCCTTTCGGGGTCTAGTTTCCAAAATGGGGTCACTTGTGGGGGGTTTCTACTGTTAAGCCACATCAGGGGCTCTGCAAACGCAACGTGACGCCCGCAGACCATTCCATCAAAGTCTGCATTTCATAAGTCACTACTTCCCTTCTGAGCCCCGACGTGTGCCCAAACAGTGGTTTACCTCCACACATGGGGTATCACCGTACTCAGGAGAAACTGGACAACAACTTTTGGGGTCCAATTTCTCATGTAACCCTTGGGAAAATAAAAAATTCTGGGCTAAATAATTATTTTTGAGGAAAGAAAACATATTTATTATTTTCACGGCTCTGCATTATAAACTTCTGTGAAGCACTTGGGGGTTCAAAGTGCTCACCACACATCTAGATAAGTTCCTTTTGGGGTCTAGTTTCCAAAATGGGGTCACTTGTGGGGGGTTTCTACTGTTAAGCCACATCAGGGGCTCTGCAAACGCAACGTGACGCCCACAGAGCATTCCATCAAAGTCTGCATTTCAAAATGTCACTACTTCACTTCCGAGCCCCGGCATGTGCCCAAACAGTGGTTTACCCCCACATATGGGGTATCATCATACTCAGGAGAAACTGGACAACAACTTTTTGGGTCAAATTTCTCCTGTTACCCTTGGGAAAATAAAAAATTGCAGGCTAAAAATCATTTTTGAGAAAATAATTTTTATTTTTTAATTTCATGGCTCTGCGTTATAAACTTCTGTGAAGCACTTGGGGGTTCAAAGTGCTCACCACACATCTAGATTAGTTCCTTTGGTGGTCTAGTTTCCAAAATGGGGTCATTTCTGGGGGATCTCCAATGTTTAGGCACACAGGGGCTCTCCAAACGTGACATGGTGTCCGCTAATGATTGGAGCTAATTTTCCATTTAAAAAGCCAAATGGCGTGCCTTCCCTTCCGAGCCCTGCCGTGCGCCCAAACAGTGGTTTACCCACACATATGGGGTATCAGCGTACTCAGGACAAACTGGACAACAACATTTGGGGTCCAATTTCTCCTATTACCCTTGGCAAAATAGGAAATTCCAGGCTAAATATCATTTTTGAGGAAAGAAAAATTATTTTTTATTTTCATGGCTCTGCGTTATAAACTTCTGTGAAGCACCTGGGGGTTTAAAGTGCTCAATATGCATCTAGATAAGTTCCTTGGGGGGTCTAGTTTCCAAAATGGGGTCACTTGTGGGGGAGCTCCAATGTTTAGGCACACAGGGGCTCTCCAAACGCGACATGGTGTCCGCCAACAATTGGAGCTAATTTTCCATTCAAAAAGTCAAATGGTGCGCCTTCCCTTCCGAGCCCTGCCGAGTGCCCAAACAATGGTTTACCCCCACATATGAGGTATCGGCGTACTCGGGAGAAATTGCCCAACAAATTTTATGATCCAATTTATCCTATTGCCCATGTGAAAATGAAAAAATTGAGGCGAAAATTTTTTTTTGTGAAAAAAAGTACTTTTTCATTTTTACAGATCAATTTGTGAAGCACCTGAGGGTTTAAAGTGCTCACTAGGCATCTAAATAAGTTCCTTGGGGGGTCTAGTTACCAAAATGGTGTCACTTGTGGGGGAGCGCCAATGTTTAGGCACACAGGGGCTCTCCAAACGCGACATGGTGTCCGCTAACGATGGAGATAATTTTTCATTCAAAAAGTCAAATGGCTCTCCTTCCCTTCCGAGCCTTACCATGTGCCCAAACAGTGGTTTACCCCCACATGTGAGGTATTGGTGTACTCAGGAGAAATTGCCCAACACATTTTAGGATCCATTTTATCCTGTTGCCCATGTGAAAATGAAAAAATTGAGGCTAAAATAATTTTTTTGTGAAAAAAAAGTACTTTTTCATTTTTACGGATCAATTTGTGAAGCACCTGGGGGTTTAAAGTGCTCACTATGCATCTAGATAAGTTCCTTGGGGTGTCTAGTTTCCAAAATGGGGTCACTTGTGGGGGAGCTCCAATTTTTAGGCACACGGGGGCTCTCTAAACGTGACATGGTGTCTGCTAAAGAGTGGAGCCAATTTTTCATTCAAAAAGTCAAATGGCGCACCTTCCCTTCCAAGCCCTGCCGTGCGCCCAAACAGTGGTTTAACCCCACATATGAGGTATCAGCTTACTCAGGACAAATTGGACAACAACTTTCGTGGTTCAGTTTCTCCTTTTACCATTGGGAAAATAAAAAAATTGTTGCTAAAAGATAATTTTTGTTACTAAAAAGTTAAATGTTCATTTTTTCCTTCCATGTTGCTTCTGCTGCTGTGAAGCACCTGAAGGGTTAATAAACTTCTTGAATGTGGTTTTGAGTACCTTGAGGGGTGCAGTTTTTAGAATGGTGTCACTTTTGGGTATTTTCAGCCATATAGACCCCTCAAACTGACTTCAAATGTGAGGTGGTCCCTAAAAAAATGGTTTTGTAAATTTCGTTGTAAAAATGAAAAATCGCTGGTCAAATTTTAACCCTTATAACTTCCTAGCAAAAAAAATTTTGTTTCCAAAATTGTGCTGATGTAAAGTATACATGTGGGAAATGTTATTTATTAACTATTTTGTGTCACATAACTCTCTGGTTTTACAGAATAAAAATTCAAAATGTGAAAATTGCGAAATTTTCAAAATTTTTGCCAAATTTCCGTTTTTATCACAAATAAACGCAGAATTTATTGACTTAAATTTACCACTACCATGAAGCCCAATATGTCACGAAAAAACAATTTCAGAATCGCTAGGATCCGTTGAAGCGTTCCTGAGTTATTACCTCATAAAGGGACACTGGTCAGAATTGCAAAAAACGGCAAGGTCATTAAGGTCAAAATAGGCTGGGTCATGAAGGGGTTAAATCAAGCCACAAATAAACAAGGTCAAGGCGATTCAGAAGTCACCGCAACCGCTTTCCAAAAAGCAAATGATGAAATTTTTTGGAATTGTGGGATATTACCTGCAGTTTATCCCAAGTTTTGCTATAATTGCAGCAAGTGTCTTTATGATACTTTGGTGGTGGTTGTGTGTTATTTTCTGTACCTTAAAAATAAATAAATATTTTTAAAAATATATGACTAAAAGTTACATTTTAATCTATTTTTGCCAAGTGCTCAGTTCTATGGTGAATAGATGCCATAATTGCCCCACTGTTGATGGATTTCCTTAAAGGCATCAAATTGATAATGATTAAATGGACTGCTGAGACAGAGATGGCATTCCAGGAGCTGAAGCGTGCTCTGTGTAATCATCCGGTTCTGCTTGCACCAGACTTCAGCAAAGACTTTGTGGTCCAGACAGATAGGTCAGAAATTGACTTGGAAGCTGTGCTGTTTCAGGAAGTAAATGGAGAAGAACATCCCATCCTGTATCTAAGCTGGAAGCTCTCGTCATGCGAGAATAACTATTGCCATTGTCGGGAAGGAGTGTTTAGCTGTAAAATCGTTCATTTATATGCACAAGTTTTACCTACTAAACCACAGATTCAAACTTGCATCAAACCATGCCCCTCTGAGATGGTTAAGAGAATGGAAGGGTAAGAATGCCCTGGTGACTAGGTGGTTCTTAAGTCTCCAGGATTTCAGTTTCCAGGTAGAACATAGACCCGGGAAGTTACATGGTAACACAGAATGCCCTCTTGCGAATAGCCTGTTTGGTGTCCGAATGTGCCAAAACCCCTGGCTTTGGCCATAGGTGGGGTGTATGACAGGGTCACTGGCACCGTATGTGGTAGGAGATATGTGTCATGAAGGTTGGTATCCTACGTGATGTGAAATCCATACATTTCTCTACAGCAAGATATGTGCCTGAAGGGTTATTCAGCAGTTGCCAGGATTTAGGTTTTATTGTAACATAGTAACATAGTAACATAGTTAGTAAGGCCGAAAAAAGACATTTGTCCATCCAGTTCAGCCTATATTCCATCATAATAAATACCCAGATCTACGTCCTTCTACAGAATCTAATAATTGTATGATACAATATTGTTCTGCTCCAGGAAGACATCCAGGCCTCTCTTGAACCCCTCGACTGAGTTCGCCATCACCACCTCCTCAGGCAAGCAATTCCAGATTCTCACTGCCCTAACAGTAAAGAATCCTCTTCTATGTTGGTGGAAAAACCTTCTCTCCTCCAGACGCAAAGAATGCCCCCTTGTGCCCGTCACCTTCCTTGGTATAAACAGATCCTCAGCGAGATATTTGTATTGTCCCCTTATATACTTATACATGGTTATTAGATCGCCCCTCAGTCGTCTTTTTTCTAGACTAAATAATCCTAATTTCGCTAATCTATCTGGGTATTGTAGTTCTCCCATCCCCTTTATTAATTTTGTTGCCCTCCTTTGTACTCTCTCTAGTTCCATTATATCCTTCCTGAGCACCGGTGCCCAAAACTGGACACAGTACTCCATGTGCGGTCTAACTAGGGATTTGTACAGAGGCAGTATAATGCTCTCATCATGTGTATCCAGACCTCTTTTAATGCACCCCATGATCCTGTTTGCCTTGGCAGCTGCTGCCTGGCACTGGCTGCTCCAGGTAAGTTTATCATTAACTAGGATCCCCAAGTCCTTCTCCCTGTCAGATTTACCCAGTGGTTTCCCGTTCAGTGTGTAATGGTGATATTGATTCCCTCTTCCCATGTGTATAACCTTACATTTATCATTGTTAAACCTCATCTGCCACCTTTCAGCCCAAGTTTCCAACTTATCCAGATCCATCTGTAGCAGAATACTATCTTCTCTTGTATTAACTGCTTTACATAGTTTTGTATCATCTGCAAATATCGATATTTTACTGTGTAAACCTTCAACCAGATCATTAATGAATATGTTGAAGAGAACAGGTCCCAATACTGACCCCTGCGGTACCCCACTGGTCACAGCGACCCAGTTAGAGACTATACCATTTATAACCACCCTCTGCTTTCTATCACTAAGCCAGTTACTAACCCATTTACACACATTTTCCCCCAGACCAAGCATTCTCATTTTGTGTACCAACCTCTTGTGCGGCACGGTATCAAACGCTTTGGAAAAATCGAGATATACCACGTCCAATGACTCACCGTGGTCCAGTCTATAGCTTACCTCTTCATAAAAACTGATTAGATTGGTTTGACAGGAGCGATTTCTCATAAACCCATGCTGATATGGAGTTAAACAGTTATTCTCATTGAGATAATCCAGAATAACATCCCTCAGAAACCCTTCAAATATTTTACCAACAATAGAGGTTAGACTTACTGGCCTATAATTTCCAGGTTCACTTTTAGAGCCCTTTTTGAATATTGGCACCACATTTGCTATGCGCCAGTCCTGCGGAACAGACCCTGTCGCTATAGAGTCACTAAAAATAAGAAATAATGGTTTATCTATTACATTACTTAGTTCTCTTAGTACTCGTGGGTGTATGCCATCCGGACCCGGAGATTTATCTATTTTAATCTTATTTAGCCGCTTTCGCACCTCTTCTTGGGTTAGATTGGTGACCCTTAATATAGGGTTTTCATTGTTTCTTGGGATTTCACCTAGCATTTCATTTTCCACCGTGAATACCGTGGAGAAGAAGGTGTTTAATATGTTAGCTTTTTCCTCGTCATCTACAACCATTCTTTCCTCACTATTTTTTAAGGGGCCTACATTTTCAGTTTTTATTCTTTTACTATTGATATAGTTGAAGAACAGTTTGGGATTAGTTTTACTCTCCTTAGCAATGTGCTTCTCTGTTTCCTTTTTGGCAGCTTTAATTAGTTTTTTAGATAAAGTATTTTTCTCCCTATAGTTTTTTAGAGCTTCAATGGTGCCATCCTGCTTTAGTAGTGCAAATGCTTTCTTTTTACTGTTAATTGCCTGTCTTACTTCTTTGTTTAGCCACATTGGGTTTTTCCTATTTCTAGTCCTTTTATTCCCACAAGGTATAAACCGCTTACACTGCCTATTTAGGATGTTCTTAAACATTTCCCATTTATTATCTGTATTCTCATTTCTGAGGATATTGTCCCAGTCTACCAGATTAAGGGCATCTCTAAGCTGTTCAAACTTTGCCTTCCTAAAGTTCAATGTTTTTGTGACTCCCTGACAAGTCCCCCTAGTGAAAGACAGGTGAAACTGCACAATATTGTGGTCGCTATTTCCTAAATGCCCAACCACTTGCAGATTTGTTATTCTGTCAGGTCTATTAGATAGTATTAGGTCTAAAAGTGCTGCTCCTCTGGTTGGATTCTGCACCAATTGTGAAAGATAATTTTTCTTGGTTATTAGCAGAAACCTGTTGCCTTTATGGGTTTCACAGGTTTCTGTTTCCCAGTTAATATCCGGGTAGTTAAAGTCCCCCATAACCAGGACCTCATTATGGGTTGCAGCTTCATCTATCTGCTTTAGAAGTAGACTTTCCATGGTTTCTGTTATATTTGGGGGTTTGTAACAGACCCCAATGAGAATTTTGTTACCATTTTTCCCTCCATGAATTTCGACCCATATGGACTCGACATCCTCATTCCCTTCGCTAATATCCTCCCTTAAAGTGGACTTTAGACAAGACTTTACATAGAGACAAACCCCTCCTCCTCTCCGATTTTTACGATCCTTTCTAAACAGACTGTAACCCTGTAAGTTAACTGCCCAGTCATAGCTTTCATCTAACCATGTCTCGGTTATTCCCACTATGTCAAAGTTACCTGTAGATATTTCTGCTTCTAGTTCTTCCATCTTGTTTGTCAGGCTTCTGGCGTTTGCGAGCATGCAGTTTAGAGGATTTTGTTTTGTTCCAATCTCCTCACTGTGGATTGTTTTAGAAATGTTCTTACCTCCCTTCTGAGTATGTTTTCCTGGGTCGTCTTTGTTCGAGTCTAATGTTTTTCTTCCCGTCCCCTCTTCTTCTAGTTTAACGCCCTCCTGATGAGTGTAGCGAGTCTTCTGGCGAATGTGTGTTTCCCAGGTTTGTTGAGGTGTAGTCCGTCTCTGGCGAGGAGTCCATCATACCAGTAATTCACACCGTGGTCCAGGAATCCAAATCCTTGTTGTCTGCACCATCGTCTTAGCCAGTTGTTTGCATCAAGGATCCTGTTCCATCTCCTGGTGCCATGCCCGTCTACTGGAAGGATAGAAGAAAAAACTACTTGTGCATCCAGTTCCTTTACTTTCTTCCCCAACTCTTCAAAGTCCTTGCAGATTGTCGGTAGGTCCTTCCTTGCCGTGTCATTGGTGCCAACATGTATCAGAAGAAATGGGTGGACGTCCTTGGAGCTGAAGAGCTTTGGTATCCTATCGGTCACATCCTTGATCATCGCACCTGGAAGGCAGCATACTTCTCTTGCAGTTATGTCCGGTCTGCAGATGGCTGCTTCGGTGCCTCTCAGTAGTGAGTCTCCCACCACCACCACTCTTCGTTGCTTCTTGGCTGTACTTTTTGCTGTCACTTGTTGCTGTGTGCCCTTTTCTTTTTTTTTTTTGTGAGTATTGTGTAAGAGATGTCACTATTGTGAGTAGGTGTAAGAGATGGGAGGGACGTCTACTCACCATATCTCCACCTCAAGGGTGTGGTTGGAGGTATTTATATCTTCAGATACTTTTTTTTGTGTCTTTGGAGGAAGGAAATCTCCAGGCTCAAGCTCCAGTAGGAGCTGCAGTGAGTTGTGTCCAAGACAGCTGGGGAGGACTTTGTATAGACTTTTTATTTTCATTTGTAACAGAAAGGCTGCTTTGTGTTATTATTTTGGCTTTATGGTTTATGAAGCAATAAAGCACCCAAATACTTTAATACCAAGTGTTTCTCTGTCTACTTTGGGGAGCAGCTGAGTAAGCCGACCTACCACAGTATATACATAATATATTGATCTAAAAGAAAAAAAAATAGAAGCACAGAAGCAGTAATTAATAATAGTGGAATATGTGCAAGTCTAAAGACTTTGGCCATGTGTCAGAATAATAGAGGAAAATGAAAAAGGCAGCAGTCCAAGTCAGCAAGCAATGAGAGCGTGAAGTTCTTTATTTACACATACTTGCGTCAAAAATTTAATTTTGCTGTTTATATCTATTTATCTACTGAATCTATGATCTTTGTTTACACTGTTTTGATTGAGTTTTATTAGATAACATTTTTCTATTTTTTTTTGTCTTGGACCACATTGGGCTGTGTACTTTTAGAATTATTTTTATATAGTATGTTATGATGTTATGTTAATAAACCTAAATAAAAATGTGCTTGTTTTTCAGAAGCCATTGGGATTTCTGTCTATTTTAGATGAGGAAAGTCAGTCAATTCATCCTATGGAACAAAGCCTTTCAAAACGTCTTCAGTCTCTCCTGGAAATATCAAATTCAAATACAGTGTATACATCAGCAAAAGACGGAAATGGCAATGTCACATCCAAGGAACAAGGTCCTGTCTTCACAATTATGCATTATGCTGGAAGGGTAAGCATCTTCTATCGAGCAGACAACTCCATGATGGTGCTTTGTTGTACCCTCTCCTATGAATATTTGGTATTGTACAATACAGCTCAAATCTTTTAGTCAGGCGTACATTTAATGGATAGCAGTGTTTTAAATATACAATTTCCTTTGTAGTGTCATCATTAAGACACTGCATCATTAATTTTATAGCCTATTTCTTATAAGATCTTTCTGATAGGCTAGGGAATGAATTAACTAATTAACAGTTTGGGTGGCAATCAATGGTTCTTTCTAAGCCTGGCACACTGTATTGTAAATCTGCTCTGACTAATCATTTGTGTATAGGCTTTGTGATCAGCCAAATCTGCAGCATGTATATGTGTGCAGTGTCCCCATAATGATGTTGCTGCCAGGACATGTCTAGGGTTCATTAATGCAATATATATCATGATTTGCCAGCTGAGCCAACATACTGGAATACTTGCTGAATATAACTAAATATTCATCACATACTGTACCTTTATGCCTTAATGGAATCATCTCACACTGTTAGGTAAAGGATTACATGCTATAAGAAGGGTGAATTAGAAATAGCAATTGGCTAAGTATTTGCCATTTTCATTAACCTAGCACATTTGGTAGAAAATATAGTTGAAAGAGAGCAAAAACATTTCAAGAAATATAAATAAAATTGGAATGTTTTACAGATTTTATGTGTTCAGGAAAGTTTTCTAAGAACTTAGCAGAGGAAAGTAACTTTGGATTTTCCCTTCTGTCAAATTGAAAGATTCTCAATATTTAAATCCTTCGTAGGTTAAGCTCATACTGTTCTCAGGCACTATGGTATGCTATGCACTGGGAAGTTTTTCTGATGGATACATCTAATATGCCAGTAAACTTATTATCCAAACATTGCAATTCACTGGTTGGTATTATTGATGAGCGAGCACTAAAATGCTCGGGTGCTCGTTGTTCGGGTCGAGCAGATTGGAATACTCGGGTACTCAGCCAGAACAACGAGCCCAATGTAAGTCTATGGGAAACCCGAGTATTTTTACCGCGATCCCCCTGGGGGTCCTTTTAAGGTCTAAAAACGTCTGAAAATGATGGAAACACTGCTCAAATAACACAGAAACATCATGGGGATCGCCCCTGGAAGCATTCCTGACTCCTAGTTCACAGCTGTAAACTTTTTTTTCCGAGATTCATGCCATTTTTCCTGGTGCCACCAAAAACACACTAAAATGAAACCAAAACGGATTTTGCTGGGAAATATGTTAAGGTACATCCTTGGCAGGTTAATGGCTTGCCTGTAAGGCCAAATTATTAACCTCAGAACTAAAATTACCTCCCCCACTTAGGTTTAGTATAGACGCAGCGCTTTTGAAGCGTTTTTCAACTTTAACATTGCTTTCAAGCACTACCAATGCGTACACTGGGAAATGTCATTGTAACATTTAACAACCTTAGCTGGCCATGTGGTGTGTGCCCATTTCCCAATTCATGCCCAATTCCTCAAAGTGGATTCCTTTTTTTGCCAAATAAGAGTGCCATCACAGCCCCCCTTGCCCAAAATGCACCTTACAGAGCATGTTCACCCTGGTGATCTAGTGGCAGTTAAAGGACACATTGCCAAAGACAGAATGAAGAAGTAGGCCCAATGTACAGTCATACCCAATTCCCCAATGTGGGGTCCTTTTTTGCAAATTAAAATAGTGCCATCATGGCCCCCTTGCCCAAAATGCACCGTACAGAGCATGTTCACCCTGGGGATCTAGTGGCAGTTAAGGGACTCATTGCAGGACACAGAATGAAGAAGTAGGCCCAATGTAATGTCATGCCCAATTCCCCAATGTGGGGTCTTTTTTTTAGCAAATTAAGATAGTGCCATCATGGCCCCCTTGCCCAAAATGCACCGGCCTATAACAGTACAGAGCACGTTCACCCAGGTTATTTAGTGGCTCTGGATGATGAGGATGAGGATAAGGAGGAGGATAACAACAAACAGACCAAATCTGGAAGCGTATACCCATGTGTGGTTGTGAAGAGGTGCATGAGAATACACCTCCCCAAAAGAGAGAATGTATTTGAGGTTATGTTTCGCTGTTTTCACTTGGTGGTGTACAGAAGTCTTTCCCAATCCAGCCCTTGCTCATTTTTTTAAGAGTCAGCCTGTCAGCATTTTCACTTGACAGGCGGATGTGCTTATATGTTATAATTCCACCAGTGGCACTAAAAACCCGCTCTGAAAGAACGCTAGCAGCAGGGCAGGTCAGGACCTCCAAGGCATAGAGAGCCAGCTCATGCCACGTGTCCAGCTTGGATACCCAAAAATTAAAAGGCACAGAGGAATCACGGAGGACGTTTGTACGATCTGCAAGGTACTCCCTCACTATCTTCCCAAACATTGCACTTCTTGGAAAAGCACCCCTTGCCTCTGTGCCATCACAATGGGAGGGTCTGAGAAAACTGTCCCTGAACTTTGTCATTGTTCCCCTGCCTGAGCTGGATTGTACTTTTGTCTCTCTCACTTGGACTCCTTGGTTGTACAACAAACTCTGACGTCTGCTGCCAGCATTCTCACATGGGAATTTTCTAAGTAATTCCGCTACAAGGGCCCTGTGGTACTGCAACATTTTAGTACACCTCTTTGCCTCTGGTAGAAGAGATTGAAAGTTCTCCTTGTAGCATGGGTCTAGAAGTGTCACCAACCAGTAATGAGTGTCACCCAAAATTTTTATAATGAGAGGGTCACGTGAAACGCAGAGCAACATAAAGTCAGCCTTGCATGCCAGACTGCTAACAGGAAAGACTTCCGTGTCCTCACGAACATGATGACTGACCATGCTGTCCTCCTCGTCCTCCTTCTTCCTGTCCTCAGGCCATTCCCGCTGAACAGATGGTATGACAGCTGTGTTTGCAGTACCATCTATAGCGCATGAAAGTAGCTCCTGTTCTTCTTCCTCATCCTCATTGACTACCAATCCACATTGAGAAGACATGAGGCTGGGCTGAATGTAATCCCCCTGTATGGTTCCTTGCTCCATGTCCTCGTGCTCTGTCTGCAATGCATCCTCTTTAATTGTGAGCAGAGAGGTTTTCAGAATGCTGAGAAGAAGGATGGTGACTAGGGTTGAGCGACTTTTACTTTTATAGGATCGGGTCGGGTTTCACGAAACCCGACTTTTTCAAAAGTCGGTTCGAGTGAAATCGGCCGATCCTATAAAAAAGTCGGGGTCGGGGTCGGCCGAAACTCGAAACCCAATGCAGTGCATTGGGTTTCCAATGGTTCCCAGGGTCTGAAGGAGAGGAAACTCTCCTTCAGGCCCTGCGATCCATATTTAAGTGTAAAATAAAGAATTAAAATAAAAAATATCGCTATACTCACCCTCGGACGCGCCCTGGTACTAACCGGGAACCTTCCTTCCTTCGAATCAGCGCTTGCAGGAACTTGCGGTGACGTCACGGCTTGTGATTGGTCACGCGACCGCCTATGTGACCGCTCGTGCGACCAATCACAAGCCGCGACGTCACCGCAAGGTCCTGCAAGCGCTGATTCTTAGGAAGGAAGGCTGCCGGAAAGAAGCAGGGCGCGTCCGAGGGTGAGTATATACCTAATAGTTTTTTAAAAAATGCCAAATACTGCTGTATATAATTAGAGTAACAGACAGCAAAAAAAGAGGTACACCGGCCTACAATGACCAAACTTGGAGCACGCAGATATATGAGGGCTCTCACGGAAATACCACACGGGTAAATATGTGCCCTTTTTATATTTTTTTATTCTAAATAGTGCTGTGTAAAATTTGAGTAACAGACAGCAAAAAAAGTGGTCCTCTGGCCTACAATGACCAAACTTGGAGCACACAGATATATGAGGGCTGTCACGGAAATACCACACTGGCAATATGTGGACTTGTTATATTTTTTTAAGGCTAAATAGCGCTGTATATAATTTGAGCAACTGACAGCAAAAAAAGTGGTCCTCTGGCCTACAATGACCAAACTTGGAGAAGGCTGATATGATATATGAGGGCTCTCACGGAAATACCACACTGGCAAATATGTGGCCTTTTTATTTTTTTATGCTAAATAGTGTTGTATATAATTTTAGTAACAGACAGCAAAAAAAGTGGTCCTCCGGCCTACAATGACCAAACTTGGAGCAGGAAGATATATGAGGGCTCTCATGGAAATAACACACTGGCAAATATGTGGCCTGTTTTTTTTAAATGCCAAATAGTGCTGCACATAATGTAGGGGTTCCACTCACTCAGCTGCGACGGCTGACACTCAGGAGGCAGGTTCCTTTAAAGTTCACTGGGTTTATTACTCCAAAAACAATATGACAAAACAACAGAAAGCAAATAGCCTTTGGTTCAGGCAAGGAAAAAACAAGTGTCCAGTTCATCCGGCTCAGTCCTGAAGCCGTAACACACTCAGGAGGGTTTCACCTCCACACATATCTACCTGTGTTAAGCATTAGGCTTTCTTTTATATGTCTAACCACACCCAGAACCCATCACATGACCAGACATGTGGTTGTGACATCACCACAGGTCCTGAAACACATATAGGTAGCTATGGTTACATCACAGTAGCAAGCCATCTATAAGGGACATATCTCCCATCGATTAGACATCCTTTAGCCACGCTACATACCTCCCCCCTCTGCCTAAAGCCGTGGGGCTTGGCACTTTCTCCCACTAGACAAGGGATTCTTGACAGGGCATCAGCATTACCGTGCAGCTTTCCGGCCCTATGTTCCACATGGAAACAGAAGTCCTGCAGGGCTAAGAACCAACGGGTGACCCTAGCATTTCTACCCTTCGTTTCCCTCATCCACCTAAGTGGGGCATGGTCGGATATCAGTCTAAATTTATGTCACAGCAAATAGTACCGTAATGTGTCGACTGCCCATTTTATGGCCAAGCACTCCTTTTCAACGACTGAGTAGTTCTTTTCAGACGAGGACAGCTTCCTACTCAGATAGAGAACAGGATGCTCCTCTCCATGTAGTTCTTGGGAAAGGACTGCTCCCACCCCAACATCTGAGGCATCTGTTTGAAGAATAAACTCTTTCTTGAAGTTTGGGGCCATCAGAACGGGTTGCTTACATAAAGCCTCTTTCATTTCTTGGAAGGCTGAATCTGTTTCTTCGGACCACTTAACCATTACTGATTTTGTCCCTTTTAGCAGGTCAGTCAGAGGCGCCGCCATTGTGGCGAAGTTTGGGATGAACCTCCTGTAATATCCCACGATTCCCAGGAAGGCTTTAACTTGCTTCTTGGAAACTGGTTTTGGCCATGTTTGAATTGCCTCCACTTTACTGATTTGGGGTTTTATTTCTCCATGACCCACTATGTATCCAAGGTACTTAGCTTCTTCTTTACCCAATGCACACTTCTTCGGGTTTATTGTAAATCCGGCCTCTCTTATAGCATCAAACACCGCTTGGACTTTCTCCAGATGACTCTCCCAGTCCGGGCTAAAGATGACGATATCATCTAGGTACGCAGCAGCGTATGCCTTGTGGGGTGCAAGGACTCTATCCATAGCCCTTTGGAAGGTGGCCGGAGCTCCCTGTAGGCCAAATGGCATCCGGACATACTGGAAGCACCCATCTGGTGTAGAAAACGCCGTCTTCTCCTTGGCTTCCTGTGCCATGGGGATCTGCCAATACCCCTTCGTCAAATCCAAGGTGGTTATATACCTGGCGGGCCCAAGCCTTTCGATGAGCTCATCAATGCGGGGCATGGGATATGCGTCGAACTTAGAGACCTCATTCAACTTCCTATAGTCGTTGCAAAATCTCCACTCCCCATCAGGTTTTGGGACCAGGACAATTGGGCTCGACCAACCGCTCTTGGATTCCTCAATGACTCCAAGCTTCAACATACGCTCCACTTCCTTGGAGACTATTTCTCGACGGGCCTCAGGAATTCTATAGGGCTTCACGTTCACGCGCACATGGGGCTCTGTCAGGACCTCATGCTCTATGACCTTCGTGTACCCAGGCAACGCGGAAAACAGGTCCCTGTTTTTCTGGAGTAACTCCCGGCATTGCTGTTTCTGGGACTCCGATAGCGTCTCCGCTATAGTAACCGCTCCAACCTCATCTTCTGGGTTGCTTAACAACGATGGAGTTACTGTCGGCTCTCTATCTTGCCACGGCTTGATAAGGTTGACATGGTATACTTGGAATGGTTTCCGTCTTCCTGGTTGGTGAATTTTATAGTTTACTTCACCAAGTTTCTCGACAACCTCATATGGCCCTTGCCATTTGGCCAAGAACTTGCTTTCCACTGTCGGAACTAACACAAGAACTCGGTCTCCCGGATTGAATTGCCTCACTCTTGCAGACCGGTTGTAGACCCTGGCCTGAGCTTCTTGTGCTTGGAGAAGGTGTTCTTTCACGATAGGCATCACCTTTGCAATCCTCTGCTGCATCAGGGCCACATGCTCAATGACGCTTCTGTGGGGCGTGACTTCGGCTTCCCAGGTTTCCTTGGCTATATCCAGGAGTCCTCGTGGATGTCGGCCATACAGAAGCTCAAACGGTGAGAAACCTGTGGAGGCCTGTGGAACTTCACGAATGGAAAACATCAAATAGGGTAAGAGACAATCCCAGTCTCTACCGTCTTTTTCTATAGCTTTTCTCAGCATGCTCTTCAGTGTCTTGTTAAATCTCTCAACAAGGCCATCTGACTGGGGATGGTACACCGAGGTCCTCAACTGGGAGATTTTCAGGGCTTTGCATAGTTCCCTCATCACCTTGCTCATGAAAGGTGTCCCCTGGTCAGTCAGGATCTCCTTCGGCAGACCTGTCCGGGAAAAGACATGGACCAACTCGCGAGCTATACTCTTTGAAGAAGAATTTCTCAAGGGAATTGCCTCAGGATAGCGTGTGGCATAGTCCAGGATGACTAATATATACTGATGGCCCCGGGCTGATTTAACTAAGGGACCGACCAAGTCCATGGCAATTCTCTCGAATGGCACCTCAATAATGGGCAGTGACACAAGGGGGTTTCGGAAATGAGGAGTGGGAGCAGTTAGCTGACATGTAGGGCAGGACCTGCAATAGTTCACTATTTCCCGGTGGCACCCAGGCCAATAGAACCTCTGCACAACCCGTTCCTGCGTTTTTTCCACCCCTAGGTGTCCACCCAAGATGTGTGAATGGGCCATGTCCAACACCTTCCGTCTATATGGACCCGGCACTACCAACTGCTCTACCAACTCCTCCCTTATTTTCGTGACCCGGTACAACAACTCCCTGCTCATTAGAAAATGGGGAAATCTTGTGTCTGCCCCCGGCTCCTGTACCACCCCGTCAATAACTGTGACATTATTAAAGGCTTCCCTCAGAGTGGGGTCCCTATGTTGGGCAGTCCCAAAATTTTCACCGGATACCTCTAACTCCAGAATGTCAGATGCAGGGGACACTTCCTCCTCATCTCCAGCCAGGACACAAAAAGGAAACCTGTCTGACTCTGGGTGTGGCACCACCCTTCCAGGGTTCACTGGTTCCCTACTCTTGCTAGGGAGCTCAGAACCTTTCCCCCACAAATCCCAAAACAAACAGAAATCCCGGCCAATAATTATAGGGTGCAACAAGTCCTGAACGACGCCGACTATGTGGGACTCCGTGCCACATGTCGTTTCAATGTTCACACTGGCCACAGGGTAGTCCTTTGCATCACCATGTATGCACCGCACTCCGACCTTCTTTCCCGGGAGCAGGTGGAGAGGAAAAGTGGCCCTCACCAGGGTCACTAGGCTCCCCGAGTCTAACAGTGCCGTTACTGCTCGACCGTTCACCTTTACGGGACACGCTTGAGGTCCCTCATTGGGCGGAGAGTTCACACTGCAGGCTGGATACGCATAGTATGAACAACGGCGTCCCATGCTACAGTCCATCTGCTCAGTGGTCTGGGAACATCGGGCAGCTATATGTCCTGGCTTGTGGCACCTCCAACAAACAATATCACCCGTAGGGACCTTGGGCACCACCTCCCCCGCCCTTGGTGACCTTGGACGCGCCACCCCTTTTTGGGGCTCAGCTTCCTTCTGGGACCCCCAGTATGGCATGGGCTGCCTACTGAAGGAGCCTTCCAACCCTTGGTATCTCTCAACCAGTCCGATCAGCTCGTCGGCATTCTGGGGATCACCCTGGGCAACCCAAGTCTGTATAGGCCTCGGGAGGGAATGGACAAACCGATCCATCATCACCCGTTCTACCATTTGAGCAGGCGTAGATGACTCTGGCTGCAGCCATTTCTGGACCAGGTGCAACAGATCAAACATTTGGGAACGAGGTGGTTTGTCCCGGTGATAGCCCCAGGAGTGAACTCGCTGTGCCCTGACAGTCAGTGTCACCCCCAAACGTGCGAGAATCTCGGCTTTCAATTTGTGATACTCTTTGGCATCCTGCAAGGTCAAATCATAGTACGCCTTCTGGGGTACTCCTGTCAGGTATGGCGCAAGTACCTCTGCCCACTGCTCTGGCGGAAGTTTTTCCCCCTCAGCGACCCTCTCAAACACCGTCAGGAAGGCCTCAACATCATCCCCGGGAGTCATTTTCTGCAATGCGCGTCTTACCGTCTTTCGGACGTGGGTGTCATCAGCCAAACCTGGGGTTGGGGCGCTCGCCTTGCCCTGGATGGCGGTTGCCAGAAGCTGCATCTGCTGCTGGCTCTGTTGTAACTGCTGCCGTTGCTCCTGCTGGCTCTGTTGTATCTGCTGCATCAACAGCCTGTTGGTCTCTTGCTGCCTTTGCTCCTGCTGGACCAAGTGTTTCAGCAAGTCCTCCATTTTCTCCGGCAATGCTTGCTGGCTTGCAACAGCCTTGACCCAGGACATTCAAAAATAAACTCACTTCTCCGCTGGGAACGCTGCTCGCATGTCTACCACCAATTGTAGGGGTTCCACTCACTCAGCTGTGACGGCTGACACTCAGGAGGCAGGTTCCTTTAAAGTTCACTGGGTTTATTACTCCATAAACCATATGACAAAACAACAGAAAGCAAATAGCCTTTGGTTCAGGCAAAGAAAAAACAAGTGTCCAGTTCATCCGGCTCAGTCCTGAAGCCGTAACACACTCAGGAGGGTTTCACCTCCACACATATCTACCTGTGTTAAGCATTAGGCTTTCTTTTATATGTCTAACCACACCCAGAACCCATCACATGACCAGACATGTGGTTGTGACATCACCACAGGTCCTGAAACACATATAGGTAGCTATGGTTACATCACAGTAGCAAGCCATCTATAAGGGACATATCTCCCATCGATTAGACATCCTTTAGCCACGCTACAATAATTAGAGTAACAGACAGCAAGAAAGGTGGTCCTCTGCCCTACAATGCCCAAACTTGGAGCACACATATACATGAGGGATGTCATGGAAATACCACACTGGCAAATATGTGGCCTTTTTATATTTTTTTAGGCTAAATAATGCTGTATATAATTTGAGCAACAGACAGAAAAAAGTGGTCCTCCGGCCTACAATGACCAAACTTGGAGCACGCAGATATTTGAGGGCTGTCACGGAAATGCCACACTGGCAAATATATGGCCTGTTTTTTTTTTAAATGCCAAATAGCGCTGTATATAATTAGATTAACAGGAAGCAAAAGCAGTTGCAAAACGGCCTAAAATGCAAAAACTTGGAGCACACAGAAATATGAGGCCTTTTTTGGTGAATTTAAAACACCAAAAAAAAAAAAAGTGGCACAAGGCTAGCACACACAACTATGCTACGTATGCCTAACAAACTATGATTTTTAAACAGGTCTCAGTCTGACAGAACACACTGTATATTTTTTTTTGTGAATTTTTGGGAAAAAAATGCAACTAGGTATATAGTAAAGAAGCTGCAGCAGCACCAGACAGTTATGGAGCTTTGGGAGGGATGCAGTGGTTTCTCAGGAGTTGCGGATTTAAGAGTTGCAGACCTACACTACCTGTAAAAAACATCGATTCTGACCCTATCTCGGCAGCAGCTCTACTTACTCTCACTGAATCTGGAGCAGAAAGCGGCGAGCAGGGCGGCGCCAGGTCTCTTATACTCGGGATGATGCTGTGCGGCCAAGCCAATCACTGCATGACCACGACAAAGATGGCTGCGGCGTTTCATGGCCTGGCAGACAATCCCTGCATCGTGACTGGGTCTCAAAAGTCTGCCAAAAATGCTGGGTGGAGACACCAGTTACTGCCGAATAATCCCAGAAATGCTCGGTGCTCGCCGAGTACACCGAGCATAGTGATACTCGGGTGATTAACGAGTAGTGGCGAGCACGTTCGCTCATCACTAGTTGGTATACATAGCAGCAGCTTTTCTATGGTGCACTATTGAATGGCATCCAGTTGCCTTTAAAATAATAAATTTATGTAGTTACTCAGTATACCAGGAAAACTGAGTGATTCTGGAGCAGTAATTATGATGTAATCTGTGACCAGTACTGCCAAATAGGTATATTAGTTGCTTGTAATTAAAGGGTACCTGTCACCAGAAAAACGCTATTAACCTGCAGATGTGGGGGTAATCTGCTGGTTAATAGTGTTACTACTTATAAAGAAGACTTTTGCCACCAAATAAAAATTGATTTTAAACAACTGTGTTTATTCAATCAGCCCATATGAGACAGATTTATATACCAGGGTTTCGGCCCCTCAGGCCTTTATCAAGGATATCTGTACAAAATATAGAAACATTTATTATACTAGAAATAAAAATATTAAATGCTAACTTGTCTCTAAAATAAAAATAAATGGTATGTAAATATATAACATTTCAATACACATAAACCCTGTTTCTTGTTCATAGACAGTTCAACAATCAGCTGCTTCATTTCAAGAGACTATTCCCTGTAACATAAGAGAAAATGCCTTGAGTAATGTACTCACAAAGTCAAATAACATGCAGTTCAGGTCAGGTGGACCACAAATACAGTGCTTTGCGAAAGTATTCGTCCCCCTGGAACTTTTCAACCTTTTCCCACACATTAGGGGACAGTACAAAGACCTTTCTGATGATCTTTTTAATCATAGACCTGAAACCGGGACAAGGGGGCATCCTCTGCGTTTGGAGGAAAAAAGGTTTAAGCATAATAACAGACGCGGATTCTTTACTGTAAGAGCAGTGAGACTATGGAACTCTCTGCCGTATGATGTTGTAATGAGTGATTCATTACTTAAATTTAAGAGGGGACTGGATACCTTTCTGGAAAAGTATAATGTTACAGGGTACATACACTAGATTCCTTCATAGGGTGTTGATCCAGGGAACTAGTCTGATTGCCGTATGTGGAGTCGGGAAGGAATTTTTTTCCCCAATGTGGAGCTTACTCTTGCCACATGGTTTTTTTTGCCTTCCTCTGGATCAACATGTTAGGGCATGTTAGGTTAGGCTATGGGTTGAACTAGATGGACTTATAGTCTTCCTTCAACCTTAATAACTATGTAACTATGTAACTATGTAACACATCATGCTTCAAACATAAAGATACCAAATACACATCATGCTTCAAACAAAGATACCAAAGGTAAATTTTTGGTGAAGCATCAACAACAACTGGAACACAATTGTGAAGTTGAACGAAATGTATTGGTTATTTTAAATTTTTGTGGAAATTAAAAAACTGAAAAGTGTGGCCTGCAATATTATTCGACCCCTTTACTTTCAGTGCCGCAAACTCACTCCAGAAGTACATTGTGGATCTCTGAATGATCCAATGTTGTCCCAAATGCATAATGATGATAAATATAATCCACCTGTGTGTAATCAAGTCTCTGTATAAATGCACCTGCTCTGTTATAGTCTCAGGGTTCTGTTTGAAGCACAGAGAGCATCATGAAGACCAAGGAACACAACAGGCAGGTCCGTGATACTGTTGTGGAGAAGTTTAAAGCCGGATTTGGATACAAAATGATTTCCAAAACTTTAAACATCACAAGAAACACTGTGTGTTAGGGTTGGCGGAACGCACCGAATATATTTATTAAATAAGATAGGTGCGTTCGCAACCCGGGATCCACCGTGCAGGAAAGAACCTGCTGCTAAGCAAGGCGGCGAAGCAAATTAGTATAAACAAACTCTGTTACTTCACAGAGCCCAAAGTAAAGAGAATGCTGTGCCCTGTTTAGCTCACAGGGAACACAGCTACTGTGTAGAGCCGACAGTGGTCATGCAGTCCAACCAACACGCAGCTCCTCTCCGGTGGAGCCGGAATTCTAATGGCTATTAGCCAGCAATGACTGCATACACAAAACTCCTCGCCGGAGGTGCCAGCATTCTAGGGGATTATTTCAGCCGGGTCCCTGACCACACACATGACCACACTGGCGCTGAGCTCGTACATATTTTACACTAGCGCATGGCCGTGCGGTCATGAGAACCTTTTATAGCTGTAGCACCTACAGGACCTTCCAAAAAGGACCAATGGAAGGCTGCCACAGAACTTGATCAGGTACAGGACCTTCCTGGAGGACCAATGGAAGTTGCTGCAGTATCTGAGCATGTGACCCTTGATCTCCACTGAGAGATCTTACCCTGGGCATGCTCAGTGTGTGCAAAGCAGGACAAAGTCCCAGAAAAGCCTGCTCGCCGCAGACCAGTGCAGGGTACAATAGCAGAGCCTGGAGAGGCAGCAGTAACCCTTTTACACAGTATCAGATTCAGTGAGATGCTTGGACCGACGTCTCCGCTGAGCAGGCTCCACTGCGGCCGATGCAGAATGGGAGACCACAGCAGACATGGTTCGAGATTCCCCCTGTGCAGGGACAGGAACTCGACTCCTAACACTGTGCAAGCGATCATATTGAAATGGAAGAAATATCATACCACCCAAGACCCAGTTGTCCCTCTAAACTTTCATCTCAAACACGGAGAAGACTAATCAGAGATGTAGCCAAGAAGCTCATGATCACTCTGGATGAACTGCAGAGATCTACAGCTGAGGTGGGACAGTCGGTCCATAGGGCAACAATTAGTCATACACTGCATGAATCTGGCCTTTATGGAAGAATGGCAAGGAGAAAGCCATTTCTCAAAGATAACCATAAAAAGTGTCAAATAAAGTTTGCAGCAAGCCACACCAAACATGTGGAAGACGGTGCTCTGGTCAAATGAAACCAAAATCTAACTATTTGGCAGCAATGCCAAACGATATGTTTGGCGTAAAGGCAACACAGCTCCCCACCCTGAACACACCTTCCCCACTGTGAAACATGGTGGTGGCAGCATCATGGTTTGGGCCTGCTTTTCTTCAGCAGGGACAGGGAAGATGGCTAAAATTGATGGGAAGATGGATGGAGCCAAATACAGGAACATTCTTGAAGAAAACCTGTTGGAGTCTGCAAAAGACCTGATACTGGGAAGGAGATTTGTCTTCCAACAAGACAATGATCCCAAAGATAAAGCAAAATCTACAGTGGAATGGTTCACAAATAAACATATCCAGGTGTTAGAATTGCCAAGTCAAAGTCCAGACCTCAATCCAATTGAGAATCTGTGGAAACAGTTGAAAACTGCTGTTCACAAACGATCTCCATCAAACCTAACTGAGCTCGAGCTGTTTGCCACGGAAGAATGGGCAAGAATTTCAGTCTCTCGATATACAAAACTGATAGAGACATACTCCAAGCGACTTGCAGCTGTAATCGCAGCAAAAGGTGGCGCAACAAAGTATTAAGTTAAAGGGGCCGAATAATATTGCACGCCCTACTTTTCAGTTTTTGAATTTCCACAAAAATTTAAAATAACCAATAAATTTCATTCAACTTCAGAATTGTGTTTCACTTGTTGATTCTTCACCAAAATTTACATTTGGTATCTTTATGTTTGAAGCATGATATGTGGAAAAATGTTGAAAAGTTCCAGGGGGCCGAATACTTTTGCAAGGCACTGTATCTGGTTGAGCATATGTCTCAGTTTTAGGGTGAACCAAAAAGGTATAAGAGAAATGAAGGTATATGCAAAATAAAAGATAACCACAAAGACTATAGATGATAAATAGACCAAAAAGTGATTACCTGTTCAGGTTCTCATCAGCTGATAGGATATATGTCTTGCACCATGTAGGAAAGGCTAAGGGCAACACAAATGGATAAGGGAAAGGGAACATAACACTAGGCAATGGGGGAATGGGACAACTAGGCAGATTTAGCATCACTCTGTCTGCCCTATCGTCCCTATATAGGTTCCGAACCAATCGGTGAACAGGATACCTAATCCCTGCCTGACCCTGGCGATAAGCCCTGTACCAGGTAGGACAGGATATGAGCTAATCATTCCCCACTGCCACTAAGACAGATGGGATATACAAACAAGGGGAAACACTTAGCTTGAGTAGACTCAGAGAGAACACCAGAGAGGAAGATAGCCCACTGTTATAGCTCCAAGCCACAACAAGGAACTGGAAATAAAAATATCAACTGTGACTTCCAGCAACATGCTGGGAGTTGTATAGACCCCGGTCCAGATGTCAACTAGAGCCGGGGGAGGTTGCCACTGGGTCCTTAAGTCAGAAGGACCAGGAAGAAGTCTGCAAAGCCATCTGCTGAGACCTTCTGCAGTCAGATGCAGAGCGATGGTCTGCAGCCTCTGGCACACTCATGACAGTACCCCCCTTCTACAAGTGGCCTCAGGACACTTAGGACCAGGTTTCTCAGGATAAGAGGTATGGAACAAACAAACCAACCTCGGGGCATTCACCTATGATACAGAAACCCACATCCTTTCATCTGGACCATAACCCCTCCAGTGCACCAAGTATTGTAGAGAATGACGTTGGAGTCAAAAATCTACAGTCCTCAAAATTTGAAACTCTAGGTTTCAATCAGCAATTATTGGGGGAGGTGGTAGGGTTGGGGTGATGAAGGGGTTACACATTTCTCTTGAGCAAAAACCTGTGAAAAGTGTTGTAGATCTTAAGAGCCTGAGGTAGCTCAAGATGAAATGCTGCTGGAGAAATTATGTTAGTTATCTCATAGGGACCGTCACCAAATTAATCTAGGTGCCAACTTCCAGGAAGGAACCCTGAACCTGAAATTCCTGGTAGACAACCACACCGAATCATACCGTGACAGGAGTTCTGTGAAAATATATTTGCAAATTCAGTAAACGAAAAACCACAAAGGTTAACAGTCACTAAGAAAAAACGAGTTGAACAGTAGTTGTAGATAGTTACCTGTCCTGTTATCCATCAGAAGTGTGGTGTGTCACTGCATCCTATTGTGTGTCTCAAGAAGCAGAAAATAGGATTTTAATAGAAAGAAGGGGCGGGGGAGTAGGCGCATCAACCATCAAAATCAGCTGTGTGATACTGATGTGTGCAATGCCCAATCCGCGTGCATGAAGGAGCTGATTTCTGGAGCTCCATCACTCACACGTATATGGTGGCTGTAACTGCCCCCGGCCCTGACTGACACTGGTTCTGCATTGCTGCCAGTTGTTAGTCAATGCCAGGTGTGCAGTAACAGCTGCTGCTCTGTACTTTCAGAGCGGTGACTGAACTGGTGTCAGCACCTCGCCTGTGACTGAATCCGGAACGCTCCCAGAGGGAATAAAGTTATTTTTTTCCAGGCAGCATTCAGCTAAGTGTGGGCACTGGGCAGTTTAATAATGCTATTAACACCATATCTGAGGGTTAATATTATTTTTTTTCTGCTGACAGGTTGCCTTTAAATCATTATTTAATAGTGGTTTGAAGAACCCTGCATATGTCCCACAGCGTAACTGTTTATTTATTATATAACTTGCAAATTACAAAATTGTTGACATTAGTAACCATTCACAGTGCTTTCATTTTTCCATGAAGATTTAGAAATAGAAGCTGAGATCTGAATGAACAATTAGTTTCAAGACAATTTCTATGTAAGACCATTTTTTATACATTTTTCCCATTTTGATAAAATAATATTAATAATAATAATTGTATTAACCCCTTTACTCCCAAGGGTGGTTTGCACGTTAATGACCAGGCCAATTTTTACAATTCTGACCACTGTCCCTTTATGAGGTTATAACTCTGGAACGCTTCAACAGATCCTGGTGATTCTGACAATGTTTTCTCACGACATATTGTACTTCATGATAGTGGTAAAATTTCTTTGATATTACCTGCGTTTATTTGTGGAAAAAAAACAGAAATTTTGCAAAAGTTTTGAAAATTTCACAATTTTCCAAATTTTTATTTTTATGCAATTAAATCACAGAGTATTGTCACATAACATACTTAGCAAGTAACATTTCCCACATGTCTACTTTACATAAGCACAATTTTGGCACCAAAATTTTTTTTTGTTAGGGAGTTATAAGGGTTTAAAGTTGACCAGCAATTTCTTATTTTTACAACACCATTTTTTTTAGGGACCACATCTCATTTGAAGGGGTCTATATGATAGAAAATAACCAAGTGTGACACAATTCTAAAAACTGCACTAAGGTGCTCAAAACCATATTCAAGAAGTTTATTAACCCTTCAGGTGTTTCACAGGAATTTTTGGAATGTTTAAATAAAAATGAACATTTAACTTTTTTTCACCAAAAAATTATTTCAGCTCCAATTTGTTTTATTTTACCAAGGGTAACAGGAGAAAATGAACCTCAAAAATTGTTGTACAATTTATCTTGAGTACGCTGATACCCCATATGTGTGGGTAAACCACTGTTTGGGCGCATGGCAGAGCTCGGAAGGGAAGGAACGCCATTTGACTTTTCAATGCAAAATTGACTGGAATTGAGATGGGATGCCATGTTGCATTTAGAGAGCCACTGATGTGCCTAAACATTGAAACCCCCCCACAAGTGACACCATTTTGGAAAGTAGACCCCCTAAGGAACTCATCTAGATGTGTTGTGAGAGCTTTGAACCCCCAAGTGTTTCACTACAGTTTATAACGCAGAGCCGTGAAAATAAAAATTCTTGTTTTTCCCACAAAAATTATTTTTTTGCCCCCAGTTTTGTATTTTCTCAAGGGTAACAGGAGAAATTGGACCCAAAAGTTGTTGTTCAATTTGTCCTGAGTACGCTGATACCCCACATGTGGGGGGGAACCACTGTTTGGGTGCATGGGAGGGCTCGGAAGGGAAGGAGCGCCATTTGGAATGCAGACTTAGATGGAATGGTCTGCAGGCGTCACATTGCGTTTGCAGAGCCCCTAATGCACCTAAACAGTACAAACCCCCCTCAAGTGACCCCATATTGGAAAATAGACCCCCAAGGAACTTATCTAGATGTGTTGTGAGAACTTTGAACCCCCAAGTGTTTTACTACAGTTTATAACGCAGAGCCGTGAAAATAAAAAATCCTTTTTTTCCACAAAAATTATTTTTTAGCCCCCAGTTTTGTATTTTCCCAAGGGTAACAGGAAAAATTGGACGCACAAAAGTTGTTGTCCAATGTGTCCTGAGTACGCTGATACCCTATATGTTGGGGTAAACCCCTGTTTGGGCACACGGGAAAGCTCGGAAGGGAAGGAGCACTGTTTTACGTTTTCAACGCAGAATTGGCTGGAATTGAGATCGGACACCATGTCGCGTTTGGAGAGCCCCTGATGTGCCTAAACAGTGGAAACCCCCCAAATAAAACTGAAACCCTAATCCAAACACACCCCTAACCCTAATCTCAACGGTAACCCTAACCACACCCCTAACCCTGAAACACCCCTAACCCTAATCCCAACCCTATTCCCAACCATAAATGTAATCCAAACCCTAACTTTAGCCCCAACCCTAACCCTAACTTTAGCCCCAACCCTAACTGTAGCCTTAACCCTAACCCTAGCCCTAACCCTAGCGTTAACCCTAGCCCTAACCCTAACCCTTGCCGTAACCTTAACCCTAATGGGAAAATGGAAATAAATACATTTTTTTAATTTTTTTATTTTTCCCTGACTAAGGGGGTGATGAAGGGGGGTTTGATTTACTTTTATAGCGGTTTTTTTTGCGGATTTTTATGATTGGCAGCCATCACACACTGAAAGACGCTTTTTATTGCAAAAAATATTTTTTTTGTTACCACATTTTGAGAGCTATAATTTTTCCATATTTGGGTCCACAGAGTCATGTGAGGTCTTGTTTTTTGTGGGACGAGTTGATGTTTTTATTGGTAACATTTTCGGGCAAGTGACATTTTTTGATCGCTTTTTATTCTGATTTTTGTGAGGCAGAATGACCAAAAACCAGCTATTTATGAAATTCTTTTGGGGGAGGCGTTTATACCATTACGCATCTGGTAAAATGGATAAAGCAGTTTTATTTTTCGTGTCAGCACGATTACATCGATACCTCATTTATATCATTTTTTATGTTTTGGCGCTTTTATACGATAAAAACTATTTTATGGAAAAAATAATTTTTTTTGCATCGCTTTATTCTGAGGACTATAACTTTTTTATATTTTCTTTGATGACGCTGTAGCGGTTTGTTTTTTGCGGGACAAGATGACGTTTTCAGCGGTACCATGGTTATTTATATCCATCTTTTTGATTGCGTGTTATTCCACTTTTTGTTTGGTTGTATGATAATAAAGCGTTGTTTTTTGCCTCTTTTTCTTTTTTTTTTACAGTGTTCACTGAGGGAGTTAACTAGTGGGACAGTTTTATAGGTCGGGTCGTTATGGACGCAGCGATACTAAATATGTACTTTTATTGTTTTTTTAATTTAGATAAAGAAATGTATTTATATCGCGTTGCTCCGGGGGTCTCAGGGAAGGACGCAGGGAGACTCCTCCCTGCGCGATGCTTCCCTATACCGCCGGAACACTGCGATCATGTTTGATCGCAGTGTTCTTGGGGTTATTGTGTGACGGGGGAGGTCCGTGACCACTCCTGGCACGTAGTGCCGGATGTCAGCTGCGATAGTCAGCTGACACCTGGCCGCGATCAGCCGCGCTCACGGGGGAGCATATGACATACTATCCCGTCGGTGGTCATACGGCCCCACCCCACCTCGACGGGATAGTACGTCTAATGTCAGAAAGGGATTAATATAGCGCCAACATATTCCGCAGTGCTTTACAAATTATAGAGGGGATTTGTACAGACAATAGACATTACAGCATAATAAAAATCACAGTTCAAAATAGATACCAAGAGGAGTGAGGGCTCTGCTGGCAAGGTTACAATCTATAGGTAAAAGGATTGTCCTGTCAAAATACTGTATATTAATGATCTCTCCTTAGGAAAGATCATTAATATTAGAATTAACATTTGTCAAGCCCACCAATTAGCTGTTGTTAGCTCCTGTGTAACACAGATTTAAATACATTGAATGGAGCTGCATCACTGCTGGGTACTACAGAACAACTCTTATTCAAAAGAATAGAGAAAATGAGTTGTTCTATAGTACCTTGCAGCTGCTACGACAAATTGAATGGAAATGTACAGCGCTGCTCTGTTCAATGTGTATACATTTGGTTGCCACCAGAGCCTATAACATCTGTTCCCAGGGGTGCCTTGTATCAGACCTCCTCTAGTCAGACATTGATGACCTATCCTGAGGAATGGCAAATAGATAAATGGCTGCAATCAATTGTACTAAAGCAAATAGATGTGTGATACATGAAATGTGATTAGCATAATGGCTTGTGAAATCTCTGAAAAAATACATGAGATGCTTAGCACAAAATTTGGCCAAAAAATGTGAGCCCATCCATCAACATCAAGGTAATCTCATGAACCGCATGGGTCCCTGACTTAACTGCCTAGTGTGAACACTTACCTCTGGCTTATGTCATGGTAAAGCTTGTATTTATAGGAAGGTCAGAACCAAATGTGTTACATCTAAACACATTTGGTTCCGACCTTCCTATAAATACAGGCTTTACCTTGACATTAGCCAGAGGTAAGTGTTCACACTAGGCAGTTGGTTAGGGACCCATCCGATTCATGAGATTACCTTGACGTTGGTGGATGGGCTCACATTGTTTGGCCAAATTTTGTGCTAAGTATTGCATGTGTTTTTTCATAGTTTTCACAAGCCACTATGCTATTCACATTTCAAGTATCACACAACCATTTGCTTTAGTACAATTGAGTGCAGCCATTTATCTATTTGCTATGTAAGTTATTTTTGGTTAAGCACCAGTTCAGACTAGTTCTTTGTTCAGTCAGTTTACCATTACTTGCTATATCCTGATGAATGGTCATGAATATCTTGTGACCAAACAACTCTTTTAAGATTATACTACAAATCTCTATTTACACTAGCATCATGGCTTACCTTTGTAATGAATTAAAGATTTATTTTGCATTGGTACTCAATGAATTATGATAGATCCTTTTGATAAAAGTTGGCTAAGCCAGCTGATTGTTGGGGGATCATCTGAATAACTAATGTCTTTGGGGGCCTCCTGATCCTCATCCATAATACACTGACTGTTCAGATTTAATTGCCCAAACCTTTTGTTTTTCAGGCATACTCCACTCTCCTGGTAGGACACATGAATGCTTAGCCAAGTATTCACATGTTTGAGGAATTCTGGATAAATAACTGTCAGCAAAATTAACATTTGGTCAACTGTTTTGTGAGGCATGTGTTCCAATTTTATTAGGCTAATAAATTAAAAATTCTATCAAACAATTGTTTGTATGCAAGGTGTGGAAATTTGTTTTCCAATCTGAAATTCTTTTAGACTGGGCATATGAATAGTTTTCACTGTGGTTTTACTTTAACTTTCAGCAAACAACTGACTTCAAGGATATTGTTTTCTTGTGCATGCACTGTTAATTAATATTTCTTGGATCCTTGTGACAATCACATGGTAAATTCCAAACTGTTCAACCTTGTCTTTGTCTTTGCTTTGCAGCTAAGTTATTTTTCAGTACTTCTTAGGATACGGTATATTGGAAGCATTGGTCAATGACATGCAATGTTGGTTATTCCAAAGCTTAACTAAATACGATGTTATTATCACAGTTACATGTTTTGGAAATGCAGAACATATTAATTATTGTACTCTCTGAATTCCTTAAAAGAATAAGATACATAAAGATTTCTGATATAGCACCTTTTTTTAATTTCTGTTGCTTTTGTAACACTTTATAAATACCCTGGTTTAGGGAAAGAGGAAAAAGAAACAAGTGCCGCGCTTCCTCTAAGCGTAATACGTTTTTACCAACAGTTAAAAAAAATTATTTTAATTGTGGTTATGCTCACCTTTTATCGGTAAGAAATGCATGTTGAGATTCTCCAGGAATCAATTCTTTAGACAACTCTTCTCCGTATGTTGTATAATCCAATAAGGTGTGCAGCTCACTTTGGAGAACTTAGTGTTGATCCTGCTTCGGATCCACATAGGTGGCGACTTCAAAGGAAAAATAAACTCCAAGCAAATGTGGCGCTAAGCACCTATGGATTTTTCGAATGCATCCACGTTGTAGCCGCTGGCGTCCTGTGTCGCCAGAGAGAGCGCGCTTTTGTAACACTGAAGTATTTTGTAGCTCCTTGCAGAGATTACCATCTCAGTTACTGTCCCCAATGGGACTTACAATCTAATTTATGTAGCTCACACATGTTTGCTAGAGATAATTTTCTGCAAACCTATCAGTATGTTTTTAAGTGTAGGAGTAAAGCAAAATTACTCTTAGGAAACCCAAGCAACCACAGAAAACATGCAAACTTACTGCTGCTATTATCCTTGGTTGAATGGAACTTTGGGGCTGCTGCTAACCACTGAGCCACCATGCATCTTACAGCTACTTTATTCAGACATAATTCCGACATTCTCTTTACTTATTCTAATACAGGAAAGATATATATCTTGGTACCGTGTTAGCCAGTAGATAGAAAAATATTTTGAATTGAGAGTCCTCAGTGGTTGATACCTTTTAATGGCTAACTGAAAAGATGGTAACAAATTGCAAGCTTTCGAGACTACACAGGTCTCTTCATCAGGCAAAGACTATGAGGGGTCATCACAACAGAGACCCTAATCAGAGGACAATAAAACATTCCTTATCTAAGAACTGGCCCAATATTTATGGACATAACTGTTTATCACTCATGGTAATTCTGCTTCATGTCACCTGTCTTATCCATGGGTTTCCCCATTTTTTTTTCTGTGCTATGTTGTGCATAAATATGTGATTCTTCAGAACTTCTTTTAGTCTTTGCCTGATGAAGAGACCTGTGTAGTCTCGAAAGCTTGCAATTTGTTACCATCTTTTCAGTTAGCTATTAAAAGGTATCAGCCACTGAGGACTCTCAATTCTAAAATTTTTTCTTATTCTAATAATCACTGTTACCCAACTGAACCAATCTTTTTTATTATAAGATAAAATGAAGACCATCCACGTCAAGTTGATCATATACTTTAGATTTATTTTGGCAGATTCTACCAGCGTTAGCAACTTAATGTTTGTAGGGCCACATCGGACATTCCCTTGGCATTTGTTTTTAGAAAAGTTAAATATCTGACTATTAGGATTATTTTAACTAATCGGCTATTTTTTTCTCCGGAGATAAGCAGTGTAAGTGGAGAAATTGCAGGGAGATAGGAGTTAGCCACTGAAACACTCAGTTGGCAGTGACTTATATACTCAAAAGCAAAAGAATGAGTAGTTGAAATGCAACTGCTGAATCTTTCTTGACATCCACTATCAGGGTATAGTTGTGAGGTTCACATTGGATGGATGCTCACAGTTGTCAAATTGAGGAGATTCTGCTGACATGCTGTATAATACACAAGGCCAGCTTGAGGCTATCCAAAGATGTCATACAGTCCATTGCACTATGTTATTAAAGGGGATGTCCACAAGTATTGTTTCTAAATATGGGCATTGGAAACCCTGCAAGAGCCTCGTGCTATGGTGCCAGAAGAATAGCAGTGGATTAATAGATGGTAAGCCTGTTCATTTACTGGATCAACATGCTGGGTTCATTTAAAAAATACATTTTTTTTAATAATTCAGTTGCGGAAATTCTCTTTAAATGTCTATAGCTAGCTTAGCCTACCTTATTAAGACAAAAAATATACATTTTTTAACCCCTTTCTGGCCTCGGACGGGATAGTACGTCCGAGGTCAGAACCCCCGCTTTGATGGGGGCTCCGGCGGTGAGCCCGAATCAAAGCCGGGACATGTCAGCTGTTTTGTACAGCTGACATGTGCCCGCAACAATAGTGGCGAGTGAAATCGCGATTCACCTGCCGCTATTAACTAGTTAAATGCCGCTGTCAAATCAAACGCTGACAGTGGCATTTAACCGGCGCTTCTGGCCGGGCGGCTGGAAATGAACACATCGCTGACCCCTGTCACATGATCGGGGGTCAGCGACGCTTCTGCAGAGTAACCATAGAGGTCCTTGAGACCTCTATGGTTACTGATCCCAGATAGCTGTGAGCGCCACCCTGTGGTCGGCCCTCATAGCACACCTGCAATTCTGCATAGCAGTGATCTGATGATCGCTGCTATGTAGCAGAGCCGATCGTGTTGTGCCAGCTTCTAGCCTCCCATGGAGGCTATTGAAGCATGGCAAAAAAAAAAAAAAAGTGAAAAAAAAATGTGAAAAAATTAAAAAATATATAAAAGTTTAAATCACCCTCCTTTCGCCCCATTCAAAATAAATCAATAAAAAAAACAAACCTACACATATTTGGTATCGCCGCGTTCAGAATCACCTGATCTATAAATAAAAAAAGCATTAACCTGATTGCTAAACAGCGTAGCGAGAAAAAAATTAGAAACGTCAGATTTACGTTTTTTTGATCGCCGCAACATTGCATTAAAGTGCAATACCGGGCGATCAAAAGAATGTATCTGCACCAAAATGGTATAATTAAAAACGGCAGCTCGGCCTGCAAAAAATAAGTCCTGAACTGAGCCCAGATCATGAAAAATGGAGACGCTACGGGTATCGTAAAATGGCACAATTTTAGCATTTATTGAACCTAGCAAAAAAGCCAAACAAAAAACAAATGTGGGATTGCACTTTTTTTGCAATTTCACCACACTTGGAATTTTTTTCCTGTTTTCTAGTACACGACATGCTAAAACCAATTATGTCGTTCAAAAGTACAACTTGTTTTGCAAGAAATAAGCCCTCACATGGCCATATTGACGGAAAAATAAAAAAGATATGGCTCTAGGAAGGAGGGGAGCGAAAACCGAACACGGAAAAACGGAAAATCCCAAGGACATGAAGGGGTTAAAGACTATTTGGAAAGACAAATTGTGTGTTGTTTGTGGAAAGAAAAAGAGTGCATTAAAAGGTCACTTTGGTCCTATTATGCTGGTACCCTGCATATATCACTTTTGGATTGTCTTTTCTACGTTCATAAATAATATCAGACATGATAACTGAGATAAAATAAAGTATACTTTTTATGATACTTATTATTTATTTCAGTTCCATCCACACAGAGATCATTTAAGATATACTGGATTTATCAATATAGCATTATCGGCCTATCTTCTAACCCACTAGAGAAAATATATAAATCTATTTTATTATCAGGGATTACAGTGATTTGTTATCATAGCCTTTCATAGATGACTTTCTTCTTGTGGTATCTGAATTTATCTTTACCATTTGTTAAAACAAGCTCTGCTACATAAACTGAAATTTGTGCTTTTTTTCATTGGGTGTTGATTTCAACACACTTCAAACATAAATATATGTGAACTTAATAGTCACACAAGTCACACATTGCATGATGACATGTGGGCACCAGAAGTCTAAAGGTATCTGTTGGACATTTCTAAGGGTACCGTCACACAGTGCAATTTTCATCGCTACGACGGCACGATTCGTGACGTTCGAGCGATATAGTTACGAGATCGCAGTGTCTGACACGCTCCTGCGATCAGGGACCCCGCTGAGAATCGTACGTCGTAGCAGATCGTTTGAAACTTTCTTTCGTCGTCTAGTGTCCCGCTGTGGCGGCATGATTGCATGGTGTAACATATATCGTATACGATGTGCGCATAGTAACCAACGGCTTCTACATCGCACATACGTCATGAAATTATCGCTCCAGCGTCGTAGATTGCAAAGTGTGACAGCAGTCTACGACGCTGGAGCGATATTGTTACGACGCTGGAGCGTCACGGATCGTACCGTCGTAGCGATGAAAATTGCACTGTGTGACGGTACCCTTAGTTTCATGTATCCTGTTTAGTTTTTGCTTGCATTTTTTATTGGCTTAATTGCTTTATATACAAGAGCCTATGATTAAAGGCTTTGCTATCTTACAGTATTTGCATAAGCCATGCATATCAGTACCTCATTTATAACATTTTGCTGACTCTCACATAAAAAAAATCTTAATTAATAATAAATGCAAACGTTTAAGTAGAATAAGATTAGAAGCTGCATTGTAATCCTTTGTTTTGCTTTTTTGTTTTTTAATTCCAAACATTTAGATTAAAAATTGACAGGGCACAAAGAACAATGCTAATTCCTAGCTTGAGCTAAAACAACTAAGTAATAAATATAAAACTTCAACATAAAATTTTTACAAAATATTGATATTCCATTGAAATCAATTGAGCATAATAGTTAAGGGATTATTTAACTAAAGGAAAAAAAACTACAAACATAATTTGTTATGTTTTTGCATGTGCTTGGAAGGACACATTGTGGTGGACCATTCATTTACACTGCCGTAATACTGCCATGTAGTGACCAAACAGTGGTCAGGTCAGACTTCAAGTTTGCAAAGGTTCCCTGCAGAATACTATGTTGCAGACTATACGAGTGAAGTCAGTACTGATCAAAGTCACAGAATATACAGTACTTAAAGGGGTTGTCGACTACTTGGACAACTCATTCCCATTCCTCATATTTGGCCCCATTAAAATAAAACCACTGAAACTCACCTCGAGTGCCACAACCATTCCAGTGGTGTCTGCACTGATGTTCTTGGAACTTACATCAGGTTGTTACGTCACTGTCCACACCTCCGGACAAATCGAGCATCTAGAGGAAGTCAGAGAGCAGCCGCAGTCTTGACTCTTTATTGATGTTCAATACTTCCGTAGGCGAGGATAGTGAAGGCGGTGCTGATTGGTTGCAGGGCTCGCTTAATGTAAAAATCTCATGTCAGTCCTGGGAATGTGGGCGCCGACATCACTAGAATTGTGAGGACATTGGAGGTGAGTGTAGAAGCTTTTATTATAACGGAATGAAATAGGAGGAATGAGAAAGAGTTTTCCAAGTAATGGTCAACCCTATAAAGATAACCAGTCATCTCTCCTGCCATGTCTGTTTTAGTGAATAATTATAGTCAATATGAGTCAAGAATTCTGGAGTGTTCATATGTTATCAATATCAGTTTTCTCGGGGTACTGGTGTCAGACCCTCACAAACCTGATTCATTTTATTTATTATGCTTTCCCTATATAGCGCTAGCATATTCAGCAGAGGTTTACATATGTTATCATTGATGTTCCCAATGGGGCTCACAATCTAAATTCCCTATTAGTATGTCTTTGGAATGTGGGAGGAAACAGGAGAACTCGTAAGAAATTCACATAAACATGGAGAGAACAAACAAACTCCTTGCAGATGAGCGACCTTGGTGGGATTTGTACACAGGGCCCCAGCGCTGCAAGGCTGCAGTGCTAACCACTGAGCCACAGTGCTGCCTATGAACCTAATGTTCATAACCAATTGACAATGCTGAACCGCTGTCTCACAGTGACTGAAAGTATCAACCAAAATGGATATGACAGGAGAAATGATGGCTCGTCTTTAAATACTGTGTACTCTGCCTGGTCAGCTGTTTGCAATGCCATTGGTGACCGGATGTAAACAATGTTCATAGCCAGAACAGCATATCTCAGTTCACTATGTAGTGTCTGTTCTCAGGTACAGCTCAGCTTCTTTTGAAAATGACCTTTGACTAGGTCAAAAGTGACCAGTTTTCGCTCTAATTTTATTTGTGCTGCTACCTGAATAATTTGTTTTTTTTATTCTTTAAATCCATAATACGTTTCCAGAGATATGGGCCTTTTTATTTAGTGCTAATGTTTTGGGGAGTGGCACACAGGGTAATAATGCAGATCATCCAAAAGACACTTTCCCAGAGAATCCTGTACTATACTCTCCATTGATAAAGGCCATAAAGTTTGCTCTAATTACATAAATTCACATCTCTGAAGCTGTATATATTCATGTCATTTATTTTCTTATTTTCTAAATAAAAATGTGCACTATTTCACAAAATGCAAACAATTGTGCAGTATGTGATATATAATTCTGTATATGCCCTTCGAGAATCGTGGGAAAGGGTTTATGTCTTTAAGTTGCTTAAACTTCAAAATGAACTGTAAGAAAAATTTGTAAAGGTGGCAACCATGAAGCCTCTTTGAGGGCATAATTAATAGTAAATTAAGAGATATGTAAAATCTCATTTAAGCAATACTGGCTATGATAATTCCATGTAGGCATTGCTAAAAGGCACTACTGTAATTTTTCCCTTAAGAATAGTTTATATGAACATGGATAATTATATGAAAAGTGCACATGTTGACATTACTATTTGTTTTTTTCTAATTATCTTAAATATATTTGGGTTAATAAGAAAACTTGATATTTTACTTGTCACATGATTCTCCCCCCAGGTAACGTATGACATTTCCGGAGCGATTGAGAAAAATAAAGATGTATTGTCTCAGAATCTTCTCTTTGCCTTGAAAAGTAAGTTATATAAGTTATGATACTAGTGAAATATGAAATAGTGTTTCCTTTATACTTTGATCTTAATATTGTAGTGCAATAACAGTGCACTATACCATTTTTACTCCCCAAAAGTTGGAGAAGGAATTGGCAGTAATTAGAGGAGCTGAAGAAAAAGGTATTCAGTTGAGATGTGTATCTAATATAAAAAATATCCCTGATCATCACATATTAGTGCAATACTGGATCTCTACATTTTCAATCCCAGCTTGTGCTTAACCCACATTTACTGTCATGTGTGAAGAGGGCTGGCACATTTCAGAGGTTAAGCACAACATTTTCTGACTGCCTATGTACCAGCTGTGGTAGACAAAGGGTCTCATTTATCTTTTGAAATAAGTCAGCCAACCCATTTTACACATAGCTCTGATAACATGTAGTTACATGAATCTCCCTTTCCAGTCGAGCCCAAGCTGGAAGAGGAGCTGATATGTGGAAATGTTGGCTTCTTTGATGATATACAGTTGTGTGAAAAAGTGTTTGCCCCTATCTGATTTCATATTATTTTCTAAGTTTGTCACACTTAAATGTTTCATATCACCAAACAAATTAGACAAAGATAACGCAAGTAAACACAGAGTGCACTTAATAAATTAAGTTTTTAATTATTAAGGGACAAAGAAACCCAAACCTACAGAGCTCTGCGTGAAAAAGATATTCCCCCTCCATAACACACAAATTTACTGTGGTTTATCACATCTTTGGGAGTTCAAATTCCTTGACCACACCATGACCTGATTACTGCCACACCTGTTCTCATTCAAGAAATCACATAAATGGGACCTGCCTGACAAAGTGAAGTAGACCAAAAGATCATCAAAAGCTAGGCATCATGCCACAATCCAAAGAAATTCTGGAACAAATGAGACAAAGTAATTGAGATCTATCAGTCTGAAAAAGACTTTGGAGTGGCCTAATCAAAGTACTGATCTTAATCCGATTGAGATGCTGTGGCTTGACCTTAAAAAGGTGGTACATGCTTGGAAACCCTCAAATGTGGCTGAATTACAACAATTCTGCAAAGATGAGTGGGCCAAAATTCCTCAGAGCATTGTAAAAGACTCATTGACAGTTATTGTGAATGCTTTGTTGCAATTGTTGCTGCTAAGGGTCGCCTAACCAGTTATTAAGTTTAGGGGCAGTCACTTTTCCACACAGGGCTCTGTAATTCTTTTTCCCCTAAAATAAAGAACTACATTTAAAAACTGCATTTTGTATTTACTTGTGATATCTTTGTCTAATATTTAAATTTGTTTAGTGATCTGAAACAGATAAGTGTTACATACATGCAACAAAAAAATAAGAAATCAGGAAGGGGAAATTTTTTTTCCACAAAACTGTAATTACATTGGTTTTACAGAAGTTCTATCTTGCCTTGCAATAGTGGGATGTAAAGTTTCTGGGACTCAGGACTGCACTAATATTTGGAGTTTGGGGCATCTTTAAGGTAGTTTTTATATTTCAGCATTAGAGTGGTGGCATTAATCCAAGTTCCCTGCCCCTAACTTACTAGCCGCCACCATCTTCTTCTGTTCTATGCATTACTTCGATCGTTTTCTGCTAATTGTGACCTGTGAGATCTCTCTATAGTGTTTTTTGGGTTGACTTAAAGTCACTTCTCAATGTAAGTCTGAGAGCCAGAAGAAAGCTTTCACAGGCTTAAATAAGCAGCTTGTGAATGTTAGCCCTGTCTTCTGGTCAGTCAAGAGCAGAAGATGATGGCTAGTAAGTGTATTAACATAGTATGTAAAAGTTTTGGGCACTCCTGGTAAAAATTATTATTACTACTGTGAACAGTTAAGCAAGTTGAAGATAAAATGATTTCTAAAAGGGCTGCAATTAAAGATAACAAATTTCCTTTGTAATTTAGGCAAGAAAAATGTATATATTGTCATATTTTTCATTTTAAAAAACATGAAAAGGAAAACGGGCCCATACAAAAGTTTGGGCATCCTGGGAGATTTGGGCGCTTGGATAACTTGGATCAAGGTTTCAGACTTTAATTAGCTTGTTAGGGTTGTATCTTGTTCACTATCATCATTCCGAAATACCAAGTAATGCAAATTTCACAGCTTTATAAAAGCCCAGCCTCCTCTAACCTTGTGCCAAAAAACAGCAATCATAGGTTATTCTGAACAGCTACCTAGAACTCTGAAAATGCAAATGGTAGAGGCCCACAAAGTATGATAAGGCTATAAGAAGATAGCAAAACATTTTCAAGTTGCCCTTTCCTCAGTTCAAGATATAATTAAGAAAGGGCAGTTAACAGAAACAGTGGAGGTCAAGATAAGGTCTGGAAGACCAGGCTAAATTTCAGTGAGAGCTACTCATAGGATTGTCAGAGAGGCAAGTCAGAATCCCCGCTTGAGTGCAAAAGACCTTCAGAAAACTCAGTAGAATCTGGAGTTGTGGTACATTGTTTTACTGTCCAGAGACACTTGCACAAATATGGCTTTCATGGAAGAATTATCAGAAGAAAGCTTCTAAGTCCTCACCAGAAAATTCAGCTTCAGAAGTATGCCAAAGAACATCTTAACAAGCCTGATGCATTTTGGAAACAAGTCCTGTGGACCAATGAGGTTAAACTAGAACTCTTTAGCTGCAATGATCAAAGTTATGTGTGGAGAAAAAAGGCTCAAGATTTCAGGAAAAGAACATCTCACCAGCAATTAAGCTTATGGGTGGATTAATCTTGCTTTGGGGTTGTGTTGCAGCCAATGGCATAGGAAACATTTCATGGGTAGAGGGAAGAATGAATTTAATGAAATTTTAACAAATTCTTGATGCAAACTTAACACTATATGTAAAAAAGCTGAAGTTGAAAAGATGATGATTTCTACAAATTGATAACGATTAGTGATGAGCAAACGTACTCGCCACTACTCACCCGAGTATCACTGCGAGCACCGAGCATTTTTGGGATTATTTGGCGGGAACTCAGGTCTCCAGCCTGCATTTTTGGCAGTCTTTAGAGACCCAATCAACGTGCAAGGATTGTCTGCCAGGCACTGTAACACCGCAGCCATCTTTGTTGCGGTCTTGCAGTGATTGGCTGGCCACACAGCATCCTCAGGAGTATATGATACCGGACGCCGCCCTGCTCAGTGCTTTCAGTCCTGGAATCAGACAGTGTAGGGAGAGCTGCTGCTTTGATAGGGTCAGATTTGGGGATTTCTTAGTCAGTGTGGGGCCTACCATTCTAAAGTACTCAAATACAGCTAAAGCTACAGAACGTTTAAGGATTAATTCTGGAGTATATAGGTTGCAGTGTTAGGTAGGCAGGGAAGTGTACATCGCTCTTTACATATCAGTGCAAGACCTGCAGGCAATGTATGTGTGTATATAGATATCATTGCATATATCAAGAGGGTTCCATTACTGTCTGCTGCTGCTGCCTATATCATATATAGTTAGTGACGGTATATACCTAGCCCCAGGTATAATTGGCTATTAACATTTTTTTGCCAGGTTAATAGATAATATTTTATTGCAAAGCAATCCAGAGCCCTTTTTTTCTCCATTTGCTTTTTGACTCTGCACAATACAGCCAGATCCTTTTTCTAGCACAGCGTGAAAATCCAGCAATTTTAAAGGGGTCACAATCACTTATGAGTGCACAGAAAAATCTTTCATTATTTTATGGTATGTTAGAGTAGATTTTTTTATGAGTGTCTTACAAAATTTCTTGACACCATTTTGCTGAACCCCCTAAAAATACATACAGGCCACATATTTTGCAGTATTGCATATATGTGAAACGCCTCATATATCCGTGTGCTACAAAATGTGGGCATTTGGAAAGTATCTAAGTCCGTATCCTTCTCCATCACAGGGAAGTTTTCCAGATGTGGTCTCCTTGGATTTATGTCCTGGGTTAACTGGGGACAGATACCCCGTTCTATTGAGCCATCTGAAGCTGGAAAGCTCTGTCTTTCCGGCGTTCTGCAGCCTCACTCTCCGCCTGGCGTTCTGCAGCCTGTTGGTACTGTAGAATAAGCTGCATGCACAGATTGGGATTACTTGTTCCAAGCCGTTGTAAGTCCATTTGTAAAGTACAGTCCATAGGCTTCTCAGCACTGGCATTTCCATCAGGTATTTCCGGTGCAAGAGCTGCATTGCTGGGTCTCTGTGAGGTAAACTTTCTCCTTGGCCAGATGCTTAAGCACTTTTCTCCATGTCCTGCTCAACCAAGGCACATATCAGTCGCTCCTTGGATCTGTCGGCTGTCTTTATTCCTCTCTGCTCACAGAGGCCGGTCAGAGCCTGTTTGCTCAGCTTCTTGTACTGGGCTGTGATATCGATGAACAGCCTTTGCCAAATAAAAGATAGAAAAGAAAAATGGGGAGGGGAAACTGTTTGCAAGTATGTCTAAGTAAGCACTGGGTTGAGTCTTGTAGAACTGGTGCACTCCTCGCAAGGATACCAATTCTTAAGTACAGGGAATAATTGCTTAAACCATGCACTAATGCTCTAATAGAAATAATTCTATCCCACCGCTGCCACCAATTGTCACGGATCCCTACTCCATAGTGTCACTAATTTGTCACGTGTCTGCTCTCACACGTGACTTGGGGTTGTGCCTGCCAGGGTTAGCTTTCTCCCCTCTCTCAGTCCAGCATTCAACCAATGTCCTATTCTGTAATGGGAGCATAAATCACACACCGACCCAGGCCACACACCCGCTCATACACGCTGCCACCACTCACCGAATACACGGGCGATGAGTCCCGGACTATTAATACTAATATTGTCTACCACTCATAAGGCTCACACACCTTAGGCTATGGATTCTTTTAGAACATTTAAGGTTCAACTTGTTAAAGTTTTATACTTTAATACGAAAAAGGTTCAGTGCTTACAATAAGAAAAGGTATAAAAATATGATAAATAAAAAACAGACAACTTATGCAAAACAGTATAAAAATAAACAGAAGAAACTTACAGAAATTATCTAACTGGTAGTTTCTTTCTGCTCCCTGGGTAGGACAAATGTAGATTGGATCACACCAGCTTCTCAGGCTGCCCCCATTATGTGAACACAATTCTCTGTATACAGCCTTAATTTATAGCTTGGTCTAGAGGTCAGGTTTCTAGACTGCCCCTCAGGTTAATATCATAATTGCTGGCTTTTTGATTGGGCCATGGCCACGCTACTAATGAATATATTATTTTTCTCTTGAGACACCCTGTGTAAAGCTTCTCACGGATAGATATCATCAAAACCGCAATTAACATCTCCCCTCCAAGAGCTAGGAGGTGTCAAATATTCCTTTTCTTCTTGGCCCTAGCTAGACCCCCTGGTGAGATTTGGAGCCAGAGGTCTACTTGTCTCAGGGAAGTACATATTAACACCTAGGTGCAACTTGTAGCTTTCAAGATAGATGTTACATTTGCCAGTGACACAATAAATCTATACATAGTCCACTGCTACCGTGTGTGTGTATATATATATATATATATATATATATATATATATGTATATGTATATATATATACACACACACATACTTCAACACAGTGGTATTTCTGTAACAGGCCTCATATATCTGCGTACTCCAAGTTTGGGCATTTTATGCCGTTTGTCCAAATTTTTCCTGTCTGTTATTCTACTTATATAAAGCACTATTTTGCATTTAAAAAAATACACGCCACATATTTGACAGTGTGGTATTTCCGTGACAAGCCTCATATCTGCATGCTCCAAGTTTGGGCATTTAGTCCGTTAGTCCAGTTATTTTCCTGTCTGTTGCTCTATATACAGCACTATTTTGCATTTAAAAAAATTAAAAATACAGGCCACATATTTAGCAGTGTGGTATTTCTGTGAAAGGCCTCATATATCTGCGTGCTCCAAGTTTGGGAATTTTATGCCGTTAGTCCAATTTTTGTCCTGTCTGTTACTCTACTTATATACAGCACTATTTTGCATTTTAAAAAATACAGGCCACATATTTGGCAGTGTGGTATTTCCATGGCAGGCCTCATATATCTGCGTGCTCCAAGTTTGAGCATTTTAGACCATTAGTCCATTTTTTTTCCTGTCTGTTACTCTACTTATATACAGCATTATTTTGCATTTAAAAAAAGACAGGTCACATATTTGGCAGTGTGGTATTTCCCTGACAGGCCTCATCTATCTGTGCTAAAAATGTGTCCATTTTAGGCCTACATATTCTAGTGTTTTTGCTGCCTGTTTCCCTACTTTTTGACACCAATTTGATAACAAAAAAAAACATTTTTAACTACAGTCCAGATAGATTAAAGTGTGGTTTTCCCACACACGTATCACATACAAGTTTTCTCCCAATTCAGACATTTGTAGTGAACGTGTAAAATATTCCAGTCCATTTATAATGGACAAGTCACGTGGCAAGGGAAGGGAAAATGTACGTGATGATACATGCTGAAGCCATGGGCAAGCTAAAATTGGGCCACAAAATACACCCACATCTTCTCGCTGGACCTTAGTGTCCGAAATCCTAGTGGATTGCAGCAAGACAGCACTATTGAAGCCAGAGCTTTTTGTGATTAAGTTGTTGGTTGGATAGCGGATAATACTTCTAGTTACTTGGCCACCAGCACCTTGTCTTCCACACGGTCAAGTCTAAGTAGCTGTGAATCTGGACCGCATATTACTCACCCCAATCCTCCTTCCTCCCCCACATGCTGAGTGCCCTGAGACAACTGATCCCACACTCGGATACTACGAAGAGCTGTTCACTTTTCCATTTACAGATACGGGCCTCTAGCCTGGTCCACTATAAGCGGGGCAAGATGAGATTCGATGTAGTGATGGCCAAATATTTGAGCAGCCACGGTCACAAGAGGTGGACGATGATGAGACACAATTGCCAAAAAGTCAAGAGGAGGACCAGGGTGTGGAAATGGAAGATGAGATGGTGGATGATATAGTAAATGACCCAACCTGGCAGGAGGACATGCAGAGCAAGGACAGCAGCACACAAGGGGAGGGAGGTGTATCACCACTTCAGGCAGGAAGAAGCAGTGTGGTGGCTGCAGACAGAAGGCAAGCAATCGTTCTCCGTTACACCAATATGACGTAAGTTGGCAGTCCAACTGTTAGGTCTTCCTACATCTGGTTATTTTTCAAAGACTCGATAAACCCAAACAGGCCATTTGCAACACCTGTCATGCCAGCATCAGCAAGGGTAGCAAAACTATCACCACCACCAGCATGATCAGGCATATGGCAGCAAAGCACCCAACTTTGTGGGCCCAACCCCAGGCTCCAGGAACAGTGTCTGTGGGTGACACCACTGCTTCTTCCACTGTTGCGCATGCAAGCCAATCTCCTGTCCGCGGTTCATGTAAAGATGCCTCCTGCCCTGCACCTGCCATTTCCCACACTAAAATAGCACCATCATCCACATCCTTGTCCCAGCACAGCTTTCAGTTGTCTATTGCCCAGTCATTGGAACGCAAGTGGAAATACGCAGCCAACGCCCCACAGGCCACAGTGCTAAATTCACATATTTCTCATTTGCTTGCACTTGAAATGCTGCCTTTTAGGCTCATTGAGAAGGAATCTTTCCGCAACATGATGGCGGCGGCTATCCCAAAGTACTTGGTCCCCAGCTGCCACAATTCTCCCTCTGTCCCATCCTGGTATTACACAATGCAGTTACTGGGAAAGTACACCTAATCACGAACACATGGACATTTGCTTCTGGCCAGGGACGGTACATCTCGCTGATGGCACACTGGTTTAACACAGTGGAAGTCGGGACCCAGTCAGACCTTGGGATTGAACACATCCTCCCAACACCGAGGATTGTGGGCCCTACATCAATCAGGGTTGCCCCAACAGTCTACAGCTCCTGCACCTCCTCCTCTTCAGCCTCCGTCTCTGAAAGGAGCACATCTGTCCCAAGCTGGAAGAACTGCAGCACTGCCAAATTCAAGCGGCAACAGGCTGTGCTGAAGCTAATATGCTTAGGTGACAAACCATACAATGCTGAAGAGTTGTGGACAGCTCTGAAAGAGCAGGCAGATCTGTGGCTGACACCGCTGAACCTCCAGCCAGGCATGGTTGTGCGTGACAATGGCAGGAGCCTGGTGGCGGCTCTGAGGTGAGGCAAATGGACACACGTACCATGCCTGACCCATGTGCTTAACCTCGTTTTTCATCGGTTTCTAAAAATCTACCCGGAGCTGCCAGATCTGCTTATGAAAGTATGCCGCCTGTGTGCCCATTTTAGAAAGTCAGCTACAGCTTCAGCCACCCTTGCCATGCTTCAGCAGCTTTTGCACCTTCTGGCTCACCGACTGGTGTGTGATGTCCCAACGCGTTGGAACTCTACACTGCAGATGTTGGAAAGGATTTGTGAGCAGATAAGGGCAGTTGTTGAATACCAGCATTAAAAAGGTCATTGTTATTCAGGTCAGCCTCTACACATAAGACCTCAGGAGTGGACATGTAACATATGAGGAAGCATTGCAGGCAGCGCAGGAGGACATGGAAGAAGGAACCATACAGGGTGATAACACGCAGCCCAGCCTCATGTCATCCCAACATGGATTGGATGACATTGAGATAGAGGAGGAGGAAGAACAGGAGCTACTTTCATGTGCTGTAGATGGTACTACAAGCACAGCTGTCATACCATCTGTTCAGCGTGGATGGCCTGAGGACAGGGATGAAAAGGAAGAGGAGGAAACCTTGGTCAGTCATCCTGTTGGTGAGGACATGGAAGGCTTGCCTGTCACCAGTCTGGAACGCATGGCTGACTTTATGTTGCATTGCCTTTCCCGTGACTCTCGTATTGTAAAAATTTTGGGTGACAGTCATTACTGGGTAGTGACTCTTTTAGACTAATGCAACAATGAGAGCCTTCAATCTCTTCTTCCAGAAGCAGACAGGTGTACTAAAATTCTGCATTACCAGAGGGCCATTGTTGCAGAATTAGTAAAAAAATTCCCATCTCAAAATGCTGGCGGCAGTCATAACAGTTCGTTGGACAACCAAAGAGTACAGGCGAGAGAGACACAACTCCAATTCAAGAGAGGCAGGGGAACACTGGAAAAGTTCTGCGACAGTTTTCGCAGACCCTCCCATCGCCCTGGCCCTGAGGCGGAGGGTAATGTCACAAGGAATGGAATGTTTTCTAAGATGCTGAGGGAGTACTTTGCTGACCGTACCAACATCCTCCGTGATTCCTCTGTGTCTTTTAATTTTTGAGTATCCAAGCTGGTCACGTGGCATGAACTGTCTCTACGTCTTGTAGGTCCTGGCCTGACCTGCCACTAGCGTTTTGTCAGAGCGGGTTTTTAGTGCCGCTGGTGGAATTATCACAGATAAGCGCATTTGCCTGTCAACAGAAAATGCAGATAGGCTGACTCTTAAAAAAATGAACAAGGGCTGGATTGAGCCAGACTTCTCTACACCACCAAATGACAGTGAAGCATAACCTCCAATACAGTGTCTTTTTGAGAGGTGTATTCCCATGCACCTCTTCAAACCCACATATGGGTATGCACTTCCTGATTTTGGCTATTTGATGTACTCCTCCTTTTCCTCATCTTCATCATCCACCACCACTAGAACACCAAGGTGAACGTGTTCTATGCTGCTACAGCCATTCAATTTTTTGGCAAGGGTGTCTATGATCCCCATAAAAGTTTTTTTTTAAATATTTACACCCCATTTGGAAATGTTTGTCAGCCCATGCACTTAGTGTAAGGGCATTACAAGCCTAGGAGATCCGCTCCTTCAAATTGGGCCTATTTTTAATGAGGAGTTCCTGCACATCTCATCATCCACAGCCATTAGATCACCAGGGTTAACGTGTTCCATGCTACTACAGCCACTCTAGTTTTTTGCAAGGGTGTTTATAATGCCCGAAAGCAATTTTTTAAATAATTTTTACCACCCATGGCGAAATATTTGTCAGCCATACACTTAGTTTATGGGCATTACAAGTCTAGGAGACCTGCTCCTTTAAATTGGGCCTATTTGTTAATGAGGCCTTCCTCCCCGTCTCATCATCCACTGCCACTAGATCACCAGGGTCAACGTGTTCTGTGCTGCTACAGCCACTCTAGGTTTTTTGCAAGGGTGTTTATGAATCCTGTAAACAATTAAAAAAAAAAAAAAAATTACTCCCCAAGTGTAGCAGACCTGCTCCTTTAAATTGAGCCTAATTTTTAATGAGGCCTTCCTCCACGTCTCCTCATCCACCGCCACTAGATCACCAAGGTTAACGTGTTCCATGCTGCTACAGCCACTCTAGAATTTTGCAAGGGTCTTTATGATGCTCATAAAGAATTTATTAAAAAATTTTTTACCCCCCATGGGGAAATGTTTGTCAGCCCATACACTTAGTGTATGGGCATTCCAAGTATAGGAGACCTGCTTCTTTAAAGTGGGCCTCTTTTTTTAATGAGGCCTTCCTCCTGTCATGGCGCCCAGGTATAACTGCTGCAGGGGAAGCTGCACCCAGCAGCAAAGGAGCTGGTCTAGACGCCGAGTAACTAACCTAATAACCAACGGGACTTTACACATGTGACAGAGTGACCAGGTAAAACAACAGGACCTAAGACATGTGACAGAGTGGGAGGAGGTCATGAGGTAGAGCCAGACGCTAGGAAACAGAGAAGGGACAAGCATAAAAGAATAGTCAAACAAGCAGAGGTCATAGCCAGGGGATCACGAGATACGGGTAGGGAGAGTCAGGGAATAGTCAGAAGCAAAGCCAGAGGTCAGTAATTCAGGAAAACGAATAGAGAAACGCATGGGAAGCAAGAACACTATGCAAGCCGGCACACACTCAAGAGGTCAAGCATACAGACTGAAGTAAACTTATAGCTGACAGGGATACCAGGTTAGGAGCGAGTATAAATTGCCCTCCCATCTTGAATGAGAGGCCAACAACATTAACCCTGAGAGAACAGGAAATTAACCATATCCTAACCATGACACCTCCACATCTCATCAACCACCGCTATTAGATTGCCAAGGTTTAACGTGTTCCGTCCTGCTACAGCAACTCTAGTTTTTTGCAAGGGTGTTTGTGATTCCCGTACGCAATTTTTTTTAAAAAAATTACCCCCATGGGGAAACATTTGTCAGCCCATACACTAAGTGAATGGGCATTCCAAGTATAGGAGACACACTCCTTTAAATTGTGCCTATTTGTTAATGAGGCCTTTCTCCACATCTCATCATCCACCGCAACTAGATCACCAGGGTTAATGCGCTCCGTGCTGCTACAACCACTGTAGCTTTTTTTTTTTTTATTTATCCCCATGGAGAAATGTTTGTCAGCCCATACACTTAGTGTATGGACATTACAAGTATAGGAGACTCGCTCCTTTAAATTGGGTCTATTTGTTAATGAGGCCTTCCTCCACGTCTCATCATCCACTGCCACTAGATCACCAGGGTTAACGTGTTCCATGCTGCTACAGCCACTCTAATTTTTTGCAAGGGTGTTTATGATACCCGTAAATAATATTAAATTTTTTTTTACCCCCTATGGGTTAATGTTTGTCAGCCCATACACTTAGTGTATGGTCATTATAAGTCTAGGAGACCCGTTCCTTTAAATTGGGCCTATTTGTTAATGAGGTCTTCCTCCACATCTCATCGTCCACCGCAACTAGATCACCAGGGTTAATGCGCTCCGTGCTGCTACAATCACTGTAGCTTTTCTTTAAATTTATCCCCATGGGGAAATGTTTGTCAGCACATACACTTAGTGTATGGGCATTACAAGTATAGGAGACTCGCTCCTTTAAATTGGGTCTATTTTTTAATGAGGCCTTCCTCCACGTCTCATCATCAACTGCCACTAGATCACCAGGGTTAACGTGTTCCATGCTGCTACAGCCACTCTAGTTTTTAGCAAGGGTGTTTATGATGCCCATAAACAATTTTTAAAAAAACATTTACCCCATGAGGAAATGTTTGTCAGCCCATACACTTAGTGTATGGGCATTCCAAGTATAGTAGACCAGCTCCTGTAAATTGGGCCTATTTTTTAATGAGGCCTTCCTCCACGTCTCATCATCCACCACCACTAGATCACCAGAGTTAACGTGTTCCGTGCTGCTATAGCCACTGTAGTTTTTTGCAAGGGTGTTTATGATGCCCGTAAACAATTTATTTAAAAAAATGTACCCACCATGGGGAAATGTTTGTCAGCCAATACACTTAGTGTATGGGCACTACAAGTCTAGAAGACCCACTCCTTTGTAATGGGAGTTTTTTTTTGAGGCCCTCCTCCATGTTTTTTCCAAGGTGATATTCGGGTTCGGGCAAATTTGTCTCAAGGCGGACCTTGCATTCAGTGCATAAGGAAACAGTTTGGCAGTTAATGTGTGTGAATAATGTGAAGTGGAATTTCCTGTGGCCATCCAGTAGCTGGGTTCAAAGGCTTATTTGGGTGCTTATCACTTGGTAGCAGGGCAAGCCTTGCAGTCAATACATAAGAAAACAGTATGGGAGTACAAAATGAATAATGTGAAGTGGATTTATCTGTGGCCATCCAGTATGTGGTTTCAAAGGCTTATTGGGGTGCATATGACTTGGTAGCAGGGCAGGCCTTGCATTCAATGCAACGTTTTTTCAGGAAGCCCTCTTGTACCTCTAGAGAAAGGTGTATTGAGGTGCATCATAATTCTTGGTTCAAAAGCTTCTTGGGGTGCATATGACTTGGTAGTAGGACAGGCCTTGCAGCCAATGTATAAGAAAACAATATGGGAGTAGAAAATGAATAATGTGAAGTGGATTTTCTTGTGGCCATCCAGTTCCTGGGTTCAAAGTCTTATTGGGGTGCATATGATTTGGGAACAGGGCAGGCCTTGCAGTCAATGCATAAGAAAACAGTATGGGAGTACACAATAAATAATATGAAGTGGATTTTCCTGTGGCCATCCAGTACCTGGGTTCAAATATTTCTTGGGGTGCATATGACTTGATAGCAGGGCAGGCCTTGCATTCAACGTAACATTTTTTCAGGAAGCCCTCCTGTACTTCTGGTGAAAGGGGTATTGGGGTGCATCATAATTCTTGGCAGCCCAGCCACTCACTATATAGGCAGTAACAGCATAGGAGACCCACTGTTTAATAATGGTCCTTTAAGAATATTAATGCCGCCTGATGCCCCTCTAAACATTTGTATTGGTTGAAAGCAATGTTAAAGTCGAAAAATGCATCAAAAACTCTGCTTGTCAACATAGTCCAAGTGGTAGAGTAACATTTTTGTCTGGGGTTAATTATTTTGCCTTATATACAAGTCATTACCCTGGAAAGGATGTACCTTTACATATTTCCCAGCAAAATCCATTTTGGTTTAGTTTTTGTTTGTTTTTGGTGCACCTGTAAAAATGGCTTGAAACTCTGACAACATTGCTTACAGCTGTGACCTAGAAGTCAGAAATGCTTCCAGGGGCGATCCCCATGATGTTCCCATGTCATTTGAGCAGTGTTTCAATCATTTTCAGATGTTTATAGACCTTAAAAGGACCCTTGGGGGAAATCGCTGTAAAAAATGCTCGGGTCACCCATAGACTTACATTGGGTTCATTGTTGTGTCCGAGTACCCAGTATTCCAATTTGCTCGACCTGAACAACGAGCATCTGAGCATTTTAGTGCTCGCTCATCACTAATAATGATCCTAAACACATGTCAAAATCCACAATACACTACATCAAAATGTACAAGCTTAAGGTTTTTCAGTGGCCCTCATAGTCCCCTGGTCTGAACATCATTGACAATTTCTGGCTAGACCTCAAAAGAGCATTGCATACAAGACAATCCAGAAATCTCACAGAAGTGGAAGAATTTTCCAAAGAAGAGTGGATGAAAATCCCTCAAACAAAAAGTGAAAGACTCTTGGCTGGCTAACATAAACAATTTACAAGCTGTAATACTTTCAAAAGGGGTGCTAGTAGGTACTAACCATGCAGGGTGCCCAAACTCTTGCATCGTCCAATTTTTCTTTTTGTAATTTTTAAAATGTTAAAGATGAAAATACATAGTTATTTCTCCATCGTCTCATTGGGGGACACAGGACTGTGGGTGTATGCTACTGCCGCCAGGAGGCTGACAATAAGTAGACACAAAAAAAGTTAGCACCTCCTCCATAGTATACACCTTGACACTGGCCCTGACAACTCCAGTTTATGCTTAGTGTCCACAGGAGGCACATCTCTGAGTTTCCCCAGATTCTTTTTTTTCTCTGAACATAAGACAAGGGCGACGGACCTTTTTGAAGGGGTCCGATCTCCCCAAACCAGTAACGGGCGAGCACATGGAGTGTCACCTCCACGTATCCTCTCCCGCGACGTGGGACTTCGTTTGCCGGACTTATAACCTGACCACCCTGAGGTAACCCTAGGTTGTACAGGCATTCATACTTTGTCCGTGCAGCCTCCACTTCATCACCAATGCATTGACTACGGTGTTTAAAGGAGGCAGACTGTCCCTCTCCTCACGTTCTGAAGGGTGTAAGGAGTTAGGGTGCCTGCACCGTCTTTTCATTTATAGATATACTAGATTGTGGCCCGATTCTAATGCATCGGGTATTCTAGAATATGCATGTCCCCGTATTATATGGACAATGATGATTCCAGAATTCGCGGCAGACTGTGTCCGTCGCTGATTGGTCGAGGCAACCTTTATGACATCATCGTCGCCATGGCAACCATTATGACATCTACGTCGATACTGTGCCCGTCGCTGATTGGTCGAGGCAAAATCGTGGCAGACTGTGCCCGTCGCTGATTGGTCGAGGCAACCTTTATGACATCATCGTCGCCATGCTGTGCCCGTCGCTGATTGGTCGAGGCCTGGCGGCTTCGACCAATCAGAGACACGGGATTTCGAGGACAGACAGACAGACAGACAGAAAAACCCTTAGACAATTATATATATAGATATATATTTATATGTGTGTCTTTTTCTGACCTCATGCGTTGTCAAGAGGCTGTGGGGGGCTCCTGCTTCATCGCGCGTTCTGTTGGTGCTGCACCCGGCGCAGTGTTAGTCTCCAGGATTATTCCCCATAAGCAAAGACACAGGTGGAAGTCCTGCTCCTTTCGGCTGCTTCCGGTTTTTGGTTCGGCCTGTTGCATTATGGATCTTGTAGTTTTCAGCAGGGGCATGGGCGGAAGTCCCACCCCCATCGGCGGCGTTTACTTTCCATCGCGTGCACCCAGCTTTCCTGGGAGAGCGCAGGAAAAAGGAAAATCTAGCCCCCTGCTTCGGCCTATTCCGGGTCCGTGCGCCAGTAACTCCTCCCTCCCTTTTTTCTCAGGCACATCCGCCCTGTAATTCAGTACATAAGTGTGGTTGTTTGCACAGAAGCATGGTTCAGTGTTGGAGAATATTCGGGGACACAGGACTGGGGTAAGTGCTACTTCCCTCAGCCTGACAGCAGTATTTGTTTTAGACCTAGTAGCTCATAAGGGGATACGGCGCATAGCAGCAGCGGCAGCAATAGAGTCATCATGTCTAGAAAGACTAAGACTCACACAGTCCTGTATACCTCATGCATTTCCTGTCAGGCTGTTTTTCTGCATGCGCAAATTAACCATCTCTGTGAGGCTTGTGATTCTGAACGCGCTCAGGAGCCCCCGCCTGCTACCCCGCCTGCTACCCTGCCGGGTGTACCTGTATCTGAAACTGCGGTATCACCCCCTGAGTGGGTCATATCCTTAACGCAATCTATGGCATCTCTAACAAAGGCGGTTGAGTCCCTTCAAGCCCCTGTCAGGGACATTCATCCGCCTGTTTTGGAAAGATCCTCTGATTCTCAGGATCCTCCGGCCTGCAGGGGCCGTGCTCCCTCTAGGCAGACGCAGGGGAATCGAACCCACACAGCGTCTCCCGGTCCGTCGGGTGCATCAGCATCTTTGAATTCCGTCTCTCGGTCTCCCTCTCCTGTGGAATTGAGTGAACACAGTTCGGACTATGACTCAGAAGGGTCTCTTGATTTAGAAGCTCCTGATTATCAGGAATCAGTTGACAGTCTCATTGAGGCTGTTAACCAGACTTTGGGAGTAGAGGATGTGACCACCTTACCTTCAGGTCATAAGGTGTCCTTTAAGAAATTCAAGCAACCTCATAAGGTGTTTTCTACTCATCCTGAGTTTGAGGATTTAGTCCAATGCCACATGGAGCGACCGGATAAACGTTTCTTAGGCCAGAAGGCCCTAGGTGCAAGGTATCCTTTCGCACCAGAGCTTTGTAAAAAGTGGGCAGAATCCCCTTCAGTGGATCCACCCGTGTCTTGTTTGGCCTATAACACACTGCTGTCTCTACCCAATGGGTCGGATATCAAGGATCCGACTGATCGGCTCATAGAGAGTCTAGCTAGGTCAGTGTTTGAGGCTTCAGGTTCAGCCCTTGCGCCGTCTTTTGCGGCGACATAGGTTGCCAAAGCTATGATAGCTTGGTCAAAGTCCGTAACTAAGGCTCTTCAGGATAGGGAGTTACCTATGGAACTGACAGAGTTGTCTAATCAGATATCTTTAGCTGGAAATTATCTGATTAATGCGCCCTTGGATGCGGCAAATTGTGCAGCATTGGCAGCTGCAAATGCTATTGCTATCAGAAGGGCTCCATGGCTGAGAACTTGGCGGGCGGACTCTACTTAAAAAAAGTCCCTTAGATCCCTTCCTTATCAAGGTGGCCGTCTATTTGGCGCAAGGTTGGATCAACTTATATCTGATACCACAGGGGGAAAGAGCAATTTCCTTCCTCAACAAAAAGTTAAACAACCATTTTGTCACCAATTTCAAGCAAGGTTTAAATCCTTTCGTAACACCCGGTGGACTGCAGCACCAAGCTCAGGTCCTCCAGGTTGGTCTAACCAGGACAGGGAGCCCCAGGTCTCATATAAGGCCAATCCAATGGCAAGAATGCGTTACCAACCGCCAAAATCAAGGGGATCTAGATATCCTCGGTTTTCGGCTAAATGACTGGAGGCAGCCTCATGTCGTTTCCAACAGAGTAGGCGGTCGCCTACTACTGTTCCATCAGTCCTGGCTGTCGGTCGTTCACGACAGATGGGTAAGAGAGCTGGTGGTTTCAGGGTACAAAATAGAATTTCTCTCTCTGCCTCCAGGCCGTTTTTTTCCTTCCAGTCTTCCCAGTTCAAAATCCCGATTAAGGGCTTTATTCAAAGCAGTCGAGTCTCTTCAGTCCAACGGGGTCATTGTTCCCGTTCCAAAGGAAGAAAGGTTCCAAGGATTCTATTCCAATCTGTTTACTGTTCCCAAGAAGGATGGGGCCGTAAGACCCATTCTGGACCTAAAGTGTTTGAACAAATTCGTCAGCACTCGTCATTTCCGTATGGAGTCTCTCCGCTCTGTCATTGCGGCTATGGAAAAGGGAGAATTCCTAGCCTCCATAGATATTCAAGATACCTATCTGCACGTCCCCATATTTCTTCCCCATCAAAAATTTTTACGCTTTTCCATAGGCGAACTGCACTTCCAGTTCACGGCATTACCTTTCGGGCTCGCCACCGCTCCCAGGGTATTCACGAAGATGATGGCAACAGTTGTGTCTATCCTGCACTCTCGGGGCATAGTCATTCTGCAATACTGAGACGATCTCTTAGTCAAAGGGTCAACTTTTCAGGCATGCAAGGACAACGTCAACATCACTTTGGACACTCTATCCCGCCTAGGGTGGTTGGTCAATTTAAAGAAATCATCTCTAGTTCCATCTCGAAAGATTTCTTTTTTAGGGATGATCTTCGACACCTCTCAGGGTCTAACTGTCCTACCCCAGGACAAGGTACTCTGCCTCCAGCAGGAAGTAAAAGTCCTTCGGCGGCCGAGTTCCCACTCAATCCGATTCTGCATGAAGGTCTTGGGAAGGATGGTGGCGGCTATAGAAGCAGTTTCATTTGCCCAATTCCATCTTCGCCCACTCCAACAGGCACTTTTGTCAGCCTGGGACAGGAGTCCTTTTTCTCTCAATCTCAGGTGTCGTCTGTCTCCCCGGGTCAGGCAGTCCCTGATATGGTGGATAAGGAGTTCCTCTCTGCAGCAGGGGAAAGCCTTTCCTCCAGTCCATTGGCTGGTAGTCTCTACAGACGCCAGTCTTCTCGGTTGGGGAGCAGTGTTTCACCAACACACAGCACAGGGTTGTTGGTCCCCAGGGGAATCAGCTCTTCCAATCAACCTGTTGGAGATAAGGGCGATTTGGCTGGCTCTGCAGCACTTTCACCATCTTCTGGCGGGTCACCCGGTCCGGATCCAATCGGACAATGCCACGGCTGTGGCCTACATAAATCATCAGGGGGGCACCCGCAGCAGGTCGGCCATGCGCGAGGTAAGCCAAGTCCTCCGATGGGCCGAGAACAACCACTCCGTGATCTCGGCAGTTCACATCCCGGGCAAGGAGAACTGGGCAGCGGACTTTCTGAGCCGACGGGGTCTTGCGTCCGGGGAATGGTCTCTTCACCCCGACGTTTTTCGGCAGATATGCCAACGCTGGGGTACCCCGGACGTGGATCTAATGGCCTCCGGGTGGAATGCCAAGGTTCCCAGGTTCGTCGCTCATTATCGAGATCCAAGAGTACTCGCCGTAGACGCACTGGTCCTATCTTGGAACCAGTTTCATCTTCCATATCTGTTTCCTCCTCTGGCGCTGCTCCCAAAGGTAGTCAGGAAGATCAAGACAGAGGGAGTTCCAGCAATTCTAGTTGCCCCAGATTGGCCTCGGAGGTCATGGTACGCAGACCTAGTTCAGCTGATTGCCAGGGTTCCTTGGCAGCTACCAATGCAGCCAGATCTTCTGTCGCAGGGGCCGATATTCCACCAGAACTTAGAGGCCCTGCATTTGACGGACTGGCCATTGAATCTTGGATTTTGACCCAGGCCGGTTTTTCTCAGAAGGTAGCTTCCACCATGATTAATGCTCGAAAGACAGTTTCAGCGCGCATTTACCACCACACTTGGAAGGTCTTTCTCTCATGGTGCAGGAAGCAGGGTCTTCCTCCTCTACGGTTCTCCATTCCCAATATTCTAGCTTTTCTCCAATCTGGTCTAGACTCAGGTCTCGCACCAAGTACCCTTAGAAGGCAAATATCAGCCTTATCGGTTCTATTCCAGCACCGGATCGCTACCAATTCGCAAGTAAGAACCTTTTTGCAGGGAGTCTCTCACATGGTCCCTCCTTACAGAGCTCCGCTAGAGGCTTGGGACCTTAACTTGGTCTTGAGTGCTCTTCAGGAAGCTCCATTTGAGCCCCTCCAAGACGTCTCTTTAACGTATCTTTCTTGGAAGGTTTTGTTCCTGGTAGCTATAACTTCCATTAGGCGGGTATCGGAATTGGCGGCTTTGCCCTGTCAGGCGCCGTTTCTAGAGTTTCATCAGGATAAGGTGGTGCTAAGACCAGCACCTTCTTTTCTGCCAAAGGTAGTTTCCTCATTCCACATCAATGAGGACATTGTCTTGCCTTCTTTTTGTCCTGCGCCAACTAACCATGTGGAAAAAGCTCTCCATACTCTGGATTTGGTGAGAGCTCTGAGAAGATACGTTTCTCGGACCGCCTCTTTTCGACAGACGGATGTCCTGTTCGTTCTTCCTGTGGGTCATAAAAAGGGACTCGCAGCCTCTACTTCGACCTTAGCCAGATGGATACGAGCCAACATTCAGGAGGCCTACTGCATCAAGGGTGCAGCCATCCCGGCCCCAGCTGGGATCAGGGCACACTCTACTCGAGCGGTAGGGGCTTCCTGGGCACTTCGGCACCAAGCTTCAGCAGAACAGGTTTGCAAAGCAGCAACTTGGTCCAGCCTGCACATCTTCTCCAAACATTATAATATCCACACTCAGGCCTCTGCTGATGCAAGTTTGGGAAGGAAAATTCTTCGGGCTGTGGTATCACACCTATAGGCGGTAAGTGCCTAGGGTTTTTTTTTCCAGTAAGTCTTCTTCCCACCCTAGGACTGCTTTGGGACATCCCACAGTCCTGTGTCCCCCAATGAGACGATAGAGAAACAGGGATTTTTGTGTTACTCACCGTAAAATCCTTTTCTCCGAGTCATTCATTGGGGGACACAGCTCCCTCCCTATTCATCTTGTTGTTTTGTCTATGGGGTTGTTCAGACAGTAGTATTATTCTAGACATGTTGACTTTGTTCTAATGCTGTTTTGTTTTCTCTATCTCCTACTGCTTGTGCACCAAACTGGAGTTGTCAGGGCCAATGTTAAGGTGTATACTATGGAGGAGGAGCTAACTTTTTTTTGTGTCTACTTAGTGTCAGCCTCCTGGCGGCAGTAGCATACACCCACAGTCCTGTGTCCCCCAATGAACGACTCAGAGAAAAGGATTTTACGGTGAGTAACACAAAAATCCCTGTTTTTGAACCAGGGGTGCCCAAACTTGAACATGCCATTGTAGTGGCTTGGAATATGCATTAACCCTTTCACGACATGCGCCGTACATCTACTGCGCATGCCGTGAATCCCCCTTTGATGTGGGCTCCGGCGGTGAGCCCGCATCAAAGTCGCGACATGTCAGCTGTTTTGTACAGCTGACATGTGCGCGCAATAGCGGCGGGTGAAATCGCTATTCACCCGCCGCTATTAACCTGTTAAATGCCGCTGTCAAACACAGACAGCGGCATTTAACTACCGCATCCGGCCGGGCGGCCGGAAATGACGTCATCGCCGCCCCCGTCACATGATGGGGGGTCGGCGATGCATCAGGAAGGTAACCATAGAGGTCCTTGAGACCTCTTTGGTTACTGATGCAGGCCTGCTGTGAGCGCCCCCCTGTGGTCGGCGCTCACAGCACACCTGCATTTCAGCTACATAGCAGCGATCTGATGATCGCTGTTATGTAGCAGAGCCGATCAAGTAGTGCCAGCTTCTAGCCTCCCATGGAGGCTATTGAAGCATGGCACAAGTAAAAAAAAAAAGTTTTTAAAAATATGAAAAAAAATATAAAAAATATAAAAGTTTAAATCACCCCCCTTTCGCCCCATCCTAAATAAAACAATAAAAAAAATCAAACATAAACATATTTGGTATCGCCGCGCTCAGAATCGCCCGATCTATCAATTAAAGAAAAGCATTAACCTCATCGCTAAAAGGCGTAGCGAGAAAAAAAACCCGAAACACCAGAATTACGTTTTTTTTGGTCGCCGCGACATTGCATTAAAATGCAATAACGGGCGATCAAAAGAACGTATCTGTGAAAAAATGGTATCATTAAAAACATCAGCTCGGCACGCAAAAAATAAGCCCTCACCCGACCCCAGATCATGAAAAATGGAGACGCTACGGGTATCGGAAAATGGCACTTTTTTTTTTTTTTTTTTAAGCAAAGTTTGGAATTTTTTTTCACCACTTGTATAAAAAATAAACTAGACATGTTAGGTGTCTATGAACTCGTAATGACCTAGAGAATCATAATGGCCGGTTAGTTTTAGCATTTAGTGAACCTAGCAAAAAAGCCAAACAAAAAACAAGTGTGGGATTGCCCTTTTTGTTTGCAATTTCACCGCACTTGGAATTTTTTTCCAGTTTTCTCGTAAAAGACATGGTAAAACCAATGGTGTCGTTCAAAAGTACAACTTGTCCCGCAAAAAATAAGCCCTCACATGACCATATTGACGGAAAAATAAAAAAGTTATGGCTCAGGGAAGGAGGGAAGTGAAAAACGAAAACGCAAAAATGAAAAAGGGCCGCGACTTGAAGGGGTTAATACCACTCCAACAGTAAAATATAAAAACCGCTAGAGTGGTGATTTAAATAGTCAACCCCATTCAGCTTACCATTAAATACTATTTCAATTTTCAGCTGTCTCATTAATTTGTAAGAGAGCTAACACATTTTCATCTTCTTTTTCTAATGTCAAAAGGGTTAAGAATTCCCTTTTAATCTGGAACTCGATGGTGTTATGTGGTCATCAATGTGATCTCATGTAATATTCTAATATTTACTATGTATTATCATGTACACAGTTTGCTTCCTTCAATGACATCAAACGATAGAGATGCTGTAAAATAACTTTAACATCAAATTTCTGTTCTCTGGGCTGGCGCCCTATTTTACAGTACATTAAGAATTGCACATAGGCACATAGGTCACTGCAATGTGAAGTGTCCAGAGAGAACACTGTACTAATGTCTAATATATTATTATTATTGTTTATTTATATAGCATAATTGATTCCACAGTGCTGTACATGAGAAGAGGTTACATACAAATTACAGATATCACTTAGGCTAGGTTCACATTACATTAATGGGTTAACGCTAACGGACAGCGTTGCACGGTGAAAATGTCACAATTAACGCCGTGCAACGGGTCCGTTAGCGCACCCATTGACCGCAATGTTATTTCTGCCTGTAGTGCATCGCTAGCGCGTGCCATTTTCGGCACGCGCTAGTGATGTGCCGTTCTTTTGTGATGGACATCGGACGCTGCTTGCAGCATCTGAGGCGCGTCCGAGGTCTGGTCCTCACTAGCGCAGATCGGGATCTGCACTAGCGGGGACGGCAAACGCGGACCAAAAAGAAACATTGCGTTAGCGCAATCCGCTAGCGCTATGCGCTTAACGGATTGCCCTAACGCAATGTGAACCTAGCCTTACAGTAAACAAACTAACAATTACAGGCTGATACAGAGGGGAGAAGAACCTGCCCTTGCGGGCTTACATTCTACAGAATGGTGGGGAAGAAAACAGTAGGTTGGAGGGTTGCAGCAGCTCTGGTGTTGGTGAGGCGGTAGCTCTGGTAGTGGTGAAGAGGCAGTGGGGTCAGTACAGGCTGTAAGCTTTCCTGAAGAGGTGGGTTTTCAGGTTCCGTGTGAAGGATCCGAATGTGGTTGATAGTCGGTCGTGTTGGGGCAAAGAATTCCAGAGGATGGGGGATATTCGGGTGAAGTCTTGGAGGCAGTTGTGTGAGGAGCGAATAAGTATGAAGGAGAGAAGGAGGTCTTGGGAGGGCTGGAGATTATGTGAGGGAATATATCGGGAGATTAGTTCAGAGATATATGGAGAAAAGAGGTTATGGATGGCTTTGTAGGTCAGTATTAATAATTTGTACTGGATACGCTGTGGGAATAGGAGCCAGTGAAGAGTTTTGCAAAGGGGAGATGCGGAGGAGTAGCAAGGAGAGAGATTAATTAATCAGGCAGAAGGGTTAAGGATGGACTGGAGAGGTGCAAGGGTGTTAACTGGGAGGCCACAGGAAAGGATGTTGCAGTAGTCGAGGTGAGAGATGATGAGGGCATGCAAAAGCATTTTAGTAGACTGAGGAAGGGATGAATTCTGGAGATATTTTTGAGCTGGAGGCGATAGGAGGTGGAAAGAGCTTGCATTTGCGATTTGAAGGACAGGGCAGAGTCAAGGGTTACTTCGAGGCAGCGGACTTCTGGTACGGGGGAAAGCGTGATGTCGTTAATTGCAATATATAGGTCAGGTAAGGAAGATCTGTGAGATGGAGGAAAGATGATGAGTTCAGATTTGTCCATGTTGAGTTTTAGGAAGCAAGAGGAGAAGAAGGAGGATATGGCTAATAGACACACTGGGATTCTGGACAGCAGAGAGGTGACGTCTGGGCTAGAGAGGTAGATCTGAGTGTCATCAGCGTAAACATGGTACTAGAATCCATGGGAATTTATGAGTAGTCCCAGGCCAAGTGTATACATTGAAAAGAGTAAGGGTCCTAGAACAGAGCCTTTGGGGACTCCAAGAGAGAGGATGGGTTGAGGAGGTAGTGTGGGAGTGGGAGACGCTGAATGTGCAGTTGGAAAGGTATGAGGAGATCCAGCACAGGGTGAGGTCTTTGATGCCAAAGGAGGAGAGGATCTGTAGTAGGAGCAGTGGTCAACAGTGTCAAAAGCAGAGCATAGGTCTAGGAGGAGGAGTGTAGAGTATTGTCTGTTAGCTTTGGTTGTAAGTAGGTCGCTAACTAATTTTGGTCTGGGCAGTCTCAGTGGAGTGATGGGGGCAGAAACCAGATTGTAGATTGTCAAAGAGCAAGTTAGAGGAGAGGTGGGAGGAAAGTTCAGCGTGGATGTGCTGCTCCAGGAGTTTGGAAGTGAATGGGAGCAGCGATATTGGGCGATAGCTTGACATAGCAGCATAGTGGCATTAAAGGGACACTGTCACCTGAATTTGGAGGGAACAATCTTCAGCCATGGAGGCGGGGTTTTTGGGTGTTTGATTCACCCCTTCCTTACCCGCTGGCTGCATGCTGGCTGCAATATTGGATTGAAGTTCATTCTCTGTCCTCGGTAGTACACGCCTGCGCAAGGGAAGATTGCCTTGCGCAGGCGTGTACTATGGAGGACAGAGAATGAACTTCAATCCAATATTGCAGCCAGCATGCAGCCAGCGGGTAAGGAAAGGGTGAATCAAAAACCCCCAAACCCCGCCTCCATGGCTGAAGATTGTTCCCTCCAAATTCAGGTGACAGTGTCCCTTTAACAATCTTACTCCCCTATGTCCCATTTTTTAAAGTAGTTTTATGAAATTGTGACATCATGCTAGTATCAGGGCTTTTTGACTTATCTGATTTCTCATTCTTATATGGTTTTAAATATGCAATAGAAAAATAATAATGGTAATAATAATAATAATAATAATAATAATAATAAGAAAGCTTTTATAAGCTTTGCAAAATACATCTTGCCAAATCAGACAAGGTGATTTTCTGGATTTGTTTTCTCAATTTTGACTCTCATAGTTGTGGTCCAACTGATGTCGATTACAGGCCTCTCTCATCTTTTTAAGTGGGAGAACTTGCACAATTGGTGGCTGAATAAATACTTTTTTTCCCACTGTATATAACATGCTAGGAATATTGATGTCATATTTATTGATCTGAAAATCTGCCCTCCGTAGCCGTGATTACTGATAAGAATAATGAATATGATCTGCCATGGTGAGAAAAATGCTGCACATACTAATATTTGTCTTATTAGATCTGTTTAGATTTCACATACACTTGTACTGTTCCCGGTCATTTTTGACCGTCCTTATAAAATAATCATTTTTAGCTAATCTAAGTGGTTTTTTTAAACAGTTTTTGCACTATTATATTGCTTGTGAAGATGGTTGTTCAAATACCAGAAAAAAATATAAATACAAAGCTTGTTTTATATTTTTTTTATATCCAAAAGGGAACATGGTATTTTTTCGATTTTTGTAAAAATTGATTATTTTTGCAGATAAAAAAAAAATCTTGATCTAAATGTTAACTATAAGTAATAATATCAAACATTATGTAGATATACTTTTTTCAAAGGCAAAAAAAAAAAAAAAAGCTTTTTTCTCTATAAAATGGCAAAAAACGTTGTTTTTTATAGACTTATACTGTTCCCGGTCATTTTTGACCGGACCTAACATCCTCGTCTGTATCGGAGTCGTTTATAAACTCCTCCAATTCAGCTTGGGTGAAGTGTCTTCTTCTCATGCTGTAAGGCATCACTGTTGAATGAAAAAATAAAATATATCCATAAACAATGAATGAAAAAAAAAATCAAAACAATTTCGCAACAATACACACAATAACGTCCCGTCACACATTGAGATATGCCCTGTGATTATGGTGCTGGAGCGTCGCAAACAAAAATGAGGCATGCACTCATTCTATCACAGCAGTGAGAATATGTACTCATAAGCAGACATTGAGTCTACACAACCCTAATGCTAACCCCCTATCATCCATTCTATCACAGCAGTGTTATGGCTGGCAATCAGGCAACACAGCGTGCAGTAATCAGCGCACATACAGAGATCTGGCAATAACCAAAAACAATAGGACGAGCTCTGAGACGTGGAATCTCTGTAGACTGCAGTACCTGATCTATCCTCACACAACTATAAGCAGCAGTGGATTGCGCCTATCACTACCTATGCAACTCGGCACTGCCTGAGGAGCTGACTAGCCTGAAGATAGAAATACAAGCCTGACTTACCTCAGAGAAATACCCCAAAGGAATAGGCAGCCCCCCACATATAATGACTGTTAGCAAGATGAAAAGACAAACGTAGGAATGAAATAGATTCAGCAAAGTGAGGCCCGATATTCTAGACAGAGCGAGGATAGCAAAGAGAACTATGCAGTCTACAAAAAACCCTAAAACGAAAATCACGCAAAGGGGCAAAAAGACCCACCGTGCCGAACTAACAGCACGGCGGTGCACCCCTTTGCTTCTCAGAGCTTCCAGCAAAAGTTAATAGCAAGCTGGACAGAAAAAACAGAAAACAAACTAGAAGCACTTATCTAGCAGAGCAGCAGGCCCAAGGAAAGATGCAGTAGCTCAGATCCAACACTGGAACATTGACAAGGAGCAAGGAAGACAGACTCAGGTGGAGCTAAATAGCAAGGCAGCCAACGAGCTCACCAAAACACCTGAGGGAGGAAGCCCAGAGACTGCAATACCACTTGTGACCACAGAAGTGAACTCAGCCACAGAATTCACAACAGTACCCCCCCCTTGAGGAGGGGTCACCGAACCCTCACCAGAACCCCCAGGCCGACCAGGATGAGCCACATGAAAGGCACGAACAAGATCTGGGGCATGGACATCAGAGGCAAAAACCCAGGAATTATCTTCCTGAGCATAACCCTTCCATTTGACCAGACTGGAGTTTCCGTCTAGAGACACGAGAATCCAAAATCTTCTCCACAATATACTCCAATTCCCCCTCCACCAAAACAGGGGCAGGAGGCTCCACAGATGGAACCATAGGTGCCACGTATCTCCTCAACAACGACCTATGGAATACATTATGTATGGAAAAGGAGTCTGGGAGGGTCAGACGAAAAGACACCGGATTGAGAATCTCAGAAATCCTATACGGACCAATAAAACGAGGTTTAAATTTAGGAGAGGAAACCTTCATAGGAATATGACGAGAAGATAACCAAACCAGATCCCCAACACGAAGTCGGGGTCCCACACGGCGTCTGCGATTAGCGAAAAGCTGAGCCTTCTCCTGGGACAAGGTCAAATTGTCCACTACCTGAGTCCAGATCTGCTGCAACCTGTCCACCACAGAATCCACACCAGGACAGTCCGAAGACTCAACCTGTCCTGAAGAGAAACGAGGATGGAACCCAGAATTGCAGAAAAATGGAGAGACCAAGGTAGCCGAGCTGGCCCGATTATTAAGGGCGAACTCAGCCAACGGCAAAAATGACACCCAATCATCCTGGTCAGCGGAAACAAAACATCTCAGATATGTTTCCAAGGTCTGATTGGTTCGTTCGGTCTGGCCATTAGTCTGAGGATGGAAGGCCGAGGAGAAAGATAGGTCAATGCCCATCCTACCACAAAAGGCTCGCCAGAACCTCGAGACAAACTGGGAACCTCTGTCAGAAACAATATTCTCAGGAATGCCATGTAAACGAACCACATGCTGGAAGAACAAAGGCACCAAATCAGAGGAGGAAGGCAATTTAACCAAGGGCACCAGATGGACCATTTTAGAAAAGCGATCACAGACCACCCAAATGACCGACATTTTTTGAGAAACGGGAAGGTCAGAAATGAAATCCATCGAAATATGTGTCCAAGGCCTCTTCGGGACCGGCAAGGGCAAAAGCAACCCACTGGCACGTGAACAGCAGGGCTTAGCCCTAGCACAAATTCCACAGGACTGCACAAAAGCACGCACATCCCGTGACAGAGACGGCCACCAGAAGGATCTAGCAACCAACTCCCTGGTACCAAAGATTCCTGGATGACCGGCCAGCACCGAACAATGAAGTTCAGACATAACTTTACTAGTCCACCTATCAGGGACGAACAGTTTCTCGGCCGGACAACGATCAGGTTTATTAGCCTGAAATTTCTGCAACACTCTCCGCAAATCAGGGGAGATGGCAGACACAATGACTCCTTCCTTGAGGATACTCGCCGGCTCAGATAACCCCGGAGAGTCGGGCACAAAACTCCTAGACAGAGCATCCGCCTTCACATTTTTAGAGCCCGGAAGGTATGAAATCACAAAATCAAAACGAGCAAAAAATAACGACCAACGGGCCTGTCTAGGATTCAAGCGCTTGGCAGACTCAAGATAAGTAAGGTTCTTATGATCAGTCAAAACCACCACGCGATGCTTAGCACCCTCAAGCCAATGACGCCACTCCTCGAATGCCCACTTCATGGCCAGCAACTCTCGGTTGCCCACATCATAATTACGCTCAGCAGCAGAAAATTTCCTGGAAAAGAAAGCACATGGTTTGAACACTGAGCAACCAGAACCTCTCTGTGACAAAACCGCCCCTGCACCAATCTCAGAAGCATCAACCTCGACCTGGAACGGAAGAGAAACATCAGGTTGACACAACACAGGGGCACAGCAAAAACGACGCTTCAACTCCTGAAAAGCTTCCACGGCAGCAGAAGACCAATTAACCAAATCAGCACCCTTCTTGGTCAAATCGGTCAATGGTCTGGCAATGCTAGAAAAATTACAGATGAAGCGACGATAAAAATTAGCAAAGCCCAGGAATTTCTGCAGACTTTTTAGAGATGTCGGCTGAGTCCAATCCTGGATGGCCTGAACCTTAACCGGATCCATCTCGATAGTAGAAGGGGAAAAGATGAACCCCAAAAATGAAACTTTCTGCACACCGAAGAGACACTTTGATCCCTTCACGAACAAGGAATTAGCACGCAGTACCTGGAAAACCATTCTGACTTGCTTCACATGAGACTCCCAATCATCTGAGAAGATCAAAATGTCATCCAAGTAAACAATCAAGAATTTATCCAGATACTCACGGAAAATGTCATGCATAAAAGACTGAAAAACAGATGGAGCATTGGCAAGTCCGAACGGCATCACCAGATACTCAAAATGACCCTCGGGCGTATTAAATGCCGTTTTCCATTCATCTCCCTGCCTGATTCTCACCAGATTATACGCACCACGAAGATCAATCTTAGTAAACCAACTAGCCCCCTTAATCCGAGCAAACAAGTCAGAAATCAATGGCAAGGGATACTGAAACTTAACAGTGATCTTATTAAGAAGGCGGTAATCAATACACGGTCTTAGCGAACCATCCTTCTTGGCTACAAAAAAGAACCCTGCTCCCAATGGTGACGACGATGGGCGAATATGTCCCTTCTCCAGGGACTCCTTCACATAACTGCGCATAGCGGTGTGTTCAGGTACGGACAAATTAAATAAACGACCCTTAGGGAATTTACTACCAGGAATCAAATCGATAGCACAATCACAATTCCTATGCGGAGGTAGGGCATCAGACTTGGACTCTTCAAATACATCCTGAAAGTCCGACAAGAACTCTGGGATGTCAGAAGGAATGGATGACGAAATAGACAAAAATGGAACATCACCATGTACTCCCTGACAACCCCAGCTGGTTACCGACATAGAGTTCCAATCCAATACTGGATTATGGGTTTGTAGCCATGGCAACCCCAACACGACCACATCATGCAAATTATGCAGTACCAGAAAGCGAATAACTTCCTGATGTGCAGGAGCCATGCACATGATCAGCTGGGCCCAGTACTGAGGCTTATTCTTGGCCAAAGGTGTAGCATCAATTCCTCTCAACGGAATAGGACACCGCAAAGGCTCCAAGAAAAATCCACAACGTTTAGCATAATCCATCAGATTCAGGGCAGCGCCTGAATCCACAAACGCCATGACAGAATACGATGACAAAGATCACATTAAGGTAATGGACAAAAGGAATTTGGATTGTACAATACCAATAACGGCAGAGCTATCGAACCGCCTAGTGCGTTTAGGACAATTAGAAATAGCATGAGTAGAATCACCACAATAGAAACACAGTCTGTTCAGACGTCTGTGTTCTTGCCGTTCTACTTTAGTCATAGTCCTGTCGCACTGCATAGGCTCAGGTTTACTCTCAGACAATACCGCCAGATGGTGCACAGATTTACGCTCGCGCAAGCGACGACCGATCTGAATGGCCAAGGACATAGACTCATTCAAACCAGCAGGCATAGGAAATCCCACCATTACATCCTTAAGAGCTTCAGAGAGACCCTTTCTGAACAAAGCCGCTAGTGCAGATTCATTCCACAGAGTGAGTACTGACCACTTCCTAAATTTCTGACAATATACTTCTACATCATCCTGACCCTGGCATAAAGCCAGCAGATTTTTCTCAGCCTGATCCACTGAATTAGGCTCATCGTAAAGCAATCCCAGCGCCTGGAAAAATGCATCAACATTACTCAATGCAGAATCTCCTGGTGCAAGAGAAAACGCCCAGTCCTGTGGGTCGCCGCGCAAAAAAGAAATAATAATCAAAACCTGTTGAATAGGATTACCAGAAGAATGAGGTTTCAAGGCCAAAAATAGCTTACAATTATTTCTGAAGCTCAGGAACTTAGTTCTGTCACCAAAAAACAAATCAGGAATCGGAATTCTTGGTTCTAGCATCGATTTCTGATCAATAGTATCTTGAATCTTTTGTACATTTACAACGAGATTATCCATTGAGGAGCACAGAGCCTGAATATCCATGTCCACAGCTGTGTCCTGAAGCACTCTAATGTCTAGGGGAAAAAAAAGACTGAAGACAGAGCTAAGAAAAAAAAATGATGTCAGGATTTCTTTTTTCCCTCTATTGGGAATCATTGGTATGGCTCCTTGTACTGTTATGGCTGGCAATCAGGCAACACAGCGTGCAGTAATCAGCGCACATACAGAGATCTGGCAATAACCAAAAACAATAGGACGAGCTCTGAGACGTGGAATCTCTGTAGACTGCAGTACCTGATCTATCCTCACACAACTATAAGCAGCAGTGGATTGCGCCTATCACTACCTATGCAACTCGGCACTGCCTGAGGAGCTGACTAGCCTGAAGATAGAAATACAAGCCTGACTTACCTCAGAGAAATACCCCAAAGGAATAGGCAGCCCCCCACATATAATGACTGTTAGCAAGATGAAAAGACAAACGTAGGAATGAAATAGATTCAGCAAAGTGAGGCCCGATATTCTAGACAGAGCGAGGATAGCAAAGAGAACTATGCAGTCTACAAAAAACCCTAAAACGAAAATCACGCAAAGGGGCAAAAAGACCCACCGTGCCGAACTAACAGCACGGCGGTGCACCCCTTTGCTTCTTAGAGCTTCCAGCAAAAGTTAATAGCAAGCTGGACAGAAAAAACAGAAAACAAAGTAGAAGCACTTATCTAGCAGAGCAGCAGGCCCAAGGAAAGATGCAGTAGCTCAGATCCAACACTGGAACATTGACAAGGAGCAAGGAAGACAGACTCAGGTGGAGCTAAATAGCAAGGCAGCCAACGAGCTCACCAAAACACCTGAGGGAGGAAGCCCAGAGACTGCAATACCACTTGTGACCACAGAAGTGAACTCAGCCACAGAATTCACAACACAGCAGTGAGAATATGTACTCATAAGCAGACATTGAGTCTACACAACCCTAATGCTAACCCCCTATCATCCATTTTATCACAGCAGTGAGAATATTGAATAATTTTAGAATAAAAGAATAATTTATCTGTAACATACCTGTAAAAATGGGACTTCAGAGCTCTGACGTCTGAACCTCTGCTCACTCTGTGTTGTCTCCAGCTGAACTGAAACTCTACACTGCTATGTTATCTGTCTACAGATAAGATCAGAGCAGACACCACCCTGCAGCAGGAAAAAGCTCACAGTACAACACTTTAGGTGAATTCTGCTTAGGACAGCATTGCACAGTGTAATACTGTACAACCAGCAAACACATGGAAAATCAGAAAATCATGATTTACAATATGAAATGTTGACAACTGAATGGAACTAGATCTATATGAACAGCAGGGTAAATAAAAACCAGTGAAATAAATTGCGCATAGCTATACTGGAAGTGAATCCGTCGGCTGTATCGCAACTTGAAAATGTTGGTATGTGTAAATCTTTTCTGACCAAAAGTAGTCAGATACATTGATAAATAGTAGTAGATGCAATATATAGTTCAAAATGAGGTGATAGCACCTTTATTTTTGTCAAAAATTGTCTGGAGAGCTGAATAAAGGCCTATCGGTCATTTTTGACCGAACAGTACAAGTGTAAAAAAAATTGTACCAAATAAAGTAAACAAAAATAAAAAAAATAAAAAATTCCCACAGAGAGTACCCCCCTAATGACGAAAAGTCAGGGAGCCTCAAGTCTCAGAATCACACGCTGAATTTTTATAACATTATAGAATTTCAAAAACGGTCATTTTTGTCCTAACAGAACAGCAGGGTTAATATATCTCATATTTATTATAGATGTATTAATAAAAGCTACCTTTGTTAGAGAGGGATTTCAATCTGGGGTTCTCCCATTTTCGTTCATATATGTAAATATATTATAGCACAGTTTGAACTTAGCCGCTTTGACCAAATTATGATTGTCATAAATGTTGTTTTATAGCTAGTGAAAATGTTGTGATCAACCAGATGTTCCAGTCTAAACTGACACAAACAGGATCCCTTGTACCACCATATCCTCCACTTAAACTTAGAGGACCCAAAGCAGCCTTACTTTTAAAAAAAACATCAACTACTTCAAATGGTGAGACCAAAAGAATCTTGGAACTCAGTAAGGTAAGATCCATATAGGTAAAAATGGATGACTCTTCAATAATGTTTGGATCATCACTGTCATACAGCATTATAATCCAATATGTCTAGCAAAAAATGCATTGTACTGTACTCGGTAAGCTGTGTAGTTTTGCAATGGACTTGCACTATCAAAGTTGGGAAGAAATATTTACTACATAATGAGTACATTAGTGTTGTAAAATAATTATGTGCTGTCCGAGGCACCTTTGTGAACAAAAAAATATATAAATATTATATTGCTATTTTTAACATTTTTAAGTTTGTTTTGTTTTACTTTTAAAATTGTTATCACCATTCTCTTTTCTGTTGTGTATTATTTTCTATATGCTTTCATTGTAGAGCTATGAAGCTCATGAAGATAAGCATATTTTCCATCCTGGTACAATCTGAAAAAATATTTGGATCACACATGGGCCAATGTTATTCCATTGGGCCATGCACATGTCCAATGTTTTGCTTGGACCAAGTCAGTATGAAAAAAGATTGCAGCATACACGATTTACATAAATAAGATTATAATGCTGTTAATTGAAGACTTAAGGCCCCGTCACACATAGCGACGCTGCAGCGATACCGACAACGATCCGGATCGCTGCAGCGTCGCTGTTTGGTCGCTGGAGAGCTGTCACACAGACCGCTCTCCAGCGACCAACGATGCCGGTAACCAGGGTAAACATCGGGTTACTAAGCGCAGGGCCGCGCTTAGTAACCCGATGTTCACCCTGGTTACCATCCTAAAAGTAAAAAAAACAAACACTACATATTTACCTACAGCCGTCTGTCCTCCAGCGCTGTGCTCTGCTCTCCTCCTGTACTGGCTGTGAGCGCCGGTCAGCCGGAAAGCAGAGCGGTGACGTCACCGCTCTGCTTTCCGGCCGCTGTGCTCACACAGACAGTACAGGAGGAGTGCAGAGCGCCGAGGACAGACAGCGGTAGGTAAGTATGTACTGTTTGTTTTTTTTACTTTTAGTATGGTAACCAGGGTAAACATCGGGTTACTAAGCGCGGCCCTGCGCTTAGTTACCCGATGTTTACCCTGGTTACCAGTGAAGACATCGCTGAATCGGCGTCACACACGCTGATTCAGCGATGTCAGCGGGACCTCAACGATCAAAAAATGGCCCAGGCCATTCCGACACGACCAGCGATCTCACAGCAGGGGCCTGATCGCTGGTACGTGTCACACATAGCGAGATCGCTACTGAGATCGCTGTTGCGTCACAAAACTTGTGACTCAGCAGCGATCTCGCTAGCGATCTCGCTATGTGTGACGGGGCCTTTACTGAGCCACAGGCTGGGCTTATCATGGAGAGGCTTGACTAGGCGTCTGCCAGACCTTGACTAGGGCCTCCAATGGTGAGGATAGTCTGGGCTGCCAGTAGACAGCAGGTACCATTCCAGGGCAGACTGCAGCAGCTGACCGGTGGGGGTGGGGGGGTCAGAGGTGCTGGTACATGGTACTGAAGGGCAAGAGAGAGGCATAGTCAGACTGTTTGAGGTTGGGGAAGGCAGCACAGGATCAGAGTAAAAAGGTAAGGTCAGGAGCAGAGTGGTCAGACAGGACTGGTATTCTAGCTGGGTCGATAATGGGTGAATCAATATAAGTAAATGCATGAACAGGACAAAAGCAGATGAACTCACTAGGAAACAACATTCGGGTGGAGAATGGCAGGCAGAGCTGCCTAATATAGACCCTGCTAGCATGTGATAGATCAGGGGACCTAATCTCTGCAGGACCTAGCAGGGTTAAATTCTTGCAGAGACTGGCCACGGCTAAATAAATGTCACAAACAGATGCAGCAGTGCAGCATGAGACAGACAAGCCGAACAGCCTGATGCAGGGAGAAATTGCAAGTCTATGGGTTGGTGGAAAACATCGGGCAGCATTCGGATGACATCCAAGTTTGGTCCAATTTTCACAGACTGACAGAATAGAGAAGGTGAAGAATGTTTCTTCCCATATTCTCCTTTCTGAGAAAATTGGATCACATTCGCATCATAATCTAATCAGAGTTTGATCAGACTGTGATTAACCCCTTTACCCCCAAGGGTGGTTTGCACGTTAATGACCAGGCCAATTTTTACAATTCTGACCACTGTCCCTTTATGAGGTTATAACTCCGAAACGCTTCAACGGATCCTGGTGATTCTGACATTGTTTTCTCGTGACATATTGTACTTCATGATAGTGGTAAAATTTCTTTGATAGTACCTGCGTTTATTTGTGAAAAAAACGGAAATTTGGCGAAAATTTTGAAAATTTCGCAATTTTCAAACTTTGAATTTTTATGCAATTAAATCACAGAGATATGTCACACAAAATACTTAATAAGTAACATTTCCCACATGTCTCCTTTACATCAGCATAATTTTGGAACCAATTTTTTTTTTTGTTAGGGAGTTATAAGGGTTAAAAGTTGACCAGCAATTTCTCATTTTTACAACACCATTTTTCTTTAGGGACCACGTCTCATTTGAAGTCATTTTGAGGGGTCTATATGATAGAAAATGCCCAAGTGTGACACCATTCTAAAAACTGCACCCCTCAAGGTGCTCAAAACCACATTCAAGAAGTTTATTAACCCTTCAGGTGTTTAATAGGAATTTTTGGAATGTTTAAATAAAAATGAACATTTAACTTTTTTACACAAAAAATTTACTTCAGCTCCAATTTGTTTTATTTTACCAAGGGTAACAGGAGAAATTGGACCCAAAAAGTTGTTGTCCAATTTGTCCTGAGTACGCTGATACCCCATATGTGGCAGTAAACCACTGTTTGGGCGCATGGGAGAGCTCGGAAGGGAAGGAGCGCTATTTGACTTTTCAATGCAAAATTGACAGGAATTGAGATGGGACGCCATGTTGCGTTTGGAGAGCCACTGATGTGCCTAAACATTGAAACCCCCCACAAGTGACACCATTTTGGAAAGTAGACCCCCTAAGGAACTTATCTGGATGTGTGGTGAGCACTTTGACCCACCAAGTGCTTCACAGAAGTTTATAATGCAGAACCGTAAAAATAAAAAATCATATTTTTTCACAAAAATTATATTTTTGCCCCCAATTTTTTATTTTTCCAAGGGTAAGAGAAGAAATTGGACCTCAAAAGTTGTTGTCCAATTTGTCCTGAGTACGCTGATACCTCATATGTGGCAGTAAACCACTGTTTGGGCGCATGGGAGAGCTCGGAAGGGAAGGAGCGCAGTTTGACTTTTCAATGCAAAATTGACAGGAATTGAGATGGGACGCCATGTTGCGTTTGGAGAGCCACTGATGTGCCTAAACATTGAAACCCCCCACAAGTGACACCATTTTGGAAAGTAGACCCCCTAAGGAACTTATCTGGATGTGTGGTGAGCACTTTGACCCACCAAGGGCTTCACAGAAGTTTATAATGCAGAGCCATAAAAATAAAACAAAATTTTTTTCCCACAAAAATTTTTTTTTAGCCCCCAGTTTTGTATTTTCCCTAGGGTAACAGGAGAAATTGGACCCCAAAAGTTGTTGTCCAATTTGTCCTGAGTACGCTGATACCCCATATGTGGGGGGGAACCACCGTTTGGGCGCATGGGAGGGTTCGGAAGGGAAGGAGCGCCATTTGGAATGCAGACTTAGATGGAATGGTCTGCAGGCGTCACATTGCGTTTGCAGAGCCCCTAATGTACCTAAACAGTAGAAACCCCCCACAAGTGACACCATTTTGGAAAGTAGACCCCCTAAGGAACTCATCTTGATGTGTTGTGAGAGCTTTGAACCCCCAAGTATTTCACTACAGTTTATAACGCAGAGCCATGCAAATAAAAAATATTTTTTTTTCCACAAAAATTATATTTTAGCCCCCAGTTTTGTATTTTTCCAAGGTTAGCAGGAGAAATTGGACCCTAAATGTTGTTGTCCAATTTGTTCTGAGTACGCTGATACCCGATATGTGGGGGGGAACCACCGTTTGGGCGCATGGGAGGGCTCGGAAGGGAAGGAGCATCATTTGGAATGCAGACTTAGATGGATTGGTCTGCAGGCGTCACATTGCGTTTGCAGAGCCCCTAATGTACCTAAACAGTAGAAACCCCCCACAAGTGACCCCATATTGGAAACTAGACCCCTCAATGAACTTATCTAGATGTGTTGTGAGAACTTTGAACCCCCAAGTGTTTCACTACAGTTTATAACGCAGAGCCGTGAAAATAAAAAATCTTTTTGTTTTCCCACAAAAATTATTTTTTAGCCCCCAGTTTTGTATTTTCCCAAGGGTAACAGGAGAAATTGGTCCACAAAAGTTGTTGTCCAATTTGTCCTGAGTACGCTGATACCCCATATGTTGGGGTAAACCCCTGTTTGGGCACACAGGAGAGCTCGGAAGGGAAGGAGCACTGTTTTACTTTTTCAACGCAGAATTGGCTGGAATTGAGATCGGACGCCATGTCGTGTTTGGAGAGCCCCTGATGTGCCGAAACAGTGGAAACCCCCCAATTATAACTAAAACCCTAATCTAAACACACCCCTAACCCTAATTCCAACGGTAACCCTAACCACACCTCTAACCCTGACACACCCCTAACCCTAATCCCAACCCTATTCCCAACTGTAAATGTAATCTAAACCCTAACCCTAACTTTAGCCCCAACCCTAACTGTAGCCCCAACCCTAACCCTAACCCTAGCCCTAACCCTAGCCCTAACCCTAGCCCTAACCCTAACCCTAGCCCTAACCCTAGCCCTAACCCTAGCCCTAACCCTAACCCTAACCCTAGCCCTAACCCTAGCCCTAACCCTAGCCCTAACCCTAACCCTAGCCCTAGCCCTAACCCTAGCCCTAACCCTAGCCCTAACCCTAGCCCTAACCCTAGCCCTAACCCTAACCCTAGCCCTAGCCCTAACCCTAGCCCTAACCCTAGCCCTAGCCCTAACCCTAGCCCTAACCCTAGCCCTAACCCTAGCCCTAGCCCTAACCCTAGCCCTAACCCTAGCCCTAATGGGAAAATGGAAATAAATACATTTTTTTTTATTTTTCCCTAACTAAGGGGGTGATGAAGGGGGGTTTGATTTACTTTTATAGCGAGTTTTTTAGCGGTTTTTTATGATTGGCAGCCGTCACACACTGAAAGACCCTTTTTATTGCAAAAAATATTTTTTGCAATACCACATTTTGAGAGCTATAATTTTTCCATATTTTGGTCCACAGAGTCATGTGAGGTCTTGTTTTTTGCGGGACGAGTTGACGTTTTTATTGAAAACATTTTTGGGCACGTGACATTTTTTTATCGCTTTTTATTCCAATTTTTGTGAGGAAGAATGACCAAAAGCCAGCTATTCATGAATTTCTATTGGGGGAGGCGTTTATACCGTTCCGCGTTTGGTAAAATTGATAAATCAGTTTTATTCTTCGGGTCAGTACGATTACAGCGATACCTCATTTATATCATTTTTTTATGGTTTGGTGCTTTTATACGATAAAAACTATTTTACAGAAAAAATAATTATTTTTGCATCGCTTTATTCTCAGGACTATAACTTTTTTATTTATTTGCTGATGATGCTGTATGGCGGCTCTTTTTTTGCGGGACAATATGACGCTTTCAGCGGTACCACGGGTATTTATATCTGTCCTTTTGATCGCGTGTTATTCCACTTTTTGTTCGGCGGTATGATAATAAAGCGTTGTTTTTTGCCTCGTTTTTTTTTTTTTTCTTACGGTGTTTACTGAAGGGGTTAACTAGTGGGACAGTTTTATAGGTCGGGTCGTTACGGACGCGGCGATACTAAATATGTGTACTTTTATTGTTTTTTTTTTTTTATTTAGATGAAGAAATGTATTTATGGGAATAATATTTTTTTTTTTTTTCATTATTTTGGAATATTTTTTTTTATTTTTTTTACACATTTGGAAAATTTTTTTTTTACTTTTTTACTTTGTCCCAGGGGGGGACATCACAGATCAGTGATCTGACAGTTTGCACAGCACTCTGTCAGATCACTGATCTGACATGCAGCGCTGCAGCCTTCACAGTGCCTGCTCTAAGCAGGCTCTGTGAAGCCACCTCCCTCCCTGCAGGACCCGGATCCGCGGCCATCTTGGATCCGGGGCTCGAGCAGGGAGGGAGGTGAGGAGACCCTCACAGCAACGCGATCACATCGCGTTGCTGCGGGGGGCTCAGGGAAGCCCGCAGGGAGCCCCCTCCCTGCGCGGTGCTTCCCTGCACCGCCGGCACATCGCGATCATCTTTGATCGCGGTGTGCCAGGGGTTAATGTGCCGGGGGCGGTCCGTGACCGCTCCTGGCACATAGTGCCGGATGTCAGCTGCGATAAGCAGCTGACACCCGGCCGCGATCGGCCGCGCTCCCCCCGTGAGCGCGGCCGATCGGCTATGACGTACTATCCCGTCCAGGGTCAGATAAGCCCAGGGCACCTCGACGGGATAGTACGTCTAAGGTCACAGAGGGGTTAACATAATCAGACCAATTTTCTCAGACTAGAGAAAATATAGTCTTGCGACCTTAGCCATATGCTCTGGGTAAAACAAAATAGGTTCAGCTTATATGGAGTACATCAACACATATTTTAGGACTGTACAGATTGTTGAATGCTAATGAGTAGGAAAGGGAGGAGAACAATTAATCTAGAGCTGCATTTTAAGTCTTACAATACAGAATGGTTGTAACATCAAGGAAATAACAATGGGTTAGGGTAGGGAATACTCAATCCTTTGAAGCATTGGTAACAGCAGCCAAAGAATAGGCAATATCGCCCCTTTAGTCTTGATGTCACACATTTGTTTATTTGTTACCATTTCCTGTCAAGTAATGCACAATGTCAGGTTGATTGGTAAAACCTACCAAAAATGTGGGATATCACCTAAGATAGCAAGTACAAGGCATTCTGACATTAAGGCCCCGTCACACATAGCGACGCTTGAGCGATTCCGACAACGATACGACCTGTCAGGGATCGCTCAAGCGTCGCTATGTGGTCGCTGGTGAGATGTCAAACAGTGAGATCTCACCAACGACGCAGCAGCGATGCGGCGACCTGTAGCGACCTGTAGCGACCTGTACAACGATCCTATTTCATGGCGATTCAATGGGACGTCCTGTCAACGAGGTCGTTGGTAAGGTGTCAAACACAGCGATGTGTGCTACCCAGCAGGACCTCAACGATCAAAAAATGGCCCAGGCCATTCCGACACTACCAGCGATCTCACAGCAGGGGCCTGGTCGCTGCTACGTGTCACACACAGCGAGATCGCTACTGAGGTCGCTGTTGCGTCACAAAACTTGTGACTCAGCAGCGACCTCGCTAGCGATCTCGCTATGTGTGACGGGGGCTTTAGAGCACAATGGTGCAGATTGCATTCAGCTCCTCTCCTACACTCACCATGCAGAAAGATCGAACTGAGCATCTATTAGAGATGAGCGGTGTTCGAGTCGAACTGTTCGCCAATCTCAAATTTGAGCTGTTTTGGGCGGTGTTCGAGTCGTTCGACGAACCCAAACAATTTGCTTAAAATTCCGCTGTTTGAGTTTCTGTTCGATACCTGTTCGTTCAGTAAAAGCCTCGCTGGATTTGCACATTAAAACTGTTTATCATTGTTAATAGACTGTTTCAATGTATAGTGGGCGGGGGGGCAGGGGATAGATCTGTGCTGAAATAACGCCGATCTCCATTTTTTTTTCTTTCCCGCATTTACAGTTGGGCGGTGCAGTCTCTCAGTCTATCAGCAGTGCGCACACACACAGCAATGTGCATGTGATGCACACAAGCAAGGGCATGTGTCATTGGCTGTGCATGTCACATGTCCTTGCCCTATAAGCCATTTACCCCGTCGCCACCATTTCCTCACTGCTGCAGCTTAGTGTTAGACGGCACCGCTGCTGCTGTGGCCGCTATACAGACAAAGAGTGTTTTTTTGGAGTGAATTGTCAAAGAGATAGGTTTAGGGAGTCGAGAGGAGTCGGGACTAGTTGTAATATCAGCCCTTTACAGGGTAGGTTACAGCAGTTCATAGCACTGTTTGCCAGGCAGGTCAGTGCGAGGGCTGTGCAAGTGTTTGTCACAGCATTTGGTGTAATCTAGCTCAGCCAATCCTTTTGGGCTACTAGCATTGTCTGATAGTCATCTGAGTAGGCCGCCTGTGAAGCTAGCTACACCGCCTGTGTATCTAAATTTTCACTGCATCTAATCCAGTTTATAGTTTAGGGCCTAGGAGCAGTGTCTGCACCTCAGCAGAGTAGCCCGCCTGTGAAACAAACTATATCGCCTGTGCATCTCTATTTTCACTGCATCTAATCCAGTTATTAGTTTTGGGCCTAGTACCACAGTTTGACCACTCAGTTCTGCTCGGTTTTCATCCATCGGTTGTTGTGTTAACAACTAAAGATACAGAGTTGCCAATTATGTAAGCACGAAAATGAATGGCAAAAGGCCTGCTGCTGGTGGAAAGGGGAATAGGCGTGTTGGAAAGGGAAAGAAAGGTTGTGTCCGTGGGGTAGGTGGTAAAGCAACAGTAACATCTGCAGAAGAAAGACCATCTTCCAGCCAAAGTAAGATGTCTACTTCTTTTCGTGGACAATCTGATATGATCCCTTTCTTACGACAATCGCTACAAGCATCGCCAAAAATTCCAGATAAGGCACAAAAACAGCAGGTGCTTGAACATATATCAAGTGCTCGTTCAAGTGGGCTCTCCTCCATGTCAACTTCAACATCACAACTACTCCAGTCCTCAGAGTTGTCACCCCAATCGCACTTGCTTCCTCACAGCTCCCAAGTCTCCAGCTGCCCGTCTGAGCATGGAGTTAAGCCCCCGTCACACACAGCGAGATCGCTAGCAAGATCGCTGCTGAGTCACAAGTTTTGTGACGCAACAGCGATCTCAGTAGCGATCTCGCTATGTGTGACACGTAGCAGCGACCAGGCCCCTGCTGTGAGATCGCTGGTCGTGTCGGAATGGCCTGGGCCATTTTTTGATCGTTGAGGTCCCGCTGGGTAGCACACATCGCTGTGTTTGACACCTTACCAACGACCTCGCTGACAGGACGTCCCATTGAATCGTCATGAAATAGCATCGTTGTATAGGTCGCTACAGGTCGCCGCATCGCTGCTGCGTCGTTGGTGAGATCTCACTGTTTGACATCTCACCAGCGACCACATAGCGACGCTTGAGCGATCCCTGACAGGTCGTATCATTGTCGGAATCACTCAAGCGTCGCTATGTGTGACGGGGCCATAACACACATGGTTGAGTCTGTAGAGCTTTTTACGCATACTATAGCCTGGGAATCAGAGGTCTGCTCCAGAGCTTCTGTGAATCCAGATGAGGAAATGATCTGCACTGATGCCCAGAATCTTTGTGAGTAAGATCCAGGCCCAGATGAAGAAGGTTCTGAGCATAATGTAGACCCTCGTTCTCAAACTGTAACGCCTATTAATGGAGACAATGAGGAAGATGATGATGAGACTGAGATACCTGATTGGAACAAAAACTTGACTTTTCGGTCAAGGCAGGAAGAGGTTGGCTCTGAGGACGACGTGTGTGAGAACACACAGGATGATGATGACGAGGATGTAGACCCCACTTACTGTCAACCCCCAGTCCACCAGTCCATGAGGTCAGCAGAGGAGGTGGAGGAGGATGCTAGTGATGAGTCTGACGATGAGGTAATGGTGCGCCTTCCTGGATAGAGACGGAGTACTGTAAGCACGTCAATAACTGCATCATCAACCCCAACTGTGCCTCAGACCAGAAGTTGTGGTGGCTCTTCAGGTTGCACAGACTCTAAGCCTTGCATAGCCTGGGCATTTTGTGACATCGCAAAGGATGATTCAACTCATGTTGTCTGTAAGATTTGTCAACAAAATCTCAGTAGAGGCCAAAAATTCACTAGCTTGAGTACTTCATGCATGAACCGTCACATGGATATGAGGCATAAGTTGCAGTGGGAAGCTCACTGTGCTACAATGCGGCCTAGTGGGCCGGGTCAACCGCCGTCTGCCCCATCAAGTGCATCCACGTCCTCTTCATCGTCTGTGACTGTGGGGACAGCAGTTGCACATGGTTTTGGATGCAAACCTTCCACCTCTTTATCCGCAACAGCCAGTGTGATTGGCAGGTCGTCAGGACATTTGCTAGTGGAAACCCCTGCTGGTGTTGACATCGACACCACATTTTGATCAAGGCAACATAACATCTCCGCCTACACCTTCCTCACAGACCAGCAGTTTGTTGGCGACACCCTACTCAACTCCGTCTAAGCACGGCAGCCAGCCTTCAGTCCCTCAGATGTGGACAAGTAAAAGACCATTTCCTCCTAGCCATGACAAAGCTAAGAGGTTGAATTTCTCCATCAGCAAGCTTTTGGCTACAGAAATGCTGCCTTTCCGCCTGGTGGACATAGAGGATTTTCGAGATCTTATGTCCGTCGCAGTGCCCCAGTACCAGATGCCCAGTCGCCACTACTTCTCAAAGAAAGCTGTGCCTGCGCTACACCAGCATGTCGCACACAACATCACCGCTTCCGTGAAAAACTCTGTGTGTGACAGGGTCCATTTCACCACAGACACTTGGACGAGTAGACATGGAGAGGGGCGTTACATGTCGGTGACTGGGCACTGGGTAACTACAGCGACAGCAGGAGAAGGGGCTGCTGTCCAAGTCTTGCCGTCGCCTCGAGTTGCTCGTCGATCCTCTGTATCTAGAAGTTCCTCCACTGATTCTGCCTCCTCAAACTCCTCTCAGTCCTCCACCTGCACCCAAAGCCTGTCTGGTAATGCCACCCGCGTTGTAACTGCGCAGAAGGAATCCTGCACACCTCCTCAATATGCTGTCACCAGGGCTCAATGGCATCAGGCAGTGTTTACATTGAAATGTCTGGGAAATGTGAGTCACACAGCAGAGGAGTTGTGGTCAGCTCTGGAGACCGAGTTCCATCAATGGTTGTCTCCACTCAACCTGCAGCCAGGGAATGCTGTGTGCGACAATACTGAAAACCACGGTGCGGCCCTTCATCGGGGCAATGTCACACACGTGCCTTGTATTGCTCAAGTTTTGAACCTGGTTGTCCAGCAATTTTTATCCCACTATCCCAGACTAGATGGGCTTTTGCAGAGGGCACGGTCGCTGTGTGCTCACTTCTGCCGTTCGCATCCCGCAGCTCGACGACTTGCATCTCTACAGAAGTCGTTGGGCCTGCCAGTTCACCAGCTGAAATGTGATGTGCGCACATGGTGGAATTCAACTCTGCACATGTTGCAGCGACTGTGGCAGCACCGATGAGCCCTGGTGCAATACGTTATGATGTATAGCCTGGGCCAACGAGATCAAGAGGTGGGCCAAATCACGCTGCAGGAGTGGTCTCAGATCAGGGACCTATGCACCCTTCTGCACAGTTTTGAAATAGCAACAAAGATGTTTAGAGCTGACGATGCCATTATCAGCATGACCATTCCGGTGATTTACATGCTGGAGCACACCTTACACAGTGTTCGGAGTCAGGTGGTGGAACAGGAGGAGGAGGAGAAGAAACAGGAGGAGTCGTATGCGGAAGGGATCATATCTCCAAGGTCACGAAGGTTGGCAGCACCAAGGCAGCTGGCATTGGAGGCTGGGGGAGAGGGGTTACCGAGGGCGCATGGTAGCAGCCAAACTGTTGAGGAAGGTGCAGGAGGCGAGGAAGAAGTGGAGGACGAACTGGCGCTGGGCATGGAAGACTCATCAGATGAGGGAGACCTTGATGAAATTTCTGTTGTGCGAGGTTGGGGGGAGAGGGCTGACAAAGGAAGCATGATTCTCACCTCGCCACCACCAAGACAACAAGGACTTGGTCCTCCTGGATGCGCAAGACACATGAGTGCCTTCTTGCTGCACTACCTGCAACATGACCCTTGGATTGTCAGAATCCGAAGTAATGCCGACTACTGGGTTGCCACACTCTTAGATCCCTGGTACAAAAGCAAATTTGGCGAAATAATTTCTGTCATAGAAAGGGATTCGGGCATGCAGGAGTATTAGCAGAGACTGTTACAGAATCTAACATCTGCTTTTCCACAAAACACCAGTGGTGCACGTAGTCAGTCTCTGAGTTCTAACTTGCCAACCGTGGGACTATCGAGTCATCACTCAAACCATAAGAGTAACATCGTATCTGGTGGTAAAAGCAATTTTTTCCAATCATTTCAAGATTCTTTAGACCATCCTTTGCAAGGCCACAGGAGACAAGAAATCTGACGCACAGCCAATGTCTAGAGAGGATGGTACAAGAGTATCTCCAAGTTAACATCGATGCCATGACTGTGGAACTGGACCCTTGCTCATTTTGGGCTTCCAATCCTGAAAAATGGCCTGAGCTCGCCACTCACACCTTGGAGATCTTGTCGTGCACCACAGCCAGCGTTCTCTCTGAACGTGTGTTCAGCGCTGCTGGGGGTGTGCTGACAGATAAGCGCACGCGGCTGTCCAGTGACAAGGTAGACAGACTAATGTTCATCAAGATGAACAAATCCTGGATCCGCAAGGACTTTTCTACCCCTGTGTCATCTTGGGGAGACCAAAAGCTTGATGATTTTTGAAAATCACCTCACCAACCGTTTTAAAAAACTCTGGCGAAATTGATGCCACTTAAGTGGTGTCTGTGGCCGAATTTTTGGAAAAAATGGAGACTCTTTTATTTAGTCCCCTTGCTGAGTTTTACATGACGTTGCCATCGTCAATTCCAGGTGGGTGGGGTCGTCTGCAGAGTTGTTTCCTCATACTATGGCCTGTGATTCAGAGGTCTGCTCCAAAGCTTCAGTGTCTGCTAGTCAGCAGAGTAGCCCAGCCACCCACCGCCTGTTTACCTAAGTACCATTTTTAACGGCATGTAGCCCAGGAAATCCTTTTGGGCCTAATAAAATTTGGTTCTACTCAGCAGCGTACTTCACCCATGAAGCAAGCTACACCGCCTGTTTACCTAAGGACTATTTTTTAACAGCATCTAGCGCAGGAAATCATTTTGTACCTAATAGCATTTTGTGCTACTCAGCAGAGTACCCCACCCATGAAGCAAGCTACACCGCCTGTTTACCTAAGTACTATTTTTTAACGGCATCTAGCCCAGGAAATCCATTTGGGCCTAGTAGAATTTAGTGCTCCCCAGCAGCGTACCCCACCCATGAAGCAAGCTACACTGCCTGTTTACATAAGTACTATTTTTTAACGGCATCTGGCCCAGGAAATCCTTTTGGGCCTAGTAGCAATTTCTGCTACTCAGCAGAGTACCCCACCCATGAAGCAAGCTACACCGCCTTCTTTCTTTCTCAATCTAACCCTTCGGCTCTGGGGTGTCCACTCTCCCTCCAGCTCTCTCCTTCTCACAGTTGGACTACCGCTTGTTTTCACACTGTGGTGAATCTTTTGGGCCAAGGCATAAGAAGTCGTCGAGGTAATGGATAATATGTGCCACCTTACAAATGTCCATGACGACACATTCGAGGAAGCAACTAAACGCCTCAAATAGTGAGCAGGATATGGAGCACCCCATGGGCAAACAGCGATCTATGTAGTATGCTCCTTCACAGAAGCAGCCCAAGGGGAGGACACTATCTGGAGGCACAGGTAGTAACCAGAACGCCCCCTCAATGCCTGTTTTGGCCATTAGGGTGCCCCTTACCAACTTCTTGACCCGCCTGATTGCCTCGTCAAAGGAGGTATAGTACATAATACTGGACTTGGTTCCGCGTCGATATTGTCATTTACTGACCTGCCCCTTGGATGTGAAAATGGTAGATTAGTCTGAATGTATTGGGTTCATTTTTTGGCACAACTCCCAACGGGGGTACCACTACATCTTCTAAGGAAAGTGTTCTGAATGGACCCACTGCCATTCTACCTAAAGATATTTCTTTTTAAAAAAATTTTGTAAAGACGTCTGGGTGTTGGTAGAGTGAGTTTAGAGTTTTACTCCAGCCTTTCTTGATTTTAGAAGGGCATGACATGCCTATATCTGTGTCTCCTCATCCTTTTACTCCTCCACCGCTTTTCTTTTTGCATGACTATATGTAGTTGTGACTTTTCCATGTGTTTGTTGTGTCTTCTGAGCAGTTTGTCAGCTTTTGGACACCTTTTAAGGTGTTTTCTATGTGTTTTCCATGTGTTTGTGTTTGCCTGCCATTGGTTTCAATGGGGTTCGACGGTGTTCGTCGAACGTTCGATGATCAGTTCGGCGAACACCTCCCTGTTCGACGAACCGAACCGAACCCGAACACTAGGGAGGTGGCTCAACACTATCAGCTATGAATATTTGCCCTTCTTTCCTAGTGATCAGGCAGAGTGCTTTCTAAACATTTTTCCTAGTGATTAAAGAGATGATCACCTTACACAAAATATTTGTCTCCAACTGAAGTCTGTTATAATATCATAAAACCCTATTTACTGATCATTCTCTGGTGCAGCTCTGTATCTCTGGCACTCCTTCTGTCCAATATTGGCTGTGGAAATGACTTGTAGCTCAGTGACTCTGAAGGGGGCATTCCGTCTACAAGGGCAGAGACACAGAGCTAACTGATTGGATGCCATGCTGTCGACATGATGTCAGCGCCACAGCCAATACCAGACACTAGGAGGATCAACGGAGACTCAATGCAGGAGCACTGATGGTGAATGAAATGCAATTTGTTATAACAAACTGCAGCTGGGGACAAAGATTTTCTGAAGGGAGACAACCCCTTTAAGGAAGTGGTCAGATGAATCTGGCACTGCTTCTCTGACACTAACTATACAGCACAGGGACATTTTATCAATATTTTCCTTGCTGAAATATGAATGTTATAATTTGATATATGGAATAATGTAATACATTAATGATTAAATGATGTACATTGTATAATTTTAGATTATTTAAAATTGCAATTTTTGATAGGTTAAAATAGCATGCAATGGAAATATGAGAAAAAATTATTAAATATGCCACCCTTGTGCTAAGATTCAATTACCATTTTCATTTTACCTAAAATGATGTACGATTGATCAATGCAGTGTACAAAGGGCCCTTACGTTTTCTCACATTATCAGGGGTTTTTCCTTTAATTTAAATCCTTGATCTTTACTGCTATAATGTTGCCAATTAAATTAAGAGAACCTATTTTAGTTATTTATTTTAATGATGTGATTTTCTGTCTTTTTTCTCTACTTTTACGCTGTTTTTCTTCCCTTTAGTTGATCAAAAAGAAGGGGTCATATTCATTTCTCCAAAAGCTGGAAAGAGGAGGGCCAACCACTGTGACTATACAACTCAGGGTATATTATGTTAAAGAATCTTTATATTGAATGGGAAGGTCAGACCAGAACATGTGTTTTATGGTTTTTTTGTGGATCAGCTGATTTGTGGTGAACAAGTCCTCTCTGTTTGTCTCCGTCATACAGAAAACTCTCACAGAGCTGGTTGGAAAGATACAAGCCGGCACATTACATCTTATGCACTGTATCAAGCCTAACAACTCTCAGCTGGCTGAAACTTTTGATAATTTTTATGTATCTGCTCAACTGCAATATATTGGTGTTCTGGAGATGGTGAAAATAATACGACATGGTTACCCCATACGCCTGGCATTCCCTGACTTCTTGTCAAGGTAGGTCCAAAGGTCAGTTATTTAAACAAATGGTGGTTTTGCTTTTAAAAAATAATTCTCCAGGAGATTGCTTATATAGATTAGGATTGAAAAAGCATGCAAATGAAACACGCATGCATCTCACTGAGTCAACACAATTAAATGAAAGTTGCTAGTTTGGACCACAAAGGTTTAACATTATTGCCTTCCCCCACAAAGGTTATGAAAACCTTACTGCAGAAAACAATATGCAACATGTCATTTCTATGACAAACGTTATATTTGGAATCTTGGCACTCAGAATTCGGTAGTAGAAGTGATGAAGAATTATTGAAGCAATCCAACATTTTATGTGTGACTGTGGTCGCATTACCATAGCACTTCTTCAATCTGCACCTGGTACCCAAGGCAATCCATTAAATTCTGATGAGGGTCCGCAACACAGGGCCAAAACTTTAGTATTCTTTGGTTAATTGGATTGCTTCAATAAATCTTCATCACTTCTACTGCATTCTTCTGAACGTCACATTTCCATATGTACAGTATGTCTTATGGATTGGATCCCTACTCAGGCACCTCTTCCCTCACGGAGTGAGGTTTGCTATCATCCATTTCATTTCATTGAGGGAGATTCTGTGTGGAATCCACTCCAAACCTGATACTGTCAAGTCAAAAGGAGACAAAGCACAGTACAGAAAAAAATCTCTTTCAAAAACTCTTCAAACCCACCTCAAGAAATGTTTCAGGCAAAAAAAAAAAACACCTCCAAACACCAACCTCCCCTCCACCCACCAAAAAAAGGATCTTCTGACGTGGATTATTTAAAAAAAACCTTGCCTAAGAAACAGAAGCAAGCAAGTGATTAGTTGAGCTTGATGTTGTCATCTGTATTCCTTTACCGCAGGTGAGATTAGCTGGGTTGTGGGATTGTAGTAAATTAATAATGTTTCTGGTAATATAAAACAGTTCTTTAGCATCCATATATTCAGCACCTCTCATATTTTACAGACTTATATTTCCCTTTCATTATTATTTAAGAGTGAACTTCTCTGCACATCAAATGTATAGTGATGCTCATTAAAGGGAATCTAACATTCCGCATGCCCCCCAATCCATCACCACGTATTTATTGTTGGGTTAACACCCTGACTACAGAGCCCATTATACAGTGTAAGTAATTACAATGTATGAAAAAAGAATTTAAAAAATTTGGTTCTAATATGCTAGTCTCAGACAAGTCAAAGGGTCTATGGTTTCCCCAGACTAGTCGTTCAACTAGTCATGGTACCGTGACACCGGCTCTTGTAAATCATGCTATCACACCTGCAGGGGCATGGTAACATGACTAGTGAGATAACTAGTCATCAGTCACACTAGTTAGAGTGAGAATTATCCTGGGAGCTAAGAGTGACCTTCAGATAATTACAAAAATCGGTATTAGAGAATTATTATATATTATATTTTATAGCACAAATAAGAGGTAGAGATTATATAGATATCCTGCTGAGTAAGTATTGTGCTGATCTATGATGAAGTAAAGGCCCCTTCACATTTAGCGACGCTGCAGTGATACCGACAACGATCCGAATCGCTGCAGCGTCGCTGTTTGGTCGCTGGAGAGCTGTCACACAGACCGCTCTCCAGCGACCAACGATGCCGGTAACCAGGGTAAACATCGGGTAACTAAGCGCAGGGCCGCGCTTAGTAACCCGATGTTTACCCTGGTTACCATGCTAAAAGTAAAAAAAAACAAACAGTACATACTTACCTACAGCCGTCTGTCCTCCAGCGCTGCGCTCTGCTTCTCTGCTCTCCTCCTGTACTGTCTGGGAGCCGGAAAGCAGAGCGGTGACGTCACCGCTCTGCTTTCCGGCTCACAGCCAGTACAGGAGGAGTGCAGAGCGCAGCGCTGGAGGACAGACAGCGGTAGGTAAGTATGTACTGTTTGTTTTTTTTTTACTTTTAGCATGGTAACCAGGGTAAACATCGGGTTACTAAGCGCGGCCCTGCGCTTAGTTACCCGATGTTTACCCTGGTTACCAGTGAAGACATCGCTGGATCGGTGTCATACACGCCGATCCAGCGATGTCTCCAGGGAGTCCAGCGACGAAATAAAGTTCTGGACTTTATTCAGCGACCAACGATCTCCCAGCAGGGGCCTGATCGTTGGTCGCTGTCACACATAACGATTTCATTAACGATATCGTTGCTACGTCACAAATAGCAACGATATCGTTAACAATATCGTTATGTGTGAAGGTACCTTAATATTTTACTAAGTATTGCCTTTACATATTTAGTAGTATGTGAGTTTCTTTGTCAATAATGTTTTATAAATTACATGTTGCCCAAGCATAAAGATGATTGGTATACTGTTATACACAGAAAAATACTAATGTCACAGAAGTTTATTATGCAATAAGCATATGACCGGACTCATGATTTGAATATTATAGCAAGATGAGGTCAGCCAGACTCCTTTTCACAAGACCTTTCACATAGCTGAATATTTAATCCCACAGACAACGTTCAAAGTTTTCTGCACTTTTTCCTGGCTGTTGAAAAATTACAGCAGGAATGTTATATTTTGCTGAAAGCCTTTTAAGTGCATCTGAGGTCAGTATGCTTTAGTATCCCTCCTGTTCATACTAATTGTTAATTTATTGGATAGGAAATAAATGCTAGATCAGTGTGTGTCTCAAAACTGAGACCCCCAACAAATCAACAGAAAAAGAACCTTGTGTTCTCCGTTCTTCCCTGGACACAAGACTGCACCCAGAGCAAGTTGAATAGAGTGACATGTCTCAAATGCTTTATTCACGTCTATTATACAATTGTCGATTGCAGTGTTGCGATCATCATATATTCATTGGCATAAAATTTGAATAAAGTAGTACTGGTGATCACTCTTTTTATTAATTGGAGTCATGGCCTTGCAAATTTCTGTTTTATCATTTCTGTTTTTCCCTCTTCTTCTTCCAAGAGCAATATTTTTTTTATTTTTCCATCCATTTAGCTGTATTAGGGATTGTGTTTTGTGGAACTTTTGAATTACATCATTCATTTTATGATGTGATGCACTGGAAATCAGGAAATAAATTCCAAGTCGGTTGAAACAGCAATAAAGTGCAATTCCACAACTATTTTTGGAAGAGATGGCTGGAGGGGTATTGAGCAGGGCTGGATTTCACAGGAGGATCATAATGTATTCATGGGAGTCTTCAGCAGATTCCCAGCTGTTATGGCAACCCGTAGGTGCCCTGATATCATATCATGGGTGCACAGATATAAGCGTGGAATGATGTACTCTCCTGCTGATGCATGTTAAATGTTGCTGTCAGAGATTGACAGTAGGATCTCACAGGTTAACAGCTGTGGGTGGAATGGAGCTGTTAGAGGCACATGATGGCTAATTAAATCAGTCATCATGTACAGAGAAAGATGCGGTGTCAGCATACAAGCCCACCTCAAAGGCAGGGACAATGCTTTTAACCTACAGTACAAGTATGTCAAAAGTCGTGAGGGGATTAAAGCATATATTTTCATTTCAGATAACTTTTCTGAATATGCTGTCACATGTGTAATCATGAGAAATACTACTATTTCTTGCTCTCAAAACGTGTATTGTGTATTTTTTCCAATTTTCCCTTTTGCCATCTCTAACTATTAATCAGCTGTTTCTGAGTTAGTGGATGGAGACTTCCTGCTATAATTTCACACACAAGTACACAAAAACAAGACAGATTCCTTCTTTTCTTTCTCTGTAGCATATAGAGAGAAGTGGCCATTTGGAGGTCATTATCCAACAGGACTGAGCTGGCTGTGATTCCAGCACTCAAGTGAAATACATTTGCTAAAACCTGCAGCTCGATCTGCCTGCCTTTCTGCCTGTCCTCTCATTGTGCTGGTTGTTCCTCACTCCTTCTCCAGTTTTTCCCTTTTCAATAGACTATTTTAGGAGGTATAACCTAACACAGGGGTCTCAAACTGCATTCTTCGAGGGCCTCAGACCATGCGTGTTTTCAAGATTTCCTTTGCATTGCACAAGGTGCTGGAATCATTCTGTGCAGGTGATTAAATTATCACCTGTGCAGTACAAGGAAATCCTGAAAATATGACCTGTTTGCGGCCCTTGAGGAATGCAGTTTGAGACCTCTGAAATAACACCTTGCTTTGTCAGCAGTCCATCTTGCTTTGCCAATAATGGATTTGAGCTGTTTTTCAAAATGCATGCGGAGTTCATGAGATGGTGGGAGAAAAAAGAGTATCTTTAGTAGATAGCAAATCAGAGTTTTCTAATAAAGAAATATGCCAAATTTTTCATATTTGACTCAAATACCAAGTTTGCTGAAACAACAGTGACCATTAACAAAATTTGATTTCCAAATTGGAAAACCCCATTAAAAACAATTGCAATATTTTATATTATTCCCACAGACACTGCTACTTAGGGTACAGCCCAATTTACAGGCTGAGTATACAATATATCTTTTTCTTTTTTGATTTCTATGTGCCAGCATTCTAAATTCTGGGAAGGATTTACCAGGCAATTACTTTAACAATGACTTTGCAATCTTTGCTTGAGTCAGCAAGTTGATGTCACTAGCAAGGAAGGTTTTGATGGGCCAGTGAAGTAAACCCATAGCTATTAATAAAATCACAGTTCATATTCCATCACTTCTATATTACTGGATGTCTGTAAGTGACAGATAAGCTTAAATTTAAAAAGGGACTGGCAGTGATTCATTACAGAGTCCTAATAACATTGAGCATTAGATGTAAAATCCAACACATTTAGCTGTAATGTTCTGTAGAACAATTTCACTATGTAATTACTAAAAACGAATTGTTAAAAAAAGTGTGTGTTTGTAAAATTACATTGTTTCTATCAATCTGAACTATTACAGACCTTAGCGATTAAAATAGAATTTACCCAAAAATCCCCAACTTGAAAAGAAGAATTCAACAGTGCCAATACTCTAATACTGTCTAAATTGAGACCACGGTAATTAAAAAAAAGAATGACTTAAGGCTTTTAGGGCCAATTGTAATATCTGTGCCATTTATAGTACTGCTTGTCTTGTGCGTTAGATGGGCTATGTGGTCTTGCTCAGACCCCAAGTCAATAGTTCAGTGGAATGAAGATTGCAACGTGATCTGTTAAAATATACATTATGTATGATGTTAGCTGTAGTCAGACTGGGCACCATGTCATTTCTGTAAATTAACAAAAAGTTCAGTAATTTTATTATTTTATTAATAAGAGGTGGTGCTCAGAATAATCTAAATTACTGTATGTCTGAAACAATGTAAAAATAAGGAAAATGAAAGATGCAATAAATTCTGTAAATGCTAATTTACTAACATTTTACAAATATGATGGAGGTCACAGTGTAGCTTACAAGTCTCTTTCATGTAGCTTCCATCAGTCCAAATCCAAAACTAAATGTTCTGAGATTTACTAAGACAGCCATGGATGACTGATGTCCAATACATTTTGTCCAAATGATGTTGAAAATATACTGTGTGCAGATTTATTAGGCAAGTGAGTATTTTGGCCATATCATCATTTTTATGCATCTTTTCCATCTCCAAGCTGAATCGACTTGAATGTTTATTGGATGACGCATATCAGGTGATGTGTTCAAAATTGAAGAAAATCAAGGATTTGGCAATGTTCACATTCACATTTTCTGCACTTCAGTGATAATGGTTCTTGATACCAAAAATTAGCAGTTAAGAAAACACCACAGTGATGCTCACGAAAAGATATCAAGTGATGAGTATTTGTGTAATGAGGCAGGGTTTAGCCACAGGATATCAACACCTTTTATCAAAATGTGCATAATTGTTAGCTTATTTTCCTCAGGCACTATTAGCTAAAAAGTGACTCTGAAAAGACAAAAAATGTTAGAAGTCTGTAACAGGGATTGTCATTGTAGAAATTGCTAAAATATTTTGGCATGATCAGAGAACCATCAAAAGTTTTGTTGCAAATGGTCAACAGGGTCAAAAAACATGTTTAGAAATAAAGATGCACATTAACTGTCAAAGATTTGAGGAAAATCAAGCGCAAAGTGGCCAGAAACCATTATTGTCCAGTGCTGTCATATTTCAGAACTCCAATCTCCTTGTAAGTGCTCAGAAGTACAAGCTGTTCAGTGCAACGAGACATGGCCAAGGTAAGGAAGGCTGAAACCAAACCACCACTGAGCAAAAAGTGAAACATCAAGACTGGTCCAAGAAATATCTGAACACAGAATTTTCAAAAGATTTATGGTCTGATGAGATGAAACTGATTCTTGATGGACCAGATGGATGGGCCCATGGCTGGATCACTAATGGCACAAACATTCACTTTGACTCAGATATCTGCAGGGAGGCGGAGGTGATATACTGCTATGGACTGCTACTAAAGATGAGCTCAACTGTTGTATTTCTGTTGCATTTCTGAATATGTGAAGAGGAATAGGGTGAAAGTAATTCAATGGCCAAGTGCAGTGACTTGCAAAAGTATTCACCCCCTTGGCAGTTTTCGTATTTTGCTGACTCACAACCTGGAATTTTGCAGGTTTTTTGAGGGTTTGCATCAGTTTATGTAAAGAACATCCCTAGAACTGCAAACATTTGGTTTTCTTTTTTTTTTTAGAAGCAAACAACAAAAAGGACAAAAACAAAGCAATAACAGCTGCAAGTCACTTTAGATAAGTCTCTATGAGCTTTCCATCTCTTGCCATTGGGATTTTTGCCCATTTCTCAAGGCAAAGCTGCTCCAGCTCCTTCAAGTTAGATGGTTTCCTCTGCTGAAGAGCAATTTTCAAGTCCAACCATGGATTCTCTGGTTTTGTTCAAGAACATCTCTGTATTTTGCACCATCCATCTTCCCCTCAACTCGGATCATTTTCCCTGTCCCTGTTTCTGAAAAAATACCCACAGTATGATGCTGCCTCCACCATGTTACACTGTGGGGATGGTGTTCTTGGGGCGATGAGCTGTGTTGGTTTGGCATTAGACATAGTTATTGCCTTGGAGGCCAAAAAGTAAAATTTTAGTCAATCTTAAATTGTTCTTGTATTCAGTGAGATATTGATTGAAATCTTACTTTTCAAAGGGGTGTACTCATTTATGCTGAGCGCAGTATGTGTGTAAATATAGAATAGATACTCAGAAAAACAGACTTATACATATAAATACATATTGTGGTGAAACGCTACCTGAGTGAATTGGGGAACACTCGCTTGGCACGGGATTTAAGCACTCAGGCACGGTTTCTCCACAGAAACAATCTCATTCCGGTTTATTAGACATCATAAACCGTAACATAAACAGTTCGTTATACACATCAATGGAACACATTAACCATAGACAGTCTTTTCCAATGGCAGATCCGTGTCTGCCCGCAAGCCCTTGTTACCTGGAGTTACCTTATGGGAGCTCCGGCTCCACACACTGACTCCTGCCAGTGCTGGTTCACAGGGGAAAGCTGACTTACTGGGATCACCGTCCTTGTTACTAGGGCACCTCGGATAGTCCAGACCCACAGTAGGAACTGTAGCTTCCCCAACACAGAAACCGTCTCAGGCTCTGTAGATGCAGCCTCTCCATGCGCTTCCAAGAAGTCTAATCACAGGCACTTCCAACACACATGCCATCAATCCATGGTCTTACCAGGTGCTTGCAGGACTCCAGTCCATCCCAGGATAATCGAACACCCTGACCATTCAGGTCCACGGTCTCTCAGGTGCTTCCAGGAAGACTCCTCTCACAGGAGCTTCCAACACCGACTGTCCAGAACCTTGCACATGGATCAAACAGATCCATACACTCTGACCAATGTGACCAGACCTCAGTCACATTATATGGTTGTAACTACTCCAATAGGTGGGAGTTGTGTGTGTGTGTGGCTAGTGTGCCCCGCCCATCTCTCATAACTAGCCCTGACAGCCTCCCTTTACAATTATACAAACAACACCTTTACTTGTGGGACTACAGGTCCCAGAACATCCTTACTTCAGGCTGACAGTGCAGAGTATCTTTCCCTGCAACACACATACTGGCCATTTACCACTCTGTCGGTCACTAATTCACAATTATTATGCCTCCAGGCGCATCCTGAAGCGCACACACAGCGCTCCCTGGTTGTAACATGTGTCACTGCACCACAATATAGACAGGCTTATATGCAGACACACACATATAGGCAGGTTTATATACAGACACACGTATAGGAAGCCTTGTGACAGACCCACATACATATAGGCAGGCTTATATACACACACACACATATATGTAGGCTTATATACAGACACACACAGACACATATAGACAGGCATATACACACACATATAGGTAGGCTTATATACGAACACACATACAGTCAGGCTTACATTTATTAATTTTTTTTAATGGCCTTCATCTCAATCTTGAGCATGGCAACTTAATGGATGAATGATCCGTTTGCCTTGTTGCTTCTATTCCTATCTTGGTGTCCTTCACTTCAGTTTCATACGTCCATCGCATGGTAGTATTGCAATTTTTTAAAGCAGTGACATTTTATACATCATTTACCATGATAGAGTTGGGCCTCAAACCCCCCTCCCCAAAAAAATTTTGTTAAAAAAAATTGCAGTGCTATATTGATACTGCTGTCTTAATTCTCCATCTGAAGTCAGCACATTTTGCTGGCAATGAAATACTTCAATTATTTTCTGTAGTGACTTTTTATACAACATTTATTGTGCTATAGTTGGGCCTCAAAGCCCCAAATAAAAAAAGGATGGCAGGTAATGCTTTTAGTCACTTTGCCAGCATCACACTGTCTACCACACTATCCAGTCTCAGAAGCCGTGATTCTGGACCACATAATCCTCACCCTGATTTTCCTTCCTCCCACTATGCCGAGTGCCTGGAGACAAGTGATCCCACACTTGGACATGAGGAGATTGCATGTAGCGATGCTCAAATATTGTGCAGCCACACTCACAAGAAGGCGACGGTGGGTAAAATGCAATTACTGTTGCAAGAGCTGGATGATGATGACACACAATTGCCAGCAAGTGGTGTTGTCACGTTAGCAAGTCAGGAGGAGGACCGGAGTACAGAAGTGGAAAATGAAATAGTGGGTGACGAAGACACTTACTCAACCTGGGAAAGTGACATGCAGAACGAGGACAGCAGTGCACAGGTGTCGGGATCTGCAGCACTGCATCAGGCAGGAAGAGACAGTAGGGTGGCCACAGACACAAGGGAGGCAACTGATCCCCAGAGCAGGAAAGGCCAGTTGCACCATCTGCACTGCTAGCATCAGCAGGGGTAGCACAACTACCAACCTGGCCACCACCAGCATGCTCAGACACATGACAGCAAAGTACTCGACTAGTTGGGCTGAACACCAGAGTCCAGAAACAGTGTCTGCTGGTAACAACATTGCCTCTTTGCCTTTTGTTCGTTCACACCAATCCCCTGTCCATTACACAGGCGAAGAATAAAGATGCCTCCCATCCTGCACCCAGCATCGGACTGGGGTTTTCTGGGGCCCACCAGGGGAATGGAGTCTAGGGGCCCACCCTACAGCTATATGCAAATATCTGTCATTATAGTGGTGCGGCGGCTGCTGCACATCTACCTTGTGCCCCAATAACATAGTAACATAGTAACATAGTAACATAGTAACATAGTTAGTAAGGCCGAAAAAAGACATTTGTCCATCCAGTTCAGCCTATATTCCATCATAATAAATTCCCAGATCTACGTCCTTCTACAGAACCTAATTGTATGATACAATATTGTTCTGCTCCAGGAAGACATCCAGGCCTCTCTTGAACCCCTCGACTGAGTTCGCCATCACCACCTCCTCAGGCAAGCAATTCCAGATTCTCACTGCCCTAACAGTAAAGAATCCTCTTCTATGTTGGTGGAAAAACCTTCTCTCCTCCAGACGCAAAGAATGCCCCCTTGTGCCCGTCACCTTCCTTGGTATAAACAGATCCTCAGCGAGATATTTGTATTGTCCCCTTATATACTTATACATGGTTATTAGATCGCCCCTCAGTCGTCTTTTTTCTAGACTAAATAATCCTAATTTCGCTAATCTATCTGGGTATTGTAGTTCTCCCATCCCCTTTATTAATTTTGTTGCCCTCCTTTGTACTCTCTCTAGTTCCATTATATCCTTCCTGAGCACCGGTGCCCAAAACTGGACACAGTACTCCATGTGCGGTCTAACTAGGGATTTGTACAGAGGCAGTATAATGCTCTCATCATGTGTATCCAGACCTCTTTTAATGCACCCCATGATCCTGTTTGCCTTGGCAGCTGCTGCCTGGCACTGGCTGCTCCAGGTAAGTTTATCATTAACTAGGATCCCCAAGTCCCCAAGTCCTGGGATGTATAATTATGGTAGTTTACATTAATGGGGTTCTTGGTTAAAACAAGTTATCACCAATCCATGGGCTCCACAGGATAGATGATCGCTTAGATCCGACCATTACAAACTGCACCAATTGGAAGAATGGGGAAGTTTTATCCCTGACAGGACACTTTTATCACTATTTTAAAATGCAGCGGCAGGTGGGATGTCTGACCGCAGCTCCATTCATTCTCTTTGGGGCTTCCAGAAAAAAACAAGTGCAGCCACAGAGTGAATGAATGGATCAGTGATCTAGTCGGACATGCCACTCCAGTCTAATGGGGATAAAAAGTTCCACATTTTGCTGAATGGGTCCAAGCAGTCATACCCCTACCAATCAATACATTATCACTTATCCTGTGGAGAGGTGATTACTTTTTTCCACAGGAAACCCACTGTAAGTGCATCTCCGCCGCTGTGTACAAAGCATTAAAACTCTAATGGAAATAAAGAATCTTCTCCTAATTAAGATCAGAGAGAACAAATGACCACCATACACAACACAATCCACTATACCCAGACCAATATTACTACATACAGGAAGAAATACCACCACACCATGACCAGACCACATAGTGACCGAATAATACTACATACAAGGGACAAATACCACCACACCGTAAACAGATCACATATTACTACCAAACAGTGACCGAATATTATGACATATTAGGGCAGCACGGTTCAGAGGTTAGCACTGCAGCCTTGCAGCGCTGGAGTCCTGGGTTCAAATCCCACCAAGGACAACATCTGCAATGAGTTTGTATGTTCTCCCCGTGTTTATGTGAGTTTTCTCTGGAGTCTCTGGTTTCCTCCCACATTTACAAAGACATACTGCTAGAGAATCTAGATTGTGAGCCCCATCGTGGACAGTGGCAATAATGTCTGTAAAGCGCTGTGAAATTAATAGCGCTATATAAATGAGTAAAAATAAATAAAAATAAATATTACCAGCATATAGGGACCAAATGATACCACATACAAGGAGAAATACTGCCACGCCGTGACCAGACCACAAATTACCAACACATAGTGCCCGAATACTACAATATTGATTATGAATACAAACCACAATACTAACAACACTGTTATTACCACCAGTGACAATGTACACAGTACCTCTGTATATAGTGTCAGTGTACAGGTAATACAGTGATCACCAGTGACATTATACACAGGAGCTCTGTATATATTGTATAGTGTATGGGTAATACAATGATCACTAGTGACATTATACACAGAAGCTCTGTATACAGTATATAGTGTACAGGTAATACAGTGACCACCAGTGACAGTACACACAGGAGCTCTGTATATAGTGTCAGTGTACACAAAATACAGTGATCACCAGTGACATTATACAAAGGAGCTCTGTACACAGTATATAGTGTAAGTGTACAAGCAACACACTGACTCACCGGTGACATCTGTAGTTGAGGTCTTTTTTCTTCATCCAGTGCAGACCACCATTACTTCTTCCAGCAAAGACTCGTCTCTGCAGAAAATAACACAGTTAGCTATAGCTGATCGCTTCCAGAGCACATTCCCCACTATTTTCCTCGACTTCTATACTATGTCAGATGAAGAAAAAAAAGACATAGTGCCACCCTGCTCAGTAGCAGGACTCTTTTGTTCTCTCCATGGAAGACAGTAAGATCAAAAGTAAATTACAGCAGTAATAATGTTCCCTGATTGGCCCATACAGCAATTATGTCCCCATTTTCCGCCATAAACCAATAATGTATGTTCCTCATCCTGACCTCACTACAGTAATTATGTCACCCCTTTATTTAATAAGGTGCCAGATCCTTGGCCCCTTTATTTAATGTCTCCATCTTTGACCCCAATGTCCACCTTAATAAGGTCCCTATCCTGGGCCCCTTCCAGTAATAATGTCCTCATCCTGGGCCCCTTTATTTAATGTACCCTCCCTGGGCCCCTATGTCCGTCCCTATGGCCACTACCTTGCCCAACTACAGAGGGGGGATTCTTGTCACCTTCTTGCGCTCCCCGGCATCCTCTTTTGGCTTCATATTCGGCGTGGTCGTTATAATGGCTGCTGACTGCAGCTGTGACAGGGCGCTATGCTCTGTGACAGGCCGCGCGCTGACGTCATATAGCAGTAACATTGAAAGGCCGCCGGCCTATCAAAGGCTGCAGGAGTCATTTAACAAAACTGCTATGTGACTTCAACACATGGCCAGTCACAGAGCAGAGCGCCCTGTCACAGTAACAGCCGGTATTCATCTTGATGTGCGTTGTCGCCAGGGTCGGCTCCAGGTTTTCATGGGCCCCTTTAACACATGCCACGATTCCTGATGCACAGATAAAAAAACAGATATAGTACAAAATATAGGCACCACACAGTGCGCCATACAGTATTATGGGCACCTCATAGTCCTCCATACAGTATTATGGTCAATCACATAGTCCTCCATACAGTATTATGGGCACCTCATAGTCCGCCATACAGTATTATGGTCAACACAGAGTGCTCCATACAGTATTACGTGCACCTCATAGTCCTCCATACAGTATTATGGGCAACCACATAGTCCTCCATACAGTATTATGGGCACCTCATAGTCTTCCATACAGTATTATGGTCAATCACATAGTCCTCCATCATCCATGTAGTACAATTTACTTCACATAGTATAATGCACCCATAGTTCTTCATATAGTATAATGTATTCCCCATAGTCCTCGATACAGTATAATGCAGCCCACATACAGTATAGTATAATCATGCCACGCCAGAGTATAATGCAGCCACCCCACAGAATATATTGCAGCCCCCCGACTATAATGTAACCCCCCAGAGAATATAATGCAGCCCCCTCATATAGTATAATGCAGCCCCTGCATATATAATATATGGTAGCCCCCTGATAGAGCATAATGCAGCCCCCATAGAATATAATGTAGCCCCTCCACAGAATATAATACAGCCCCCCCATAGAATGTAATACAGCCCCCGATAGAATGTAATACAGCCCTCCCACATAGAATGTAATGCAGCCCTCCTCCATAGAATGTAATACAGCCCTCCCCAATAGAATGTAATACAGCCCCCCCATAGAATATAATGCAGGCAGCCCCCATAGAATGTAATGCCGCACAGCCCCCATAGAATGTAATGCAGCACAGTCCCATAGAATGTAATGCAGCACAGCCCCCATAGAATGTAATACAGCACAGCCCCCATAGAATGTAATGTAGCACAGCCCCCATGGAATGTAATGCAGCACAGCCCCCATAGAATGTAATACAGTATAGCCCCCATAGAATGTAATGCAGCACAGCCCCCATAGAATGTAATGCAGCCAGCCTCATAGAATGTAATGCAGAACAGCCCCCATAAAATGTAATACAGCACAGTCCCCATAGAATGTAATGCAGCCAGCCCCCATAGAATGTAATGTAGCACAGCCCCCATGGAATGTAATGCAGCACAGCCCCCATAGAATGTAATACAGTATAGCCCCCATAGAATGTAATGGAGCACAGCCCCCATAGAATGTAATGCAGCCAGCCTCATAGAATGTAATGCAGCATAGCCCCCATAGAATGTAATGCAGCACAGCCCCCATAGAATGCAATAAATCCCCCATAGAATGTAATACAGCACAGCCCCCATAGAATGTAATACAGCACAGCCCCCATAGAATGTAATGCAGCACAGCCCCCATAGAATGTAATACAGCACAGCCTCCATAGAATGTAATGCAGCACAGACCCCATAGAATGTAATACAGCACAGCCCCCATAGAATGTAATACAGCACAGCCTCCATAGAATGTAATGCAGCACAGCCCCCATAGAATGTAATGCAGCACAGCCCCCATAGAATGCAATAAATCCCCCATAGAATGTAATACAGCACAGCCCCCATAGAATGTAATACAGCACAGCCCCCATAGAATGTAATGCAGCACAGCCCCCATAGAATGTAATACAGTACAGCCCCCGTAGAATGTAATGCAGCACAGCCCTCATAGAATGTAATGCAGCACAGCCCCCATAGAATGTAATACAGCACAGCCCCCATAGAATGTAATGCAGCACAGCCCCCATAGAATGTAATACAGCACAGCCTCCATAGAATGTAATGCAGCACAGACCCCATAGAATGTAATACAGCACAGCCCCCATAGAATGTAATGCAGCACAGCCCCCATAGAATGTAATACAGCACAGCCCCCATAGAATGTAATGCAGTGCAGCTCCCATAGAATGTAATACAGTACAGCCCCCATAGAATGTAATACAGCACAGCCTCCATAGAATGTAATGCAGCACAGCCCCCATAGAATGTAATACAGCACAGCCCCCATAGAATGTAATGCAGCACAGCCCCCATAGAATGTAATGCAGCATAGCCCCCATAGAATGTAATACAGTACAGCCCCCATAGAATGTAATGCAGCACAGGCCCCATAGAATGTATTACAGTGCATCCCCCATAGAATGTAATGCAGCACAGGCCCCATAGAATGTAATACAGTACAGCCCCCATAGAATGTAATACAACACAGCCCCCATAGAATGTAATACAGCACAGCCCCCATAGAATGTAATGCAGAACAGCCCCCATAGCATGTAATGCAACACAGCCCCCATAGAATGTAATACAGTACAGCCCCCATAGAATGTAATGTAGCACAGACCCCATAGAATGTAATGCAGCACAGGCCCCATAGAATGTAATACAGTACAGCCCCCATAGAATGTAATGCAGCCCAGCCCCCATAGAATGTAATGCTGCAAAGCCCCCATAGAATGTAATGCAGCACAGCCCCCATAGAATGTAATGCAGCACAGCCCCCATAGAATGTAATGCAGCACAGTCCCCATAGAATGTAATACAGTACAGCCCCCATTGAATGTAATGCAGCACAGGCCCCATAGAATGTAATACAGTACAGCCCCCATTGAATGTAATGCAGCCCAGCCCCCATAGAATGTAATGCAGCACAGCCCCCATAGAATGTAATACAGCACAGCTCCCATAGAATAGACATAAAGAAAAAAAAATCCTCACCTCTCCCGTTCCCAGCGCAGGTCCGGTGCACTTAGCGTCTCTCCGGCTCTGCGACGCTCAGGTCAGAGAGGCTGAGCGTACAGTGATGACGTCATCGCACCCTCTGCCCTGAGACGTCGCAGAGTCAGAGGGCACTGAAGACGCTGCAGCTGCCGCAGGAACCAGGAGAGGTGAGCATTAGAACGGGGGCCCGATGCCAGCACTGGCACCGGGGGGCCCTGGTCGTGGCGGCTGTCGGCGCCGCCTGAAGATTTAAAGGGCCCGCATCTTTTTTTTTTTCTTTCCTCCTCCTCCTCTCTGGGTCGGGTCCCACCGGGCATTTCACCGGTATCCCGGTGAGCCAGTCCGACCCTGCCTGCACCTGTCATTGCACACTTGCAACCACCATCAGCAACTACATTCATGTACTTTGAAGGTACAGATGAATGACCTCGGGGAGACCAAAACATCCAACACCGCGGAGACACCATCACGTGTTTCTCAACGCAGTGATCCAGAACACTGCCCCCATCCCTTATGGGAAATATGCAAATGCATGTAAAGTAAGCTGCGGAGACACCATCACGTGTTTCTCAACACAAGCAATGAATAGCCAGGCCTTTCCCCGGGAAGGAACAACCACGGGAAGGGCAGCATCCAATAAAGGAAAACATCCAATAAAGGAAAACCACCTATGCCAAGCATGGTATCCATCCACAGACAGCTGTTTCGGAGTTTTTGCCCCTCATCAGTGTGGAGTAGGAAACTGGCTATTAGGAGCAGTGCCTAGTAAAAGGCTGTGAAGGTACAGATGAATGACCTCGGGGAGACCAAAAGATCCAACACCGCGGAGACACCATCACGTGTTTCTCAACACAGTGATCCAGAACACTGCCCCCATCCCTTATGGGAAATATGCAAATGCATGTAAAGTAAGCTGCGGAGACACCATCACGTGTTTCTCAACGCAAGCAATTAATAGCCAGGCCTTTCCCCGGGAAGGAACAACCACGGGAAGGGCAGCAACCAATAAAGGAAAACATCCAATAAAGGAAAACCACCTATGCCAAGCATGGTATCCATCCACAGACAGCTGTTTCGGGGTTTTTGCCCCTCATCAGTGTGGAGTAGGAAACTGGCTATTAGGAGCAGTGCCTAGTAAAAGGCTGTGAAGGTACAGATGAATGACCTCGAGGATACCAAAACATCCAACACCGCGGAGACACCATCACGTGTTTCTCAACGCAGTGATCCAGAACACTGCCCCCATCCCCATCTGTCTGTGGATGGATACCATGCTTGGCATAGGTGGTTTTCCTTTATTGGATGTTTCCTTTATTGGATGCTGCCCTTCCCGTGGTTGTTCCTTCCCGGGGAAAGGCCTGGCTATTCATTACATTCATGTACTTGTCAGAGCGCAACGTTCAGTTGTCACTGCCCAAGTTTTTGGAATGCAAACGTAAATATGCAGCCACCCAAAAACAGGCCACAATACTAAATGGCTACATTTCCAGACTGCTTTGCCTAGAAATGTTGCCATTTAAGCATGTGGAAACGGAAGCTTTCAGCAGCTTCATGGCAACAGCCTTCCCTCGGTACTCGTTCTCCGCTCCAACGATATCTCTCGTTGTGCCGTCCCCACCTTATTCAAGCACGTGTTCCATAAAATCAGATGTACCCTGACCAACACTGTTACTGAGAAGGTCCACTTAACCATGGACACATGGACAAGTGCTTGTTGCCAGGTATGCTATTCTTTTCCCTGATGGCACACTGGATGAGCATTGTGGAAGCTGGGACCCAGTCAGACTCTGAGACAGAACTCTCTCCATCTCATAAATGTCAACATCATTTGCAAGCTGTAAGCAGTGTAGCACTGCCTCAGCCAAGCAGCAACAGACTTTGCTGAAGCTTATCTGCATAGATGACAAACTGCACACCGCCACAGAGTTGTTGAAAGGTCTTAAATACCAGGCTGATCTGTGGCTTTCATCTGTAAATCTACAACCAGGCATAAACATGTGTGACAGTGGTCGTACCTGGTGGCGTCTCTGAAGCTTGGCAACCTCGCACATGTATCATGGATGGCCCACATGCTCAACTTTGTGGTTCAACAGTTTCTCAAAATATGCCCAGATCTGCCTGAGCTAATTGTGAGAGTGCACTGCGTTTGTGCCCATTTTCGAAAGTTGCTTACAGCTACCATCGCCCTGGCAGTGCTGAAGCAGCATTTGCAAGTTCCAGCTCACCGACTGGTGTGCGATGTCACCACGCTTTGAAACTCAATGTTACATATGTTGGCAAGGCTTTGTGAGCAGCAGAGGGCAGTAGATGAATATCAGCTGAAACATGCCCGTCAGTATTCTGGTCAGCCTCCGCATATAAGAGCTGATGAGTGGGCATGGATGGATCTGTGCGGTTCTCCAAAACTTTGAGGACTGAACCAAGATGGTGAGCTGTGATGACGCCATAATCAGCGTCACATCCCAGACCATTCTCTGTCTACTGAAAGGCTCGCCAATTAGCCTCAATAACATTTAAAGAAGAGGCTTTGTAGGCGGAGTAAGTTGAGATGGAGCAAGAAACTTTACAGGATGATGCTACACAGTCCAGCCTCATCTAATCTTTTCAATGCGGTTTGGGCGATAATGAGGAGGAGGAACAGGAGCTGGTTGCCTGCACTGCAGACTGTACTACCCACACCACCTTCATCCTGTGTATTCAACGTGGATGGCCCGAAGACGATGAGGAGAGGGATGACGAGGAGCAGAAGATGGTCCTGTTGGTGGAGACAGGGAAGTCTTGGATGCTGGCAGTCTGACACACATGGCTGAGTTTATGTTCCACTGCTTTTCCCATTACTCTTGAGTTGTGCACATTTTGGCCAACACTAATTACTATTTAATCTCCCTTATAGACCCATGCTACAAGGAGAACTTTCTATCTCTCCTTCCAATGGTGAGAGGTCTAATAAAATGTTGCAATATCAGAAGGCCCCAGTTGAAGAATTATTTAAAAAATTCCCATCTGACAGTGCTGGAGGCATAAGTCATAGTTCCTTGGACACCCAAGTAGTAGAGTTGAGGGAGACACACACTAGATGCAGCAAAAGCAGTGGAACACTATAAAAGGTTTAGCACAGTGCTCTCAGACCCTCCAAGTGTCAAGGCGTTGATACGCGGGGTACTCTGACAAGGTGGGAAAATGTTTGGAAGGTGCTGAAGGAGTACCTTGCTAACTGTACCAGCGTCCTCCGTGATTCCTCTGTGCCTTACAACTATTGGGTATCCAAGCAAGACGCATTGCATGAACTGTCTCTCTTCGCCTTAGAGGTCCTGGCCTGCACTGCCATTAGCGTTTTGTCAGAAGGGTTTTTTAGTGCTTCTAGAGGTATTATAACCGATAGGGGCATCCATCTGTCAACTGAAAATGCTGATAAGCTGACTCTTATCAAAATGAACAAGGGCTGGCTTGGCCCAGACATCTCAACACCACCGGATGACAACAGCAAAACATAAACTGAAATCCAGTGGGGGGTTTTTGTGGTCTATTACCATGCACCCCTTCCCACGCAAACATGGTTGTATGCTTCAGGATTTCATATTTTTTGTGTTGTGCTCATCCTCCTCCACCACTATATCAACAGGGTAATCATGCAACCCTTGCTATATATTTTATAAGGGTGTTTATGATGCCTGTATTAACAATTGTGAGAGGCTTACTGTCATGGTTAGGACAAGGTTAATGTACTGTGCCCTCAGGGTTAATGTTCTTAGCCTCTCTTTTAAGATGGGAAGGCTATTTATACTCGCTCCTAACCTGATATCCTTATCAGCTATAATTTTTTCTGCAGTCTGTATGCTTGACCTCTGAAGTGTGTGCTGGCTTGCTTAGTGTCTTGCTGTCACTTTCTTTATTTGTTTTCCTGGTTTACTGACTTCTGGCTTGGCTTCAGACTATTACCTGACTCTCCCTGTTGGTATCTTGTAATCTCCTGGCTACGACCTCTGCTTGTTTCACTATTCTTTTATGCTTGTCCCTTCTCTGTTTCCCCGGTGTCTGGCTCCGCCTCTCACTCCCCTCCCACTGTCACATGATCATAGGTCCTTTTACTTTACCTGATCACTCTGTCTCATGCGAAAGGTCCCATTGGTGTTCATGTTTGTTTCCCGGTTTCTGGTCCAGCTCCATTGCTGCTGGGTGCAGTTTCCCCTGCAGCATTAATACCCGGGTATCGTAACACCTACCTCTAACATTATTTGATATATATATTTATACCCCCTGGTTAAATGTTTTTCAGCCCATGCACGTATTGCATGCTCATTACCAGTCTAGGATACCCACTCCTTAATAATGGGAAAAAAGTTTTCTGAGGCCCTCCACTACATCTCTTCAAAGGGTCATTGGAGTGCCTATTTCTCATTTTTGGCATCCTTTGCACTTTGTGCATACACTTTACCAGTGTAGGAAACCCACTCCTTAGTAATTGGAAAAAAATGCTTTTATGAGGCTCCACCTTCTAGCTGAGGGAACATTTTTGGAAACCAAAAGAGCCAGTTGGTTCTATTAGCATATGATCCAGTACCTTGTTGTTGGTTGTCAAGTGGTCATCACATAGGGAGTTCTCACACAGGAGACTTTGTACAGTAAATAGAGAAGATGGTGGTCTCCTCCATATTAGGCTGAGTAGATGCGAAACACTCCACTATATTCCCCAGCAGAGTTGATGAAACAACAGTCCTTGATGCTGCTACATTAAACTAATTGCTTTTTTCAGAGCTAATTCAAATAGATTTTATTCTCTAAAAATACCGCTCTAATCTGCAAATTGTGTAGGGTGCGCTATCTCAGTAGGGATAGTGTATTACAGCCATCTATTTAGGGATTATTGCCTTATAAATTATAATCCTTGATGATGGTTTTTTCCATACCCTCATTGATGGATTCAATTTTTTTATGGTGATCTGTACTCAGAATTTCATCAAAGCTAGCAGTGTTGCTTACGTTCATCCAGAGTTTGCTGCTGCTGGTTCAAACCCTTTCTAAATGCTAAAATAATACCATAGTTATCTGCAATTCATCTACAGTGAGCTGTCACAGTAGGGATAGCGTTTTACAGCCATCTAGTCAGCGATAGTGTTGAGCGTTCCGATACTGCAAATATTGGGTATCTGCCGATATTCGCTGTATCGGAATTCCGATACCGAGTTCCAATACTTTTGCGATATCGGATACCGGAATTGGAAGTTCCTATAGTGCAATGATGCACTATAATGGAGTGTGGGTGGTGTGTGGGCGGAGATTGCATGTGTGTGCGGGCGGGGTCTGTGCGTGACTGTGGGGGGGTCTGTGCATGCCTGCCGGGACTCTGTGCGTGTGTGCCTGGGCTCTGTGTGTGTGTGCCGGGGCTCTGTGCGGGCCTGCCGGGGCTCCGTGCGGCGTGTGGGGCTCTTTGCGGGCTGCCAGGGCTCCACAAGTCCCATCGGATGATGCCTACTACAGTGACAGTGATTGACACATTAGCCAATGATGGGACAGTAGTAGTCCCATCATCCGGCTAATGTGTTGAATGAAAAAAAAACCATACATACTACATACATACTACATGCATGCTACATACATGCTACATACAGTACATACTTCATACATACTACATACATGCTACATACTACATACACACTACATACATGCTGCATACTACATACATACTACATACATGCTACATACATGCTACATACATACTACATACATGCTACATACATGCTACATACATACATACATACTACATACATGCTACATACATGCTACATACATACATACTACATACATACTACATATATACTACATACAGTACATTCATACATTACATACAGTACATACATACAGACATACAGTGCACTAAACATAGAATACATACTCACCATTACTTGTCACTTTGTACGCCGAAGCCAGTGTCATCTGGAAAAAGAATATGAAAATAACAAGCAACCAATATACTCCCTGTCTGCAGAAATCCACGAGTGTCCAACGACGATCTCCCGTAGAGAACGGCAGCATCAGCTGATGCAACCGCTTTCTAGGGGCTCCAGGAACATAATGACCGGAGAAAGGTATCCTTCCGCACTGTATCCCTCCGCCGCTGTAAAAAAAAAATAGTCCCTAGTCTCACTTTTGGCATTGCTGTATGAGAAATTTTACCACGCAGCAATTGCCATAAAGTGAGACTTTGTCATAAGGTAACCTCAGTGATATAGAGCAGTGATAGTCCTATAGGGTGATAGTCCTATAGAGCAGTGATATCACCCGATGTCACTGTTCTAAAGGGGAGATCGCCGTGGGACACTGGCTATTAATTGGACTATGGTGGGCAGGTAGTATACGGTTTATTATTTTACGTTTTTTGCAGGCGCTGCATTATGGTAAGTATGGTTAAATGAAGAATATTAAAATACTTTTTTCCTAATGTGTGCGTGTTTTATTAACCCTTTCCTACTATTAGATTAATAATGCATAGGCGTCTTATTGATGCCTCTCCGTTATTAACCCGGCTTAATGTCATCTTACAAAAGCAAGGTGACATTAACCCCTTATTACCCCATATCCAACCGCTACACGGGAGTGGGAAGAGAGGGGCTAAGTGCCGGAATTGGCGCATCTTACAGATATGCCATTTCTGGGGTGGCTGCGGACTGGTATTTGTAGCCGGGGGGGGGGGGCAATAGCCATGGCCCCTCTCTAGGCTATGAATATCAGCCGCAGCTGTCTGCGTAGCCTTTCTGGCTATAAAATATAGGGGGACCCCATGTCATTTTTTTTGGGGTCCCCCTATTTTAATAGCCAGTAAAGGCTACGCAGACAGCTGCGGGCTGATATTCATAGCAGGCTGCAGATATTGGTCCCCGGCTGTCGGCTTTCCCCCTCTGGTGCAGAAAACTGCGCGGGAGCCCACAACGTTTTTTTCCTTTTTTTTTTTTTAAATGCAATGCTTATTAATGCCTTTATTCACACTTTTGCCGGTACGGGTCCGTCGCTATGCATCGGGCCAACGTACCGACGCACGTTGTGAAATTTGTGATCCGTTGCACGACGGACATGACGTGTGGCCATCTGTCACAATCCGTCGCTAATACAAGTCTATGGGTAAAAAACGCATCCTGCGAGCACATTTGAAGGATCCGTTTTTTTCCCAAAACGATTGCGACGGATTGCTAAAAACGCAAGTGTGAAAGTAGCCTTAGAAACATCGGCCTTTCTATTATATGGATATATCTATTTTATGGATATACTGTATCTATCTATAGATATATTTAAAGATAGATATATCTATAGATACATAGATGTATCTATCCATATATCTGGCTGCTTTCACACATCAGTTTTTTGCCGTCAGGCACAATCCAGCGAGTTTTGAAAAAAACGGATCCGTTTTTTCCAACGGATCTGTTTTTTTCCGCCTGATCCATTTTTTTCTGCCAGATCCGTTTTTTTTTTCAGCCGGATCCGTTTTTTCCACCGATCTGTTTTTTCCGCAGGATCCGTCTTTTTCTTCCGGATCCGTTTTTTTCTTCCGGATCTGTTTTTTTCCGCCGGATCCGTTTTTTTCTTCCAGATTTGTTTTTTTCCGCCGGATCGGGTTTTTTTCCGCCGGATCCGTTTTTTTCCGCCGGATCAATTTTTTTTTCCCGCCGGATCCGTTTTTTTTTTCTTCCGGATCCGTTTTTTCCGGATTGTGCCTGATAGCAAAAACCTGATGTGTGAAAGCAGCCAGATATATGGATAGATACAATACATCTATGTATCTATAGATATATCTATCTATAAATGTATCTATAGATAGATATATCCATAGATATATAATAGAAAGGCCGATGTTTCTAAGGCTACTTTCACACTTGCGTTTTTAGCAATCTGTTGCAATCCATCGTTTTGGAAAAAAAAAGCATCCTGCAAATTTGTTCGCAGGATGCGATTTTTACCCATAGACTTGTATTAGCAACGGATCGCGAAGGATGGCCACACGTTGTGTCCGTCATGCAACGGATCCGTCGTGTTTTGGTGGATATTCGGCACGAAAAAACGTTCAAGCGAAGGTTTTTTTGTATGTCCCCTCCTCCCCGGACTTCAGAATGGGCAGCAGATGCGTTGAAAAACTGCATCCACTGCCCACGTCATGCACAAATTTCACAACGTGTGTCAGTACGTTGGCTCGACGCATAGCGACGGACCCGTACCGACACAAGTGTGAAAAAGGCCTTAATGAGCATTGAATTTAAAAAAGAAAAAAACGGAAAAAAACGGCATGGGCTCCCGCGCAATTTTCTGTGCCAGAGGGGGAAAGCCGACGGCCGGGGACCAATATCTGTAGCCTGCTATGAATATCAGCCCGCAGCTGTCTGCGTAGCCTTTACTGACTATTAAAATAGGGGGACCCCCCAAAAAAACGACGTGGGGTCCCCCTATATTATATAGCCAGAAAGGCTACGCAGACAGCTGCGGCTGATATTCATAGCCTAGAGAGGGGCCATGGATATTGCCCCCCCCGGCTACAAATACCAGTCTGCAGCCACCCCAGAAATGGCGCATCTGTAAGATGCGCCAATTCCGGCACTTAGCCCCTCTCTTCCCACTCCGGTGTAGCGGTGGGATATGGAGTAATAAGGGGTTAATATCACCTTGCTATTGTAAGGTGACATTAAGCCGGGTTAATAATGGAGAGGCGTCAATAAGACGCCTATCCATTATTAATCCAATAGTAATAAAGGGTTAATAACACACACACACATTAGGAAAAAAGTATTTTAATATTCTTTGTTTAACCATACTTACCATACTTCAGCGCCTGCAAAAAACGTAAAATAATAAACCGTAAACTACCTGTCCACCATAGTCCAATTAATAACGAGTGTCCCACGACGATCTCCCCTATAGAACAGTGACAAAGTCTCAGTTTATGGCAATTGCTGAGTGGTAAAATTTCTCATACAGCAATGCCAAAAGTGAGACTAGGGACTATTTTTTTTTTTTTTACAGCGGCGGAGGAATACAGTGCGGAAGGATACCTTCCACCCGTCATTATGTTCCTGGAGCCCCTAGAAAGCGGTTGCATCAGCTGATGCTGCCGTTCTCTACAGGAGATCGTCGTGGGACACTCGTGGATTTCTGCGGACAGGGAGTATATTGGTTGCTTGTTATTTTCATATTTTTTTTCCAGATGACACTGGCTTCGGGGAACAAAGTGACAAGAAATGGTGAGTATGTACTCTATGTTTAATGTACTGTATGTCTGTATGTATGTACTGTATATAATGTATGAATGTATTGTATGCAGTATGTATGTAGTATGTATGCAGCATGTATGTAGCATGTATGTAGCATGTATGTAGCATGTAGGTAGTATTTATGTAGTATGTATGTAGCATGTATGTAGTATGCATGTAGTATGTATGTTTTTTTTTTTCATTCAACACATTAGCCGGATGATGGGACTACTACTGTCCCATCATTGGCTAATGTGTCAATCACTGTCACTGTAGTAGGCATCGTCCGATGAAACTTGTAGTCCCATCAGACGATGTCTGCACACAGGCACAGAGCCCCGGCATAACGCACAGATCCCCGGCACGCCGCATAGAGCCCCACAGGCCGCACAGAGCCCCGCACGCCGCACAGAGCCCCACACACTGTACAGAACCCCGGCACGCCACACAGAGACCCGGCACGCCGCACAGAGCCCCACACGCCGCACAGAGCCCCGCACGCTGCACAGAGCCGTGGCACACCAAACAGAGCCCCGACACACACGCACAGAGCCCCACACACAGATCCCCAGGATGCCGCACAGAGCCCCGCAGGCCGCACAGAGCCCCGACACGCCGCACAGAGCCCCGCACGCTGCACAGAGCCCCGGCACGCCCCACAGAGCCCCGCATGACGCACAGAGCCCCGGCACGCTGCACAGAGCCCCCGCATGCCACACAGAGCCCCACATGCGGCACAGAGCCCCGCATGCCGCACAGAGCCCTGGCACACCACACAGAGCCCCGACACACACGCACAGAGCCCCGCACAGAGCCCCGGCATGCTGCACAGAGCCCCGGCACACAAGCACAGAGCCCCACATGCCACACAGAGCCCCGGCACGCTGGACAGAGCCCCGGCACACACGCACAGAGCCCCACATGCTGCACAGAGCCCTGCACACCGCACAAAGCCCCAGCAGGCCCGCACAGACCCCCGGCACACACGCACAGAGCCCCGCATGCTGCACAGACCCCCAAGAGGCCACCACAGATCCCCGGCAGGTCCGCACAGACCCTGCCCGCACACACAGACACGCACAGTGTCCACCCATGCACCGCCTACACTCTTTCCCCCTCCGGAACAGGATGTAGAACGACAGAAAGTGCTTATTTACATTCCGATATTTGTGTCCCATTGACTTGCATTGGTATCCGGTATCGGTATCGGCGATATCCGATATTTTTTGGATATCGGCCGATCCAATCCGATACTGATACTTCTGGATATCGGAAGGTATCGCTCAACACTAGTCAGGGATTTTTGCCGCTTAAATTATAATCCTTGCTTATGCTTTTTTCCAGTCTTTCATTCATTCAGTTTGTTGCTGTCACATACAAGAAAAAATCTTTTCATGGCTGGTTCAAATCCCTTCTATATTCTACAATAATACTGCTTTTATCTACAATTCGTCTACAGTGAGCTGTCACAGTAGCAACAGCCTATTACAGGCATCTAATATCAAAAATTACTGCACACTTGAAGCTGGTAAAAAACAGGTTGCCACAAAAAGGAAACAAAAAGTGCAGATTGAAACCCAACGTTTTGACCCTCCCGGGCCTTATTCATGGGGTTACTTGATGCACGCCAGGATACATATGTAGGTGGCAGGCATAGGGTAGGAGGGCAAGTCCCTTGGTATATAGGCTGTCGCTTAACCTGGAACAGGCTGGGAATATGCTGTTTTGTAATGCGATAGTGGCACATAGAGGCTGTGACATCCGTAGTGGGCCTGTGTATAGCTGGATGACCCATGCGGGCAGCGCTCCTGAGTAGGGTTGAGCGACCTTGACCTTTTTAGAGTCGAGCCGTGTTTCGCGAAACCCGACTATCTTAGAAGTCGAGTCGAGTGGAATCGGCCGATTATCGCGAAAAGTCGGGTATCGCCCGAAACACGAAACCCAATGCAAGTCAATGGGGGAGCATAGTCGGCAGTGAGTGGAGGCCAGGAAAACACCTACACTGCCCATTTTAATGGCAAAAACATCCATTCTTGTTACAGAAGCTTGTCAATTGTAATTTACCTTATAATAATTGGAAGGCATTTGAAATTGGGGGTCATTTGGCTAAAGTTGTGGGGGGTAGGGCTGGTTCAAGTAATTAGTGGGCCCAGGAAATCTGGAACACGTCATGGCAGTGGAGCAGGGAGAGGTAAGTATTTCAACTTTGCAAGTGCTGAGATCCTGAGCAAGCAGGGGGGGCCCACTCGTTGGCATTGGCACTGGCACAGGGCCCCTCAAAGTACAGCGGTGTGTTTGCACGGCGGGGGCGCCTCCCACCGGCAGAAACACTTTTGCGTACTATGAGAGGCCCTGTGCCAGTGACGTCGCCAACTAGTATTCCTCCCCTCACCTGATGAAGGAACCTGCACTTTCATCTGCACCTTCCTCTTTGTCCCCGTGTAAGGTGGTATGGTATGCGGGAAGAGGAACCTGACTTTCAGCAGGGTCACAATCTTGCTGTGTAGCGTGCACGGGGAATTTTGCGTTATGGGTCAATGTACCAGCAGACTCATCTATCACTGGCTGGGCAATGGGCAGGATGAGGAGGAAACACAGATATAGGCCCAAAGAATAAAGTGGGCTTAATTTCATTTCAAAATTGGTAACACAGGACTAACCAGGGGGCATTGCAGTGGAGGACAACTGGAATGAGAGGCTGACACAGAGAGTAGGCCCAAATCAGTAAGTAGTCGAAATGCAGTTCAAAATTGGCAACCGTAGTAAACAGGCGGCACAGCTTTGTTCAGTGGAGGAGAACAGCAAGGAGTGGCAGACAACGATAGTAGGCCCCAACCCAACTAGTAGGCCAAATGCAGTCTAACATTAACAACTACTTAATGAGAGCCTGAAAATGGAATTTCAGGACAGGAAACCAGGAGAACAGCAAGGAGCGGCAGACACTGTTAGTAGGCCCCAAACCAACTAGTACGCCAAATGCAGTTGTTCCATTTAACCACTATTTAACAAGAGCCTGAAGATAGAAGCTCAGGAAAGGCAACCTGGAGAACACCTTGGAGTGGAACACACCATCTCTCTACACCCCATACCCAATTTGTAGGCCTAATGCAGTGTAGTTTCCAACAACTACTAAACGAGAGCATGAAGATCGAAGCAATGGAGAGGAAACCTGGGGAACACCTTGGAGTGGAACACATCATCTCTCTACACCCCATGCCCAATTTGTAGGCCTAATGCAGTGTAGTTTCCAACAACTACTAAACGAGAGCATGAAGATCGAAGCAATGGAGAGGAAACCTGGGGAACACCTTGGAGTGCAACACACCATCTCTCTACACCCCATACCCAATTTGTAGGCCTAATGCAGCGTAGTTTCCAACAACTACTAAACGAGAGCATGAAGATCGAAGCAATGGCGAGGAAACCTGGAGAACACCTTGGAGTGGAACACACCATCTCTCTACACCCCATACCCAATTTGTAGGCCTAATGCAGCGTAGTTTCCAACAACTACTAAACGAGAGCATTAAGATCGAAGCAATGGCGAGGAAACCTGGGGAACACCTTGGAGTGGAACACACCATCTCTCTACACCCCATACCCATTTTGTAGGCCTAATGCAGTGTAGTTTCCAACAACTACTAAACGAGAGCCTGAAAATAGAAGCTCAGGAAAGGCAACCTGGAGAACACCTTGGAGTGGAACACACCGTCTCTACACCCCATACCCAATTTGTAGGCCTAATGCAGTGTAGTTTCCAACAACTACTAAACGAGAGCATTAAGATCGAAGCAATGGCGAGGAAACCTGGGGAACACCTTGGAGTGGAACACACCATCTCTCTACACCCCATACCCATTTTGTAGGCCTAATGCAGTGTAGTTTCCAACAACTACTAAACGAGAGCATGAAGATCGAAGCAAAGGAGAGGAAACCTGGGGAACACCTTGGAGTGGAACACACCATCTCTCTACACCCCATACCCAATTTGTAGGCCTAATACAGTGTAGTTTTCTACAACTACTAAACGAGAGTCGGAAGACCGAAGCAATGTGGACGAAACCTGGGGAACACCTTGGAGTGTAACACACCATCTCTCTACACCTCATACACAATTTGTAGGCCTAATGCAGTGTAGTTTCCAACAACTACTAAACGAGAGCATGAAGATCGAAGCAATGGAGAGGAAACCTGGGGAACACCTTGGAGTGGAACACATCATCTCTCTACACCCCATGCCCAATTTGTAGGCCTAATGCAGTGTAGTTTCCAACAACTACTAAACGAGAGCATGAAGATCGAAGCAATGGAGAGGAAACCTGGGGAACACCTTGGAGTGCAACACACCATGTCTCTACACCCCATACCCAATTTGTAGGCCTAATGCAGCGTAGTTTCCAACAACTACTAAACGAGAGCCTGAAGATCGAAGCAATGGAGAGGAAACCTGGGGAACACCTTGGAGTGTAACACACCATCTCTCTACACCCCATACCCATTTTGTAGGCCTAATGCAGTGTAGTTTCCAACAACTACTAAACGAGAGCCTGAAGATCGAAGCAATGGAGAGGAAACCTGGGGAACACCTTGGAGTGCAACACACCATCTCTCTACACCCCATACCCACTTTGTAGGGCTAATGCAGCGTTGTTTCCAACAACTACTAAACGAGAGCATGAAGATCGAAGCAATGGAGAGGAAACCTGGGGAACACCTTGGAGTGGAACACACCATCTCTCTACACCCCATACCCAATATGTAGGCCTAATGCAGTGTAGTTTCCAACAACTACTAAATGAGAGCATGAAGATCGAAGCAATGGAGAGGAAACCTGAGGAACACCTTGGAGTGCAACACACCATCTCTCTACACCCCATACCCAATTTGTAGGCCTAATGCAGCGTACTTTCCAACAACTACTAAACGAGAGCATGAAGATCGAAGCAATGGAGAGGAAACCTGGGGAACACCTTGGAGTGGAACACACCATCTCTCTACACCTCATGCCCAATTTGTAGGCCTAATGCAGTGTAGTTTCCAACAACTACTAAACGAGAGCATGAAGATCGAAGCAATGGAGAGGAAACCTGGGGAACACCTTGGAGTGCAACACACCATGTCTCTACACCCCATACCCAATTTGTAGGCCTAATGCAGCGTAGTTTCCAACAACTACTAAACGAGAGCATGAAGATCGAAGCAATGGAGAGGAAACCTGGGGAACACCTTGGAGTGTAACACACCATCTATCTACACCCCATACCCAATTTGTAGGCCTAATGCAGCGTAGTTTCCAACAACTACTAAACGAGAGCATTAAGATCGAAGCAATGGCGAGGAAACCTGGGGAACACCTTGGAGTGGAACACACCATCTCTCTACACCCCATACCCATTTTGTAGGCCTAATGCAGTGTAGTTTCCAACAACTACTAAACGAGAGCCTGAAAATAGAAGCTCAGGAAAGGCAACCTGGAGAACACCTTGGAGTGGAACACACCGTCTCTACACCCCATACCCAATTTGTAGGCCTAATGCAGTGTAGTTTCCAACAACTACTAAACGAGAGCATGAAGATCGAAGCAATGGCGAGGAAACCTGGGGAACACCTTGGAGTGGAACACACCATCTCTCTACACCCCATACCCATTTTGTAGGCCTAATGCAGTGTAGTTTCCAACAACTACTAAACGAGAGCCTGAAGATAGAAGCTCAGGAAAGGCAACCTGGAGAACACCTTGGAGTGGAACACACCATCTCTCTACACCCCATACCCAGTTTGTAGGCCTAATGCAGCGTAGTTTCCAACAACTACTAAACGAGAGCCAGAAGATCGAAGCAATGGAGAGGAAACCTGGGGGACACCTTGGAGTGGAACACACCATCTCTCTACACCCCATACCCAATTTGTAGGCCTAATGCAGTGTGGTTTCCAACAACTACTAAACGAGAGCATGAAGATCGAAGCAATGGAGAGGAAACCTGGGGAACACCTTGGAGTGCAACACACCATCTCTCTACACCCCATACCCAATTTGTAGGCCTAATGCAGCGTAATTTCCAACAACTACTAAACGAGAGCATGAAGATCGAAGCAATGGAGAGGAAACCTGGGGAACACCTTGGAGTGGAACACACCATCTCTCTACACCCCATACCCAATTTGTAGGCCTAATGCAGTGTAGTTTTCTACAACTACTAAACGAGAGTCGGAAGACCGAAGCAATGTGGACGAAACCTGGGGAACACCTTGGAGTGTAACACACCATCTCTCTACACCCCATACCCATTTTGTAGGCCTAATGCAGTGTAGTTTCCAACAACTACTAAACGAGAGCCTGAAGATAGAAGCTCAGGAAAGGCAACCTGGAGAACACCTTGGAGTGGAACACACCGTCTCTACACCCCATACCCAATTTGTAGGCCTAATGCAGTGTAGTTTCCAACAACTACTAAACGAGAGCATTAAGATCGAAGCAATGGCGAGGAAATCTGAGGAACACCTTGGAGTGGAACACACCATCTCTCTACACCCCATACCCATTTTGTAGGCCTAATGCAGTGTAGTTTCCAACAACTACTAAACGAGAGCCTGAAGATAGAAGCTCAGGAATGGCAACCTGGAGAACACCTTGGAGTGGAACACACCATCTCTCTACACCCCATACCCAATTTGTAGGCCTAATGCAGCGTAGTTTCCAACAACTACTAAACGAGAGCCAGAAGATCGAAGCAATGGAGAGGAAACCTGGGGAACACCTTGGAGTGGAACACACCATCTCTCTACACCCCATACCCAATTTGTAGGCCTAATGCAGTATAGTTTCCAACAACTACTAAACGAGAGCATGAAGATCGAAGCAATGGAGAGGAAACCTGGGGAACACCTTGGAGTGCAACACACCATCTCTCTACACTCCATACCCAATTTGTAGGCCTAATGCAGCGTAGTTTCCAACAACTACTAAACGAGAGCATGAAGATCGAAGCAATGGAGAGGAAACCTGGGGAACACCTTGGAGTGGAACACACCATCTCTCTACACCCCATACCCAATTTGTAGGCCTAATGCAGTGTAGTTTTCTACAACTACTAAACGAGAGTTGGAAGACCGAAGCAATGTGGACGAAACCTGGGGAACACCTTGGAGTGTAACACACCATCTCTCTACACCCCATACCCAATTTGTAGGCCTAATCCAGCGTAGTTTCCAACAACTACTAAACGAGAGCATGAAGATCGAAGCAATGGAGAGGAAACCTGGGGAACACCTTGGAGTGGAACACACCATCTCTCTACACCCCATACCCAATTTGTAGGCCTAATGCAGTGTAGTTTCCAACAACTACTAAACGAGAGCATGAAGATCGAAGCAATGGAGAGGAAACCTGGGGAACACCTTGGAGTGGAACACACCATCTCTCTACACCCCATACCCAATTTGTAGGCCTAATGCAGTGTAGTTTCCAACAACTACTAAACGAGAGCCTGAAGATAGAAGCTCAGGAAAGGCAACCTGGAGAACACCTTGGAGTGGAACACACCGTCTCTACACCCCATACCCAATTTGTAGGCCTAATGCAGTGTAGTTTCCAACAACTACTAAACGAGAGCATTAAGATCGAAGCAATGGCGAGGAAATCTGAGGAACACCTTGGAGTGGAACACACCATCTCTCTACACCCCATACCCATTTTGTAGGCCTAATGCAGTGTAGTTTCCAACAACTACTAAACGAGAGCCTGAAGATAGAAGCTCAGGAATGGCAACCTGGAGAACACCTTGGAGTGGAACACACCATCTCTCTACACCCCATACCCAATTTGTAGGCCTAATGCAGCGTAGTTTCCAACAACTACTAAACGAGAGCCAGAAGATCGAAGCAATGGAGAGGAAACCTGGGGAACACCTTGGAGTGGAACACAACATCTCTCTACACCCCATACCCAATTTGTAGGCCTAATGCAGTATAGTTTCCAACAACTACTAAACGAGAGCATGAAGATCGAAGCAATGGAGAGGAAACCTGGGGAACACCTTGGAGTGCAACACACCATCTCTCTACACCCCATACCCAATTTGTAGGCCTAATGCAGCGTAGTTTCCAACAACTACTAAACGAGAGCATGAAGATCGAAGCAATGGAGAGGAAACCTGGGAAACACCTTGGAGTGGAACACACCATCTCTCTACACCCCATACCCAATTTGTAGGCCTAATGCAGTGTAGTTTTCTACAACTACTAAACGAGAGTTGGAAGACCGAAGCAATGTGGACGAAACCTGGGGAACACCTTGGAGTGTAACACACCATCTCTCTACACCCCATACCCAATTTGTAGGCCTAATGCAGTGTAGTTTCCAACAACTACGAAACGAGAGCATGAAGATCGAAGCAATAGAGAAGAAACCTGGGGAACACCTTGGAGTGGAACACACCATCTCTCTACACCCCATACCCATTTTGTAGGCCTAATGCAGTGTAGTTTCCAACAACTACTAAACGAGAGCATTAAGATCGAAGCACTGGAGAGGAAACCTGGGAAACACCTTGGAGTGCAACACACCATCTCTCTACACCCCATACCCAATTTGTAGGCCTAATGCAGTGTAGTTTCCAACAACTACTAAACGAGAGCATGAAGATCGAAGCAATGGAGAGGAAACCTGGGGAACACCTTGGAGTGCAACACACCATCTCTCTACACCCCATACCCAATTTGTAGGCCTAATCCAGCGTAGTTTCCAACAACTACTAAACGAGAGCATGAAGATCGAAGCAATGGAGAGGAAACCTGGGGAACACCTTGGAGTGGAACACACCATCTCTCTACACCCCATACCCAATTTGTAGGCCTAATGCAGTGTAGTTTCCAACAACTACTAAACGAGAGCATGAAGATCGAAGCAATGGAGAGGAAACCTGGGGAACACCTTGGAGTGGAACACACCATCTCTCTACACCCCATACCCAATTTGTAGGCCTAATGCAGCGTAGTTTCCAACAACTACTAAACGAGAGCATGAAGATCGAAGCAATGGAGAGGAAACCTGGGGAACACCTTGGAGTGGAACACACCATCTCTCTACACCCCATACCCAATTTGTAGGCCTAATGCAGTGTAGTTTCCAACAACTACTAAACGAGAGCATGAAGATCGAAGCAATGGAGAGGAAACCTGGGAAACACCTTGGAGTGCAACACACCATCTCTCTACACCCCATACCCAATTTGTAGGCCTAATGCAGCGTAGTTTCCAACAACTACTAAACAAGAGCATGAAGATCGAAGCACTGGAGAGGAAACCTGGGGAACACCTTGGAGTGGAACACACCATCTCTCTACACCCCATACCCAATTTGTAGTTCTAATGCAGTGTAGTTTTCTACAACTACTAAACGAGAGTCGGAAGACCGAAGCAATGTGGACGAAACCTGGGGCACACCTTGGGGCGGCAGACACCGTTAGTAGGCCCTACCAAAGTTGTACCCCCAATGCAGTTTTAAAATTCCTAGAGGCTGAAAACAAGACTATTGACGCTCAGCTTTTTTCAAAGGAACACAGCTGAATTGAGTGGCGCAGACAGACACAGGTAGTAGGCCTTAAACCAAAAATGTGGCTCACTGCAGCTTAAAAAAGTTACAGGGGTACACAGGCAGCATTGCTCTGGGCAGTGGAGGACAATTTCAATAGTGGACCGCAGACAGACTTTGTATGCCTACTATTAAAAAAAGGATGCTCTATGCAATTAAAAATCGGTTCCAGGGGTCCACGGGCAGCAGTGGTGTGGTCAGTGGACGAGTATTGGAAGGAGGGACCGCAGACAGGCGTAGTAGGCCTAACATAACAAAATTAGGCTGTAGGCACTTTAAAAATGGTTCCAGGGGTACACGGGCAGCAGTGGTGTGGTCAGCGGAGGAAAATTTGAATTAGGGACTGCAGACAGACTTTGTAGGCTGTCCCCTGTGGACCATGCATCCAACACATTAACCCAGTGCGCCGTAATGGACACGTAATTTTTTGTGGACATGCCTACTGGTCCATGTGTCTCTTGTCAGGTGCACCTTTCTACTGTTTGATTGCCTGAGTGCTATGACAATGCAGACTTTTTCATGCCGGTGGAGGGCTGGGATGGCTTTTCTCGCAAAAGAAATGTCGACTGGGTAGCTTGAACCGTGGTACAGCGTAGTTCATCTGGGCTTTCTAAATATAAAACAAAGAAAAAAAGGAGGCTCCATGCACTTTCAGCTGGGTTCCATGGGTACACGGCCAGCATTGGTCTGGTCAGTGGAGAACTATTGGAAGGAAGGACTGCAGACAGGCTTCGAAGGCCTAACATAAAAAAATTGGGCTGTAGGCACTTTATAATTGGTTCCAGGGGTACACGGGCAGCAGTGGTCTGGTCAGTGGAGGCCTAGTGGAAGGAGTGACCGCAGACAGACATCGAAGGCCTAACATAATAACAGATGGCTGTAGGCAATTTTAAATTGGTTCCAGGGGAACACGGGCAGCAGTGGCCTGGTCAGTGTAGTAGTAGTAGAAAGAACGGACTGCAGACAGGCTTCGAAGGCCTAACATAATAAAATTGGACAGGCTGTAGGCACTTTATAATTGGTTCCAGGGGTACACGGGCAGCAGTGGTCTGGTCAGTGGAGGCCTAGTGGAAGGAGTGACCGCAGACAGGCATCGAAGGCCTAACATAATAACAGATGGCTGTAGGCAATTTTAAATTGGTTCCAGGGGAACACGGGCAGCAGTGGCCTGGTCAGTGTAGTAGTAGTAGAAAGAACGGACCGCAGACAGGCTTCGAAGGCCTAACATAAAAAAATTGGGCTGTAGGCACTTTATAATTGGTTCCAGGGGTACACGGGCAGCAGTGGTCTGGTCAGTGGAGGCCTAGTGGAAGGAGTGACCGCAGACAGGCATCAAAGGCCTAACATAATAACAGATGGCTGTAGGCAATTTTAAATTGGTTCCAGGGGAACACGGGCAGCAGTGGCCTGGTCAGTGTAGTAGTAGTAGAAAGAACGGACCGCAGACAGGCTTCGAAGGCCTAACATAAAAAAATTGGGCTGGCTGTAGGCAATTTAAAATTGGTTCCAGGGGAACACGGGCAGCAGTGGTCTGGTCAGTGGAGGCCTAGTGGAAGGAGTGACCGCAGACAGGAATCGAAGGCCTAACATAATAACAGATGGCTGTAGGCAATTTTAAATTGGTTCCAGGGGAACACGGGCAGCAGTGGCCTGGTCAGTGTAGTAGTAGTAGAAAGAACGGACCGCAGACTGGCTTCGAAGGCCTAACATAAAAAAATTGGGCTGGCTGTAGGCAATTTAAAATTGGTTCCAGGGGAACACGGGCAGCAGTGGTCTGGTCAGTGGAGGCCTAGTGGAAGGAGTGACCGCAGACAGGCATCGAAGGCCTATCATAATAACATATGGCTGTAGGCAATTTTAAATTGGTTCCAGGTGAACACGGCCAGCAGTGGCCTGGTCAGCGGAGGATGATTGTAATGAGTGTCTGCCAGTTAGTAGTCCAAAACAATACATAAATGTGAATGTCTCACATTAAAATCCAGCGAAAACACTAAAGGGTGCAATCTTTAGGTACAGGGGTGGGATCCTCTGCGTTGTTTCTGACCTACTAATTTGGCGCAAAGTTTTTACTTGGGTAAATAGAGGACACTGCCCCTGACTATGTTATGTACCATTATACATGTCAACAGAATGGTATTGTCAGTGGCAGGAATGGAAGGATGTCAACGCATAGTCTAAACATTGGTGGAAGTGTGAGAGATAATTGTGGAAGTGGCAGAGCAATGTTTGACCTGGGGGTGGGTGAACTCTCTTGTGGACGGCGGTACAGGCCCAGGGCCCCTCATGTTACAACAGTGTGTCTGACGTTGGGTGCGCACCACCACCGCCAGAGACAGTTTATTGTACTATGAGGGACCCAGTGGCAGTGCCGTCGACCAAAAGCGGGCACACCCACCTCTTCAGACAAACAGCACTCTCACGGGTGCTTGCGCCAAGCCGCGATACCACGGCCCCGTGTGGGGAGTTTGGCCATTTAGGGAGGTGTAAACATGTCGTATGCTGGACAATCAGCTGCAGCAAATTAGACATTCGAAAAGTAATTCACAGTAGTCCACAGGCAAGAGCTTTTCGTAGGAAAGCTAGGTGTCTGCCGGGCAAGGTGGGGCAAAAGAATTCGAAATCCAGTTGTGGTTCATTTTAATGAATGTTAGATCATCAACATTTTGGGTAGCCAGATGAGTCCTTTTTTCGGTTAATATTGAACCTGCAGCACTGAATACTCTTTCTGATAGGACACTAGCTGCCGGGCAAGCAAGCTCCTGCAATGCATATTCTGCCAATTCTGGCCAGGTGTCTAATTTTGATGCCCAGTAATCAAATGGGAATGACGGTTGAGGGAGAACATCGATAAGGGATGAAAAATAGTTAGTAACCATACTGGACAAATGTTGTCTCCTGTCACTTTCAATTGATGCAGCAGTACCTGTCCTGTCTGCGGTCATAGCAAAATCACTCCACAACCTGGTCAGAAAACCCCTCTGTCCAACGCCACTTCTGATGTGTGCACCCCTAACACTCCTGGTCTGCTGCCCCCTGGAGCTCGTGTGAGAACGATCACGGGCGCTGTGTGCTGGGAATGCCTGAAGCAAACGGTCAACAAGAGTTGATTGTTTGGTTGCTAATATTAGTTCCAAGTTCTCAGGTGGCATAATATTTTGCAATTTGCCTTTATAGTGAGGATCAAGGAGGCAGGCCAACCAGTAATCATCATCGTTCATCATTTTAGTAATGCGTGTGTCCCTTTTGAGGATACGTAAGGCATAATCCGCCATGTGGGCCAAAGTTCCAGTTGTCAAATCTGCGGTTGTGATTGGTTGAGGGGCAGTTTCAGGCAAATCTACGTCACTTGTGTCCCTCAAAAAACCAGAACCCGGCCTTGCCACGCAACCAATTTCCAGTGCCCCCGGGAAAGCTTCCTCATTAAAAATATACTCATCCCCATCATCCTCCTCGTCCTCCACCTCCTCTTCGCCCGCTACCTCGTCCTGTACACTGCCCTGACCAGACAATGGCTGACTGTCATCAAGGCTTTCCTCTTCCTCTGGTGCAGACGCCTGATCCTTTATGTGCGTCAAACTTTGCATCAGCAGACACATTAGGGGGATGCTCATGCTTATTATGGCGTTGTCTGCACTAACCAGCCGTGTGCATTCCTCAAAACACTGAAGGACTTGACACATGTCTTGTATCTTCGACCACTGCACAGCTGACAACTCCATGTCTGCCATCCTACTGCCTGCCCGTGTATGTGTATCCTCCCACAAAAACATAACAGCCCGCCTCTGTTGGCACAGTCTCTGAAGCATGTGCAATGTTGAGTTCCACCTTGTTGCAACGTCTATGATTAGGCGATGCTGGGGAAGGTTCAAAGACCGCTGATAGGTCTGCATACGGCTGGAGTGTACAGGCGAACGTCGGATATGTGAGCAAAGTCCACGCACTTTGAGGAGCAGGTCGGAGAACCCAGGATAAGTTTTCAATAAGCACTGCACCACCAGGTTTAAGGTGTGAGCCAGGCAAGGAATATGTTTCAGTTGGGAAAGGGAGATGGCAGCCATGAAATTCCTTCCGTTATCACTCACTACCTTGCCTGCCTCAAGATCTACTGTGCCCAGCCATGACTGTATTTCTTGTTGCAAGAACTCGGACAGAACTTCCGCGGTGTGTCTGTTGTCGCCCAAACACTTCATAGCCAATACAGCCTGCTGACGCTTGCCAGTAGCTGGCCCATAATGGGACAACTGGTGTACAACAATGTCAGCTGCCGATGGAGTGGTTGGCCGACTGCGGTCTGTGGAAGAGCTGTCGCTTCTGCAGGAGGACGAGGAGGAGGAGGAGGGGGTGCGAACGCCTACAGCCAACTGTTTCCTAGACTGTGGGCTAGGCACAACTGTCCCGAAATTGAAGTCCCCTGTGGACCCTGCATCCACCACATTCACCCAGTGTGCCGTGATGGACACGTAACGTCCCTGGCCATGCCTACTGGTCCATGCATCTGTAGTCAGGTGCACCTTTGTACTCACAGATTGCCTGAGTGCATGGACGATGCGCTGTTTAACATGCTGGTGCAGGGCTGGGATGGCTTTTCTGGAAAAAAGTGTCGACTGGGTAGCTCGTAGCGTGGTTCAGCGTACTCCATCAGGGCTTTGAAAGCTTCACTTTCAACTAACCGGTAGGGCATCATCTCTAACGAGATTAGTCTAGCTATGTGGGCGTTAAAACCCTGTGTACGCGGATGCGAGGATAAGTACTTCCTTTTTCTAACCAGAGTCTCATGTAGGGTGAGCTGGACTGGAGAGCTGGAGATCGTGGAACTTGCGGGTGTGCCGGTGGACATGGCAGACTGAGAGACGGTTGGAGATGGTATTGTTTCCGCCAGTGCCCTAGATGCAATATTTCCTCCTACAAAACTGGTGATTCCCTGACCCTGACTGCTTTTGGCTGGCAAAGAAACCTGCACAGATACTGCCGGTGGTGCGGAAAATGGTGGCCTTACAGTGACGGAAGGGATGTTGCGTTGCTGACTAGCTTCATTGGCCGAGGGTGCTACAACCTTAAGGGACGTTTGGTAGTTAGTCCAGGCTTGAAAATGCATGGTGGTTAAATGTCTATGCATGCAACTTGTATTGAGACTATTCAGATTCTGACCTCTGCTTAAGCTAGTTGAACATTTTTGGCAGATGACTTTGCGCTGATCAATTGGATGTTGTTTAAAAAAATGCCAGACTGTACTCTTCCTAGCATCGGATCCCTTTTCAGGGATTGCAGACTGAGCTTTAACCGGATGGCCACGCTGTCCTCCAACAGGTTTTGGCTTTGACACGCGTTTTGGGCCAGATACGGGCCCGGCAGATGGAACCTGTTGCGATGTTGATGCCTGCTGCGGCCCCTCCTCCACCTCCGCTTCTGAACTACTGCCGCCTGCACCCTGTTCCCCCAATGGCTGCCAATCGGGGTCAACAACTGGGTCATCTATTACCTCCTCTTCTAGCTCGTGTGCAGCTTCGTCTGTGTCACCGTGTCGGTCGGTGGTATAGCGTTCGTGACGGGGCAACATAGTCTCATCAGGGTCTGATTGTGGATCAGTACCCTGAGAGGGCAATGTTGTGGTCTGAGTCAAAGGACCAGCATAGTAGTCAGGCTGTGGCTGTGCATCAGTGCACTCCATGTCAGAATCTACTTGTAATGGGCATGGCCTGTTAAGTGTTTCACTTTCTAAGCCAGGGACGGTATGTGTAAAGAGCTCCATGGAGTAACCCGTTGTGTCGCCTGCTGCATCCTTCTCTCTTGTTGTTGTTTTTGCTGAAGAGGACAAGGAAGCGACTTGTCCCTGACCGTGAACATCCACAAGCGACGCGCTGCTTTTACATTTACCAGTTTCAGAAGAGGAGGCAAAAGAGCTTGAGGCTGAGTCTGCAAGGTAAGCCAAAACTTGCTGTTGCTGCTCCGGCTTTAAAAGCGGTTTTCCTACTCCCAGAAAAGAGAGCGTTCGAAGGCCTTGTGTAGCCAGACGACGAACCTGGCTCCACAGCTCCAGACTTAGGTGGAATATTTTTTTCCCACGACCACCTGATGCTCCACTACCACTACCATCATTACCAGCTGACAATGAACGCCCACGGTCACGACCTCTTGCACCAGACTTCCTCATTGTTTTAAAAACTTTATTTGTTGCTGTCAAACAACTTACACGATGATCTATAACTTCAGTATGATTTCAATATCCCTTTACAGGTTGGTGAGACCACAAGGAAAATCAGGCACAATGTTACACACTCTGTTTTCTGTGGCACCAAATCACAGAGATGCCACACACGCAGGACTGTCACTCAAGCACAAATGTCAATATTAATCTCCCACTGTTTTATTTATTTTTTTTTTCAGGGAGACTTTAGAAACAAAATAAAAAAAATGATTTTTTCAGGAAGAATTTAGAAACCAAATAAAAAAACAAAAAAAGGCTTTCTATGGCCCACTGAGTGAGAGATGGCACACACAGGAGTCAGGAGTGGCACACAAGCCCAGAGGCCAATATTTTTCTCCCACTGATTGATGTAGTGATTTTTTCAGGTAGATTTTGGAACCCAAATCAAGCAAAAAAAAAAAATAGGCTTTCTATGGCCCACAATTTGAGAGAGAGAGAGAGATTGCACACCCAGGAGTCAAGACTGGCACACAAGCAGAAAGGGCAATATTAATCTCCCACCTATTTTTTTTTTTTCAGGGAGACTTTAGAAACAAATTAAAATAAAATGATTTTTTCAGGAAGAATTTAGAAACCAAATAAAATAAAATGATATTTTCAGGGACAATTTAGAAACCAAATAAAAAAACAAAAAAAAGGCTTTCTATGGCCCACTGAGTGAGAGATGGCACACACAGGAGTCAGGAGTGGCACACAAGCCCAGAGACCAATATTTTTCTCCCACTGATTGATGTAGTGATTTTTTCAGGTAGATTTTGGAACCCAAATCAAGCAAAAAAAAAAAATAGGCTTTCTATGGCCCACAATTTGAGAGAGAGAGAGAGAGATGGCACACCCAGGAGTCAAGACTGGCACACAAGCAGAAAGGGCAATATTAATCTCCCACCTATTTTTTTTTTTTTTCCATAGGGACTTTAGAAACAAATTAAAATAAAATGATTTTTTCAGGAAGAATTTAGAAACCAAATAAAATAAAATGATTTTTTCAAGGACAATTTAGAAACCAAAAAAAAAAATAAAATAAAGGCTTTCTATGCCCCACTGAGTGAGAGATGGCACACACAGGAGTCAGGAGTGGCACACAAGCCCTGAGGCCAATATTTTTCTCCCACTGATTGATGTAGTGATTTTTTCAGGTAGATTTTAGAACCCAAATCAAGCAAAAAAATAAATAGGCTTTCTATGGCCCACTGAGTGAGAGATGGCACACACAGGAGTCAGGAGTGGCACACAAGCCGTGAGGCCAATATTTATCTCCCACTGATTGATGTAGTGATTTTTTCAGGTAGATTTTAGAACCCAAATCAAGCAAAAAAATAAATAGGCTTTCTATGGCCCACTGAGTGAGAGATGGCACACACAGGAGTCAGGAGTGGCACACAAGCCCTGAGGCCAATATTTATCTCCCACTGATTGATGTAGTGATTTTTTCAGGTAGATTTTAGAACCCAAATCAAGCAAAAAAATAAATAGGCTTTCTATGGCCCACTGAGTGAGAGATGGCACACACAGGAGTCAGGAGTGGCACACAAGCCCTGAGGCCAATATTTTTCTCCCACTGATTGATGTAGTGATTTTTTCAGGTAGATTTTAGAACCCAAATCAAGCAAAAAAATAAATAGGCTTTCTATGGCCCACTGAGTGAGAGATGGCACACACAGGAGTCAGGAGTGGCACACAAGCCCTGAGGGCAATATTTTTTCCCACTGATTGATGTAGTAATTTTTTCAGGTAGATTTTAGAACCCAAATCAAGCAAAAAAATAAATAGGCTTTCTATGGCCCACTGAGTGAGAGATGGCACACACAGGAGTCAGGAGTGGCACACAAGCCCTGAGGCCAATATTTTTCTCCCACTGATTGATGTAATGATTTTTTCAGGTAGATTTTAGAACCCAAATCAAGCAAAAAAATAAATAGGCTTTCTATGGCCCACTGAGTGAGAGATGGCACACACAGGAGTCAGGAGTGGCACACAAGCCCTGAGGGCAATATTTTTTTCCCACTGATTGATGTAGTAATTTTTTCAGGTAGATTTTAGAACCCAAATCAAGCAAAAAAATAAATAGGCTTTCTATGGCCCACTGAGTGGGAGATGGCACACACAGGGATGGCACTCTAGCAGAAATGCCAATCTTAATCTCCCACACAAAAAAAAAAAAAAAAAACAGGGACTGTCCTACAATTACTATCTCCCTGCAGTAATCTCAGCCAGGTATGGCAGGCAGCAATAAGGAGTGGACTGATGCACAAATTAAATAAAAAGTGTGGACAAACAAACAAGATAGCTGTGCAGAACAACAGGATTTGTGCTTTGAAAAAAGCAGTTGGTTTGCACAGCGGCGTACACACAGCAATGCAGCTATCAGGGAGCCTTCTAGGGCAGCCCAATGAGCTACAGCGCTGAGAAAAAAAAAATGTAGCTTCCACTGTCCCTGCACACCGAAGGTGGTGTTGGACAGTGGAAATCGCTACAGCACAAGCGGTTTGGTGGTTAATGGACCCTGCCTAACGCTATCCCTGCTTCTGACGAAGCGGCAGCAACCTCTCCCTAAGCTCAGATCAGCAGCAGTAAGATGGCGGTCGGCGGGAACGCCCCTTTATAGCCCCTGTGACGCCGCAGACAGCAAGCCAATCACTGCAATGCCCTTCTCTAAGATGGTGGGGACCAGGACCTATGTCATCACGCTGCCCACACTCTGCGTTCACCTTCATTGGCTGAGAAATGGCGCTTTTCGCGTCATTGAAACGCGACTTTGGCGCGAAAGTCGCGTACCGCATGGCCGACCCCGCACAGGGGTCGGATCGGGTTTCATGAAACCCGACTTTGCCAAAAGTCAGCGACTTTTGAAAATGAACGACCCGTTTCGCTCAACCCTACTCCTGAGGCTTGTAGTGACATAAATGGAGGGTGCTGGATGAGCGGCGCTCCTGCGCCCTGCTGCTGCATAAAGTAAACAGAATGCTTCTGATCATGTCTCACACACCACATAGCCAGAAAAGGTAGTAAAATGCTAAAATTGCATTTCCTGATTAATTTTTTTTCACCATTGAAAGCAATGCAAATGTGCAAAAACACAGCAAAAACAATGGGTGTGAACAAAGCCCAAGGTGTGGAGGAGTATTTTTTCTCTTATTTATTTTGTCTTATATGCAAGTCATTATCATGGAAAAAATGCTTAATATGTTTTCCAGTAAAATTCATTTTAATTTCAGTTTTACATGTTTTATTGTCAGTCTGTAAAAGTGGTGTAACATTGTCAGTCTTCCCATGCCATTTCAGCTTTGTTTCCATCGATTTCAGAAATTTTTAGAGGGAGCACCATAAAAATGCTCTATTTTCCCATTTATTTCCATTATACTCGTTACTTGGGTCGAGCAGCTGAGCGTTACGATTTGCTTGATTTGAGTAACGAGTACCTGGGCATTTTAGTGCTCACTCATAGCTACTAACTGATATATGAGTATATTTTTAAATAATGGGAATAAATGAATCCCATGCAGACACAATGAGAACCTACAACCTAGAAGAAATAAAAAAAACCCTGTGAATGTATATCTAAACCCTTACAACTTTCAAGTGTGTAAAGCACATCATATTTTTCTATACTCTGGTTTTCAGAAGGCTTAAGACATGCAAAAATGAGTTACTGCGCGTTATTCAGGAGCATTATGCTGTTGCTTATCTGCATATGGCAATATTTCTATGTCCTGCACAGCCATGTGGTACAAGCCATTGATACATAATATTTATTATTATTATTATTATTATTATACATTTTTATAGCGCCATTTATTCCATGGCGCTTTACATGTGAATACGAGGCAAATATAGACAAATACATTAAACATGAGCAGATAACAGGCACACAGGTACATAAGGAGGGAGGACCCTGCCCGCGAGGGCTCACAGTCTGCAGGGGATGGGTGATGAAACACTAGGAGAGGGTAGGGCAAGTTGCGCGGCGGTTCAGTAACTTCAGGATCACTGCAGGCTGTAGGCTTGTCGGAAGAGGTGGGTCTTCAGGTTCTTTTTGAAGGTTTCTATGGTAGGCGAGAGTCTGATGTGTTGGGGTAGAGAGTTCCAGAGTATGGGGCAAGCACGGGAGAAGTCTTGGATGCGGTTGTGGGAAGAAGAGATGAGAGGGGAGTAGAGAAGGAGGTCTTGAGAGGATCGGAGGTTGCGTGTAGGTAGGTACCGGGAGACCATGTCACAGATGTATGGAGGAGACAGGTTGTTCATGGCTTTGTATGTCATTGTGAGGGTTTTGAACTGGAGTCTCTGGGCGATAGGAAGCCAGTGAAGGGCTTGACATAGGGGAGAGGCTGGGGAATAGCGGGGAGACAGGTAGATTAGTCAGGCAGCAGAGTGTAGGATGGATTGGAGCGGTGCCAGAGTGCTAGAGGGGAGTCCAGAGAGTAGGAGGTTGCAGTAGTCGAGGCGGGAGATGATAAGGGCATGCACTAGCGTTTTTGCGGTGTCGCGGTCAAGGAAAGCACGGATCCGGGAAATATTTTTGAGTTTGAGACGGCAGGAGGAGGCAAGGGCTTGGATATGTGGCTTGAAAGAGAGGGCAGAGTCGAGGATCACCCCGAGGCACCGGGCGTGTGGGACTGGGGAAAGTGAGCAGCCATTGACATTGATGGATAGGTCTGGTGGAAGGGTAGAGTGAGATGGGGGAAAGATGATGAATTCTGTTTTGTCCATGTTCAGTTGTAGAAAGCGAGCAGAAAAGAAGGCTGAAATAGCAGACAGACAGTGCGGGATTTTGGTAAGTAAGGAGGTGAGGTCAGGTCCGGATAGGTAGATCTGCGTGTCATCAGCGTAGAGATGGTACTGCATACCGTGGGATTCTATGAGCTGTCCCAAGCCGAAAGTGTAGATGGAGAAGAGTAGGGGTCCTAGAACAGAGCCTTGAGGAACACCGACTGACAAGGGGCGAAGTGAGGAGGTGGTGTGGGGGAGGGAGACACTGAATGTTCGGTCTGTCAGATATGACGAGATCCAGGAAAGGGCCAAGTCTGTGATGCCAAGAGATGAGAGAATTTGTAGCAAAAGGGAGTGGTCCACAGTGTCAAAGGCAGAAGACAGGTCCAGGAGAAGGAGGATAGAGTAGTGTCGCTTGCTCCTGGCAGTTAGTAGGTCATTGGTGACTTTAGTTAGGGCAGTTTCAGTTGAGTGATGGGGACGGAAGCCTGATTGTAACCGATCAAAGAGGGAGCAGGGGGAGAGGTGGGAGGACAGTTCAAGATGGACGTGTTGCTCCAGCAATTTGGAGGCATAAGGGAGAAGAGATATCGGGCGATAGCTAGACACAGAGGATGGGTCGAGGGAGGGCTTTTTGAGGATGGGTGTGATCTTGGCATGCTTGAAGGATGAGGGGAAGACACCTGTTGTGAGTGAGAGGTTGAAGAGGTGCGTTAGGGTTGGGATGAAGACCATGGAAAGGTTAGGGATGAGGTGGGATGGGAGCGGGTCAAGCGTGCAGGTGGTGAGGTGTGATCTTGACAGGAGGGTGGAGAGCTGATCTTCTGTCATGGTGGAGAAGCTGGTTTTGGAGGAGCAGGGTTGAGCAGCTAAGAGGGGCAGTGGGCGCTGTGGGCCAAAGCTTTCTCTGATCGTATCGATCTTCTGTTTAAAGAAAGAGGCGAAGTCTTCAGCAGAAATGAGGGGGGAGGGAGGAGGTGCTGGAGGACGGAGTAGAGAATTGAAAGTGTTGAAAAGCTGTTTAGGGTTGTGAGACAGGAAGGATATGAGAGATGAGAAGTAAGTTTGTTTTGCGGCAGTGAGTGCAGACTTGAAGCTGGCGAGGGACTGCTTGTATGTAGTGAAGTGGTCGGCAGAGCGGGATTGCTTCCATCTCCGCTCAGGATTCCTGGAAGCCTGTCTTAATTCTTTGGTCAGGCTGGTCAGCCAGGGCTGCCTGTTAATTGTACGAGTTTTACTATGCATGAGCGGGGCGGCCGAATCGAGTGTTGCTGTTATTGTGGTGTTATAAAAAGTGGCAGCAGCATCTGTGTCATGAAGGGAGGCTATGTCTGTGAGAGGGAGAAGGGACCCCGAGAGTGATTGTAAGTTGAGATGTTTGAGATTTCTGCGAGGGAGTTTGTGGAGTGGGGGTTGCACATTAGGAGAGGAGAGGGAAGAGAATGTCAGTAGGTTGTGGTCAGACAGGGGGGGTGTGTTAATGAGATTAGTAAGGGAGCAGAGGCGGGTGAAAATGAGGTCCAGCGTGTGGCCATCTTTGTGAGTGGCCTCAGACAACCATTGAGTGAGGCCAAAGGAGGCAGTCAGTGATAGAAGTTTAGAAGCAGCTGAGGTGGAAGTGTCAATGGGGATATTGAAATCACCCATGATGATAGTGGGGATGTCGACAGAGAGGAAATGAAGTAGCCAGGTGGTGAAGTGGTCGAGAAAGGTGGAGATGGCTAGTTCTGGGGGGCGGTAGATGACAGCCAGCTGGAGGTTGGAGGGGGAGTAGATGCGGACAGAGTGCACCTCAAGCGAAGGAAGATTAGCGGAGGGTGGTAGCGGGATTGGAGTAAAGGAGCAGGTGTCGGACAGGGGCAAGCCAACTCCTCCACCACGTTTGTTGCTGGGGCGAGGGGTGTGAGAGAGGTGGAATCCGCCATAGGAGAGCGCAGCTGGAGAGGCAGAGTCAGATGGGGTGAGCCAGGTTTCAGTGAGGCCGAGGAAGGAGAGTTTGTTGGTGATGAAGAGGTCGTGGATAAATGTCAGTTAATATCGCACTAATTGCATGTAAATAGCATATGTCCATAAATATGTAAATATCATAATCTGTATATAGAATATATGTTGTCAAGTCACAGGAGACAATTTCATTTGGTAGCTCTCTGCTGAAACATCTTTTTATAAACCATTACTCCTTTATCTCAACTTCAGGTATAAGCACTTAACAGAAATCTTAACAAGACAAAAGCATAAAACATCACCTGAAGAGAAATGCCGGCATGTTCTAGAGCAATGCAAACAGCAAGGATGGCAGGTAATCTTAACTCAACTCATTTGCATTGCATGAAGTTCATAATTTTCCTTACTCGTTCCCTTTTTTGCTAGAAGAGATGCATTTATTAGAGGGATTCCCAAGTGTCTAGATTTTCTAGGAAATGCTTATTTTTCCCGGAATTTAATTTCTCACATTATTAAGTATTTCCTTGAATTGCTTTATCTTCTAATAAGGTTCACTGGGAAGTAATTGAAATAAGCTAATACAGAGTGGCCAAAAAGAAGGTATTTCTTAATAATAATTTTATAAGATATTATACTGTATATAATTATATATATCATATATTATATTATGCATTAGCAAAATTACTTGGCTTTGCATGGATCTTTTTTGTTTAACCGTTTGTGTTTGGGGTGAGAAACTTTGTTTGCTATTAATATGAAGCCAACATATTCAATAAACTAAACCTTTTGTGGCAAAATAAAAAAAAAATTCTAAGAGATTATGTATTTTTAAGTTATTTAATTATAAAAAAAGCATAAAATAATAAAAGTACCGTATTTTGATTATTGTCGCATAAGTAATGAAAAGGCACAAAGCATTCTAATTTCTTAGAAATCTGAGACAACACTTGTCATGGGTTTACTGTGACAGAGAGGTGCCAGAAGACCGCAGCGTCTGATTTCCCACACTGATTAAAAGCACCAAACAATCATATTAAAATGGGCAGGTTTCTGCCAGCAGTGCAAGGGTTAAATTATTCAGTTGAGAGTAGTGATGGGCGAGCAGCCGAGCACTTAAATGCTCGGGTGCTTGTTGCTCGGGTCGACCAAATTGGAATACTCGGGTACTCGGTCAGAACAACGAGCCCAATGTAAGTCTATGGGAGACCCCAGTATTTTTACCCCCCCGGGGGATCACCCCTGGAAGCATTCCTGACTCCTAGATCACAGCCTTAATCATTTTTTTCCGAGATTCATGCCATTTTTTCCGGTGCCACAAAAAACACATGAAAACAAAAGTAAAACGGGTTTTGCTTGGAAATGTGTCAAGGTACATCCTTTGCAGGTTAATGACTTGCCTGTAAGGCCAAATATTTCACCCCCCCTCTCCCACTTAGTCTTAGTTCAGACGCTGCATTTTTGAAGCGTTTTTCAACTTTAACATTGCTTTCAATCACTATAAATGCATTGACTTGGAAATGTCAATGTAACATTTAACACCCCTAGCTGGCCATGTGGTGTGTGAAAAATAAGCAGACCCATCTTGTTTCATTTATGAAGGAGGGACTCTTAAAGTCACAATGCCTATTTTTACTGGTGCATCAAGCGGCATTAATCTTCTTAAAGGGCCATTATGAAACAGTGGGTCTCCTAAGCTGTTGTAGCCTATGCTGTGAGTGGATGGGCTGCCAAGAATTACAACACACCGCACTACCCCTGTCATAAGATGTCCAGGAGGACTCCTGAAAAAGCGTTGCATTGAATTCATGGCCTGCCCTGCTACCAATTCATGTGTACCCCAATAAGCCTTTGAACCCACATACTGGATGGGCCCAGGAAAATCCACTTCACAATATGCATTTTGTGCTCCATACTCCTTTGTTTTATACATTGGCGGCAAGGCGAGCCCTGCTGCATAGTCAGTCATATGCACCCCATTAGGCTTTTGGAACCAACATACTGGACGTGCCCAGGAAAATCCACTTCACCATATGCAATTTGTTCTCCCGTACTCCTTGGTTTTACATATTGCCAGCAAGGCCTGCCCTGCTGCATAGTTGGTCATATGCACCCCATTAGGCCTTGGAACCAACATACTGGATGGGCCCAGGAAAATTGACTTGTATTTTTTAATAGTATGATGGTTCCCTCTTTGCACAATTATTTACAGGAGAATTTTGCGATTTAATTTGACTTATTTTTAACACAAAGGTTCAGATACGGCTTTAAAAAAAGCAAATACTTTCAATACAAGGCAATTTTATTGCAAACTATAAAATTCAAGGAATAGTATGATTGAATAGTGTGAGTCTGTACACTTTTTTATGTGTTAACATACACAGGTTAATAAGTACATATACGGATTAAATAAATATAGCGATTACGTATATACAGTATGAAGATTAACTACATACAGTATAGTTAGATCATCACCAAGAGGCTTTTAAACATCATCCGTCTAGAATATCAGAGAAGCAACACCAAGACAGAGAACCCCTGGGAGATTATCTACACTGCATGGGCATCCCCAATTATGCAGGTATCAGCACACTGTACATGTACAGGTACCCCAATTTTGGCATCTGTCTTAGTCATGTTTCTCTGGTCTTATATAGTGAATAACACTATGTAGTAGCTCAAGTTTAACCCACACGTTCAAGTGGCAAATTTTCAAGGTTGGATGAAACTGAGATGTCATGGAGTGATCAGACAAGGGTCCATAAACCCCTAGAAAATAAAAGCCACAAGGATTTAGATTAAACCACCACCGGCATAGTTTCAGTAAACCTTAATGTTTTACAATGACAAACAGCAAGCATATAGAGGCTTAGAACTGTTTGTGAAGTGAATAAACAAACATTTATCAAGATTGTGTCACTATGAGCATTGTCAGTCACATCTCTAAATGTTTTGCAAGAAATGCAACTATGTGATTGTCTGAATACATTATGTATACAGTATTTCAATCTTGTTTACAAATCACCATTTGTATATTCTCCATTTGTACATTTGAGGCACACAAAGTTAAGGTTCGCAAGGAAAGAAACAAATATAATGGACAAAGCTATATTTTTAATGAACTACTGAGGCAAAGTAACAGCATTTTATCAAATTTATATGAAGTGTATTGTGTCCAATATTAGCAACCAGGCAACACAAAAAGGAGCTGTTCAAGTGAGCTCTTTAAGGTACACAAATGTTATGAAGTGTTTGCCAACAAGGATGTGGTTTCAACAATGGGGGGTAACTTTTGTAAAAATAGACTAGTGGTATCACAGCCCCCTTGACCAAACTTCACCGGCCTATAACAGTACAAAGCACGTTCACCCTGGTGATCTAGTGGCAGTTAAACAAGAGACAATGCAGGAGACACAGTTAAGAAGTAGGCCCAATGGAATGCCATGCCCAATTCCCCAATGTGGGGTCCTTTTTGGACTGATTAAAATAGTGCCATCACAGCCCCCTACACAGCCCCCTAGACCTAAATGCCCCGTACAGACCACGTTCACCCTGGTCATCTAGTGGCAGTTAAAGGACACATTGCAGGAGACAGACTTAAGAAGTAGGCCCAATGTAATGTAATGCCCAATTCCCCATTGTGGCGTCCTGTTTATACAAAATGAAATAGTGCTTCCACAGCCCTCGTGCCCAAAAATCACCGGCCTATGACAGTACTGAGCAAGTGCACCCAGGTCATCTAGTGGCAGTTAGAGGACACATTGCAGGAGACAGACTTAGGAAGTTGGCCAAATGTAATGTAATGCCCAATTCCCCAATGTGGGGTCCTGTTAATACAAAATGAAAAAGTGCCTTCACAGCCCTCGTGCCCAAAAATGACAGCACCCCTTGCCTCTGTGCCACCACTATGGGAGGGTCTGAGAAAACTGTCCCAGAACTTGGCCATTATTCCCCTGCCTGAGCTGGATTGTACTTCTGTCTCTCTGCTTGGAGTCCTTGGTTGTACAACAAACTCTGATGTCTGCTGCCAGCGTTCTCACATGGGAATTTTCTAACTAATTCAGCTACAAGGGCCCTGTGGTACTGCAACTTTTTTGTACACCTCTCTGCCTTAGGCAGAAGAGATTGAAAGTTCTCCTTGTAGCGTGGGTCTAGAAGTGTCAGCAACCAGTAATGAGTGTCACCCAAAATTTTGATAATCCGAGGGTCATGTGAAATGCAGTGGAACATAAAGTCAGCCATGCGTGCCAGACTGCTAACAGACATGACTTCCATGTCCTCACCAATAGGATAACTGGTCATGCTATCCTCCTCATCCTCATCCTCCTCCTCCCTGTCCTCAGGCCATCCCCGCTGAAGCTAATACAGATGTGTTTGTAGTACCGTTTAAAGCGCATGAAAGTAGCTCCTGTTCTTCCTCCTCCACCCCATTGCCTACCAACCCTCGTTGAGAAGACATCAGGTTGGGCTAAGTGTAATCCCCCTGTATGTTTCCTTGCTCCATGTCCTCGTGCTCCGCCTGCAATGCATCCTCTTTGATTGTGAGCAGAGAGTTTTTCAGAATGCTGAGAAGTGGGATGATGATGCTAATAATGGAGTCATCACCGCTCACCATCTTGGTGCAGTCCTCAAAGTTTTGGAGGATGTTACATATGTCTGACATCCATGTCCACTCCTGAGGTCTTATGTGTGGAGTCTGACCTGAAATTCGACGGCCTTGTTGATGTTGGTAGTCAACAACAGCCCTCTTCTGCTCACAAATCCTTTCCAACATATGCAGCGTAGAGTTCCAGCACGTGTGGACATCACGCAACAATCAGTAAGCTGGAAGCTGAAACCACTGCTGTAGTACGGCAAGGGCTGCTGAAGCTGTAGCTGACTTTCTTAATGGGCAGACAGATGGCGTACTTTCATTAGTAGATCCGGCAGCTCTGGGTAGCTTTTCAGAAAACATTGAACCACGAGGTTAACCACATGGGCCAAGCAAGGTACATGCCTCAGAGCCGCCACCAGGTTACGGCCATTGTCACACATGACCATGCCTGGCTGTAGGTTCATCCAAACATCTGACTGCTCTTTCAGCGCTGTCCACAACTCCTCTGCATAGTGCGGTTTGTCACCTATGCAGATTAGCTTCAGCACAGCCTGTTGCCGCTTGGCTGAGGCAGTGCTGCAGTGCTTCCAGCTTCTGACTAATGTGTTGATTTCAGACACGGAGGATAAAGAGGAGGAGGTGCAGGAGCTGTAGACTGTGGGGGCAACCCTGATTGACATAGGGCCAACAATCCTCGGCGTGGGGAGGATGTGTTCCATCCCACTGTCTGACTGGGTCCCGTCTTCCTCTATGTTAACCCAGTGTGCCTTCATTGAGATGTACTGTCCCTGCCCACAAGCACTTGTCCACGTGTCCGTGTTTTGGTGGACTTTCCCAGTAACAGTATTGTTGAGGGCACGGCTAATGTTGTGGGACACATGCTGTGTAATGCCAGTATGGCACACCGAGAGAAATAGTGGTGACTGGGGACTGAGTACCTTGGGACGGCCGCCGCCATCAGGTTGTGGAAGGCTTCCCTCTCAACAAGCCTAAAAGGCAGCATTTCTAGTGCAAGCAGAAGAGAAATATTAGAATTGAGAACTGTGGCCTGTCGGGCATTGGCTGGGCATTTCCGCTTGCGTTCCAAAGACTGGGTTATAGACAACTGAACGCTGTGTTGGGACAAGGACGTGGACCCGCTTGCTGATGGTGCTGCTTGACTGTGGGCCACAACAGGTGCAGGGCTATAGGCATCTTTACATGCACATTGCACTGGGGATTGGGTTCTACGCAAAACAGTGGAAGAAGCAGTGGTGTGACCAGCAGGCAGTGGTCCTGGAGCCTGGGGTTCCACCCACAAAGTCGGGTGCTTTGCTTGCATGTGCCTGATCATGCTGGTGGTGGTCAGGCTGGTTGTTTTGCTACCCCTGCTGATGCGGGCATGGCAGTTGCTGAAAATGGCCTACTTTGGTTTATCAGCACAGTCTTTAAAAAATAGCCAGACTCAGGAAGATCTCATAGGTGGAATGGCAACTTCACTCATGTTGGTGTTATGGGAAACGGATGCACGCCATCTGTCTGTGGCCACCACACTGCTTCTTCCTGCCTGTTGTGGGGATATGCCTCCTTCCCCATTTGTGCTGCTGTCCTCGCTATGCATGTCCTCCTACCAGGTTGGGTCAGTCACTATGTCATCCACCACCTCATCTTCCACATCCGCACCCTGCTCCTCCTCCTGACTTTCTGGCAATTGTGTCTCATCATTGTCCACCTCTTGTGACATTTTCCCACCATCGCCATCATGTGACCGGGGCTGGTAAAAGCTTTGGGCAGCTCTACATGCGATCTCATCTTTCCCTATTTCAAGTTGACCGGCAGAGATTTCTGAATATTGAAATGTAAAACTGAACAGCTCTTCAGAGTGTCCAAGTGTGGGATCAATTGTCTCAGGGCACTCAGCATGGTGGGAGGAAGGAGGATCAGGGTGAAGAATATCCTGGCTACACTCACGGCTACTCAGACTTGACCGTGTGGAAGACGAGATAGTGGTGGTGGCTAAGTGACTGGAAGCATTATCCGCTATCCAAACAACAACTGTTTCACACTGATCTGGCTTCAATAGTGGTGTGCTGCGGTCCCCTAGAAACTGGGACAGGAATGTCGAGCGAGAAGATGTGGGTCTTTGTTGTTGCCCACTTTCACCTTGCCCACGGCCTCGTCCTCTGGATGCACCATCAGCATCATGTCCACTTCCCCGTCCCTTGCCCATTTTAAATGGACTACTGCACTATTTCAAATGCTCAACACAAATGTCTTGTTCCTATTGGACCACTAGGAAGGTCCTTGCCTGCTACAGCTATAAAAGGTTTGCATGGCCGCACGGCCATGTGCTAGTATCAACCTTTGTCATGTGCTTTGCTACTTTGTGGTCATGTCTGCATGTGGTCAGGGTTGGCTGAAATAAGCCCCTAGAATACCGATACCTCCGATGAGGAGTTTTGTGTGTATGAATTCAGGACTGGCATATAGCCACTAGAATTCCGGCTTAGCCGGAGAGGAGTTGTTCGTGTGCTAGGCTGAATGCATGACCACTGTTTGCTTTCTGCTCTGTTAGGTAGCTGTGATTCTCTGTGAGTTTAACAGCGCGCAGTGTTTTCCTATCTTAGCGATTCTGTGAAGTAACAGAGTTCGCTTATACCGCCATGTAGTGCCGCCAATTGCTAGCAGCAGGTTCTCTCCTGCCCCGTGTTGCGAACGCCCTATTATAACTCATACATATACTCGGTGCGTTCCACCAACCGTAACATCTGTGGCCTTTGAAAAAATTTTTAGGCTCAATAGCGCTGTATAGAATTTGAGTTTCACACAGCCAAAAAATAAGTGCACCGGCCTCCAATGCCAAAACTTGGAGCAAAGATATATGACGGCTGTAACAGAAATACCACACTGGCAAATCTATGGCCTTTCAATTTTTTTTTAGGCTAAATAACGCTGTATAGAATGTGAGTATCACACAGCCAACAAGTAAGTACACTGGCCTCCAATGCCAAAACTTGGAACAGAGATATATGATGGCTGTAACAGAAATACCACACTGGCAAATCTGTGGCCTTTCAATTTTTTTTAGGCTAAATAGCGCTGTATAGAATGTGAGTATCACACAGCCAAAAAATAAGTACACCGGCCTCCAATGCCAAAACTTGGAGCAGAGATATATGATGGCTGTAACAGAAATACGCCACTGTCAAATCTTCGGGCTTTCAATTTATTTTTAGGCTAAATAGCTCTGTATAGAATGTGAGTATCACACAGTCAATAAAGTAAGTACACCAGCCTCTGATGCCAAAACTTGGAGCAGAGATATATGACGGCTGTAACAGAAATACCACACTGGCAAATCTGTGGCCTTCAATTTTTTTAAGGCTAAATAGTGCTCTATAGAATGTGAGTATCACACAGCCAAAAAATAAGTACAGTGGCCTCCAGTGCCAAAGCTTGGAGCAGAGATATATGACGGCTGTAACAGAAATATCACACTGGCAAATCTGTGGCCTTTCAATTTTTTTTTAGGGGCAATAGTGCTGTATAGAATCAGACAGCCAAAAAAAAAAAAAAAAATATGCTGTGCCCTGCCTGCCTAGAGCTGCAATATCGGGATCCACAAATTAGCCCTAAAAAGGTCTGTTGGTTTCTCAGGAGTTGTGGATGTAAGAGTTGCAAACCTACACTACCTCTAAAAACCACGATTCTCACCCTATTTCGGCACCAGCTCTCCCTACTCTCGCTGAAACAGGAACATAATGTGGCGAGCAGGGCACCGCCAGGTCTCTCGGGATGATGCTCTGCGGCCCAGCCAATCACTGCACGACCACAACAAACATGGCTGCGGCATTTCATGGCCTGGCAGACACTCCCTGCACTATGATTGGGTCTCTATAGTCTGCCAAAACTGCTGGGTGGAGACTGCAGTTACCGCGGAATAATCCCGGAAATTCTCGCTACTCGCCGAGTACCCGGATACTTGGGCGAGTAACGAGTAGTGGCGAGCACGTTCGCTCATCACTAGTTGAGAGCTTTCCAGTGTTATTGGTCTCAGCTGTTCAGTGTTGGCCACTCCCCTCTCCTATATATACACACAGCTGGCTATCAGAGATGCCAGTGTTAGTTTCTTGCTGCCTGACTCTGTAGCAGGAGTAGTAGTTTTTTGAGGTGTTTTGAGCGTTTATCCAAAAACTGTTGCTTGGTTATTCAGTTATAAGCATTTCCTCATTCTCTAATATTTGTTTTTTCCTTCCTTCAATCACCGCTGTTCCACACTGTTGTTTGTGAGTGTATATTTGTCTGATTTGTATTTTTTTAACCCTGTACGTAATCCCTTGTTAGTCTGGTTTGTGTGTTTTCATACACTACTAATACCAACTTCCCTGGGTGGGGGAAGGAATAGATCAAGGGTGCATTCAGGAGCTCAGCAATGTACATGGCCCCAGCATCTTCATCATTAGAAGTAAACTGGGGAGCAGGAATAGCTAGGGCTCCCCTAGCACTAGAGACAGGGAAGGAGCCCCTGGTCCAAGGATAGCTGACACAGAGTTGTGCCAGCACTTTTGGGTAAACTTCATTTGTTGTCTTTTTCTCCAAGTGTAAGTATGCAAAATTTTCTGCATGGGCCAACCCTAGAGCAAGTATTATATAGTTGTCCATAATAGAAACTTGGTTATATCGAGTTGATACCAGCAATTTTCAGGGCCTGGTCTTGGAAAGTCAAAAACTCAACAGGGTATTGTAGTGTTTCTTGAATTATAATGGAATACAGCATTACATATATTAGCCCAGATAGTAGTTTGATTATTAGTATATCACACCTGGTCAGCCTTAAGACTGACTTGGGTCTGTTGTGGAGTCTCTGCTGCTCATCTGTCTCCCAGAGACTGCAGACATTCCTCAGACTGGTGGGGAGTTTGAGTAGCTCACTGCTCTCTGTGATGCTTCTGGTCCAGGGTTAATTCATTAATTCATGTATTCAGCATGTATATCCAACAAACAAAAGAAAAGGCGCTTATAGGGTGGGTACATAAGGAGAACATGGAATGTATTGTTTTAATGCAAGTCTCATCTGAAAAAGTTGTGCTGTGGGCATAGCTCCAGTGATGCTGTACCAAGAATGAGAAAGCATGATGGAGATCACTTTTAGACCATAGACCCCGTCGAGTGTGCTGAATGACCAGAGGCAATATGGAGAAAGACATAGTTTCTCTTCGCATTGCCTCTGGTCATCTGAGTGAATTCCATTCTACCGAAGCTTTTGGAGACAGGCTTGGATCTGCTGAAGAGTCTGTACTTCAATATATGATAATAATGCTTAAAGTCAGAATAGTTACAGTCTGTTCACAGCAAACAAAGAAAAAATGACTGGGTTATTATGTGCAAAATTTTGACATCTGAGCAAATATGTCGAGTACAATAGGTCCTAAAATGCTGAAATGACTTGAATCTGCTTGCTGTGACCCAACTGTTCACATTTTTCTTTGCAGATATATGAAGAACAATAGGTCCTAGTGAGCTTAAACCCAGTGTCATGGTTCCACCCCTCATTGTGTCTGGGATGCTCAGTTGTCCAATCTTGTACAGGGGTGTGCTGAAGCTGTCAATACTTTGATTGACAGCTCAGTTGTCCAGTCTCTGCAGGGACGTGTTGAGCTGTCGGTGTGTTGATTGACAGCTCAGCTGTCCAGTCTGAGACTGGGAGGCACTGGCTGTCTTCAGGTGTTCATTGTCCCAGGTGATTGCCAGGCTAGTTAACTGGCCTGTTAAGGTACCGTTACACTAAACGACTTACCAACGATCACGACCAGCGATACGACCTGGTCGTGATCGTTGATAAGTCATTGTGTGGTCGCTGGGGAGCTGTCACACAGACAGCTCTCTCCAGCGACCAATGATCAGGGGAACGACTTCGGCATCGTTGAAACTGTCTTCAACGATGCAGAAGTCCCCGGGTAACCAGAGTAAAAAAAACACTACATACTCACATTCCGATGTCTGTCACGTCCCCCGTCGTCAGCTTCCCGCACTGACTGTGTCAGCGCCGGCCGTAAAGCAGAGCACAGCGGTGACGTCACCGCTGTGCTCTGCTTTACGGCCGGCGCTGACAGTCAGTGCAGGGAAGCTGATGGCAGGGGACGTGACAGACATCGGAATGTGAGTATGTAGTGTTTTTTTTTTAACTTTTACAAAGGTAACCAGGGTAAATATCGGGTTACTAAGCGCGGCCCTGCTCTTAGTAACCCGATATTTACCCTGGTTACAAGTGAACACAACACTGGATCGGCGTCACACACGCCGATCCAGCGCTGACAGCGGGCGATCAGCGACCAAAAAAAGGTCCTGATCCTTCCCAGCGACCAACGATCTCCCAGCAGGGGCCTGATCGTTGGTCGCTGTCACACATAACGAGATCGTTAGCGGGATCGTTGCTACATCACAAAAAGCGTGACGTTGCAACGATATCGTTAACGAAATCGTTATGTGTGAAAGTACCTTTACTCCCAGACCCCTGCCAGACATACATTCAGCTGCTGGGTGATTCATTCTCTCTGTGTCTGGCATTCTGTTGTTGATTTTTCATTGTCTGACCTTGGACCTTTTTCTGACCAGCCATCTGTTTAACCCATTCTGATCAGATGTGCTATCTCCTGATATGCTGACCTTGGAACGCTACCTGGCTATGCCTTTGTCTCTTTCTTCTGTTTATAATGTGCCCTCCTGGCTTCTGATGTCAGACTCCTTGACTATCCCATCTCAAGGCTTATCCATAAGAAGTGACTCGTAGTCACACCCAACTGTAGAACTTCTAAAACTTCTGATTTATTTATGTAGAAAATTTGGTGTACATCGGCCCAGTCATTTTGTCATCCATAAAGATCAGACAACAGAAATTAATTGTTCCAGTATATATATATATATATATATATATATATACACTGTGTGCAGAATTAAGAATTATTAGGCAAGTTAAATTAAGTAAATCAGGTGATGTGCATCTCTGTAATGAGGAGGGGTGTTGTCTAATGACATCAAACCACTATATAAGGTGTGCTTAATTATTAGGCAACTTGCTTTCCTTTGGCAAAATGGGTCAGAAGAGAGATTTGACGGGCTCTGAAAAGTTCAAAATTGTGAGATGTCTTGCAGAGGGATGCAGCAGTTTTGAAATTGCTGAACTTTTGAAGCGTGATCACCCAACAATCAAGCGTTTCATCATGACAAATAGCCAACAGGTTTGCAAGAAGTGTGTTGGGCAAAAAAGGCGCAAAATAACTGCCCATGAATTGAGGAAAATCAAGCGTGAAGCTGCCAAGATGCCATTTGCCACCAGTTGTGCCATATTTCAGAGCTGCAAAGTTACTGGAGTAACAAAAAGCACAAGGTGTGCGATACTCAGGGACATGGCCAAGGTAAGGAAGGCTGAAAAACGACCACCTTTGAACAAGAAACATAAGATAAGACATCAAGACTGGGCCAAGAAATATCATAAGACTGACTTTTCAGAGGTTTTATGGACTGATGAAATGAGAGTGACTCTTGATGGGCCAGATGGATAGGCCAGAGGCTGGATCAGTAAAGGACAGAGAGCTCCATTCCGACTCAGACGTTAGCAAGGTGGAGGTGGGGTACTAGTATGGGCTGGTATCATCAAAGATGAACTTGTGGGACCTTTTCTAGTTGAGGATGAATGAAGCTCAACTCCCAGACCTACTGCCAGTTTCTGGAAGACAACTTCTTCAAGCAGTGGTACAGGAATGAGTCGGTATCGTTCAAGAAAAACATGATTTTCATGCACGACAAGGCGCCATCACATGACTCCAGCTACTCCACAGTGTGGCTGGCCAGTAAAGGTCTCAAAGAAGAAAAAATAATGACATGGCCCCCTTGTTCACCTGATCTGAACCCCATAGAGAACCTGTGGTCCCTCATAAAATGTGAGATCTACAGGAAGGGAAAACAGTACACCTTTCAGAACAGTGTCTGGGAGGCTGTGGTGGCTACTGCACGCAATGTTCATCGTAAACAGATCAAGCAACAGACAGAATCTATGGATGGAAGGCTGTTGAATGGCATCATAAAGAAAGGAGGCTATATTGGTCACTAATTTTGGGGGTTTTGTTTTTACATGTCAGAAATGTTTATTTCTAAATTTTGTGCAGTTATATTGGTTTACCTGACGAATAAACAAGTGAGATTGGAATATATTTGGTTTTTATTAAGTTTCCTAATAATTCTGCACAGTAATAGTTACCTGCACAAACAGATATCCTCCTAAGATAGCCAAATCTAAAAAAAAACACTCCAACGTCCCAAAATATTAAGCTTTGATCTTTATGAGTCTTTTGGGTTGATTGAGAACATAGTTGTTGATCAATAATAAAAATAATCCTCTAAAATACAACTTGCCTAATAATTCTGCACACAGTGTATATATATATATATATATATATATATATATATATATATATATATCTACTATATAATTGTCTAAGGGTCACTTCTGTCTTTCTGACTGTCTGTCCTTCTGTCCGTCATGGATATTCATTGGTTGTGGCCTCTGTCTATCATGGAATCCAAGTCGCTGATTGGTCGTGGCAAAACGCCCACGACCATTGCCACGACCAATCAGCGATGAGTGCAGTCCGGTGGCAACATGGCTGCTCCTTCCTCCCTGCAGTCAGTGCCCGCTCCATACTCCCCTCCTGTCAGCGCTCACACAGGGTAAGGCTACTTTCACACTAGCGTTTTTTTCAATACATCGCAATGCGTCGTTTAGGGGAAAAAACGCATCCTGCAAAGTTGTCTGCAGGATGCGTTTTTGCCCCATAGACTAACATTAGCGACGCATTGCAACGCATTGACACACGTCACAACCGTCGTGCGACGGTTGTGCCGTGTTGTGGCGGACCACCGGGAGCAAAAAACGTTACATGTAACGTTTTTTGCTTCCGACGGTCCGCCATTTCCAACCACGCATGCGCGGCCGGAACTCCTCCCCCACCTCCCCGCACCTCACAATGGGGCAGCGGATGCGCTGGAAAAATGCATCCGCTGCCCACGTTGTGCGGCGCATTCACTGCTAGCGTCGGTAACCTCAACCTGACGCACTGCGACGGGCCGAGCCCGACGCTAGTGTGAAAGTAGCCTTAATGGCAGCGCTAATGGACCGCGTTATTCCGCGTTGTAATGCACTCCATTAATGCTGCTATTAACCCTGTGTGACCAACTTTTTTACTATTGATGCTGCCTATGGCACCTTTCCCGCTCCTCGCGACGCTCCGGTGACCAGTCCATGCATTGCGATCTCACGAGATGATGATGTAGCGGTTTCGCAAGACCGCTACGTCATCATCTTGCAAGACTCTTGAGACCGGAGCGCACGAGGAGCATCGGTAAACGCTTCCTGGATCCAGGGGCCAACGGAAGGTGAGTATATAACTATTTTTTATTTTAATTCTTTTTTTTAACAGGGATATGATGCCCACATTGCTATATACTACTTGGGCTGTGCAATATACTACGCGGGCTGGGCAATGTACTACGCGGGCTGGGCAATGTACTACGCGGGCTGGGCAATGTACTACGCAGGCTGGGCAATATACTATGCACGCTGGGCAATATACTATGTGGGCTGGGCAATATACTACGCGAGCTGTGCAATACACTACAGGGGCTGTGGAATATACTATGCGGGCTGTGTAATATACTACGTGACTTGGCAATATACTACGTGACTGGGCAATATACTATGTGACTGGGCAATATACTACGTGACTGGGCAATATACTACGTGGCTGGGCAATATACTATGTGGCTGGGCAATATACTATGTGACTGGGCAATATAGTATGTGACTGGGCAATATAGTACATGACTGGGCAATATACTATGTGGCTGGGCAATATACTATGTGGCTGGGCAATATAGTACGTGACTGGGAAATATACTACGTGACTGGGCAATATACTATGTGGCTGGGCAATATAGTACGTGACTGGGCAATATAGTACGTGACTGGGCAATATACTTCGTGGCTGGGCAATATACTACGTGGCTGGGCAATATACTATGTGGCTGGACAATATACTACGCGGACATGCATATTCTAGAATACCCGATGCATTAGAATCGGGCCACCATCTAGTATATATATATATATATATATAAATATATATATATATGTTATGATCTGGTGGTTTAGGAACAACATGAGACAAGCTCTGAAGGAGGTGGTATCTGTACTGACCGCAAACCCTGAACCTAGCAGCGCAACTAAAAATAGCCGTGGGGGGTACCTGACGCTCCCTAGACCCCTCGGCACAGCCTAAGATCTAACTTCCCCTAAAGATGGAAACAGGAAACCTATCTTGCCTCAGAGAAAATCCCCAAAGGAAAGCTAGCCCCCCACAAATATTGACGGTGAGAGGAGGGGAAAATAACATACGCAGAAATGAAATCAGATTTTAGCATAGGAGGCCAGTCTAGCTTGATAGATAGGACAGGAAAGGATACTGTGCGGTCAGTATAAAAACTACAAAACAATCCACACAGAGTTTACAAAATCTCCACCCCTGACTAAAGGTGTGGAGGGTAAATCTGCTTCCCAGAGCTTCCAGCTAAGGTAACGTTCACATTAGCGTTATGCTAGTTTGCGTCGGGCAACGCAGCGGTGACGCATGCGTCATGCGCCCCTATATTTAACATGGGGGACGCATGCGTTTTTGTTTGTTGCGTTGTGCGACGCATGCGTCTTTTTTGCTGCAAGCGTCGGACCAAGAAAACGCAACAAGTTGCATTTTTCTGGCGTCCAAATTTCTGCAAAAAACGACGCATGCGTCGCAAAATGAAGCGTTTTTGCGTGCGTTTTGGCGCATTTTTGCGTGCGTTGTGTCGCCGACGCAGCGGCGCACAACGCTAATGTGAACGTAGCCTAACAGAAATTATCCATACTGACAAGCTGGACAAATATAGAATGCACAGAACAATAAGTCCAGAACATGTGGACTGAAATGAGCAAAGCCAGAACTTATCTTTGCAGAACTGGCCAGGAAACCAGGAGAATCCAAGCAGAGATGTGAATCCAGCCAGGAAACATTGACAAGTGGCACAGGCTGAAGAAAAAGCCAGACTTAAATAGCGGAGCAGAAGAGACGATAAGTGGAGGCAGCTGAAGACAGCTAACTCCAAGGAGCAGCCATACCACTAGAAACCACAAGAGGGAGCCCAAGAGCAGAACTCACAAAAGTGCCACTTACAACCACCGGAGGGAGCCCAAGAGCGGAATTCACAACAGTACCCCCCCCTTGAGGAGGGGTCACCGAACCTTCACCAGAGCCCCGAGACCGATCAGGACGAGCCAAGTGAAAAGCTCGAACCAAATCGGCAGCATGGACATCGGAGGCAACAACCCAAGAATTATCCTCCTGGCCATAACCCTTCCACTTGACAAGATACTGAAGCCTCCGCCTCGAAAAACGAGAATCCAAAATCTTCTCAACCTCATATTCCAACTCTCCTTCAACCAACAGCGGGGAAAGAGGGTCAACCGAGGGAACAACGGGCATCACATATCTCCGCAACAAAGATCTATGGAAAACATCATGAATGGCAAAAGAGGCAGGAAGAGCCAAACAAAAAGACACCGGATTAATAATTTCAGAAATTTTATAAGGACCAATAAACCGAGGCTTAAACTTAGGAGAAGAAACCTTCATAGGAACATGACGAAAAGACAACCAAACCAAATCCCCCACACGAAGCCGGGGACCAACACGCCGACGGCGGTTAGCAAAACGTTGAGCCCTTTCCTGAGACAACGTCAAATTGTCCACTACATGAGTCCAAATCTGCTGCAGCCTGTCCACCACAGAATTAACACCAGGACAATCAGAAGGCTCAACCTGCCCAGAAGAAAAACGAGGATGAAAACCAAAATTACAAAAGAAAGGTGAAACCAAAGTAGCCGAACTAGCCCGATTATTAAGGGCAAACTCTGCCAACGGCAAGAAAGACACCCAATCATCCTGATCAGCAGACACAAAGCATCTCAAATAGGTCTCCGAGGTCTGATTAGTTCGCTCAGTTTGGCCATTAGTCTGAGGATGAAACGCAGAAGAAAAAGACAAATCAATGCCAATCCTAGCACAAAAGGCCCGCCAAAATCTAGAGACAAACTGAGAACCTCTGTCAGACACAATATTCTCCGGAATGCCATGCAAACGAACCACATGCTGAAAAAACAATGGAACCAGATCTGAGGAGGAAGGCAACTTAGGCAAAGGTACCAGATGGACCATTTTAGAGAACCGGTCACAAACAACCCAGATAACAGACATCTTCTGGGAAACAGGAAGATCCAAAATAAAATCCATGGAAATATGCGTCCAGGGCCTCTCAGGGACCGGCAAAGGCAAAAGCAACCCACTAGCGCGGGAACAGCAAGGCTTGGCCCGGGCGCAAGTCCCACAGGACTGCACAAAAGCACGCACATCGCGAGACAAGGAAGGCCACCAAAAGGACCTAGCAACCAAATCTCTGGTAGCAAAAATCCCAGGTTGACCAGCCAACACTGAACAATGAACCTCAGAAATTACCTTACTTGTCCATCTATCAGGAACAAACAGCTTCCCCACTGGACAGTGGTCATGCCTATCAGCCTGAAATTCCGGAAGCACCCGCTGCAAATCAGGGGAGATAGCAGAAAGAATCACCCCCTCCTTAAGAATGCCAACCGGCTCCAGGACTCCAGGAGAATCAGGCGAAAAACTCCTAGAGAGGGCATCAGCCTTAACATTCTTAGATCCCGGAAGATACGAGACCACAAAATCAAAACGGGAGAAAAACAGGGACCATCGAGCCTGCTTAGGATTCAGCCGCTTGGCCGACTCGAGGTAAATCAGATTCTTATGATCGGTCAGGACCACAACACGGTGTTTAGCTCCCTCAAGCCAATGTCGCCACTCCTCAAACACCCACTTCATAGCCAACAACTCCCGATTGCCGACATCATAATTGCGTTCCGCAAGCGAAAACTTTCTGGAAAAAAAAAGCACACGGTTTCATCAAAGAACCATCAGACTCCCTCTGAGACAAAACGGCCCCTGCCCCAATCTCAGAAGCGTCGACCTCAACCTGAAAAGGAAGAGAAACATCCGGTTGACGCAACACAGGGGCAGAAGTAAATCGGCGTTTAAGCTCCTGAAAGGCCTCAACAGCCTCAGAGGACCAATTGTTCACATCAGCGCCTTTCTTCGTCAAATCAGTAAGGGGCTTAACCACACTGGAAAAGTTGGCAATGAAACGGCGATAGAAATTAGCAAAGCCCAAAAATTTTTGAAGACCCTTCACAGATGTGGGTTGGATCCAGTCTTGAATAGCTTGGACCTTAACAGGATCCATTTCTATAGACGAGGGAGAAAAAATAAAACCCAAAAAAGAGACCTTCTGAACTCCGAATAGGCACTTAGACCCCTTCACAAATAAAGCATTATCACAAAGGATCTGACTGGAACACCATCCTGACCTGCTTCACATGAGACTCCCAATCATTGGAAAAAATCAAAATATCATCCAAATATACGACCATGAATTTATCAAGATAATTGCGGAAAATATCATGCATGAAAGACTGGAAGACAGATGGAGCATTAGAGAGCCCAAATGGCATCACAAGGTATTCAAAATGGCCTTCGGGCGTATTAAATGCAGTTTTCCATTCGTCACCCTGTTTAATACGAACAAGATTATATGCCCCTCGGAGGTCAATCTTAGTAAACCAACTAGCCCCCTTAATCTGAGCAAACAAATCAGTAAGCAAAGGCAAGGGGTATTGGAATTTGACCGTGATCTTATTAAGAAGACGATAATCAATACAGGGTCTCAAGGAGCTATCCTTTTTAGCAACAAAAAAGAAACCCGCTCCCAATGGTGACGAAGAGGGCCGAATATGCCCTTTCTCCAAAGATTCCTTAACATAGCTCCGCATGGCGGCATGCTCTGGCACAGACAGATTGAAAAGTCGGCCCTTAGGGAACTTACAACCAGGAATCAAGTTAATAGCACAATCACAGTCCCTATGTGGAGGAAGGGAACTGGACTTGGGCTCATCAAATACATCCTGGAAATCCGACAAAAACTCAGGGACCTCAGAAGAGGGGGAAGAGGAAATTGACATCAAAGGAACGTCACTATGTACTCCTCGACAACCCCAACTAGTCACCGACATAGTTTTCCAATCCAGCACCGGATTATGTTCCTGTAACCATGGAAATCCCAGTACAACAACATCATGCAGGTTATGCAACACCAGAAAACGGCAATCTTCCTGATGTGCAGGAGCCATGTACATAGTCATCTGTGTCCAGTACTGAGGTTTATCCTTGGCCAAGGGTGTAGCATCAATGCCCCTCAAAGGAATAGGGCTCTGCAAAGGCTGCAAGGAAAAACCACAGCGCCTGGCGAATTCTAAGTCCATTAAGTTCAGGGCAGCGCCTGAATCCACAAATGCCATGACAGAAAAGGACGACAATGAGCAAATCAGGGTCACAGATAAGAGAAATTTAGGCTGTATAGTACTAATGGTAACAGACCTAGCGACTCTCTTAGTACGCTTACGGCAATCAGAGATAACATGAGCCGAATCACCACAGTAAAAACACAGCCTATTCTGACGTCTGAATTCCTGCCGTTCTATTCTAGTCAAAATCCTATCACATTGCATAGGTTCAGGACTATACTCAGAGGATACTGCCATATGGTGCACAGCTTTGCGCTCGCGCAGACGCCGATCAATCTGAATGGCTAGAGACAGATTCGCTCAAACCGGCAGGCGTAGGAAAGCCCACCATAACATCTTTAAGGGTTTCAGAAAGACCTTTTCTGAAAATAGCAGCCAGAGCCTCTTCATTCCATTTAGTGAGCACAGACCATTTTCTAAATTTCTGGCAGTATAACTCTGCCGCTTCCTGACCTTGACACAAGGCCAACAGGGTTTTTTCTGCATGATCCACAGAATTAGGTTCGTCATACAATAATCCGAGCGCTTGAAAAAATGCATCTACATTCAATAATGCCGGATCCCCTGTTTCAAGAGAAAAAGCCCAGTCTTGAGGGTCACCACGCAGCAAGGATATGATGATTTTGACCTGCTGAATGGGATCAGTAGGAATTCTGGGCTCTAAAGCTGGAGTCTGGACAACATAGTCCTGGATACTCTGTACTCTTGCAGCAAGTTGATCCACACAAGAAAATAAACCCTGAACATCCATGCCAAAACATATATCCTGAACCACCCAGATATCAAGAGGAAAAAAAAAAAGACAAACCAAAGCACGGAAAAAAAAATGGTTCAGAACTTTCTTTTCCTTCTTTTGAGATGCATTTAATTCATTTTTGGCCACTTGTACCGTTATGATCTGGTGGTTTAGGAACAACATGAGACAAGCTCTGAAGGAGGTGGTATCTGTACTGACCGCAAACCCTGAACCTAGCAGCGCAACTAAAAATAGCCGTGGGGGGTACCTGATGCTCCCTAGATGCCTCGGCACAGCCTAAGATCTAACTTCCCCTAAATATGGAAACAGGAAACCTATCTTGCCTCAGAGAAAATCCCCAAAGGAAAGATAGTCCCCCACAAATATTGACGGTGAGAGGAGGGGAAAATGAAATCAGATTTTAGCATAGGAGGCCAGTCTAGCTTGATAGATAGGACAGGAAAGGATACTGTGCGGTCAGTATAAAAACTACAAAACAATCCACACAGAGTTTACAAAATCTCCACACCTGACTAAAGGTGAGGAGGGTAAATCTGCTTCCCAGAGCTTCCAGCTAACAGAAATAATCCATACTGAAAAGCTGGACAAATATAGAATGCACAGAACAATAAGTCCACAACAGAACTTATCTTTGCAGAACTGGTCAGGAAACCAGGAGAATCCAAGCAGAGATGTGAATCCAGCCAGGAAACATTGACAAGTGCACAGGCTGAAGAAAAAGCCAGACTCAAATAGCGGAGCAGAAGAGACGATAAGTGGAGGCAGCTGAAGACAGCTAACTCCAAGGAGCAGCCATACCACTAGAAACCACAAGAGGGAGCCCAAGAGCAGAACTCACAAAAGTGCCACTTACAACCACCGGAGGGAGCCCAAGAGCGGAATTCACAACATATATATATAGGAACACAGTCTAGTATATATATATATATATATATATATACTAGACTGTGGCCCGATTCTAATGCATCGGGTATTCTAGAATATGCATGTCCCCGTAGTATATGGACAATGATGATTTCAGAATTCGCGGCAGACTGTGCCCGTCGCTGATTGGTCGAGGCAACCTTTATGACATCATCGTCGCCATGGCAACCATTATGACATCTACGTCGATACTGTGCCCGTCGCTGAATCAGAAACGTGGGATTTCTACGTCCTTTATGACATCATCGTCGCTGTGCCCGTCGCTGATTGGTCGAGGCCGCCAGGCCTTGACCAATCAGAGACGCGGGATTTCTACGTCGATACTGTGCCCGTCACTGATTGGTCGAGGCCTGGCAGCCTCGACCAATCAGAGACGCGGGATTTCCAGGACAGACAGACAGACAGACAGACAGACGGAAAAACCCTTAGGCATATATATATATATATATATATATATATATATTTATATATATATAAAACAAGTAAAACAAGCATATGTGTCTTTATATAAGTAAACTTCAGGTTTCACCTGTATATACAGCTCATGGGCAGCTCAATCTCCCGACCTGAACCCCATTGAAAATTTCTGGAATGTAATCAAGAGGATGATGGTTAGTCATAAGCCATCAAACAAAGAAGAACTACTTACATTTTTTGTGCCAGAAGCAGTGTGAAAGGCTGGTGGAAAGCATGCCAAGACGCATGAAAGCTGTGATTAAAAATCATGGTTATGCCGCAAAATATTGATTTCTGAACTCTTCCTGAGTTAAAACATTAGTATTGTTGTTTCTAAATGATTATGAATTTGTTTTCTTCTCAATATTTGAGGTCTGAAAGCACTGTTTTTTAGTTTTGACCATTTCTCCTTTCCAGAAAAAAAATACAAAATTTATTGCTTGGAAATTCAGAGACATGTTGTCTGAAGTTTACATACCTAAAGAACAATTTACATTTTATTCAAAAATATACCTATAAAGAGAAAAATCAGAGAAGCTGAAAATTTTGCAGTGGTCTCTTAACTTTTGCCAGAGCTGTATATATATATACATATATAGTATATAGTTATAATATATATTCATTTATACTGTGGTGCAGTGACCCACGTTACAGCCAGGGGGCGCTGTGTGTGCGCTTCAAGATGCGCTTGGAGGCATAATTGTGATGAGACAAAGTCCAGCAGGAGTGTAAATGGCCAGTGTGTGTTGCAGAGGTAGACACTCTGTGCTGTCAGTCTGAAGTTAAGTTGGTGTGCTGGGACCTGTAGTCCCACAAGTAATTGTGTAATGCTAATGGGAGACTGTCAGGGCTAGTTATGAGAGATGGGAGGGTCAAACTAGCCACACACACCCACACACCCACACTCCCACTCAGGGGATTGGTTATAGGTATGTAATGGGACCAGGGTGTGGGTTACATGGTTCCTGTGTATGGATCTGTTTGGTCCATAAGCAGTGTACATATATATATAATATATATAATATATATAATCATTGCATAAGAGATCATACAAATTATTGATGACAAAAGTAAGGGTTCCAAATATTATATATATATATATATATATATATATATATATATATATATATATATATATATATATAATATTTGGAACCTCACTTTTATCATCAATAATTTGTATGATCTCTTATGCAATGATTTTTCTTTCTCTCAGTCAGACTTTTTGATTTGCACTGTGTACATCTCATTACTACTGAGAATTTTACTTCCAAGCGTCTCAGTAGCAATTGTATAAAGTTGGGATTGCACGTTCTTTAATATAAATATGTAATTTTATTTTTGCCTTACAGATTGGAGCTCGAAAAGTTTTCCTAAAATACTGGCAGGCTGATCAATTGAATGAGATGTGTGTTCAGCTGCAAACAAAAATTGTACTTTGCCAGCAAGGTAAAATATTGATATATTAACTGATTTTATTTAATATATGCATATCAAAAGGTAAGGTGATAACAGTATGATTATGAGGGTGGTTTTACTGCTGGAGCCCTCACAATCACTAGAATGGGATTCTTAAAATCTCTTGCGTGATTGGAGTGTCCTACCAGCCATAAAGAAATGAATATAGCTGTAGCTTTACTAGCATATTAAAAGATCTCTACTCTAACATACAATGAATTGAAAACAAAAATTAAATTTTATGTAAAAAGTTGTATTAAACTCTTCTTGACCCATGACATATAAGAATGTCACTTTGAATAGGTCACTATTTTGAACGACGATATTATGTAATCTGGTTGGTGGAGCTTTATCAGTATCATTAGTAACTAATATCTGCTGAAGCGATTTTTGACTGCAGCAAGGATAAAAGTTATCTCTTATTGCAGCTGTTTACCACCTTAGATGCACTTTTGAAGCTCCCTTTATTATCCCATTGGATCACTTTGCCAAAGTTCGATGTGTTTGCTGTGTATATGCATTTATTATGTTGTGCCAAGTATGTTGCAAAACATAAGTAATGCCAGACATTATTGCAAAGATTGTAGATTTGCACATTTAAGTCCTGCAACATTCTCCGCTTTGGTCTTCCATCTTCTAATATTGAACTCTTCAATCGTTAACCTCTTCATCCCAAAGACTGTTTTCGCCTTCCTGACCAGGTCAAATTGTACAATTCGGAACAGTGTCAATTTATGAGGTAACAACTCTGGAACACTCCAATCTAGTTTGTTTTTTTCGCGACAGATTGTACTATATGGTAGTGGTAAGTTTAGGTCTCTAATTTTTGCAATTCTCATGCTTTTAATTTTTATGCCCTTAAACCAGATAGTTATATCATGCAAAATAGTTAACAATAACATTTACCACAATTCTACTTTACATAAACATAGTTTTTGAAACAGAATTTTTTCTTTGTTAGGAAGTTAGAAGGGTTAAAAGTTTGTTAGCAATTTCTCATTTTTCCATCAAAATTTACAAAAAAAATTTTTTTAGGGGCCACATCACATTTGAAGTGACTTTGAGGAGCATATATGACAGAAAATGCCCAAAAGAGACATCATTTAAAAAAAAACTGCACCACTCAAAGTGCTGAAAACTACATTCAAGAAGTTTATTAACCATTCAGGTGCATCACAGGAATTAAAGCAATGTGGTAGAAAAAATATGAACATTTCACTCTTTACCACAAAAATGTTGCTTTAGCCCCAAATTTGGCATTTTCATAAGGGTAACAGGAGAAAATAAGCCATAGAGTTTGTTGTTCAAATTGTCTTGAGTACACCACACTACTGGTTGGGAGAACAGTAGTGCACAGAAGGGAAAGCGCACCACTTGACTTTTGGAGTGCAAAATTTGCTGGAATCAATGACGGACACCATATCGTGTTTGCAGAGCCACTGATGTGCCTAAACTATGGAAAGCCACACAAGTGACCCCATTTTGGATACTAAAGTCCTTAAAGGGAACCTGTCACCCCCTCAGGTGTTTGTAACTAAAAGAGCCACCTCGTGCAGCAGTAATGCTGCATTCTGATAAGGTGGTTCTTTTAGTTCAGGTCCCTGGCACTGCTGAAAGAATTGTTTTTGAAATTTGTCCCTCAAATAATGAAATCGCCATGGGGGCAGGTCTTTTCCCCCTAATCCAGACGCCTCAAAACCGTCACTCAGGGCCTCTGCGCGCCGGGCGCCTCTTCTTACTTCATTAGCATCCCCAGTGCCTGCACAGTTATTTTTTTTTCGGGCATGCACAGTTGCACTGCCCTTTGAACTTACAGCGCAGGCACCAAGGACGCTAACGAAGGAAGAGGAGGCAGCGCCCGGCAAGCAGAGGCCGTGATTGACGGCTGTGAGGCTTCTGGATTAGGGGGAAAGACCTGCCCCATGGTGATTTCACGGTATTAAGGACAAATTTCAAAAGCAATTCTTTCAGCAGTGCCAGGGACCCGAACTAAAAGAGCCACCTTGTCAGAATGCAGCATTACTGCTGCATAAGGTGGCTCTTTTAGTTGCAAATGCCTGGGGGGTGTGACAGGTTCCCTTTAAGTAATTTATTTAAAGCTGTGGTGAGCACATTGTACCCGCAGAAGCTTCACAGAATTTTATTACGTTGAGCCGTGAACATGAAAAAATAAATTTTACTCACTTCATTTTTACAACAGAAGAAAACGGATCATACAAGTATACCAAAACCCCATATGTGGTAAAATGAAACCACTGTTTGGGCGCATGGCAGTGTGCAGAAGGAAAGGAGCATCAATTGACTTTAGGAGTGCTAAATTGACTCAGTTAGAAAGCGGACGTTAACATTATATCATTTTTGCAGAGCCCCTGATGTGCTTACGTAGTGGAAACCACAGTTGATCTCAGTTTGCAAACTACACCATTGAAGGAACTGATCTAGAGGTGTGGTGAGCACCTTAAACTCACAGGGGTTTCACAAAATTTTGTAATGCTCAGCTATGAAAATGAAAAACTTCATTTTTACTACAAAAATGTTGCTTCAGCACAAGTTTTTCATTTTCACAATGGTAACAGAATAAAATAGACCATAACATTTGTTGTGCAACTTCTCTTGAGTACACTAATACTCCATATATGGCATAAAACTACAGTTTGGGCACATGGCAGGGCTCAGAAGACAAGGAGTGCCATTTGAATTTTGGAGTTTCCAGTTTTGGCTGGAAAAAATTGCTGATGCCATGACACATTTGAAAACATCCTGACATGCCAAAACAGCAGAAACCCCCACAAGTGACCCCATTTTGTTAACTTGAGGAATTTATCTATTGGTATAGTATTTTTTACACACGATTCGTGGAATTGTATAACAATGGGCTGAGTCAATGGAATATTCCCTTTTTTTCACTAAAATGTTCCTTTGGACCCAAGTTTTTAATTTTCAAAATGGATAATAGGAGAAAAGAAACAGTATATTTTGCTACACAATGTTTCATGAGTACGTCAATACCACAAATGTGGGAAAAAAACGTATTTGAGGCACAGTGCAAAGCTCAGAAGTGAAGAAGCAACATATTGGAGTTCAGATGTATGTAGAATGGTTTGAGGGTTTAAGGTCACATTGGCAGAGACCCTGAGGTGCCAAAAGAACAGAATCCCCCATAAAAAAACTCTATTTTACAAATTACACCCCCCCATTGAGTTAATCTAGTTGTTCAGTGAGCATATTAACACCACACGTTCCTTACTGAACTTTATAATAATGGGCGGTGAAAAAATAAAATTACATTTTTACCACTAAAATGTTGTTTTAACTTCAAATTTTTAATTTTCATAAGGGTTAATAGGAAAAAATGGACCTCCCAGTTCCTTGTGCAATTTTTTTGAGTGCACCAATACCATTCATGTAATCAGGAAATACTTCTAAGGCACAGTGAAAAGCTCAGGAGGGAAGGAGCGACATATTATAGTGCAGATTTTGCTGTTAAAGCATGTTGGTGCCATAACCAATTGGAGGAGCCATAGGGGTGCCATTACTGACCCACATTTTGCAGACAATACCTCTCAATGCAATCATGTAAGTGCAGTGATCATATTGACACCAAGGGTGTGTCATAGAATTTTATACCATTGGGCAGTGAGGAAAAAATATAGATTTTACATTTTCACACTAGAAATAGCACCAAAATCGGTCACACAGTTTCTGCTAAATGGGGAAATATTGCATGTGGCTGTGTAGTACTTCTTAGCCACATGGCGAGACTCAGGAGGGAGCGTTATTTGACTCCATCTAGCTATGTCAAGAGAATATAAAAAAAGTCATGGCTTTTGGAAAAAGGATAAAAAAACAAAAGTGCAAAAACTAAAAATTAATGATTAAGTATTGGATTAAGGTGTTTTCAATCTGTTTTTTTTTTTATTAAAAAGGTCTGTGTTAAATATGGCAGTTCTATAGTACTGATTTTCCTATTTTCACTCAGAACAAAACAAATTCAAACTTGAAAACCCTTTAAAAATTATATTTCCAAAACTAAGACAATAAGTGCTGCCATATTGGTTGTCACCTTTGAATTATTATCCCAGAGACGATAACAACAGGATTTTTTGGGGGAAAGAGAGACTATTTTTACATATTTCTGTTGAGTGACTGTAATAGTTTGGTAACAAACATGGCTGTACTTTTTTATGTCTGCCACCATATAAATATTAAAAAAAACAGAAATAATACATAATAGCTCTAAATTTTTATTTACTATTATGTTATGTTCGGGTTAGAAATAATTTTTAAATGTCGTAAATTAACTATGCTCTAATTTTTTTCTGGATATATACAAAATATTTTAAAATCTTAAAAACAATGATTGCATCAGGGTATGCGGAAACTTAGTAATGATAATGTAAATGAATCTAAAAATGTCCAAAACACAGATAAAAAGAATTCTCTAAATATCCATATTATGTTTTCATATATAACTATTTAACTATATAACATATATAACTATTTAATATAAAATTGCATATTATTTATTGCTCACTGTGTTTTTACTTCAGTGGTGAGGAGATTTTTAGCCCGTCACCATCTCCGTCAGAAAATGAGCATAAAGCAAAGTGATGACACTTGTATTGAAGATTTCTTGCTCACTGTGGAAAACCTAGGACAGAAAGCCTACAACCCTCTGGTTCTTCAGAATGTATCAGACATTGCCCGTGAGAAAGACAGACTTCGCTCCGATCCAGATGTAAATAATGACACAATAGGATCATCTAGTAATAAGAATGACATCTACACCAGGTAATTTTTTAAATCATAAAAATATTCATTATGATAATAATCTTTACATGCTAATGATGATTGTTTTACAATGCTCAATTTTTCGTCTTTGAGAAATAAACAAATATTTACCATGTTCTCCAGTTGAGGTAGACAACATGTTATTTGAACCTTGTATGTAGAAATTAATTAGCCATTAACTTATTTTGCGTAGCCACATGGGCCTCCCCATAGTGCACTGCAGCTATGACATCTTAAGGATTATCATACTTCGTAAAGTGGTGGTCAGTATCTGTACCAGGGCTATCACAGATCAGTGGTTCCCAGTAGAGTACAGTTTCTACTGCAGAATTGCTTTCCATCTCCAGAGTCAATGGCTAAATTTCTTTCTTCTGTATTGCATCAGCTCTTATGGTCAGAAGGGTCTCCTCTCTTTCTCTTGTAGATTTTAAGCTCTTATGGTCAGCAGGGTTTTTTTTATCTCATGTGGAGTGTAAGCTTGTATGGTCATCAGGTTCCCTCTCTTTCCTGTAAAGTGTAAGCTCTTATGGTCAGCAGTGTCCTCTCTATCTTTCATGTAGAGTGTAAGCTATTATGGTCAAATGAGTCTGTGTTTCCTGTACAGTATAAGCTCTTATGATCAGTGGAGTCCTATTTCTCTCCTGTAGTGTGTAAGCTTGTAAGGTCATCAGGTTCTCTCTCTCCTGTAAAGTGTTAGCTCTTGTAGTCAGTAGGATCCTCTCTATCTCTCATGTAGAGTGTATGCTGTTATGGTCAAAAGAGTCTCTATGTCTCTCCTGTAGAGTATAAGCTCCTATGAACAGTGGAGTCCTATCTCTTTCTCTCCTGTAGAGTGTGAGCTAGTATGGTTAGCATGGTCCTCTCTCTCACCTGTAAAGAGTAAGCTCCTATGGTCAGCAATATTCTTTCTCTCCTCTTCCCCACATGTATTTTCCAAGTAATTACAAGCTTTCTAGTATTGAGATTCGCGTGAACTTTTCCACTGCAAATCAAATTTTAGGGGTAAATTTGTTGAAGCCAGCAAATTCAAGTTTCAAAAGATCAGCTCATTTCTAGCACTAACCTTATGTTAGGGCTAGCCGAACGCACCGAGTAAATATAGATGTTTATTATTATTGATGCATTCGCAGCCCGGGGTCCACCGTGCAGGAGAACTGTTGCTAGTAAATAGTGGCACTATCTGGCAGTATAGACTAGCTCTGTTAATTCACAGAGTAGCCGTGAAAGGAAAGCACTGCGCCCTGTTAGACTTCACAGGTGCACAGGCTAAATGCCCAACAGAGAGCAGTCAGTGGTCATGCATGCACACAATCTCCTCACCGGAAGTGCCAGTATTCTAAGGGCTTATTTCAGCCAGGTCCCTGAATACACTCAAACACACAATCTCTTCACCGGAGGTGCCAGTATTCTAGTGGCTTATTTCAGCCGGGTCCCTGAATACAATCTCACGTGACCACACTGGCGCAAAGCACATAACTCAGAAAGATACTAGCGCATGGCCGTGCGGACATGCGCACCTTATATAGCTGCAGCAACTACAGGACCTTCCAAAAGAGGACCAATGGGAAACTGCCACAGAATTTGAGCAACTTCAGAACCTTCCTAAAGTACCAATGGGAATAGCTGAAGTACCTGAGCATGTGACCCTTGATCTCCAGTGAGAGATCTTACCCTGGTCATGCTCAGAAGGGGAAAAGTAGGACTTAGTCCCAAAAATGTCTGCTCGCTGCTGACCAGTACTGGCTACAATTGCAGAAGCTGGAAGGACAGCAGTAACCCTTCGCACAGTGTCAGACTGAGCATGACGCTGGGACCGACACCTCCGCTGAGCAGGCTCCACTGCGGCAGAAGAATGGGAGACCGCAGCAGAGATGGCTCAAGATTCCCCCTGTGCAGAGGCAGGAACTCGACTCCTAACATTACCCCCCTTCTAGGCCCCCCTCCTTGGACCTCGTCACGCTCGAAGGCAGCAATGAGCTGCGGAGCCCAAATATTCTCAGCAGGCTCTCAGGACCATAACCCTTCCAGTCCACCAAATAAAAATTTTTGCCACGTACCACCATGCACCCCAAAATAGCATTCACCTCATAATCGTCTGTAGACGAACCCGATGTCCCGGCAGATGACTCAGAAAACCGGGACATGTATACGGGTTTCGAGAAGGACACATGAAAGGTGTCGGTGATACCCAGACGTGGCGGAAGGGCCAGACGGTAGACCATTGGGTTAACCTGTTCAAAGACCTTGAAAGGGCCCAAGTAGCGAGGAGCAAACTTAGTGAACTGAACTCGCAGCCTGATGTTACGGGTGGAGAGCCATACTAAATCGCCAGGATCAAAGGTCAGAGCGGGGTGCCGATGTGCATCGGCGGAGGACCTCATTTTCTCCTTGGAGGCCCGAATGGCATCCTGAGTGCAGTCCCAAATGTCCCACGCCTCCACAGCCCAGTCTGCCACCCTGGATTGGCCAGAAGACACGGGCATAGGCACAGGTACCCGCGGATGCTGACCATAGTTTAGGAGGAATGGGGTCTGTCCGGTGGAGTCGGCTATGGTGTTATTCAGCGCAAACTCCGCCCATGGTAGCAAGGATGCCCAGTAGTGTTGAGCATTCCGATACTGCAAATATCGGGTATCGGCCGATATTTGCTGTATCGGAATTCCGATACCGAGTTCCGATGTTTTTGCGATATCGGTAATCGGAATCGGCGTGTGCGGTGCGTATGGTTCCAAGGGTCTGGAGGAGACTCTCCTTCAGGCCCTGGGATCCATATTCATGTAAAAAATAAAGAAAAAAATAAAAAATATGGATATACTCACCCCTCCGGTGAACCCTGGCTGTCACCGCTGCAAGCGTCTGCCTCCGTTCCTAAGAATGCAGTGAGTGAAGGACCTTCAATGACGTCACGGTCACGTGAGCGGTCAGGTGAGTGGTCACCTGACCGCGACGTCATCGAAGGTCCTTCACTCACTGCATTCTTAGAGACAGAGGCAGACGCTCGCAGCGGTGACAGCCAGGGTCCATCGGTGGGGTGAGTATATCCACATTTTTTATTTTTATTCTTTATTTTTTACATGAATATGGATCCCAGGGCCTGAAGGAGAGTTTCCTCTCCTTCAGACCCTGGTAACCATCCAGGATACCTTCCGATATTTGTGTCTCATTGGCTTGCATTGGTATTGGGTATCGGTATCGGCGATATGCGATATGTTTTGGATATCGGCCGATACCATCTGATACCGATATCTTTGAATATCGGAAGTTATCGCTCAACACTAATGCCCAGTCATCCTGGCTGGCTGAGACAAAATGTCGAAGATATGTGATCAAGGTCTGGTTGGCCCTCTCTGCCAACCCATTCATCTCGAGATGATAAGCTGAGGAGAGATTTAACTCAATGCTGGGTAGAGGACAAAGCACTCTCCAGAATCGAGACGCAAACTGGGGACCCCGGTCACTGACAATTTTATCCGGCATACCATGTAGGCGAAATATGTGTTTGATAAACAACGCCGCCAGAGCCCGTGCAGAAGGTAGCTGTGGAAGAGGCACCAAGTGCACCATTTTGGAAAAATGGTCGGTGATAACCCAAATAATGGTGCAGCTACGAGACTTGGGTAAGCCCACCACAAAATCCATCCCGACCATCTCCTAGGGTCTGTCTGCCACTGGCAGGGGATGAAGCAACCCAGCTGGCCGTTGATGAGGAGACTTGTTCCTGGCGCAGGAGACATATGCCCGAACATAGTCTGCGACATCACGGGCCATATGCGGCCACCAATATGTCCTCGCCAGTAGCTCAGATATCCTTTTGGTCCCAAAATGTCCACCCACCCTAGACGAGTGAGCCCAAGAGAGAACCTCCGGACACAAACTGGATGGTACAAAAGTCTTGCCCGGAGCCACAGTTCTCAGGCTCTCGGAAGGGACAATAAGCCGAGGCTCCTCTTCCTTCTCCTCAGATGATACAACGGAGTGAGAGAGAGCGTCGGCATGAATGTTCTTCTCCCTGGAAAGAAAATGGAGGGTGAAATGGAACCGAGAGAAGAACAAGGACCATCTGGCCTGGTGAGAATTTAGCCGCTGGGCGGTCAGTAAATAAACCAAATTCTTGTGGTCTGTGAATACTTGGAAGGGAAAACGAGCCCCCTCCAAGAGGTGTCTCCACTCTGAGAAGGCTAACTTCATTGCTAGCAACTCTGTCCCTGATGGAATAATTCCTCTCCACTGGTGTGAAGGTTTTGGAAAAGAAGAAGCAAGGATGCTTCCGAACTTGAGCATCCTTTTGGAAGAGGACTGCTCTATCACCAACGGAAGAGGCATCCACCTCCATTATAAATGGCTTATCTACGTCTGGGCAATGTAGAATGGGAGCACTAGCAAAATGAGATTTAATAGAATTGAAAGCCTTGGAGACCTCCACAGACAACAATTTGGGATTTGCTACCTACTTGGTGAGGGCTACCAAGGGAGCTACCAAAGTTGAGAAATGAGGAATGAACTGGCGATAATAGTTAATGAACCCCATAAAGCGCTGCACGGCTTTAAGGGAATGAGGTTCTTGCCAGTCCATCACAGCCTGTAGATTGCCAGGATCCATAGCCAATCCTTGGGCGGAGATGATATAGCCCAGGAAAGGTAAAGACTCCTGCTCAAACACACATTTCTCCAACTTGGCGTAGAGGGAGTTAGTTTGTAAGAGGTCAAAGACTCTGCAAACATCTCTCCGGTGGGAGTCAATATCTGGAGAGTAGATGAGAATATCATCCAGATAGACCACGACCGAGGTGGAGAGCATATCCCGGAAGATATCGTTTACAAAGTCTTGGAAAACAGCTGGGGCATTACAGAGCCCAAAGGGCATCACTAGATATTCATAGTGCCCATCCCTGGTGTTAAAAGCCATCTTCCATTCGCCCCCCTCATGGATGCGAATCAGGTTGTAAGCACCCCACAGATCTAGCTTAGTAAACACCTTTGCTCCCCGAAGCCTATCAAAAAGCTCAGATATCAGGGGCAGAGGATATTTATTCTTAGCGGTGATGGCATTAAGACCTCTGTAGTCTATGCATGGACGTAGTTCTCCACTCTTCTTCTGCATGAAGAAGAACCCAGCCCCTGCAGGTGACACTGACTTTCTAATGAATCCTCTTGCCAGATTTTCCTGGATGTACTGAGACATTGCCTCCATCTCTGGGAGAGATAACGGATAGACTCGACCCCGGGGAGGCTCAGCACCAGGCAAGAGGTCAATAGGACAGTCATAGGGGTGGTGAGGCGGGAGGGTCTCCGCAGCCCTTTTGGAGAACACGTCAGCATAAGAACAATACTGCTTGGGCAGAGAGGAAAGATCTGCGGGTACCTCTGTTGTGGCAACCTGAACGCTCTCCCTCTGACATCTACCCCTACAAGATTCACCCCATCCCAAAATTCTGCCTGTGGACCACTCGATATGAGGAGAGTGGTACCGTAGCCAAGGCATCCTTAACAGACCTCATCAATTCAGGAATGATGAGCAGAGATATAATCTCCTGATGAGATGGCGACAAGGACAGAGTGAAAGGGATGGTCTGGTGTGTAATCTGTGAGGGCAGTGTCGACCCATTCACCACTCGTACAGTTACTGGTTGAGCTAGCATTACCAGGGGTATTGCATGACGTTGGGTGAAGGCAGAAGACATAAAATTGCCCTCTGCCCCAGAATCCACGCAGAGCTCTACCAAGTGAGTGAATGAGCCTATTGTAATTGTCCCCTTAAAGGACAATTTGGAGACAAACGTCACCGTGTCTAGTGTACCTCCACCTACTACCACTAGACGCTGACGTTTCCTCGACCGCTGTGAACATCTGGTGGCAAGATGTCCTGACTGCTGGCAAACATGGCAGACCTTGAGTGCCTGAGCGGTCTGGGACTTAGATCCCGCTCGTGACACTTCCTTGGCCTCATGTGACTCAGGAACCAGGACCGGAGATTCCAAAGGTTTGGCGAAGGTGGGAGCCAGCCGAAACCTCTGCATACACTGGGCCCGCTCTAACCTCTGCTCGTGAAAACGGAGGTCAATTTGGGTAGGGTGACTCGAGGCCCTTAAAAGACCTGTTTCAGAGTGCTTAAGAACAGCGGAGCACTCTGCCCCACATGATCGCCACGCTCCCACAGCGGCGTAGCCCACTCCAACGCCCTGTCCGACAGGAGAGACACAATAAATCCCACCTTTGCCTGCTCTGTGGGGAAATGTGCGGCCAGAAGCTCGAGATGTATAGAGCACTGGCTCACGAAATCCCTACAAGATTTACTATCTCCAGAAAATTTATCTGGCAGCGGGAGGCGAGATAGAGTCAGAGCAGGGGTGGCAGTGGACAAGGTAGCTGCAGCCACGCTAGCAGCCTGAACAGCAACTGCGGTAACATCCACAGCTGAGGTTGAGCGCTCGAGAGCCGCTAACCTATCCTCCAGCTGCTGGATGTACCGCAAGGACTGCTGTTTATCCACCATTTACTAGCCAGACCCTGGCGCTAGTATTCTGTTAGGGCTAGCAGAACGCACCAAGTAAATATAGATGTTTATTATTATTGATGCGTTCGCAGCCCGGGGTCCACCGTGCAGGAGAACCTCCTGCTAGTAAATAGTGGCACTATCTGGTGGTATAGACTAGCTCTGTTACTTCACAGAGTAGCCGTGAAAGGAAAGCACTGCACCCTGTTAGACTTCACAGGTGCACAGGCTAACTGCCCAACAGAGAGCAGTCAGTGGTCATGCATGCACACAATCTCCTCACCGGAGGTGCCGGTATTCTAAGGGCTTATTTCAGCCAGGTCCCTGAATACACTCAAACACACAATCTCCTCACTGGAGGTGCCGGTATTCTAGTGGCTTATTTCAGCTGGGTCCCTGAATACAATCTCACATGACCACACTGGCGCAAAGCACATAACTCAGAAAGATACTAGCGCATGGCCATACGAACATGCGCACCTTATATAGCTGCAGCAACTACAGGACCTTCCAAAAAAGGACCAATGGGAAACTGCCACAGAACTTGAGCAACTTCAGGACCTTCCTAGAGTACCAATGGGAATAGCTGCAGTACCTGAGCATGTGACCCTTGATCTCCAATGAGAGATCTTACCCTGGGCATGCTCAGAAGGGGAAAAGCAGGACTTAGTCCCAAAAACGTCTGCTCGCTGCTGACCAGTACTGGCTACAATGGCAGAAGCTGGAAGGACAGCAGTAACCCTTCGCACAGTGTCAGACTGAGCATGACGCTGGGACCGACGCCTCCGCTGAGCAGGCTCCACTGCGGCAGGAGAAGAATGGGAGACCGCAGCAGAGATGGCTCGAGATTCCCCCTGTGCAGAGGCAGGAACCCGACCCCTAACACCTTATTACTGCATATTTAAACTTCAGAAAAATAAAAAGGTTTTCTTTTTACAAAAAAAATAAAACCAATTCATTAAAAAAATACTGTGGATTGCTCTTATTGTCCAGAAAAGTATGACCAGCTTCTTTTGGCAGCTTGTTTACACTGCCTGATTGTCAGGAAGCAAGCTTTTCTGGGAATGCTCAGCTTAAGAGTAATGAATAGAAATAGAGTCTCTTAGCTGTCCTCTGTTCTGGCAAACAGGGACTCCTTTCAACTAACTTAGTGTGTTCCTGATGTCTGCTTATGTTTTGTTCAATTATATACATTTCTAATATAATCATTATGTTATTTTTCAGAACTGATGAAAAAAATGTGAAAGTTTTGGAAAGTCGTCTTGTAGGATACCGTTCCACACCTAATCTTTTTCATTCTTCTTCTGTGATGGCTCCATTTACTACTGCAAGCTTGTCTCGCTCAGCATCTGGAGCATCTGCAAGATCTCTTTCATTACACACAGTATTAAGCTTCGATGATGGTGGTAATCTACAGTCACCTCGAAAACAACCTCCTCCAAAACCAAAGCGAAATCCTACCACAAGATTAAGTGCTTCTTATGAAGCTGTTAGTGCCTGTCTCATAGCAGCTACTAAGGAAATTGATAATGATGGTAAGTTAAACTTGAAATAAGTCTTATGTATTAGCAGGTCATATCTATTTTGATGCTCACTACCTTCCTGAGAGCTTTCATAGCTTGCTTTGAAATTCCATTGAAAGGTTACAAAAAAAAAAATATTTATAGGAAATGGGCACCTTCAGGGACACATTTTTTTGCTTAAATACATGTATTTTTGGCTAAAAAGTAAAAAGTTTTTTATAATTTGGTTTAATTAAAAAATTTGCATTTTGCCTTTATAGCATCTGTGTTGGTATGTCTATTGCTAACTGAATTATAAACTTTCAGAACAAGCTCATTTTAGGATTCTTAGATAATGGAGTTATACTAATTCAACTATTTATATCCCATAAGCTCAGTTATGTATAAAGTAATAAACTGAGCTTTGCCCTTCCCGGGTACAGCACTGCTTCTTTGCTGCTGCTTCAGTCTTTGTTGATTGGCTGCAATGGTGGTGTCACATTGACAGCACTAACTCAGCAGCTCATACCATCTTTTTCTACTGAGTTTATTGGCTCTGTGATAGGCTTCAGTATTTTCTACATAATGTTACCATGAAGACTGGAGCAGCATGGAGAGGCAATGCTGGACATATAAGGATGAGTAAAGTTCAGTTTACTATTTTCTACTGTACATCACTGAGCCTATTGGCTAAAAATCATTGAAAAAGGACTACTCAATTAACTGATTTTGCAGCCAGTAATAAAGCAAAAATGTAAATAGTACAAAATATTTAATTAAACTGTATGGTGAAAAAATATTTTGAGCTAAAAATACATGCATTTCAAGGGAACCTGACATTTGATATATGCTGCCCACTCCACTGGCATAATGTATCAGACACTGGCTGCATGATTTCAGCAAAATATGTTCAACTCTGAAATGATGCAACGTTTCCGAGAAAAACATAGTTTAATAGCCAATAGGGACCAAAGCGCACAGTAGACTAGACAGACAGGCCGGTTCCCAGTTGCCTCTCCTCGCCAGCTACCTTGGAGTGACAGATCTCACCATAGATGCACACACAGAGAGACCTGTCACTGCAGGGCAGCGGGCAGGGAGAAACCACCAGGGTTTCGCACATACAACTAGTCTCTTGTGCCTCTTTCGGCAATTAAACAAAGTTTTTGTCTGAGACAAAACAAGTCAAACATATATGACTGGAGTCATGCATCCAATGTGTGATACATGCTGCTCGCATATTGGACAGAATGCATAAGCTATTAGGTTCCCTTTAAGTGAAGAAAAATTCCTGTAAAGGTGTTTATATCCTTTAAATGATGTACACTTGTCATAGATTATGTACTTATGTTTTAACTTAATACAAAACAATTAACACATTTCTATTAGATGGCTTAATAGTGGCCAAATGTCTAATTGAGTTAATATACCTTTCTCTTTTCAGCTCTGTCACGGCCAAGGCCACACAGTGATGACTACAGCACAATGAAAAAAATTCCACCACCCAAACCAAAGAGGAGTCCTAATACAAAACTGAGTGGCTCTTATGAGGAGATATGTGTGCACAGATTAGAAGGGAAGCCATTAAGTATGTTAATCAAAAAAAGTTATCGTGACTTTGGGACAATGCAAAGAGCGGCTTCTGCAGATGGACCTCACCAAGGTAATCTAACTTTGTATATGTCACGGGAGGAAGATGAAAATGAACCGGTATATATTGAGATGGTTGGAAATGCCAAGAAGAATAATTCCACTGAGGCCAACAGCCCTGAACAGGGAGAAGTGGTTTATGAAGAGATGAAATACTTCCATCCTGATCAAATTAATAGCAATACAGTGACAACTGGGAGTTCCCAATTATTTTTCCAGAACATAAACTTATCTACAATTGATGGTTACAATGGCAGTAAAAAGGAGGATGTTCAGGCCAAGGAACCTTGTGACATACCAGCTCCATTCCCAAACCTCCTTCATCATAGACCTCCTCTTTTGGTATTTCCACCTGCTCCTGTCACTTGCTCTCCTGCTTCTGATGAATCACCTTTGACACCACTCGAAGTAATAAAACTCCCTGTTCTTGAAACAAATGTTAACTATGCCATTCAATCCGAATGCTCTACTCCTTTATCACCTCAGTGTTCAAAACATCAGAAAGGGGAAAATGAAAGACCATCATCACCAGCTCTAACTGTGTTTAGTGTATCCAGTAGGCTATCCCCACCGTCTACTCCCCCTGTACAACCCTCCTCAGCTTCTTACCAGTCCTCAACGCACTTTGCTTTTCCAACAGAAACTCCATATGCATTGCTAGTTAGTACAGCTAAAAAGACTATAAATTCAGAGGCACTAAGATCTTTATCTAGATCTAGCCCCGTTTTGACTGATAGTTCAAGTAGCCCAATGACCAAATTGCCATTTTCCTCTCCAGTGAAAATTGCACGAACAATACAGAATAAATCTCCTTCTTCATTCCCAAGCAGTGTCACTAATACAAGTCAAGTTACTAGCCCTCTTGATGAGTTAACCACGCTCTTTAATTCGGGAAGGAGTTTACTGAGGAAATCTGCTGCTGGCCGCAAGATTCGTGAACTTGAAGGTAACTTATTGGTTTTACTGTGGCATCCAGTTCTTTGAACAATGTCTTTCTAGTGAATGAATTATGCCCATTGTCAGGGGCAGACATACCATTGGTGCCACCTCTGCAAGTGAATATGGTCCCAAGATGTAAGAGGGCGAACTTCAACTTCCAAATCAGGTGGAATTTTTCATTATAATGAGCTATTGGGCTTTAAAGGGCCCATATATTGTCCTGGCACAGAACCTCTCTTCTTTTGTCTGTGTCTGCCTCTGCCAATTGTTTTACATATATATATATATATATATATATATATATATTTGTTTTGAAGAAAAACAGGTGTAAATAAAATTACTGTGGTGTCAGTAAAACCCAATTTTTGTATTGTTATAAAGCAAAACTCACTTCTACAATTATTACAATTATCAGACCTGAATTCAATTTTGTAACACTTCTTAATGTTTTCTTTAGAACCTACTTACTCAAAGACTTCCATGTATAGCATGTTCTCCATTTCTTAGATCAAATGCCAAATTTCATTTCCTTCTTGAAGAAACATTAGTGAATATTTCTGATTGTGGTGGCTGAAGCCAATCTGCAGTTGTAGTCCTACTTTTAGCACTTATTATTATTATTTATTATTTTAGCGCCATTTATTCCATGGCGCTTTACATGTGAGGAGGGGTATACATAATAAAAAACAAGTACAATAATCTTAAACAATACAGGTCACAAATGGTACAGGAGGAGAGAGGACCCTGCCCGCGAGGGCTCACAATCTACAAGGGATGGGTGAGGATACAGTAGGTGAGGACACAGCTAGTCGTGCAGCGGTTTTGGCGATCAGTGGTTACTGTTCTTAATTTAGAGGGAACCTGTCACTTTGAAGATGCAGTCTGATATTCTGGAAGAATGTCAAAGTGAAAATGAAACTGAAATGATTGATATACAGGTCTGTGGGAAAATATTCAGTACAACCTTTATTTTATTAATTGAAATCCCTGCACTTTTTGGACCAGTGGGTGGAATCTGTGATTGACAGTTAACTCTGTATGTGTACAGATATAGAGAAGGTTGATGATCATTAGAGAGGTTATCCAGGATATTATTTATTACAGGCAGGTAGTTGCTAACTAGTTTCCTGTTCTGTCCAGTACCTATCTCTGCCAGTTCAGAGCAGTCAGAGATAGCCCATGACAGTCATTCTGCAGCTTCTGGTGACATGCCATTGTCAAGGCAGCTCTTCTCTTCTGCTTTGCTCTATTGAGGGAGTGAGACTGCCAACCATGCTGATTGACAGCCCACTCCCCACTGCCTACCTGCGGAGAGCCGCCTGTCAGTCAGCATGATGTTGGCAGTGACACTCTATCAACAGAGAAAGTCAAAAGAGGGAGAGAGGCTCTGTTGATGTGGTTTTCAAATGAAAGAGCCGAATCACCGTCAGGAGCATTCTTGGACCATTCTGAGCCAACAGAGATTGGTGCCTGGCAAACCAGACAGGTAGTTAGAAACTGCCTTTCTGAAATTTCTTAATCAAATAGGGAAACATAAGCAAAATCCTGAATAAACCTTCAAATTTTGGCTGCCTGCTAAACTCTTACATGTCACACTCAATCTTTTCTTTGTAATAGATTAATCTGTTCAACTCCTCCTGCTTTATAGAATACTGTGTATAAATGGCATAGTATTTTCCTTGCTTACAGGTTCCCTTTGATATTAAAAAGCAACTATACCTTCATCTCTTTTTTTTATATTTGAGTGCCTTTTATTGCAAGAACCCACTAATCTGCTTGTAATTAAAAGGTCAAAAAATATAAAAGAAAATGGTAAAGCTTTACTTACTCCTAATGCTAAGTTATTTGTGTGACACAGCATTGTCAGCCAAGAGCTGTATAAATAAATATAAATCAGCTCTCAGATTTGGAAGCAGGTGGCAGCTTTCTTAAAAATATCACCTTCAGGAAAACTCTTAATTAGCTTCATGACAACCTCCACTGAGGACACAGCCTGGCTCAGTGTATCCTGCATTTAACCCTATAGTACAGAGTCTGTGACTAGCTAATTTCTTACTTGACTTATAATTTTATAAATACTTCTTGGAGAAAATGTTCCAGGAAACCTGAAAAATCATTATAACATTTTATCATGTCCTTCCAGCACTTAACTGCACTTGTAGAAATGGCAAGCTTGATATTCTCATGCACAGTATGTTTATTTAAATTTCAATGGTCTTGTTTTCAGTGTAGGTTTAGGTGATGATTTATTATTTATGGTATTCTTTAGGAAGTCTGAGCTTTCAGCCTTTTGTTAGTCTATGGCATTCATGACCTCTGTCTATTTCAAGGGGAAAGTAATAATAGTCAAATAATTTATGTTTGATGTTTAAACAAAGTTAAACAGCCAACAGCCCGAAACACCGTGTCTGCGAATTGAGATACTGATTTGGCTTTTATCTTAAGTCATATTGCACGACTCGTTAAAGGGTTGATTGTGACATGTAGGATCGCTACTTCCAATAGGTGGCTCTATAGAGTTTAAGTCCTCTTTTTCGCAGAAGAGGCAATTTGCATATAAACAAAGTTAAACACTGTGCTGACTATAACAGACAGCAGAAAAACAATTAATTTGCTATTCTCAAAACTAAATGTTAAATAATGGACCTAGGAAGTTTCTTGATTTTTTCTTTACTTGTTTCCTTTACTTGTCATCCAAACCTCAGAGGCGTAGTTTCTATGCTACAAGGTTATTTTCTGTTCTTGATCATTCATTTCTGAAAAGGTTTGTCCAGCACTAAGCAATTGATGATCTATCAATAAGATAGGTCATCAATATGAGTATTTTGGGAGTTAAACACTTGGCATTCCCATTGATCAGTGTCAGGAACCAGATATACCCAATGTAAAGGGCAGAACGCTAAAGTGGCTGCTTCAGAGTTCTGGACATTATCTCCCATTCAATTGATTACAGATTATACCAGACTGATGGGGGGCGGTGATATTGGACCCCACCAATTTCATATTAACCCCTTCCCGACCCATGACGCCACGTAGGCGTCATGAAAGTCGGTGCCAATCCGACCCATGACGCCTATGTGGCGTCATGGAAAGATCGCGTCCCTGCAGATCGGGTGAAAGGGTTAACTCCCATTTCACCTGATCTGCAGGGACAGGGGGAGTGGTAGTTTAGCCCAGGGGGGTGGCTTCACCCCCCCGTAGCTACGATCGCTCTGATTGGCTGTTGAAAGTGAAACTGCCAATCAGAGCGATTTGTAATATTTCACCTATTATAACTGGTGAAATATTACATTCCAGCCATGGCCGATGCTGCAATATCATCGGCCATGGCTGGAAACACTAATGTGCCCCCACCCCACCCCACCGATCGCCCCCCCAGCCCTCCGATCTGTCTGGTACACTGCTCCGGCTCCCCTCCGTCCTGTGCTCCGCTCCCCCCGTGCTCTTGTCCGCTTCCCCTTGTGCTCCAATCACCCTCCCCGTGCTCCAATCACCCCCCCGTGCTCCGTTCCACCCCCCGTGCTCCGTTCCACCCCTCCCGCGCTCCGATCCACCCCCCCATGCTCCGATCCCCCCCCGTGCTCCCCCCACCCCATCATACTTACCGATCCTGCCAGGGTCCGTCCGTCTTCTCCCTGGGCGCCGCTATCTTCCAAAATGGCGGGCACAGTGCGCCCGCCGAATCTGCCGGACGGCAGATTCGTTCCAAAGTGCATTTTGATCACTGAGATAGATTATATCTCAGTGATCAAAATAAAAAAAATAATAAATGACCCCCCCCCTTTGTCACCCCCATAGGTAGGGAAAATAAAAAAAATAAAGAATTTTTTTTTTCCACTAATGTTAGAATAGGGTTAGGGGTAGGGTTAGGGCTAGGGTTAGGGGTAGGGTTAGGGGTAGGGCTAGGGTTAGGGCTAGGGTTAGGGCTAGGGTTAGGGTTAGGGGTAGGGTTAGGGTTAGGGTTAGGGTTAGGGGTAGGGTTAGGGGTAGGGCTAAGGTTAGGGCTAGGGTTAGGGTTTCGGTATGTGCACACGTATTCTGGTCCTCTGCAGATTTTTCCGCTGCGGATTTGATAAATCCGCAGTGCTAAACCGCTGCGGATTTACCGCATTTTTTCTGCGCATTTCACTGCGGTTTTACAACTGCGATTTTCTATTTGAGCAGTTGTAAAACCGCTGCGGAATCCGCACAAAGAAGTGATATGCTGCGGAATGTAAACCGCTGCGTTTCCGTGCAGTTTTTCCGCAGCATGTGTACAGCGATTTTTGTTTCCCATAGGTTTACATTGAACTGTAAACTCATGGGAAACTGCTGCGGATCCGCAGCGTTTTCCGCAGTGTGTGCACATACCTTTAGAATTAGGCTATGTGCACACGGTGCGGATTTGGCTGCGGATCCACAGCGGATTGGCCGCTGCGGATTCGCAGCAGTGTTCCATCAGGTTTACAGTACGATGTAAACCTATGGAAAACCAAATCCGCTGTGCCCATGGCGCGGAAAATACCGTGCGGAAACGCTGCGTTGTATTTTCCGCAGCATGTCAATTTTGTGTGCGGATTCCGCAGCGTTTTACACCTGTTCCTCAATATGAATCCGCAGGTGAAATCCGCACAAAAAAACACTGGAAATCCGTGGAAAATCCGCAGGTAAAACGCAGTGCCTTTTACCCGCGGATTTTTCAAAAATGATGCTGAAAAATCTCACACGAATCCGCAACGTGGGCACATAGCCTTAGGGTTAGCGTTGGAATTAGGGTTGTGGTTAGGGGTGTGATTAGGGTTATGGCTACAGTTGGGATTAGGGTTAGGGGTGTGTTGGGGTTAGTGTTGGAGGTAGAATTGAGGGGTTACCACTGTTTAGGCACATCAGGGGTCTCCAAACGCAACATGGCGCCACCTTTGATTCCAGCCAATCTCGTATTCAAAAAGTCAAATGGTGCTCCCTCAATTCCAAGCCCCGACGTGTGCCAAAACAGTGGTTTACCCCCACATATGGGGTACCAGCATACTCAGGATAAACTGCGCAACAATTACTGGGGTCAAAATTCTCCTGTTACCCTTGTGAAAATAAAAAAATGCTTGCTAAAACATCATTTTTGAGGAAAGAAAAATGATTTTTTATTTTCACGGCTCTGCGTTGTAAACGTCTGTGAAGCACTTGGGGGTTCAAAGTGCTCACCACATATCTAGATAAGTTCCTTGGGGGGTCTAGTTTCTAAAATGCGGTCACTTGTGGGGGTTTCTACTGTTTAGGCACACCAGGGGCTCTGCAAACGCAACGTGACGCCCGCAGACCATTCCATCAAAGTCTGCATTTCAAAAGTCACTACTTCCCTTCTGAGCCCCGACGTGTGCCCAAACAGTGGTTTACCCCCACACATTGGGTATCAGCGTACTCAGGAGAAACTGGACAACAACTTTAGGGGTCCAATTTCTCCTGTAACCCTTGGGAAAATAAAAAATTCTGGGCTAAATAATTATTTTTGAGGAAAGAAAACATTTATTATTTTCACGGCTCTGCATTATAAACTTCTATGAAGCAGTTGGGGGTTCAAAGTGCTCACCACACATCTAGATAAGTTCCTTTCGGGGTCTAGTTTCCAAAATGGGGTCACTTGTGGGGGGTTTCTACTGTTTAGCCACATCAGGGGCTCTGCAGACGCAACGTGACGCCCACAGAGCATTCCATCAAAGTCTGCATTTCAAAACGTCACTACTTCACTTCCGAGCCCCGGCATGTGCCCAAACAGTGGTTTACCCCCACATATGGGGTATCAGCGTACTCAGGAGAAATTGGACAACAACTTTTGGGGTTAAATTTCTCCTGTTACCCTTGGGAAAATAAAAAATTGCAGGCTAAAAATCATTTTTGAGAAAATATATATATATTTTTTTTCATAGCTCTACGTTATAAACTTCTGTGAAGCACTTGGGGGTTCAAAGTCCTCACCACACATCTAGATTAGTTCATTTGGGGGTCTAGTTTCCAAAATGGGGTCATTTGTGGGGGATCTCCAATGTTTAGGCACACAGGGGCTCTCCAAAGGTGACATGGTGTCCGCTAATGATTGGAGCTAATTTTCCATTTAAAAAGCCAAATGGCGTGCCTTCCCTTCCGAGCCCTGCCGTGCGCCCAAACAGTGGTTTACCCCCACATATGAGGTATCAGCGTACTCAGGACAAACTGGACAACAACATTTGGGGTCCAATTTCTCCTACTACCCTTGGCAAAATAGGAAATTCCAGGCTAAAAAAATCATTTTTGAGGAAAGAAAAATTATTTTTTATTTTCATGGCTCTGCGTTATTATCTTCTGTGAAGCACCTGGGGGTTTAAAGTGCTCAATATGCATCTAGATAAGTTCCTTGGGGGGTCTAGTTTCCAAAATGGGGTCACTTGTGGGGGAGCTCCAATGTTTAGGCACACAGGGGCTCTCCAAACGCGACATGGTGTCCGCTAACATTTGGAGCTAATTTTCCATTCAAAAAGTCAAATGGCGCGCCTTCCCTTCCGAGCCCTGCCGTGTGCCCAAACAGTGGTTTACCCCCACATGTGAGGTATCGATGTACTCGGGAGAAATTGCCCAACAAATTTTATGATCCATTTTATCCTATTGCCCATGTGAAAATGAAAAAATTGAGGCGAAAATAATTTTTTTGTGAAAAAAAGTACTTTTTCATTTTTACAGATCAATTTGTGAAGCACCTGAGGGTTTAAAGTGCTCACTAGGCATCTAGATAAGTTCCTTGGGGGGTCTAGTTTCCAAAATGGGGTCACTTGTGGGGGAGCGCCAAAGTTTAGGCACACAGGGGCTCTCCAAACGCGACATGGTGTCCGCTAACGATGGAGATAATTTTTCATTCAAAAAGTCAAATGGCGCTCCTTCCCTTCCGAGCTTTACCATGTGCCCAAACAGTGGTTTACCCCCACATGTGAGGTATTGGTGTACTCAGGAGAAATTGCCCAACAAATTTTAGGATGCATTTTTTCCTGTTGCCCATGTGAAAATGAAAAAAATGAGGCTAAAATAATTTTTTTGTGAAAAAAAAGTACTTTTTCATTTTTACGGATCAATTTTTGAAGCACCTGGGGGTTCAAAGTGCTCACTATGCATCTAGATAAGTTCCTTGGGGCGTCTAGTTTCCAAAATGGAGTCATTTGTGGGGGAGCTCCAATTTTTGGGCACGCGGGGGCTCTCCAAACGTGACATGGTGTCCGCTAAAGAGTGGAGCCAATTTTTCATTCAAAAAGTCAAATGGCGCTCCTTCCCTTCCAAGCCCTGCCGTGCGCCCAAACAGTGGTTTACCCCCACATGTAAGGTATCAGCGTACTCAGGACAAATTGGACAACAACTTTCGTGGTTCAGTTTCTCCTTTTACCATTGGGAAAATAAAAAAATTGTTGCTAAAAGATAATTTTTGTGACTAAAAAGTTAAATGTTCATTTTTTCCTTCCATGTTGCTTCTGCTGCTGTGAAGTACCTGAAGGGTTAATAAACTTCTTGAATGTGGTTTTGAGTACCTAGAGGGGTGCATTTTTTAGAATGGTGTCACTTTTGGGTATTTTCAGCCATATAGACCCCTCAAACTGACTTCAAATGTGAGGTGGTCCCTAAAAAAAATGGTTTTGTAAATTTCGTTGTAAAAATGAGAAATCGCTGGTCAAATTTTAACCCTTATAACTTCCTAGCAAAAAAAAGTTTTGTTTCCAAAATTGTGCTGATGTAAAGTAGACATGTGGGTAATGTTATTTATTAAGTATTTTGTGTCACATAACTCTCTGGTTTAACAGAATAAAAATTCAAAATGTGAAAATTGCGAAATTTTCTAAATTTTCGCCAAATTTCCGTTTTGATCACAAATAAACGCAGAATTTATTGACCTAAATTTACCACTAACATGAAGCCCAATATGTCACAAAAAGACAGTCTCAGAACCGCTAGGATCCGTTGAAGCGTTCCTGAGTTATTACCTCATAAAGGGACACTGGTCAGAATTGCAAAAATCGGCAAGGTCTTTAAGGTCAAAATAGGCTGGGTCATGAAGGGGTTAATGATCTCTCATATTGAGGCTGCGGGCACAGTTTACAGCTGATCAGTGTGTGTGGGAAGGAGTCAGATAGACCCCAAGTGATCTCATATTAATAACCTATCATATGGTCATTAACATGAGATATAAACATTAGTTTAGTCCCAGACAATCCCCTTAAATTCCTTTTTATTCATTCATTTGTATGCATCCCTTTTTTACATGAAAACAAGACTCAGTCAATATTTGCCACTTGAAAAAATAAAAAAAAGAAACTAAGGTGTAGACTTACCTTCAAATAAACTGCATAGTAAGAGTTCAACGGAAAACTTTTGACCAGAGAAATGGTACATCACGTGTTCCACTTCATCGTTCGTAATGACTTTTTTGGGGTTTCTTTGAATTCAATTAGTACTTTTCAATATTTGCACACATCAGAAGTGCACATGGACCATAAAATTAACTTGTAAATATAGGTGTGATTGTGCACTTACTATAGTTGTTACACCCTGCAAGTGCTGCTTATAATACCTGACCTAGAAAACAATTTTTTGAGTGCCTCTGTAACTGCAACCTGGAATTGTTATATTGTGCATGTATTATGCAGAGATGATTTATAACACAACTTTGCCTTAAAAATGTTGATATGTGTAACAGTGTTGTTAAGGGTAAGATCATAAATCTATGTTGTGGGTGTCTTCACTCCCAATAATCTTTAACTCAAAACACATGACAAACTGGTCATTTCTGTCCACATATGATACAGCTTCCATTGCTGCTGATAAGGTTCTATAAAAAAGGGAAGTGGGAAGTAGGAGGGAATGTGGGGGGGGGGAGGTGCTGGAGGCAGAACTCTTACCTCTTCCTCCCATCTACCAAGAATCTTATCAGCAGTAACTGCCATCTCCTACTGTCGTAATGTAACAATCTGTCTTTACTGAATACAGATTTTACCCATAAATTGCGATGTACAATAACAAATTGTATTGTGGTACCTTGTTAGCCAGAAAAATCGATGTGAATACTTTTCTGCCCAATGATGACAGAAGTATTCTGGGAGTGATACCTTTATTGGCTAACCAGAAAATAATATGTTTGCAAGCTTTCAGAGCACAGAGGCTCCTTCTTCAGGCAAGATTACAGAATCATCTGTAATGCGCCTGAAGAAGGAGCCTCTGTGCTCTGAAAGCTTGCAAGCATATTATTTTCTGGTTAGCCAATAAAGGTATCACTCCCAGAATACTAGAAGGAGATTTGTCTGCTAAAATATACTGCAAAATAAGTTGCTTAATTTCATGTATACTATTGATTTCTGAAATAAAAATTAAAATTGTGGTGACTCTTTAACCCCTTTACCCCCAAGGGTGGTTTGCACGTTAATGACCGGGCCAATTTTTACAATTCTGACCACTGTCCCTTTATGAGGTTATAACTCTGGAACGCTTCAATGGATCCTGGTGATTCTGACATTGTTTTCTCGTGACATATTGTACTTCATGACAATGGTAAAAATTATTTGATATAACCTGCGTTTATTTGTGAAAAAAACGGAAATTTGGCGAAAATTATGAAAATTTCGCAATTTTCCAACTTTGAATTTTTATGCAATTAAATCACAGAGATATGTCACACAAAATACTTAATAAGTAACATTTCCCACATGTCTACTTTACATCAGCACAATGTTGGAACCAAAATTTTTTTTTGTTAGGGAGTTATAAGGGTTAAAAGTTGACCAGCAATTTCTCATTTCTACAACACCATTTTATTTTAGGGACCACATCTCATTTGAAGTCATTTTGAGGGGTCTATATGATAGAAAATACCCAAGTGTGACACCATTCTAAAAACTACACCCCTCAAGGTGCTCAAAACCATATTCAAGAAGTTTATTAACCCTTCTGGTGCTTCACAGGAATTTTTTGAATGTTTAAATAAAAATGAACATTTAACTTTTTTTCACAAAAAATGTAATTCAGCTCCAATTTGTTTTATTTTACCAAGGGTAACAGGAGAAAATGGACCCCAAACATTGTTGTACAATTTGTCCTGAGTATGCCAATACCCCACATGTGGGGGTAAACCACTGTTTGGGCGCATGGCAGAGCTCGGAAGCGAAGGAGTGCCATTTGACTTTTCAATGCAAAATTGACTGGAATTGAGATGGGACGCCATGTTTCGTTTGGAGAGCCCCTGATGTGGCTAAACATTGAAACCCCCCACAAGTGACACCATTTTGGAAAGTAGACCCCCTAAGGAACTTATCTAGAGGTGTGGTGAGCACTTTGACCCAACAAGTGCTTCACAGAAGTTTATAATGTAGAACCGTAAAAATAAAAAATCATATTTTTTCACAAAAATTATCTTTTCGCCCCCAATTTTTTATTTTCCCAAGGGTAAGAGAAGAAATTGGACCCCAAAAGTTGTTGTACAATTTGTCCTGAGTACGCTGATAGCCCATATGTGGGGGTAAACCACTGTTTGGGCGGATGGGAGAGCTCGGAAGGGAAGGAGCGCCGTTTGACTTTTCAATGCAAAATTGACAGGAATTGAGATGGGACGTCATGTTGCGTTTGAAGAGCCACTGATGTGCCTAAACATTGAAACCCCCCACAAGTGACACCATTTTGGAAAGTAGACCCCCTAAGGAACTTATCTAGAGGTGTGGTGAGCACTTTGACCCACCAAGTGCTTCACAGAAGTTTATAATGTAGAACCGTAAAAATAAAAAATCATATTTTTTCACAAAAATTATCTTTTTGCCCCCAATTTTTTATTTTCCCAAGGGTAAGAGAAGAAATTGGACCCCAAAAGTTGTTGTACAATTTGTCCTGAGTACGCGGATACCCCATATGTGGGGGTAAACCACTGTTTGGGTGGATGGGAGAGCTCGGAAGGGAAGGAGCGCCGTTTGACTTTTCAAAGCAAAATTGACAGGAATTGAGATGGGACGCCATGTTGCGTTTGAAGAGCCACTGATGTGCCTAAACATTGAAACCCCCCACAAATGACACCATTTTGGAAAGTAGACCCCCTAAGGAACTTATCTAGAGGTGTGGTGAGCACTTTGACCCACCAAGTGCTTCACAGAAGTTTATAATGCAGAGCCGTAAAAATAAAACAAAATTTTTTTCCCACAAAAATTATTTTTTTAGCCCCCAGTTTTGTATTTTCCTGAGGGTAACAGGAGAAATTGGACCCCAAAATTTGTTGCCCAATTTGTCCTGAGTGCGATGATACACCATATGTGGGGGGAACCACTGTTTGGGCACATGGGAGGGCTCAGAAGGGAAGGAGTGCCATTTGAATGCAGACTTAGATGGAATGGTCTGCAGGTGTCACATTGCGTTTGCAGAGCCCCTAATGTACCTAAACAGTAGAAACCCCCCACAAGTGACACCATTTTGGAAAGTAGACCCCCTAAGGAACTTATCTAGAGGTGTGGTGAGCACTTTGACCCACCAAGTGCTTCACAGAAGTTTATAATGGAGAGCCGTAAAAATAAAACAAAAATTTTTTCCCACAAAAATTATTTTTTAGCCCCCAGTTTTGTATTTTCCCGAGGGTAAAAGGAGAAATTCGACCCCACAATTTGTTGTCCAATTTGTCCTGAGTGCGCTGATACCCCATATGTGGGGGGGAACCACTGTTTGGGCGCATGGGAGGGCTCGGAAGGGAAGGAGCTCCATTTGGAATGAGGACTTAGATGGAATGGTCTGCAGGTGTCACATTGCATTTGCAGAGCCCCTAATGTACCTAAACAGTAGAAACCTCCCACAAGTGACACCATTTTGGAAACTAGACCCCCTAAGGAACTCATCTAGATGTGTTGTGATAGCTTTGAACCCCCAAGTGTTTCACTACAGTTTGTAACGCAGAGCCGTGAAAATTAAAAAAAAAAATCTTTCCCCCCAAAATTATTTTTTAGCCCCCAGTTTTGTATTTTCCCGAGGGTAAGAGGAGAAATTCGACCCCAAAAGTTGTTGTCCAATTTGTCCTGAGTACGCTGATACCCCGTATGTTGGGGGAAACCAACGTTTGAGCGCATGGCAGAGCTCGGAAGGGAAGGAGCGCCATTTGGAATGCAGACTTAGATGGAATGGTCTGCAGACGTCACATTGCGTTTGCAGAACCCCTAATGTACCTAAACAGTAGAAACCCCCCACAAGTGACCCCATATTGGAAACTAGACCCCCCAGGGAACTAATCTAGATGTGTTGTGAGAACTTTGAACCCCCAAGTGTTTCACTACAGTTTATAACGCAGAGCCGTGAAAATAAAAAATCTTTTTTTTTCCCACAAAAAATATGTTTTAGCCCCGAGTTTTGTATTTTCCCAAGGGTAGCAGGAGAAATTGGACCCCAAAAGTTGTTGTCCTATTTGTCCTGAGTACGCTGATACCCCATATGTTGGGGTAAACCCCTGTTTGGGCACACGGGAGAGCTCGGAAGGGAAGAAGCACTGTTTTACTTTTTCAACGCAGAATTGGCTGGAATTGAGATCGGACGCCATGTCGCGTTTGGAGAGCCCCTGATGTGCCTAAACAGTGGAAACCCCCCAATTATAACTGAAACCCTAATCCAAACACATCCCTAACCCTAATCCCAACAGTAACCCTAACCACACCTCTAACCCTGACACACCCCTAACCCTAATCCCAACCCTATTCCCAACCGTAAATGTAATCTAAACCCTAACTGTAACTTTAGCCCCAACCCAAACTGTAGCCCTAGCCCTAACCCTAGCCCTAACCCTAGCCCTAACCCTAGCCCTAACCCTAGCCCTAACCCTAGCCCTAACCCTAACCCTAGCCCTAACCCTAGCCCTAACCCTAACCCTAGCCCTAACCCTAGCCCTAACCCTAGCCCTAACCCTAGCCCTAGCCCTAACCCTAGCCCTAACCCTAGCCCTAACCCTAGCCCTAACTCTAACCCTAGCCCTAATGGGAAAATGGAAATAAATACATTTTTTTAATTTTTCCCTAACTAAGGGGGTGATGAAGGGGGGTTTGATTTACTTTTATAGCGGGTTTTTTAGCGGATTTTTATGATTGGCAGCCGTCACACACTGAAAGACGCTTTTTATTGCAAAAAATATTTTTTGCGTTACCACATTTTGAGAGCTATAATTTTTCTATATTCTGGTCCACAGAGTCATGTGAGGTCTTGGTTTTTGCGGGACGAGTTGATGTTTTTATTGGTAACATTTTCGGGCACGTGACATTTTTTGATCGCTTTTTATTCCGATTTTTGTGAGGCAGAATGACCAAAAACCAGCTATTCATGAATTTCTTTTGGGGGAGGCGTTTATACCGTTCCGCGTTTGGTAAAATTGATGAAGCAGTTTTATTCTTCGGGTCAGTACGATTACAGCGACACCTCATTTATATAATTTTTTTATGTTTTGGCGCTTTTATACGATAAAAACTATTTTATAGAAAAAATAATTATTTCTGCATCGCTTTATTCTCAGGACTATAACTTTTTTATTTTTTTGCTGATGATGCTGTATGGCGGCTCGTTTTTTGCGGGACAAGATGACGTTTTCAGCGGTACCATGGTTAGTTATATCTGTCTTTTTGATCGCGTGTTATTCCACTTTTTGTTCGGCGGTATGATAATAAAGCGTTGTTTTTTGCCTCGTTTTTTTTTTTTTTTTCTTACGGTGTTTACTGAAGGGGTTAACTAGTGGGCCAGTTTTATAGGTCGGGCCGTTACGGACGCGGCGATACTAAATATGTGTACTTTTATTGTTTTTTTTTTTTTATTTAGATAAAGAAATGTATTTATGGGAATAATTTTTTTTTTTTTTTTTCATTATTTTGGAATATTTTTTTTTATTTTTTTTTACACATTTGAAATTTTTTTTTTTTACTTTTTTACTTTGTCCCAGGGGGGGACATCACAGATCAGTGATATGACAGTTTGCACAGCACTCTGTCAGATCACTGATCTGATAGGAGTGCAGGCTGCTTCACAGTGCCTGCTCTGAGCAGGCTCTGTGAAGCCACCTCCCTCCCTGCAGGACCCGGATCCGCGGCCATCTTGGATCCGGGGCTGGAGGGAGCAGGGAGGGAGGTGAGACCCTCGCAGCAACGCGATCACATCGCGTTGCTGCGGGGGGCTCAGGGAAGCCCGCAGGGAGCCCCCTCCCTGCGTGGTGCTTCCCTGTACCGCCGGCACATCGCGATCATCTTTGATCGCGGTGTGCCGCGGGTTAATGTGCCGGGGGCGGTCCGTGACCGCTCCTGGCACATAGTGCCGGATGTCAGCTGCGATAAACAGCTGACACCCGGCCGCGATCGGCGGCGCTCCCCCCGTGAGCGCTGCCGATCGCATATGACGTACTATTGCGTCCTTGGGAAGTAAAGCCCACCCCACATGGACGCAATAGTACGTCTAATGGCAGAAAGGGGTTAAAGATAAGTTAAAACATATCTGTGTCATAATTACATAGATAACATAGTTACATGGCTAATACAATTGAAAAAAGGCAAATATCCATCAAGTTCAACCAAGGAATGGGAGAGGACAAAGGGAAGAGACATATACACAATGCATATTCTAGTCTGCTAAAAAAAAAAAAAAGCTAATCTTTCCCTCCTTGATATCAATTGTCGATCCACTATACTAAACATTTAAAAAATAACCTTAAATATTCATTTAATCATTTATGTTACTTTTTTTCTAAAAAATGCATCTAAGCAGTTTTTGTGTTAATTTTTATTATAGGGATTTTTAATATATAACAGGGGAAAAGGAAAAAGCATAATAAACATATATAATAAGCAACACAAATTAACTTTAATAACATGGTAAATTGTCACACTAACTATATCTATAATATAACGCTGGGAGCGTCACTCTGTCCGAAGCCTCTATAGACTGCGCAAGCGCAAGCGCCGGCGCAGTCTGGGCCTCACAGAGCGACGCTCCCAGGAGATCGCGGTATGCGTAAGCACTGAACGCATACTGCGATCTCCACCGGAGAGTCAGGGACCGCCAGGAGGGAGGGTAAGTATACTCACCTTTCCCGGTTCCAGCGCTGCTTGCGGCTCCGTCTCCCGGCTCCTCTGCTCCCGGCTCCGGAGGGCGCGGACTGCGCAGGCGCCGATTCCTGCTGCCGGAATCGGCGCCTGCGCAGTCCGCGCTTTCCGGCGCCATTTTCTTGAAGACACACTCCGGCTCCACTGCAGGTGTGTCTTCAAGAAAATGGCGCCGGAAAGCGCGGACTGCGCAGGCGCCGATTCCTGCTGCCGGAATCGGCGCCTGCGCAGTCTCCGCTTTTTGGCGCCATTTTCTTGAAGACATACCTGCAGTGGAGCCGGACGATAGGTGAGTATGGTATTTTTTTTTTTTTTATATGGCAGCAGCATTCGGGGGCATACACACTGGAGCGGGGGGCATATAATACAATGGTGGCGCAGGATGGGAGCAGCACATGACAGAACGGGCGCAGGATGGCAGCAGCACATGACAGAACGGGCGCAGGATGGCCGCAGCACATGACAGAACGGGCGCAGGATGGCCGCAGCACATGACAGAACGGGCGCAGGATGGCAGCAGCACATGACAGAACGGGCGCAGGATGGCCGCAGCACATGACAGAACGGGCGCAGGATGGCCGCAGCACATGACAGAACGGGCGCAGGATGGCTGCAGCACATGACAGAACGGGCGCAGGATGGCCGCAGCGCATGACAGAACGGGCGCAGGATGGCCGCAGCACATGACAGAACGGGCGCAGGATGGCAGCAGCACATGACAGAACGGGCGCAGGATGGGAGCAGCACATGACAGAACGGGCGCAGGATGGCAGCAGCACATGACAGAACGGGCGCAGGATGGCAGCAGCACATGACAGAACGGGCTCAGGATGGCCGCAGCACATGACAGAACGGCCGCAGGATGGCCGCAGCACATGACAGAACGGGCGCAGGATGGCCGCAGCACATGACAGAACGGGCGCAGGATGGCCGCAGCACAAGACAGAACGGGCGCAGGATGGCCGCAGCACATGACAGAACGGGCGCAGGATGGCAGCAGCACATGACAGAACGGGCGCAGGATGGCAGCAGCAAATGACAGAACGGGGACGCAGGATGGGAGCAGCAAATGACAGAACGGGCGCAGGATGGGAGCAGCAAATGACAGGATGGGAGCAGCAAATGACAGAATGGAGGCGCAGGATGGGAGCAGCACATGACAGAACGGGGGCGCAGGATGGGAGCAGCACATGACAGAATGGGGGCGCAGGATGGGAGCAGCACATGACAGGATGGGGGCGCAGGATGGAGCAGCACATACCAGGATGGAGACCATATACCAATATAAATGCTCGCCACCCGGGCGTAGAACGGGTTCAATAGCTAGTAAACTATATAAAGGGAAATGGAAAATCAAGGAAAACGTCGGGATTAAATAGGGAGGAAAAAAGAGGAGAGAGAGAAGAAAGGAGAGAAAGGAAATGAGGAAGGAGGAAGGAAATAATAAGGAAAAGAAGGGAGGAATAAAAATAAACTGGAAAAGAGGGCGGTGGAAAAGAAAAGGAAAAACAGAAAAGATTCATCAGAAAAAAATAGAATAAAACATAACTTTACCTTCTTTCTTTTGATGCAGATTTACTTCCTAGAGAAAATAGATACATAATTATACATATTTTTGCAGTTACCAAAATGCTGATTGCAGTCAAATGGAAATCATCTGTTATCCCTACAGTAGTTGATATTAATAGAATCTCAGTTCACAACACCTTTGAATTATCATTTACTCTTTAAAAATAACTCTTTCCAAATATGAGGTCAGATGGTCTTCATGGAAGCTTTCTTTTTCTTTAAATACGGATTGCCATGTTCTAGATGAAACTTGATTGTTAGCCAGTGTGGCCCTTTTTTAATACTTATTCCAAACTTTTAAAGCATTTTTTAAACTACCGACATTTCCCGCTAAGACCAGCTCTTGAGGTAGGCTGTTTCAAAGATCAATTGCTCTTATGGTAAAAAAGCCCCATCTCCTCTAGAGATCCTTTCTTTCTCCAGGTGGAGTGAGTGCACCCTCTTTTATTCAGGGAGTTTTACAGTAAACAGTTTTTGACCATTTTGACCATACTTTTTGTATAGGCCATTTATGTACTTCTAAAAATTATTCATACCCACCCCACCATTAGTCATCACTTCTCAAGGCTAAATGCATTTAGTTCTTTAATCTTTCCTTATAATTAAGATGCAGAATGGCCATCAGTTTTATGGCTCTTCTTTGTACATTTTTCTAACTATAGGTTTTCATACCTATGAAATGGTGCTCAGAACTGAACTGTATAATTTCAGATGAGGTCACACTAAAGCTTTATAAAGTGGAAGTATTATATTCATGTCTCATGAGTCCATCCCTATATTAATACATGGCAATACCCTGCTGGCCTTACCTGTTGGCCTAAGAAGATGCTGACTGACTTTGCATTCTATTATTTTGTTTATGATCTACAAGTACACCCAGATCCTTCTCTAAAAGTCACTCTCCTTGATTTACTCCACTATAAAATATGATGCCTGCATATTATCGCCCAGGTGCATAACTTTACATTTCTCCACACTGAACCACTTGGATATCAAAGTCAGTATGTAACTTATGAATTTGTTACAAGCACTGCACTATATTACATAGCTTGGTGTCATGTTCAAAAATAGAAACAACAGTATTAATCTCATCTTCTAAACCTTGGGAATTGCAAAGGGAGCTGCCAGCAGCGGATCTTGATGACTTGCTTGTCCAAATGCAGTTAGAGTGGCAGAACATTCCTCAGACAACTTTAATAATCTCATTTATAGAATGCCAAGGCATCTAAGTGCATGTATTTCTGGGCGTGGCGCCAATACTGAAATTTCAATGTTGAGTTTTAGAAAAATATGGTGGGCTGATACTTTGTTTTTTAGACATCACTTTTCAGTAGTATTTCATTTTAATCATAGACAGGTTTACAATAATGTAGATGAACACAGCTTGCCTTCTCCTTTTCCCTGTACAATGTGATCTGCAGGGGTCACATAGCAGGTCTAAAATACTCTCCCAAAGAAGATAATAAGTTATCTCCAGACTCCAGATTCCCATGTTCATGTGCCTGCTGTAAATCCTAGGTTTCACTGAATGCTGTTAACAGAGCTGGACAATAAAAATAATGTGTTTCTGTAACTTGTATTGATTTATAGCAAAAATCTAGGTGACACATTTTTAATAAGTCAACACTTATTTACATAGTTAAAAGTAGTTTGTAGGATAGGTAATATTCTGATTTTGTTGCAAATTTTTAAAGCATCTTTTCTAAAGCTAATAATGTAAAATGCTGTCATTAATAACTGGGATAACTATATTTAGCATTATGAATTGCAAATGTTTCTTAGAATTTGATATTATTCTGTATTCATATCAAGTACCATATGTACCACATATTTTCTGCAAAAACAATGTCAGGATTAACCCCTTCAAGACATGAGCAGTACTATTACTGCGCATGTGGTGTCTCCCCCTTTGATGTGGGCTCCGGCGGTGAGCCCACATCAAAGTCGCGACATGTCAGCTGTTTTCTACAGCTGACATGTGCGCGCAATAGTGGCGGGTGAAATCGCGATTCACCCGCAGCTCTTAACCTGTTAAATGCCGCTGTCAAACGCTGACAGCGGCATTTAATGGCCGCGCAGCCGGAAATGAGCGCATCGCCGACCCCCGTCACATGATCGGGGGTCAGCGATGTGTCAGGATGGTAACCATAGAGGTCCTTGAGACCTCTATGGTTACTGATGCCGGCCTGCTGTGAGCGCCCCCCTGTGGTCGGCGCTCATAGCACACCTGCAATTCAGCTACATAGCAGCGATCTGATGTTCGCTGCTATGTAGCTGAACCGATCGAGTGGGGCCAGCTTCTAGCCTCCCATGGAGGCTATTGAAGCATGGCAAAAGTAAAAAACAATGTTTTTAAAAATATGAAAAAAAATAAAAAAAATATGAAAGTTTAAATCACCCCCCTTTCGCCCCATCCAAAATATAACAATAAAAAAAAATCAAACCTGCACATATTTGGTATCGCCGCGTTCAGAATCGCCCGATCTATCAGTAAAAGAAAAGCATTCACCTGATCGCTAAACAGCGTAGCGAGAAAAAAATTTGAAACGCCAGAATTATGTTTTTTTTGGTCGCCGCGACATTGCATTCAAATGCAATAATGGGTGTTCAAAAGAACATATCTTCACAAGTGTGGTATCATTAGAAACGTCAGCTCGGCACGCAATAAACAAGCCCTCACATGGCCATATTGACGGAAAAATAAAAAAGTTATGGCTCTGGGAAGGAGGGGAGCGAAAAACGAAAAGACAAAAATGAAAAACGGCCGCAGGTCATTCTACAAAAGGACAGAAAGTATTTTTTTTAAATCCGTCATTCTAAAAAGTATACCATATAAGTATATGGTCTGATTCGATGAAAAAACATTGAGAACCATTTTGACCAATTTAAAGTGTAAAAACACTTTCATGTATCTTTTGAGAATAATCCATAATAAACTGCCATGTATGTAAATGAGGATTCACTTTTATTATGTCACTTGTTTTAGTAGTTTTCCCTTTTCCACTATAAGATACAGAAATTTCTCCTTCTCACTGCTCTTGTGTCCCTCCAGCTCCTTATGCCCTCCTCTCTACGTAGAATATTAAAGGAGGTGATGTTATTTGATTCCACACTAAAGGCAGATTTGTTGACAGATTTGAGCAGTTTTTTTAGAGTGATCAGTGCAGGACTCAAAAATTGATTGCAATTGAAGAAAGAAGCATATTTCTCCAAGATATATCCTTTAAAAAACAGACCTGATTTGCCTGTAGCATATATTACAAAGTGAAATGTAGCCATTAAACATTTAAACACAAAAACAAGCAAACAAAATGCACAATAAATTTACAAATATTTCAGTAATTCCTCAATTAATCTCCTCATTTTATTTTATTTTGTCACATATTACAATTAAAGAAGCACTGTCATTTTTATTTTATTTTTTATTTAAGGTGTGTATATGTGCATGTAAAGTATTGTACCACCGCTCTCTGGTGACCCGGAAGTGGCTTTTACAATATAAGCCCATGGTGCTTAAGATCATTGCTCTATAGGCTTATATTGTAAAAGACACTTCTGGCTCATACATAGAACATAGAGTGACCCAGCAACTAGCAATTTCATTGATGTCACTGAGAAGCACAGCAGAACGGTGCTGGACACCGGAGAGAGCAGTAGTAGGTGAATATATGTTAGGTCTAGCGGAATACACCAAATAATTATAAGGATGGTATAAGGTACTATTGCAACTTGGGGTTCACCGTGCACAGATGGAACCTGCTGCTGAGTAATGACGGACTATATGGCAGTATAATGTGGATACACGCACGGGTTAGCTTCACCCGGTATGAAGGAAGCAAACCCTTTTACGTCACAGGGCCGCGGTGCCGCACAAAGAGCACAAGCAAAAAGTCACAGAACTCTGTCCTGAGACTCAGAGAAAGAGTTCCTCTAGACTTCTTGCACTCGACATCGCTACTGGGGTGTCAGAGATTAATAGAACTAATAATTTACTGCACAAGAGTGGTGCCGCTCTGGCAGATGCCACTAACCACCCATAATTGGGCAAGAAAAGCGCTCTATTAGCACACGGCACAGCACTGGCGGTCACTGCTATCAGACGCTGTATCATGTGCTAGCTGTGCGGGATAGCCCTGTCAGGCGCTAGGTAGCTTCCACCATTCACGAACAGTCGACAACACTAGGGATGCGAATGATTCAGAGCTTTCATCCATCGACAGGCATACATCCACACACACATGATAATAAGTTTACACTAGCGCATGGCCGTGCGGCCATGTGAACCATTTATAGTGGAAGCTCTCCGGGACCTTCCTAGTGGTCCAATTGGAGCTGCTACAGGACCTGAGCATGTGACCCCGACATCCAATGGGAGGTCATCCCTTGAGCATGCTCAGAAGAAGAAAAGCAGAACTTAGTCCCAGGGACGTCTGCTCGCCACTGATCAGTACTGGTTGCAATGGCTGAGCGTGGAAGGACAGCTGTAACCAGCCACACAGTATCAGCTTGAGCCAGACACTGGGACCGATGTCTCTGCTGAGCAGGCTCCACTACAGCTGGAGGAGAATGGAAGACCGCAGTGGAGATGGTTCGAGATTCCTCCTGTGCAGCAGCGGGAACTCGACACCTAACATTACCCCCTCCTTGGGCATTGCTATACTCAAAGGCAGCAATGAGCTGCGGAGCCCGAATGTGCTCAACAGGCTTCCAGGACCTGTCCTCTGGACCATGACCCTTATAATCCACCAAATAGAATTTTTTACCACGTACAACCTTACACCCTATGATGGCGTTCACCTCGTATTCACCCGTGGACGAGCCCGATGTCCCGGCAGATGACTCAGAAAACTGGGACATGTGGATGGGCTATAGGAGGGATGCATGAAAGGTGTCGGTAATGTCTAGGCGTGGAGGAAGGGCCAGACAGTAGACCAGAGGATTTACCTGTTCCAGGACCCTGAAGGGGCCTAGGTAGCGAGACGCAAACTTAGTGGACTCAACTCGCAGCCTGATGTTATGGCCACACTAAATCACCAGGAGCAAAGGTCGGAGCGGGGCACTGATGTGCATCAGGGGAGGCTCTCATTCTCTCCTTGGAGGCCCGGATAGCATCCTGTGTGCGGTCCCAAATGTCACGTGCCTCCACAGCCACCCTGTAGTTTGCTGAAGACATGGGCATGGGTACAGGAACTGGCCGTAATTAAGGAGGAATGGGGTCTGCTCAGTGGAGTCAGCTACGGCGTTGTTCAGCGCAAACTCCCCCCAAGGAAGCAAGGATGCCCAGTCATCCTGCCTGGCTGAGACAAAATGTCGCAGGTATGTGACCAGGGTCTGTTTGGCCCTCTCTACCAACCTATTCGTCTCAGGATGGTATGCTGAAGAGAGATTCAGCTCAATGCTGAGAAGGCAACAAAGCTCTTTCCAGAACCGAGACGCAAACTGGGGACCCCGGTCATTGACAATTTTGTCTGGCATACCGTGTAGGTGGAAAACATGCTTAATAAACAATGCTGCCAAGGCCCATGCAGAAGTTAGCAACGGAAGAGGCACCAAGAGCACCATTTTGGAAAAATGATCGGTGACTACCCAAATAATGGTGCAGCTACGAGACTTGAGTAAGTCCACCCCAAAGTCCATCCCAACCATTTTCCAGGACCTGTCTGCCACCGGCAGGGGGTAAAGTAGCCCAGCAGGCCTTTGTCGAGAAGACTTATTCTTGCTGCAGGAGACACACGCCTGAATATAGTCTCCGACATCACTGGCCATATTCGGCCACCAGTACATCCTCGCTAGAAGCTCAGATATACTCTTGGTCCCAAAATGTCCACCCACCCAGGACAAATGAGCCCGAGAGAGAACCTCCAGTGACAAATTAGATGGCACAAAAGTCTTGCCCGAGGCACAGACTCAAGCAAAACCGGGGCCACGATCCTCAGGCTCTCCAAAGGGACAATTAGCTGAGGCTCCTCCTCCTCTACTGATGACACTACAGAGCAGGAGAGAGCGTCGGCATGGATATTCTTCTCCCCGGAAAGATAGTGGACGGTGAAGTGGAAGCTGGAGAAGAACAAGGACCATTTAGCCTGGTGAGAGTTTAGCCCCTGGGCAGTCTGTAAACAAACCAAATTTAAACCTGGTGTTAAATGCCGTCTTCCATTCGTCCCCCTCACATATGCAAATCAAGTTGTAAGCACCCTGCAGATCATGCTTATTAAATACCCTCACTCCCCGCAACCTATTGAGTAACTCAGATATCAGGGGCAGAGGGTACTTGTTCTTAATGGTGATGGCGTTACGACCCCTGTAATCTATGCACTGACATAATTCTCCATTCTTTTTCTGCACGAAGAAGAACCCTGCCCCTGCAGGTGACACTGACTTCCTAATGAATCCTCTTGCCGGATTCTCCTGAATGTATTGGGTCATCGCCTTTGTCTCCGGGAGAGACAGGGAATAGACTCGACCCCGGGGAGGCTCTGCACCAGGCAAGAGGTCAATAGGACTGTCATGGGGCGGTGGGGTAGATGGGTGTCCGCAGCCCTCTTGGAGAACACATCCACATAGGGCCAATAGTGCTTGGGGAGAGAGGAAAGATCTGCGGGTCCTTCAGTAGTAGCAACCTGAATGCACTCCCTCAGACATCTACCTTCACAAGATTCACTCCATCCCAGAATTCTCCCTGAAGACCATTGAATATGAGGAGATTGATAGCATATCCTTGGTATCCCTAACAGGACTGCATCAATTCCCTCGGGAATAAATAGCAGGGACGTAATCTCCTCATGGGATGGAGATATGGATAAGGTAAATGGGATGGTCTGGTGTGTTATCTGTGAGGGCAGTGTCGACCTATTTACCACTCTTACGGTCACAGGTTTGGCTAGCATCACCAGGGGTATTGCATGCCGATGGGCAAAGGCAGATAACATAAAATTGCCCTCCACTCTGGAATCCATGAATAGCTCTACTGTAAGAGTCGATGGGCCTATGGTAATTGCCCCCTTGAAGGACAGTTTGTAGGAAAACATCGCCATGTTTTCCCGACCGCTGGGAAAATCTGGAGGCAAGATGTCCTGACTGCTGGCAGACATGACAGACCTTGTGTGCAGGAGCGGTCCGGGACGTAGATCCCGCTCATGACACCTCCATGTCCTCATATGGCTTGGACACCTGAACTGCAAATTCCAGAGGTTTGGTGACGGTGGGAGCCAGCCAAACCTCTGCCTACACTGGGCTTGCTCCAACCTTCGCTCATTAAAACGGAGGTCGATGCGAGTTGATACCACTATTACCTCTTTCAGTGTGGCAGGAATCTCCCTAGTGGCCAAAGCGACCTTCACATGATCAGCCAGCCCCCTCCAAAATACAGAGGCTTTATCTGGCCACTCCAGCTCAGATGCTAAAGTCCGGAAGTGGACGGAAAAATGGCTGACTAAGGATGAGCCCTGTGTCAGTGCCAGCAGTTGGAGCGCAGTATCATGGGTGACTTGAGGTCCCAAAAAGACCTGTTTCAGAGTGCTCCGGAACCCTGGAGCACTCTGCACCACATCATCGTCACGCTCCCACAGCGGCGTAGCCCACTCCAACGCCCTGCCCGACAAGAGAGAAATAATAAATCCCACTTTAGCCCACTCTGAGGGATAATGTGCAGCCAGGAGCTCAAGGTGTATCGCACATTGGTTCACGAATCCTCTGCATGATTTGCTGTTGCCAAAGTATTTATCTTGGAGCGGGAGGCGGGATAAAGTCGGAGCAGGTGTGGCAGTGGACAAACAAGCTGCAGCACGCTAGCAGCCTGAACAGCTACTGCGGTAACATCCACATCCGGGGTTGTGCGCTCGAGAGCCACCAACCCGCCCCCCAGCTGCTGGATGTACTGCTGCTGTCTCTGTTTGTCCACCATTACTATCCAGACCCTGGCGCTAGTGTAATATTAGGGCTAGCAGAACGCACCAAATAATTATAAGGATGATATAAGGTACGTTCGCAGCCTGGGGTCCACCGTGCAGAGATGGAATCTGCTTCTAAGTAATAATGGACTATATGGCAATATAATGTGGATACACACATGGGTTAGCTTCACCTGGTATGAAGGAAATGAACCCTGTTGTGTCACAGGGCCGCGGTGCCGTACAAAAAGCACAAGCAACGAGTAACAGAACTCTGTCCCAAGACACAGGGAAAGAGTTCCTCTAGACCTCTTGCGCTCGACACTGCTACTGGGGTGTCAGAGATTAATAGAACTAATAATTTACTCCACAAGAGTGCGTGCAGTGCCGCTCTGGCGGACGTCACTAACCACCCAGACTTGGGCAGGAAAGCACTCTATTTGCGCACGGTGCCGCACTGGCGGTCACTGCTATCAGACGCTGTATCGTGTGCTAGCTGTGCGGGATAGCACTGTCAGGTGCTGGGTAGCTTCCACCATTTGCGAACAGTCAACAACACTAGGGATGCTGATGATTCGGAGCTTCCATCCATCAACAGGCATACATCCACACACACATGATAATAAGTTTACACTAGCGCATGGCCATGTGAACCATTTATAGTTGAAGCTCTCTGGGACCTTCCTAGTGGTCCAATAGGAGCTGCTACAGGACCTGAGCATGTGACCCCCAACCTCCAATGAGAGGTCGTCCCTTGAGCATGCTCAGAAGAAGAAAAGCAGGACTTAGTCCCAGGGACGTCCTCTCGCCGCTGATCAGTACTGGTTACAATGGCTCAGCGTGGAAGGATAGCAGTAACCAGCCACACAGTATCAGCTTGAGATAGATGCTGGGACCAACATCTCTGCTGAGCTGGCTCCACTGCGGCTGGAGGAGAATGGGAGACCGCAGCGGAGATGGTTCGAGATTCCCCCTGTGCAGCGGCAGGAACTTGACACCTAACAATATATTAATACACTTACACAAAATTATATGCATACAGATGTAATAAAAATATAGATGGGACTGCTTCTTTAAGACCAAAAAATACACACAAAAATTACTCTGTCTTTGTAATTTTGTCATTCCCAATTCTCACTGTCTTTTGTCTGGCTGTAAGGCAACTGGCTTTAGTACAAGTCTCTCTGCTGTTCTCAGTATATAATATGAAAAAATATTGATAAACCCTGTCATAGAAAAGTTTCTGGCTAAGACTGCCACTAGCCGAAAAATGAAATGGATAAACATTTTATAAACCTCTGCTCACTGCAGGATTTCTATCAAATAGTGTTTAATTTAGACATGGTAATGTGGCCTCCCTTTTTTGTTCATTTAATTTGTTGTTATCATCGGTGATCTCTCACATCTTTACTACTCCTATTGCTGTGATATTTACTTGATCGGATGATCTGGAGTTGCGTTCTTATCCTGTTCTTTTGCTACTTCATCTTGATTTTTTGAGTCTCTTTTCTTTATTTTTTATGTCCATCATATATGATTTCTAAATTCTGCTCTTTATATACAGATTTCATATAAGATCCCTTTACCCATTTTTTCTTGTGTATTATGGACTTATTATGTATAATTTATACATGTGTAGAAATTATATCTATTTATTTGTTATATTTTAGTTTTGAGGAAGGCCGATTAGGCTGAAAAGTCAACGCTTTTTTTTGTAATATATTATTTCAGCATTGAAAAGGAGTGCCAAGTTCTATTTTTCTTCTTGTATATGGACGAGCCCTACTTGAGCACCCTAAAAGAATGCCACATAAGCATAATACAAACTATAAATGATACATGTTTCAGCATCTGTTTTTAATTTTGTAAATAAAATAATTGACAACTTTCCTTTAAATAATTTTTTATCTGCTTTGAGATTTATTTATATTTACTTGCTTATCTATCACCACTAATACCACATATCTTTACACACATTATTATCATTCTCACTATTGGGGCTCATAATCTAAATTATCTATCAGTACATCTTTGGAGTGTGGGAAGAAACCTGAGTACCTGGAAGAAACCCATGCAAACACGTTAAGAACATATTAACTCCTTGCAGATGTTGTTCTGAATGGGATTTGATTCCAGGACCCATACACTGCAGAGCAACACTGCTAGCCACTGAGCCACCATGCTGCCATGATAAAACTTACAGTCATTATTGTGTAGAATGCTGAGAAGAATGACTACTTCAGAGTTCTAACTTCTGTAATCATGGTTATTATTGGCAAAACAGAGACAGTGAAATCATACATCGTTAAATCATACATCGTTTCCTGCAGTACACAGAATTCCACCCATTTACCATTCTCCTTTTACTTACAAGGTGTTGAGATGAATCTGAACACAAGTACCATGGAAGATGCTAGTCAGCCAGAAATTCAAGATACCAATGCAAATAATCCAGATAACCAGCCATCAAGCACTTTATCTTCCTGTCTGCCATGTGACAATGGGAACTCTGTAACAGGTGGTGAGTTTGATCATAACATATACAAATATACTGAATGCGTATATGAATGTTCTGCAGACTGACGCTATTGATCTTAGAAATCTCTATGTTCATTAAGTTTTAAAGAAAACCCGTCAGCACAATTGTGTAATGTAAAGTAAAGACATGGCCATAATGGTGCTGTAATACTGATTACGTTAATATATTTGGTGAAAAAAAATCTGCTACATGGCTCGTCTTTAATCTTTTTTTATCACCATTTGAAGATTTCAGTGCACAGGGGCTGATCTTCTCATCGCCTTCTGTGATTCCACGGCCCCTCAGCTGCCTCCGATCTGTGAATGGCAGGTCACTGCTGAGATTTCAAACAGAGGAGACAAGTCATGCACAGACCAGCCAGAGGTAGATAGGGGGGCCAGGGAATCACTGAAATGGAGGTGAAGACTCAGCCCCTGTGCACCAAAATCTAATTATCAGAATAAAATTCAAATGATGATTAAAGAAGAGTATTTCTTTACCAAAGGTTTAATATAATCATGTATTACAGGACCACTACAGACATGTCTTACTTTATAAAATTGTGCTGACAGGTTCTCTTTATAAAATAAGCAAATTAATACATTTTATCAATGTAAACTACTATTTTGATTTAAAAAAAGACAAATTTGAGTGGGCACCATCCATCTAAATGAAAGAGACGGGGGGATCACCTGATGCATATTCATAACAACCAGCAGCAAAGAAAAAGTACATGCACCAAGAAAAATGGGTTTACCACACCAATAGTATTACTACAAAAAATGCAAAAAGTTTTTATTGATAAACAGCACCACACAAAGACTGTAATTTAAAAACAATTAAAAAGCCTCCATAACAAGCTGGAGGGTTTCGGGTCCATTCAGAATATGAGTTAAATACTCAAGATAACATTGTACAGTCTGTATCAGCTAGTATGCATATATATTTCTAAAAGTGACCAAACTCACAATGATGTAAACCAAACAATATATGCATGCTGTTTTCCCCCTTTCAGAAACAATAAAGCAAGGTCTTTATCTCAGGTATCCTATTCAAAAATTGGGGCAGTTAGCATAGTTGTACAACAATAACTCCCACAGTTGGTGGGGAGACCTCACCGTCCACAGTATATGTTAGAGACTAAATACCCAGATATTACCAGTCTCAAACAAGATCGGACCCGATATAGTGTTCCCACACCGTCAGGCAGGTCATCTAGATATTTAGCAAAGCAGGCTGTAGTAATGTTAGACCTACACGTATCGACGCTTAAAGCGTCTTCCTCCATGGACCTCATTCTAGGGGCAGAGCCTACTCAGGGCGTGTCTACCTGTTGTCGCTCCCGGAGACTGAGGCTTTGTCAGAGTACATTAGGGAGAATCTGGCAAGGGGCTTGATCAGAAAATCGGTGTCCCCTGCTGGGGCAGGTTTCTTCTTTGTCCAAAGGAATTATGTCCGTGTATTGACTATATGGGCTTCAATGCCATCACTGTCAAAAATATATATCCATTGCCGCTAATCTCCAAGCTCTTTGATAGACTGCTGGGAGCTAGGATATTTACCATGTTAGACTTGTGGGGGGCTTACAATTTAATTCGTAAACACGAGGAAAGACAAATAGAAAACAGCCTTTAATACCTGGGATGGTCATTACGAGTACCTAGTAATGCCAATCGTCTCAGTAATGCCCCCGCAATCTGTCAGGATTTCATGAATGACATTTTTCGGGAGATGTTATCCATGTCAATGGTAGTATATCTGGAGGACATTCTAATCTTTTCTCGAGATATCGACTCCCACCAAAAATATATATGTAGGGTCTTTGAGCTCTTGTGTGCAAACTCTCTTTATGTAAAACTGGAGAAATGTGTTTTTGAGCAAGAGTTCCTACCATTCATAGGGTATATTATTTCTGCCAAGGGTTTTACTATGGACCCTGCCAAGCTGGATTCCATTTTAAACTGGCAAGAGCCTCACTCTCTTAAATCGGTGCAGTGCTTTATGGGGTTTATTAATTACTACTGCCAGTTCATACCTCAGTTCTTCACTTTGGCAGCCCCTTTGGTAGCTCTCACCAATAAGGGTGCTAACTGTAAGCAGTGGTCTCAGGAGGTCTCCAGTGCCTTTACATCTCTTAAGTTCCATTTCGCTAGGGCGCCAGTGCTGCAATCGACCTCATGTGGATAAGAACTTCATCCTGGAGGTGGATGCCTCTTTCATTGGTGATGGAGCAGTCCTTTATCAAAAGGATGCTCAAGGTCAAAAACATCCATGCTTCTTTTTCTCTAAGACCTTCTCACCAGCGGAGAGCAACTATACTATTGGGGACAGGGAGTTGCTAGCAATGAAGTTAGCCTTTTCTGAGTGGAGACATCTCCAGGAGGGGGCTCGATACCCCTTTAAAGTTTTCACAGACCACAAAAATCTCCTCTATTTACAGACCGCCCAAAGGCTGAACTCCCGTCAGGCCAGGTGGTCCTTATTCTTCTCCTGGTTTAATTTTACTATTCATTTTTTTCCGGAGAGAAGAATTTACGCGCCGATTCTCTGTCTTTTTCTGTAGTCTCGTCTGGAGATGGGGATGAGCAATATCGTATTGTCCCTTCTGAGAGCCTTCGGATGGTGGCTCCAGTGGCGCTTGAGCAGGTGTGTTATGAAAGGTAATTCAGTACCACAATGGACATAGAGGTCAGCGCACATACAGTGACCTGGCAATAACCCAAAAAACAAGAACGAGCTCTGAGCCCCCACATATAATGACTGTGAGTTAAGATGAAAAGACAAACGTAGAGATGAAATAGATTTAGCAAAGTGAGGCCCAACTTTCTGAACAGAGCGAGGATAGGAAAGGTAACTTTGCGGTCAACACAAAACCCTACAAAAACCACGCAAAGGGGCAAAAAGACCCTCCGTACCGAACTAACGGCATGGAGGTACACCCTCTGCGTCCCAGAGCTTCCAGCAAGCAGTAAAAAACAAATTGACAAGCTGGACAGAAAAAAACAGCAAACAAATAGCAAAGAGGAACTTAGCTATGCAGAGCAGCAGGCCACAGGAACGATCCAGGAGGAAACAGGTCCAATACTAGAACATTGACTGGAAGCCAGGATCAAAGCACTAGGTGGAGTTAAATAGAGCAGCACCTAACGACTTCACCACATCACCTGAGGAAGGAAACTCAGAAGCCGCAGTACCACTTTCCTCCACCAATGGAAGCTCACAGAGAGAACCAGCCGAAGTACCACTTGTGACCACAGGAGGGAGCTCTGCCACAGAATTCACAACACAGGTGCCACTGGGCAAGACTGGTGTTCCTCCAAATCTGCATCCGGAGGTCCTCTCGTGGGCACACACATCCAAATTGGGGGTCATTTCAGTACCAAAAGGACCACTGAGCTTCTAGCGAGGTCGTATTGGTGGCCTCGTATGGCCCATGATGTAAGAGATTATGTCTGTGTCTCATGTCCCAAGAATCGGTCATCCAGACAGAGACCTGTGGGCTTGCTTTATTCTTTACCATTAGCAGATAGACCTTGGGAGATGGTTGGGATGGACTTCATTGTGGACCTGCTGAAGTCCCATAATAACACAGTAATCTGGGTCATCACCGACCATTTCTCTAAAATGGTGCATTTGGCCCTCTTCCGTGCATACCTTCTGCACGAGCATTGGTGGTATTGTTCATAAAACATATTTTTCATCTACATGGGATGCCTGACAAGATTGTCAGTGACCGGGGTCCCCAATTCGCCTCTCGGTTCTGGAGGGAGCTCTGTAGTCTACTTAGTATTGAGCTTAATTTGTCCTCTGCGTACTATCCCGAGATGAATGGACTAGTGAAGAGGACCAATCAGATGCTGATCACATATTTCTGGCACTTCGTGTCTGCCAGGCATGATGATTGGTCACCAAGGTCAGAATTTGCGTTAAACAATGCAGTCTCCGATTCAACAGGGCAGACTCCGTTCCTCCTGAATTACAGTCAGCAGACGCGTGTCCCTGTGCCCATTCTCATTTCATCTTCCGACCCGAGGGTGGAAGACTGGACAGTGGAGGCTTGTGACATCTGGAGTCGCATGCTGGATGCAATTAAACAGTCTAAGGAGAGGATGAGGGTCTCCGCTGATGCGCATCATCATCCCGCTCCAGTATTTGCCCCGGGGAGATTTAGTGTGGCTTTCAGCTTGTAGCTTTCACGTAGAGTCCACTAAATTTGCTCCCCACTATTTATGTCCTTTTAAGGTCCTTGAGCAGGTGAATCCTGTAGTTTATCGCCTCAGTCTTCCACTGCACCTGAAAATCTCTGACACTTTTCATGTGTCTCTTCTTAAACTCATGTACATGGCCCTGTTTTCTGGGATCCCTGCTGGGGGTTCGGATATGTCCTTGGACGATTTTGGAGTCAATGCCATTGTCGGGTTTAACTTGGTTCATGGTTAAAAAAGGTTTCTGGTAGACTGGAGAGGTCATGGACTGGAGGATAGGACCTAGGAGCCTATAGGGCACATTCTTGCCCCCAAGCTTATTGCGGCTTTCAAGCGCAGCGAGGTTCGCCAGGGGGTGGGTTGCTAGCGGGGGTAATGCTATGTGTCAGGATTCTCCCGCTGCACAGGGCAGATCCCAAGCCTTGCATGCTTCAACAGTCTCCCATTCAGCTGTGGCCACTGCAGGTGCTGCTGAGCATAGACGTCTGTCTCAGCATCATGCTCAGGCCCGAGCTGTTCGTCTGGTTACTGCTGGCCCTTCAGCCAAGCCTTTGGTAACCAGCAGTAGGCAGCGACAAGCAAACACTCTGGTGACTAAGTCCAGAAATCACTCTACTGAGCATGCTCATGATGTTGCAACGTCTCCATGGTAGTTGGTCGTCAGCTGCTCTGGTGATGTGGCAGTGCTGGATTGGTCTGCGAGCAAAGTCCTTTCCGACTGGACATAAACTGAACATATGAAGGAGTCTCAGAGGTGCACGCTGGCTCGCTAGTATCATCTTTGTTCATGTGTGTACAGGACTTTTCTCTAGTGTAGTGTTTGCCAGCATGTGCTCAGGGTTGGCAGAAAGCCGTTAGAATTCAGGCACCTCTGGAGAGGAGTTTGTCTGTATGAATTCAGGGCTGGCATTTAGCCATTAGAATTCTGGCACCTCCGGAGAGGAGTTGGTTGAGTGCACTTGCTGATTGTGCGACCACTGTCTGCCTTCCCCGTTAGTAGGTCATGTTCCCCAGTGAGGTAACCAGGGATCAAGCCTAGTGCCATATTAGCTCTCTTGCAAAACATCTATTCCATTACTGTGTGCGAGTGACACAGCTCTAATGCAGGGCATCTTCTCCATTACTGTGTGAGTGACACAGCTCTATTGCAGAGGATCTGTTCCGTTACTGTGTGCAAGTGACACAGCTCTATTGCAGAGCATCTATTCTGTTTCTGTGTGTGAGCGACACAGCTCAGCAGCAGAGCATCTGTCTTGCTTCTGCTAGCGTGTTCATTTCTGGTGCTGTTCACTGAGTAGCGTTTAACTCAGTGTGTGCAAGCAATCTCTCGCTGTGTGTTCCGCCATTGTTCACACTAGCTGCAGTTTAACATCTCTGCCCTGTGGACTCCGCATTGCGATTGCACTTCTCTATTAAATTTATTTAGTGCAATTCGCCAACCCTAACACTGTGTGCTTATAGCTTTATTTTTTAAATTTGTTAAGGGAACACCTGTCTTGAATTTATATTAAGTTACTTAATGTAAATTTTTACTAGAATGTCAATGTCTGCTCTAATTTTAAAGTGCAAATATTACTTTGTACAGCACAATGAATATTTAAATGTTGCAGACAATCATATTCCACGTAGTTGTATGCATTAAAAATGTATACTGTGTGTATACTATATTATACTTCTTTTAGAAGTATACTGTATACAATATCCCACCAGTGTAGGCTCCAAACATGATGTGAACAGAGCCATAGTGAATCTTATAAGTCCATGGTATTTAAAAGTGAACTGTTGCAACATGTATCATACATTTTGTGGAGTTAAGTCACAAAATTGTAGATAACCTGTAACACATAATATTTTGATCTATTAATGAAAGTCACAGATGATGTTACATTCAACAAAAGTTTCTATATGTACATAGTTGTGATAGTGATAGCAAAGTGTTTACACAAGTGTACGCAAGGGAAACTTTTCAGAAAGTAATCAACAGTTTAATTTATCTTTCCAAATTGCATTGGCTCTGACTTAAAGTCACTTATCTGGGTTGACGCACATCAATGAACTTTTACACACATGGAAACTTTACTTTTGTGATAAAACATCTTATCTAGGTGCTGTTCATAGAAACAGGCAGATGAATCACTGATGCCATGGCCCTAGATCAAGGCTTTACAATGATAAAATGTCTGTTCATTGAGTGTAAATGTTGTTTTTAATTCCTCGAACATGGCTTTGGCATTCTCATAGTAGATGGCAAATATTTTATATACTCAGTTTTTCTGGTGCCTATAGTCAGTGTGGTATAAGATGTCTAAAATATAATATTAGCATCATTCTAGAAACTAGACTTTCAGATTAAATATTTTATAAACTACCATTCAGAAGGTGTCGTTACGATGTATGCAATATTTTTACAATCTAACCTAAAAGAGAAATGTAATAATTCTTAAAGGACAAGATCTATTTTCTGCCTTAAATGGGTTGTTAACACAAAATGAACATTTTCCTGGTGGCTTGGTATGTAAAAAAAAAACAAAGGAATACTCACATCCCAGCACTCACATGGGTGTTTACGTCGGAAGGGAGATGTCACCATTCAAGCAGCAGGACCACTGCAGTCTGTAATTGGCAGCCATGATCAGGTGAATTCCACAGGATGTCATCAGTGATTTCACAGATGATGCAGAGAGGAAGTCACTTGACTTCGAGCCAATCACAGGTCCAAGCCACTTTGGACAATAATGACTTCATGCTGGTGAAAATGGGAATCCTGGTAAGCGCCGGGAGGTATCGCTTTATTACTTTTTAACATAACTTTTCTTTTAGAGGGTCCATTCCATGGCATAAATCTGATGTGGACTCTTAAATTTCTGTTTAGAATGTGGATCCACATAAGTTCTGTAATTTTATGGGTCTAATCACCATGTTGATTTGCATTATTTATGAGAAAAATGGATGGTCACGATTATCCCACATTTTTTTTCCCCCATAAAGGTACAAATTGCCGTTAAAATTTTTTACAAGCCTGTGAGTGGATTATAATATGCCCTATTCACTTGCACTGGTTGCACATTGTTGCCAGATTTAAATAGTATTTGATATGTAAATTGGTGGATCCTCCGGAGTAATCCCACTGCTAGGCCCTGGCCTATGTACTCCAATCATAGACTGGTTTCAGAGGTATATTACTGCTGATACAGAGCGGAAATGGTGGTGACAGCTTAAGCATTCCACCAGCACCATAAATGTGCGGCTTGGTAATGGGGTAATCTGTATTTATGTTTTGATTTTATGGACAAAATTTGTTCATAAAACATCTTTATGTAGACTTTCAGCTTCATTTTCATGGGTTTTAGAAAAATAGTGCATTAACAGTTTAGGAATTTTGACTATTTTATACAAAGACTCTCTATCTTAACAGACTCAAAAGTTTGTAGTCTTGCACAGTCTTGTGCCAAACAATTGAGAATTATTCAAATCAGGAGAAATGCTATTTACTATTTTCATGTTTTGTGCTATCAGAAAATTAAATAATTAAGTGCAGAGGTTAAAGATCCATTTATACTTAGAAATTTATTGATTGATGCAGTAGTAGTTTTCTAATTATCTATCAGCTAAATACATCAGAAGCAAATAATTATTTGTATTTATAATCATGTATTATTATTGTTTATCATCACACTTATTTGATTATAGTCATTCATTCTTGTCCTGATAGTTTCTTGCTATGTGACATGTTGTAGTGAAATATGTATATGTATTGATGTATGACCAGCAGTAAATTAACATCTGTCCTTAGACGGCAGCTCTCACAAAGGTCATGGCCTATGTTATCTTGAGCAGGCACTCTCCTGGCCTCTAGTCACCCCAGGGGAAATTTTCTGAACACCTCTTAGTGACTTTGATGGGAAGAAGCGAAATTGACACTGTATATTTACTCTGATAAAGAAAGACTACACGAATAGTGTTCAAAGAAAAATAGTGTATTCATTGGTAAAATAGCCAGGATCCAGTCACAAACCAAGGATTAGAATATTAACCTGAGAGGCTGGTCTAGACATCTGACCCCCAGGTTAACTCTATAAATTAGGCTTTACACATAGAAAGATGTTCACAGATTGAGGGGCAGCCAAGCTGATGTGAGCCATTAAATATTCATCCCCCTCAGGGAGCAGAATGCTGGACTGCAAAGTTTAGATATTTCTGTAAGTTTTCTCCCTTTATTTTTATAACTGTTTTGCATATTTGTATGTCACTTCTTATTTTCATTTTTTTATATCTTTTATTGTAAGCACTGTACCTTTTCTATTAAAGCTTGAAACTTTAATAAGTTTGAACTTTGTATGCTCTAAATAATCCATAGCCTTAGTGTGTGATCCTGGTGATTGGCAGACAGAAGTAGTAGTATTTCCGGGACTCATCTCCCTGTTGTGAATTCCGCTCTTGGGCTCCCTCTAGTGGTTGTAAGTGGCACTTTTGTGAGTTCTGCTCTTGGGCTCCCTCTTGTGGTTTCTAGTGGTATGGCTGCTCCTTGGAGTTAGCTGTCCTCACCTGCCACCACTTATCGTCCCTTCTGCTCCGCTATTTAAGTCTGGCTCTTTCTTCAGCCTGTGCCACTTGTCAATGTCCCTGGCTGGATTCACATCTCTGCTTCGATTCTCCTGGTTTCCTGACCAGTTCTGCAAAGATAAGTTCTGGCTTTGCTCATTTCAGTCCACATGTTGTGGACTTATTGTTCTGTGCATTCTTTATTTGTCCAGCTTGTCAGTATGGATTTTTTCTGTTAGCTGGAAGCTCTGGGAAGCAGATTTACCCTCCACACCTTTAGTCAGGTGTGGAGATTTTGTAAACTCTGTGTGGATTGTTTTGTAGTTTTTATACTGACCGCACAGTATCCATTCCTGTCCTATCTATCAAGCTAGACAGGCCTCCTATGCTAAAATCTGATTTCATTTCTGCGTATGTTATTTTCCCCTCCTCTCACCGTCAATATTTGTGGGGGGCTATCTTTCCTTTGGGGATTTTCTCTGAGGCAAGATAGGTTTCCTGTTTCCATCTTTAGGGGAAGTTAGGTCTTAGGCTGTGCCGAGGGGTCTAGGGAGCGTCAGGTACCCCCCACGGCAATTTTTAGTTGCGCTGCTAGGTTCAGGGTTTGCGGTCAGTACAGATACCACCTCCTTCAGAGCTTGTCTCATGTTGTTCCTAAACCACCAGATCATAACAGTACAAGTGGCCAAAAATGAATTAAATGTATCTCAAAAGAAGGAAAAGAAAGTTCTGAACCATTTTTTTTTCTGTGCTTTGGTTTGCCTTTTTTTTTCCTCTTGATATCTGGGTGGTTCAGGATATATGTTTTGGCATGGATGTTCAGGGTTTGTTTTCTCATGTGGATCAACTTGCTCCAAGAGTACAGAATATCCAGGACTATGTTGTCCAGACTCTGGCTTTAGAGCCCAGAATTCCTACTCCTGATTTGTTTTTTTGGGACAGATCCAAGTTTTTGAACTTTAAAAATAACTGCAAATTGTTTTTTGCTTTGAAACCCTGTTCTTCTGGTGATTCCATTCAGCAGGTTAAAAGTCATCATATCCTTGCTGCGTGGTGATCCTCAAGACTGGGCTTTTTCTCTTGAAACAGGGGATCCGGCATTATTGAATGTAGATGCATTTTTTTCAAGCGCTCGGATTATTGTATGATGAACCTAATTCTGTGGATCATGCAGAAAAGACCCTGTTGGCCTTGTGTCAAGGTCAGGAAGCGGCAGAGTTATACTGCCAGAAATTTAGAAAATGGTCTGTGCTCACTAAATGGAATGAAGAGGCTCTGGCTGCAATTTTCAGAAAAGGTCTTTCTGAAACCCTTAAAGATGTTATGGTGGGCTTTCCTACGCCTGCCGGTTTGAGCGAATCTATGTCTCTAGCCATTCAGATTGATCGGCGTCTGCGCGAGCGCAAAGTTGTGCACCGTATGGCAGTATCCTCTGAGCATAGTCCTGAACCTATGCAATGAGATAGGATTTTGACTAGAATAGAAAGGCAGGAATTCAGACGTCAGAATAGGCTGTGTTTTTACTGTGGTGATTCGGCTCATGTTATCTCTGATTGCCCTAAGCGTACTAAGAGAGTCGCTAGATCTGTTACCATTAGTACTATACAGCCTAAATTTCTCTTATCTGTGACCCTGATTTGCTCATTGTCGTCCTTTTCTGTCATGGCATTTGTGGATTCAGGCGCTACCCTGAACTTAATGGACTTAGAATTCGCCAGGCGCTGTGGTTTTTCCTTGCAGCCTTTGCAGAGCCCTATTCCTTTGATGGGCATTGATGCTACACCCTTGGCCAAGGATAAACCTCAGTACTGGACACAGATGACTATGTACATGGCTCCTGCACATCAAGAAGATTGCCGTTTTCTGGTGTTGCATAACCTGCATGATGTTGTTGTGCTGGGATTTCCATGGTTACAGGAACATAATCCGGTGCTGGATTGGAAAACTATGTCGGTGACTAGTTGGAGTTGTCGAGGAGTACATAGTGACGTTCCTTTGATGTCAATTTCCTCTTCCCCCTCTTCTGAGGTCCCTGAGTTTTTGTCGGATTTCCAGGATGTATTTGATGAGCCCAAGTCCAGTTCCCTTCCTCCACATAGGGACTGTAATTGTGCTATTAACTTGATTCCTGGTTGTAAGTTCCCTAAGGGCCGACTTTTCAATCTGTCTGTGCCAGAGCATGCCGCCATGCGGAGCTATGTTAAGGAATCTTTGGAAAAAGGGCATATTCGGCACTCTTCGTCACCATTGGGAGTGGTTTTCTCTTTTGTTGCTAAGAAGTATGGCTCCTTGAGACCCTGTATTGATTATCGCCTTCTTAATAAGATCACGGTTAAATTCCAATACCCCTTGCCTCTGCTTACTGATTTGTTTGCTCAGATTAAGGGGGCTAGTTGGTTTACTAAGATTGACCTCCGAGGGGCATATAATCTTGTTCGCATTAAACAGGGTGACAAATGGAAAACTGCATTTAATACGCCCGAAGGCCATTTTGAATACCTTGTGATGCCATTTGGGCTCTCTAATGCTCCATCTGTGTTCCAGTCTTTCATGCATGATATTTTCCGCAATTATCTTGATAAATTCATGGTCGTATATTTGGATGATATTTTGATTTTTTCCAATGATTGGGAGTCTCATGTGAAGCAGGTCAGGATGGTGTTCCAGATCCTTCGTGATAATGCTTTATTTGTGAAGGGGTCTAAGTGCCTATTTGGAGTTCAGAAGGTCTCTTTTTTTGGTTTTATTTTTTCTCCCTCGTCTATAGAAATGGATCCTGTTAAGGTCCAAGCTATTCATGACTGGATCCAACCCACATCTGTGAAGGGACTTCAAAAATTTTGGGGCTTTGCTAATTTCTATCGCCGTTTCATTGCCAACTTTTCCAGTGTGGTTAAGTCCCTTACTGATTTGACGAAGAAAGGCCCTGATGTGACGAATTGGTCCTCTGAGGCTGTCGAGGCCTTTCAGGAGCTTAAACGCCGATTTACTTCTGCCCCTGTATTGCGTCAACCGGATGTTTCTCTTCCTTTTCAGGTTGAGGTCGACGCTTCTGAGATTGGGGCAGGGGCCGTTTTGTCTCAGAGGGAGTCTGATGGTTCTTTGATGAAACCGTGTGCTTTTTTTTTCCAGAAAGTTTTCGCCTGTGGAATGCAATTATGATGTCGGCAATCGGGAGTTGTTGGCTATGAAGTGGGCGTTTGAGGAGTGGCGACATTGGCTTGAGGGAGCTAAACACCGTGTTGTGGTCCTGACCGATCATAAGAATCTGATTTACCTCGAGTCGGCCAAGCGGCTGAATCCTAGACAGGCTCGATGGTCCCTGTTTTTCTCCCGTTTTGATTTTGTGGTCTCGTATCTTCTGGGATCTAAGAATGTTAAGGCTAATGCCCTCTCTAGGAGTTTTTCGCCTGATTGTCCTGGAGTCCTGGAGCCGGTTGGCATTCTTAAGGAGGGGGTGATTCTTTCTGCTATCTCCCCTGATTTGCGGCGGGTGCTTCAGGAATTTCAGGCTGATAGGCCTGACCGCTGTCCAGTGGGGAAGCTGTTTGTTCCTGATAGATGGACAAGTAAGGTAATTTCTGAGGTTCATTGTTCAGTGTTGGCTGGTCATCCTGGGATTTTTGGTACCAGAGATTTGGTTGCTAGGTCCTTTTGGTGGCCTTCCTTGTCTCGCGATGTGCGTGCTTTTGTGCAGTCCTGTGGGACTTGCGCCCGGGCCAAGCCTTGCTGTTCCCGCGCTAGTGGGTTGCTTTTGCCTTTGCCGGTCCCTGAGAGGCCCTGGACGCATATTTCCATGGATTTTATTTCAGATCTTCCTGTTTCCCAGAAGATGTCTGTTATCTGGGTTGTTTGTGACCGGTTCTCTAAAATGGTCCATCTGGTCCCTTTGCCTAAGTTGCCTTCCTCCTCAGATCTGGTTCCATTTTTTTCAGCATGTGGTTCGTTTGCATGGCATTCCGGAGAATATTGTGTCTGACAGAGGTTCTCAGTTTGTCTCTAGATTTTGGCGGGCCTTTTGTGCTAGGATGGGCATTGATTTATCTTTTTCTTCGGCGTTTCATCCTCAGACTAATGGCCAAACTGAGCGAACTAATCAGACCTTGGAGACCTATTTGAGATGCTTTGTGTCTGCTGATCAGGATGATTGGGTGTCTTTCTTGCCATTGGCCGAGTTTGCCCTTAATAATTGGGCTAGTTCGGCTACTTTGGTTTCACCTTTCTTTTGTAATTTTGGTTTTCATCCTCGTTTTTCTTCTGGGCAGGTTGAGCCTTCTGATTGTCCTGGTGTTAATTCTGTGGTGGACAGGCTGCAGCAGATTTGGACTCATGTGGTGGACAATTTGACGTTGTCTCAGGAAAGGGCTCAACGTTTTGCTAACCGCCGTCGGCGTGTTGGTCCCCGGCGTCGTGTGGGGGATTTGGTTTGGTTGTCTTCTCGTCATGTTCCTATGAAGGTTTCTTCTCCTAAGTTTAAGCCTCGGTTTATTGGTCCTTATAAAATTTCTGAAATTATTAATCCGGTGTCTTTTCGTTTGGCTCTTCCTGCCTCTTTTGCCATTCATGATGTTTTCCATAGATCTTTGTTGCGGAGATATGTGGTGCCCGTTGTTCCCTCGGTTGACCCTCCTGCCCCGGTGTTGGTTGAGGGAGAGTTGGAATATGAGGTTGAGAAGATTTTGGATTCTCGTTTTTCGAGGCGGAGGCTTCAGTATCTTGTCAAGTGGAAGGGTTATGGCCAGGAGGATAATTCTTGGGTTGTTGCCTCCGATGTCCATGCCGCCGATTTGGTTCGTGCTTTTCACTTGGCTCGTCCTGATCGGCCTGGGGGCTCTGGTGAGGGATTCGGTGACCCCTCCTCAAGGAGGGGTACTGTTGTGAATTCCGCTCTTGGGCTCCCTCCGGTGGTTGTAAGTGGCACTTTTGTGAGTTCTGCTCTTGGGCTCCCTCTTGTGGTTTCTAGTGGTATGGCTGCTCCTTGGAGTTAGCTGTCCTCACCTGCCTCCACTTATCGTCTCTTCTGCTCCGCTATTTAAGTCTGGCTCTTTCTTCAGCCTGTGCCACTTGTCAATGTTCCTGGCTGGATTCACATCTCTGCTTGGATTCTCCTGGTTTCCTGACCAGTTCTGCAAAGATAAGTTCTGGCTTTGCTCATTTCAGTCCACATGTTGTGGACTTATTGTTCTGTGCATTCTTTATTTGTCCAGCTTGTCAGTATGGATTTTTTCTGTTAGCTGGAAGCTCTGGGAAGCAGATTTACCCTCCACACCTTTAGTCAGGTGTGGAGATTTTGTAAACGCTGTGTGGATTGTTTTGTAGTTTTTATACTGACCGCACAGTATCCTTTCCTGTCCTATCTATCAAGCTAGACTGGCCTCCTATGCTAAAATCTGATTTCATTTCTGCGTATGTTATTTTCCCCTCCTCTCACCGTCAATATTTGTGGGTGGCTATCTTTCCTTTGGGGATTTTCTCTGAGGCAAGATAGGTTTCCTGTTTCCATCTTTAGGGGAAGTTAGATCTTAGGCTGTGCCGAGGGGTCTAGGGAGCGTCAGGTACCACCCACGGATATTTTTAGTTGTGCTGCTAGGTTCAGGGTCTGCGGTCAGTACAGATACCACCTCCTTCAGAGCTTGTCTCATGTTGTTCCTAAATCACCAGATCATAACATCTCCCGTGTGTTCGGTGAGTGGTGGCAGCGTGTCTTAGCGGGGTGCATGGTCTGTGTCGGGGGTGTGATTTATGCTCCAATTGCAGTATGGGACAGAGGCTGAATGCTGGACTGAGTGAGAGAAGATAAATTAACCCTTGCAGGTGCAACTCCCAGTCACGTGCTGAGAAGCAGTATGTTAATACAGATTGCTCTATGTACATGGATACACCAGTAGACCCATAAACAGACCATGCTTTCTACAGCTGGAAAAAGATGAATTCTCCCAGGACCGTACAGTGTCTCCACTTTTGGGGAATTCTGACAGAAACCCCTGATGTAGCGCTAGCGAGAAAGAGCTGTATAAGTGTGAACCTAGCCTTACTCTGGTGATGTGATATTTATTGCTATTATTTTACATTTATTTATTTTTATGTATTTTAGGACTATCTGGTGAAGAAATGAATTGCAAATATCGAAGTAATGCATCAAACTCTTCAATACCAAGAAACAAGGAAAATTCCAGCAGCCAGGTATGTTCCAATAAGTCGATACATATATTGTATGGTTTTATTATACTTTCAGGTGAATAAAGCTTGATTACTAGATAACAAAAAGTTATGCATTAGGAGACTCCATAATAGATTCCATCAAAAAAGCCAGAAAACGTAAGCTATTTTATTGCTGACAAAATGACGGACATTGCAACAAAAAACCTGCACCCCCTGCTATAGTTAATGGGATCCATAAGGCATCTTTGGTGTCCATCACATGATGTATGTAATATTGCCATCATTGTCATTTATCTGTTGCTATAACAGAACACAAAAATGGAAATAATGATACACTTGTACCACCGGCCTATAATGTGTTACCACTTACCATGTTCAGCGCTTCTTCAATTGTTAGTAAATTGAAAGATGTTTGCAATATCAAAGGTTGAAAACCTGAACATTTCCTGCTCTTAGTCTGGGTGGTACATACAACCTAAATAATGCTCTGAGATTTAAAAGGTTCTGGCTCCAGAATGATCCATTTACTTATATTAGTACAGTAGATTGTGAATAGTGATGAGTGAATATTTCAATGTTTGGTTCTGATTACAATTGCCAAATTTGCAATATTCGCTGATTTATTCGTCGAATATTCGGCGAACATAACTGAACGCCATTCAAGGCAACATTAGGCATAAACAAGCGCATGCACAACACCTTATATTGGCCCCAAAAGCTGCCAAAACACATCAAATGAGGGACAGACACCAGGAAAGTGGCCGTAATTCACCCACAGTATAAATTGTAGCATGGCACTGCAGCAATGAGCCAGTCATGAGGTATTGGGGTCGGGCCAGCATTTGCAGCTTTCAGATGAATGTCACAGTAAGACAAGATGGGTGAGGGATTGATGTAGGCCTCCTGTGCTGGGAGCCCTGATTCCACATGCAACGGCTCACCTGCTTTCATGCTCAGCCACACTCAGGTGGCACAAATATCATAAATTTTATAGACTACTATTGTCAGAAAAATCTAAGGACAGTAACATGAGTAGTTGACTCCAAGAAAGTGGAGGCCTGACGGTCTCGGAGGCCTGCTGCTACAAGCAACACACATGAAGGAGACCCAGCCAGGAGTCTGCACATTTACAAAACTTAGTGGCACACACCAACAAAGTGGCATCAATTTCACCACAATAGAAATAGTATAATAGGGACCAACAGGTCTTTGACTACGCCAAATCCAGCAGATGGACACCCAACCAGGAGTGTTCACATTTCTAAAAAATATTGTCAAACACCACCAAAGTTTCATGAATTTCACCACAGTAGAAATAGTATAATAAGGATCAACAGGTTATCCACTACATCCAATCCAGCAGATGGACACCTAACCAGAAGTGTTCCCATTTCCAAAAATTATTGGCAGACACCACCAAAGTGGCATGAATTTCACCATAGTAGAAATAATATAATAAGGATCAACCGGTTATCCACTACTTCCAATCCAAAATCATATCCAAAAAAAAACGATGACATAAGGTGAGAATGAACGTACAAAATACAATACTTTATTGTTAAAACATTATAGACCATACATGTAAGGAAGCAATAAAAACGAACAAAACAAGCTGAGTGTCATAAAACAGTAGCAAGAGGAAGGTAAGGGAAAGGTCCTAATTAGTGTTGAGCATTCCGATACCGCAAGTATCGGGTATCGGCCGATACTTGCGGTATCGGAATTCCGATACCGAGATCCGATACTTTTGTAGTATCGGGTATCGGTATCGGATCCATAGGGATGTGTAAAATAAAGAATTAAAATAAAAAATATTGATATATTCACCTCTCCGGCGGCCCCTGGACATCACGCTGGTAGCCGGCAGGCTTCTTTGTTTAAAATGAGCGCGTTTAGGGCCTGCGAATGACATCGCGGCTTCTGATTGGTCGCGTGCCGCTCATGTGACCGCCACGCGACCAATCAAAAGCCGCAACGTCATTCGCAGGTCCTAAATTCCTAGAATTAGGAGTTTAGTGAATGAGAATGACGTTGCGGCTTCTGATTGGTCGCGTGCCGCTCATGTGACCGCCACGCGACCAATCAGAAGCCGCAACGTCATTCGCAGGTCCTAAATTCCTAGAATTAGGAGTTTAGTGAATGAGAATGATGTTGCGGCTTCTGATTGGTCGCGTGCCGCTCATGTGACCGCCACGCGACCAATCAGAAGCCGCGACGTCATTCTCATTCACTAAACTCCTAATTCTAGGAATTTGGGACCTGCGAATGACGTCGCGGCTTCTGATTGGTCGTGTGGCGGTCACATGAGCGGCACGCGACCAATCAGAAGCCGCGACGTCATTCGCAGGCCCTAAACGCGTTCATTTTAAACAAAGAAGCCTGCCGGTTACCAGCGTGATGTCCAGGGGCCGCCGGAGAGGTGAATATATCAATATTTTTTATTTTAATTCTTTATTTTACACATTAATATGGATTCCAGGGCCTGAAGGAGAGTTTCCTCTCCTTCAGACCCTGGGAACCATCAGGATACCTTCCGATACTTGGTGTCCCATTGACTTGTATTGGTATCGGATATCGGTATCGGCGATATCCGATATTTTTCGGGTATCGGCCGATACTATCCAATACCGATACTTTCAAGTATCGGACGGTATCGCTCAACACTAGTCCTAATCCATAATCTCATAATAAAGGGGATATACAGTAACCCCATATAATTGTCACTGCAAGCGGTGGGATGTCCACTCCTGAAAAAATCAGGAGTAAGTGGTAGAAGCAATGGTTACTGAAAACAGCATTAAGCAGAGTAATCCCCACGTATAACTAGTATATGCAGTCAGCAGCAATGGAACCAAATTGGTACTGCTGCCACAAAGTATACCGCCGTTGGTACCACTCACATGTCAATATCAATGTGCACACATAAACATCAATCAATAGTCCTGAGGATTACCCACCGCAAGAGAGGACCCTCTACGAACCTGCCTCCGCCCCGCGTATTGTATTTTGTACGTTCATTCTCACCTTATGTCATCGTTTTTTTTGGATATGATTTTGACATTTTTGATGATAGGGTGTTGCTATAGTCCTATCTGCGGTACTATAAATATTTAATGATTACCAAGTATGTACCATGATCAGTAACACTATAAGTGTATATTTACTTCCAATCCAGCAGATGGACACCCAACAAGGAGTGTTCACATTTCCAAAAATTATTGGCTGACAACACCAAAGTGGAATCAATTTCACCACAGTGTAGATAGTATAATATGGACCGACAGGTCTTCCACTATGCCCAATCCAGCAGATGGACACCCAACCAGGAGTGTTCACATTTCATGCAATGGTCTTCCCCATATGATGGTTACTATCTGAGGTTAATTATCGTAAATTATTGTATTAGATCAAGTTAAAGTTCATTTTAATGATATTTTCAAGTACATTCCAACCACAAACTGCTAGATTTAAAATAGCATAATAAAGCATTCACAGCATTAATATTCATTCTGCACTTATTAAACACAGCATAAAACGGATTTGTAGCCCGTCTTTAGTAAATAAATATAATGTCTTTAGTAAATAAATATAGTATTCACACTCTCATTGCCATAATTCCTGATCAAACATTCATTATATTTACTACCTTGCTGACAGCCTACAATGCAACCATGTATCTTCAGGAACCTTCTTTAGTGCTTCCAATAACTCTCCATAGAATCGTTTCTCTGATGTTTATTTTAAACCTGCTTAATTAATGTAACAGAATTGGCACTAATTATAGGATCTTAGCATGATTACCAGCATATGGCTTGTTTTATCCAGAGCAAAGGAAAAAAGGAAAAACTTCTGCTCGTGTATGAAGTCTCCAGTCGTTTCACTAATGATAGCATAAAGATGGTCTTTTACTAACGTATACCGTGCATTTTGCAACAGTAATGTTGTATAATGCTTCACCGCATATTGAGTGTTTGGGAAATACAATTTTTCTGTTGATATTTTACAGTCACAATAACTTTTCAGTAATTTATTAGAACATATGTTTAGTCAGATTGTTATATTAATGGTCCTTAGAAGAGGAAAATATATAAAATCTCAGTGCTAAAATGTAACTAGACTTCATATAATGATATGATGGTTAAATCAATGAAGCAGGAACTGTAAAGATTTTTATACAGGCATCCTAAAAAAGTGTTCACGGCCAATGCTTCTGTCTCATGCAGCTACTTGCTATGTACAATTTGATTTTATTTACCGATTCAGATGGATACAACTGTAGCGAACAGAATGTCAGAGTATACTGCTCTGAAGTTTAATGTTGTCTGGTGACTATGCAGGCAGACCTGTATTGTATTCTCAGTAATTAACAGCCAAAATAAAGGGGAGGCACAGGAATGTTGCAGTAATTAAAATCATAAGCAGTTATTGGTTTCTTCATATCTAATTTAATGGGACAAATTTAAATTTTTACTATACAATATTATACTATATTATGACTATACTCTGGAAGGATTTTTAATTCATCACTAGTAGGATCAGTTCTTGAAAAGCATTTCTCCTCCTAAGCACTTTAGACATGTTACACATATAAGGCTGGTTTCACATTTGCAGATGGAGGTGCTGCAAAAGGCTGCATACATCCACCACCACACCTCCTCTGGTCAGCTCCGCCTATGTCGGCATGTGGCGTGTGTACCCTATCTTTACCATTAGGTACGCAGGCCATGTCGATGTATGTGGATGCCTCCGCATGCGTCGTTTTGACGGTGTGGTGACCGCAACAAAATGCAACTCGATGCATTCGCCACAGGTCGCCGCACCGTCAAAATGACGCATGCGGAGGCATCCACATACATCGGCATGGCCTGCATACCTAATGGTAGAGATAGGGGCCGCATGCTGACGTAGGCCGAGCTGACCGGAGGAGGTGTGGTGGTGGGCGGAGCTTCAAGGTGGACGTATGCAGCTTTCCGCAGCACCTCCATCCAAATGTGAAACCAGCCTAAGTGTGGTCTGCCTCTTTGAATATGCCCTCATATAATTAAGCTCCTTCCGAGTAAAGTACAGTATATTACAAATTATTGCTGCTGAAATAAGTTTCAATAAATCTTGTTCATTTCAATACAATATGCATGTGCTGCTGCTTCTTTTGTGCCCTGTTGCAGCAAAGCAAGTGTAGCGTGGCGCAGGGCAGTAGCTACACATTACTTGATTTCCTTCTCTAGGCTCACTTGCTTGTGCCTGAGCTAGCATTTATACCTTCACCATCACCCAGCATAGTATTTTAGGAGTGTCTCTGGTCCCCAATAACTGTATCACTGCCCATTAAGTGGGAGTCCTATCCTTCAACCCACGGTTCTGCGTCTTTCTTTTTCCCTTAGGGGAACTAGTGTGCCCCCTATAGCCGTTACATATCTTCTTCACTTGCTAACCCTTTGGAACTACCTCCCACGGCACTCTCTTCATCTTGCGTTCCCTATTCCTAACTCTGTTTCGCAAATTTGGGGACCTACTGCTAGACTTCCTGTCCCAGGACTCATCTCCGGTGCATCACTCTGCCCTTTGGTCACTTTTCCTTTCTCTAATCCAGATCTTGCTACCCACTGCCTTTGTCTACATTTACGTCAGGTACACCAATGTCACACGACCCTGGTGACTACTCAGACACTAGGTCTGCTTCTGTTGCACGCTAAGCCCTATCTTACTCTCTACCAGGAAGTCCTCACTAGAGATGAGCGGTGTTCGAGTCGAACTGTTCGCCAATGTCAAATTCAAGCTGTTTTGGGCGGTGGTTGAGTCGTTCGATGAACCCAAACAATTTGCTTAAAATTCGACTGTTCGAGTTTCTGTTCGATAGCTGTTCATTCACCAAAAGCCTAGCTTGATTTGCACATTAAAACTGTTTATCATTGTCAATAGACTGTTTCAGTGTATAGTGGGCGGGGGATAGAGCTGTCCTGAAATAACGCCGATCTCCATTTTTTTTTCTTTCTCGCATTTACAGTGGGGCAGTGCAGTCTCTCAGCCTATCAGCAATGCGCACACACACATCAATGTGCATGTGATGCAAACAAGCAAGGGCATGTGTCATTGGCTGTGTAGGTCACATGTCCTCCTTGCCCTATAAGAACCAGCCATTTTCCCCGTCGCCACCATTTCCTCACTGCTGCAGCTTAGTGTTGGATGGCACCGCTGCTGCTGTGGGCGCTATACAGATTAAGAGTGTTTTTTGGAGCGAATTGTCAGAGAGATAGGTTTAGGGAGTCGGGAGAAGTCGGGACTAGGGTTGAGCGACCTTGACCTTTTTAGAGTCGAGTCGTGTTTCGCGAAACCCGACTATCTTAGAAGTCGAGTCGAGTGGAATCGGCCGATTATCGCGAAAAGTCGGGTATCGCCCGAAACACGAAACCCAATGCAAGTCAATGGGGGAGCATAGTCGGCAGTGAGTGGAGGCCAGGAAAACACCTACACTGCCCATTTTAATGGCAAAAACATCCATTCTTTTTACTGAAGCTTGTCAATCGTAATTTAGCTTATAATAATTGGAAGGCATTTGAAATTGGGGGTCATTTGGCTAAAGTTGTGGGGGGTAGGGCTGGTTCAAGTAATTAGTGGGCCCAGGAAATCTGGAACGCGTCACGGCAGTGGAGCAGGGAGAGGAAAGTATTTCAACTTTGCAAGTGCTGTGATCCTGAGCAAGCAGGGGGGGCCCACTCGTTGGCACTGGCACTGGCCCAGGGCCCCTCAAAGTACAGCGGTGTGTTTGCACGGCGGGGGCGCCTCCCACCGGCAGCATCACTTTTGCGTACTATGAGAGGCCCTGTGCCAGTGACGTCGCCAACTAGTATTCCTCCCCCCACCTGATGAAGGAACCTGCACTTTCATCTGCACCTTCCTCTTTGTCCCCGTGTAAGGTGGTATGGTATGCGGGAAGAGGAACCTGACTTTCAGCAGGGTCACAATCTTGCTGTGTAGCATGCACGGGGAATTTAGCGTTATGGGTCAATGTACCAGCAGACTCATCTATCACTGGCTGGGCAATGGGCAGGATGAGGAGGAAACACAGATATAGGCCCAAAGAATAAAGTGGGCTAAATGCAGTTCAAAATTGGTAACACAGGACTAACCAGGGGGCATTGCAGTGGAGGACAACTGGAATGAGAGGCTGACACAGAGAGTAGGCCCAAATCAGTAAGTAGTCGAAATGCAGTTCAAAATTGGCAACCGTAGTAAACAGGCGGCACAGCTTTGTTCAGTGGAGGAGAACAGCAAGGAGTGGCAGACACCGATAGTAGGCCCCAACCCAACTAGTAGGCCAAATGCAGTCTAACATTAACAACTACTTAACGAGAGCCTGAAAATGGAATTTCAGGACAGGAAACCAGGAGAACAGCAAGGAGTGGCAGACACCGATAGTAGGCCCCAACCCAACTAGTACACCAAATGCAGTTGTTCCATTTAACCACAATTTAATGAGAGCCTGAACATAGAAGCTCAGGAAAGGCAACCTGGAGAACACCTTGTAGTGTAACACACCATCTCTCTACACCCCATACCCAATTTGTAGGCCTAATGCAGTGTAGTTTCCAACAACTACTAAACGAGAGCAGGAAGATCGAAGCAATGGCGAGGAAACCTGGGGAACACCTTGGAGTGGAACACACCATCTCTCTACACCCCATACCCAATTTGTAGGCCTAATGCACTGTAGTTTCCAACAACTACTAAACGAGAGCATTAAGATCGCAGCAATGGCGAGGAAACCTGGGGAACACCTTGGAGTGGAACACACCATCTCTCTACACCCCATACCCAATTTGTAGGCCTAATGCAGTGTAGTTTCCAACAACTACTAAACGAGAGTCGGAAGACCGAAGCAATGTGGATGAAACCTGGGGAATACCTTGGAGTGTAACACACCATCTCTCTACACCCCATACCCAATTTGTAGGCCTAATGCACTGTAGTTTCCAACAACTACTAAACGAGAGCAGGAAGATCGAAGCAATGGAGAGGAAACCTGGGGAACACCTTGGAGTGTAACACACCATCTCTCTACACCCCATACCCAATTTGTAGGCCTAATGCAGTGTAGTTTCCAACAACTACTAAACGAGAGCAGGAAGATCGAAGCAATGGCGAGGAAACCTGGGGAACACCTTGGAGTGGAACACACCATCTCTCTACACCCCATACCCAATTTGTAGGCCTAATGCACTGTAGTTTCCAACAACTACTAAACGAGAGCATTAAGATCGCAGCAATGGCGAGGAAACCTGGGGAACACCTTGGAGTGGAACACACCATCTCTCTACACCCCATACCCAATTTGTAGGCCTAATGCACTGTAGTTTCCAACAACTACTAAACGAGAGTCGGAAGACCGAAGCAATGTGGATGAAACCTGGGGAACACCTTGGAGTGTAACACATCCATCTCTACACCCCATACCCAATTTGTAGGCCTAATGCAGCGTAGTTTCCAACAACTACTAAACGAGAGCATTAAGATCGAAGCAATGGCAAGGAAACCTGGGAACACCTTGGAGTGGAACACACCGTCTCTACACCCCATACCCAATTTGTAGGCCTAATGCACTGTAGTTTCCAACAGCTACTAAACGAGAGCATTAAGATTGCAGCAATGGCGAGGAAACCTGGGGAACACCTTGGAGTGGAACACACCATCTCTACACCCCAGACCCAACTTGTAGGCCGAATGCAGTGTTGTTTTCAACAACTACTTAAGAAGAGCCTGAAGATCAAAGCTCAGAAAAGGCAACCCGGGGAACACCTTGGAGCGGCAGACACTGGTAGTAGGCTGTAAACCCCAAATTTTGGTCAATGGAGTTTATGAAATGTTCCAGGGGTACACAGGCAGCATTGGTGTGGTAAGCGGAGGACAATTTATATTTGGGACTGCAGACAGACTTTGTAGGCTGTCCCCTGTTGACCATGCATCCACAACATTAACCCAGTGCGCCGTAATGGACATCTAACCTTTCGTGGACATGCCTACTGGTCCATGCATCTGTTGTTAGGTGCACCTTTCTACTATTAGATAGCCAGAGAGCATGGACAATGCAGATTTTTACATGATGCTGTAGTGCTGGGATGGCTTTTCTCGCAAAAGAAGTGACGACTGGGTAGCTCTTACCGTGGTACAGCGTAGTCCATCTGGGCTTTATAATTGTAAAATAGAGAATAAAAATTGGCTGTATGCACTTTAAAATAGGTTACAGGGGTACACGGGCGGCAGTGGTCTGGTCAGTGTAGTTGTAGTAGAAAGAAGGGACCGCAGACAGGCTTCGAAGGCCTAACATAACAAATTGGACAGGCTGTAGGCACTTTTACATTGGTTCCAGGGGTACACGGGCAGCAGTACAATGGTCAGTGGAGGCCAAGTGGAAGGAGGGACCGCAGACAGGCTTCGAAGGCCTAACATAAAAAAATAGGGCTGTTGGCAATTTACAATTGGTTCCAGGGGTACACGGGCAGCAGTGGTCTGGTCAGTGTAGTAGTAGTAGAAAGAAGGGACTGCAGACAGGCTTCGAAGGCCTAACATAACAAAATTGGGCTGTTGGCAATTTAAAATTGGTTCCAGGGGTACAGAGGCAGCAGTACAATGGTCAGTGGAGGCCTAGTGGAAGGAGGGACCGCAGACAGGCTTCGAAGGCCTAACATAACAAAAATAGGGGTGCAGGCAATTTAACATTGGTTCCAGGGGTACACGGGCAGCAGTGGTCTGGTCAGTGTAGTAGTAGTAGAAAGAAGGGACTGCAGACAGGCTTCGAAGGCCTAACATAACAAAATTGGGCTGTTGGCAATTTAAAATTGGTTCCAGGGGTACACGGGCAGCAGTACAATGGTCAGTGGAGGACTAGTGGAAGGAGGGACCGCAGACAGGCTTCGAAGGCCTAACATAACAAAAATAGGGGTGCAGGCAATTTAACATTGGTTCCAGGGGTACACGGGCAGCAGTGGTCTGGTCAGTGTAGTAGTAGTAGTAGAAAGAAGGGACTGCAGACAGGCTTCGAAGGCCTAACATAACAAAATTGGGCTGTTGGCAATTTAAAATTGGTTCCAGGGGTACACAGGCAGCAGTACAATGGTCAGTGGAGGCCTAGTGGAAGGAGGGACTGCAGACAGGCTTCGAAGGCCTAACATAACAAAAATAGGGGTGCAGGCAATTTAACATTGGTTCCAGGGGTACACGGGCAGCAGTGGTCTGGTCAGTGTAGTAGTAGTAGAAAGAAGGGACTGCAGACAGGCTTCGAAGGCCTAACATAACAAAATTGGGCTGTTGGCAATTTAAAATTGGTTCCAGGGGTACACGGGCAGCAGTACAATGGTCAGTGGAGGACTAGTGGAAGGAGGGACCGCAGACAGGCTTCGAAGGCCTAACATAACAAAAATAGGGGTGCAGGCAATTTAACATTGGTTCCAGGGGTACACGGGCAGCAGTGGTCTGGTCAGTGTAGTAGTAGTAGTAGAAAGAAGGGACTGCAGACAGGCTTTGAAGGCCTAACATAACAAAATTGGGCTGTTGGCAATTTAAAATTGGTTCCAGGGGTACACAGGCAGCAGTACAATGGTCAGTGGAGGCCTAGTGGAAGGAGGGACTGCAGACAGGCTTCGAAGGCCTAACATAACAAAAATAGGGGTGCAGGCAATTTAACATTGGTTCCAGGGGTACATGGGCAGCAGTGGTCTGGTCAGTGTAGTAGTAGTAGAAAGAAGGGACTGCAGACAGGCTTCGAAGGCCTAACATAACAAAATTGGGCTGTTGGCAATTTAAAATTGGTTCCAGGGGTACACGGGCAGCAGTACAATGGTCAGTGGAGGCCTAGTGGAAGGAGGGACCGCAGACAGGCTTCGAAGGCCTAACATAACAAAAATGTCAATACAATGGTATTGTCAGTGCCAGGCATTGAAGGATGTCAGCGCATAGACTAAACATTGGTGGAGCTGTGAGAGATAATTTTGCAAGTGGTAGAGCACTGTTTGAGCTGGGGGGGGGGGAACTGTCTTGTGGCCGGCGGTACAGGCCCAGGGCCCCTCATATTACAACGGTGTGTCTGACGTTGGGTGCGCACCACCACAGCCAGAGACACTTTATTTTACTATGAGGGACCCAGTGGCAGTGCCGTCGACCAAAAGCGGGCACACCCACCTCTTCAGAAAAAAAACAGCACTCTCACGGGTGCTGGCGCCAAGTGGCGATACCACGGCCCCGTGTGGGGAGTTTGGCCATTTAGGAAGGTGTAAACATGTCGTATGCTGGACAATCAGGTGCAGCAAATTACGATATTGTAAAAGTCATTCATAATAGTCCACAGGCAAGACCTTTTCATAGGAAAGCTAGGTGTCAGCCGGGCAAGGTGGGGCAAAAGATTTCGAAATCCAGTTGTGGTTCATTTTAATGAAGGTTAGATCATCTACATTTTGGGTAGCCAGACGAGTCCTTTTTTCTGTTAGTATTGAACCTGCAGCACTGAATACTCTTTCTGATAGGACACTAGCTGCCGGGCAAGCAAGCTCCTGCAATGCATACAGTTAGGGCCAGAAATATTTGGACAGTGACACGAGTTTTGTTATTTTAGCTGTTTACAAAAACATGTACAGAAATACAATTATATATATAATATGTGCTGAAAGTGCACACTCCCAGCTACAATATGATAGTTTCCACATCCAAATCGGAGAAAGGGTTTAGGAATCATAGCTCTGTAATGCATAGCGTCCTCTTTTTCAAGGGACCAAAAGTAATTGGACAATGGACTCTAAGGGCTGCAATTAACTCTAAAGGCGTCTCCCTCGTTAACCTGTAATCAATGAAGTAGTTAAAAGGTCAGGGGTGGATTCCAGGTGTGTGGTTTTGCATTTGGAAGCTGTTGCTGTGAGCAGACAACATGCGGTCAAAGGAACTCTCAATTGAGGTGAAGCAGAACATCCTGAGGCTGAAAAAAAAGAAAAAAATCCATCAGAGAGATAGCAGACATGTTTGGAGTAGCAAAATCAACAGTTGGGTACATTCTGAGAAAAAAGGAATTGACTGGTGAGCTTGGGAACTCAAAAAGGCCTGGGCGTCCACGGATGACAACAGTGGTGGATGATCGCCGCATACTTAATTTGGTGAAGAAGAACCCGTTCACAACATCAACTGAAGTCCAGAACACTCTCAGTGAAGTAGGTGTATCTGTCTCTAAGTCAACAGTAAAGAGAAAACTCCATGACAGTAAATACAAAGGGTTCACATCTAGATGCAAACCATTCATCAACACCAAAAATAGACAGGCCAAAGTTAAATTTGCAGAAAAACACCTCAAGAAGCCAGCTCAGTTCTGGAAAAGTATTCTATGGACAGATGAGACAAAGATCAACCTGTACCAGAATGATGGGAAGAAAAAAGTTTGGAGAAGAAAGGGAACGGCACATGATCCAAGGCACACCACATCCTCTGTAAAACATGGTGGAGGCAACGTGATGGCATGGGCATGCATGGCTTTCAATGGCACTGGGTCACTTGTATTTATTGATGACATAAGAGCAGACAAGAGTAGCCGGATGAATTCTGAAGTGTACCGGGATATACTTTCAGCCCAGATTCAGCCAAATGCTGCAAAGTTGATTGGACGGCGCTTCATAGTACAGATGGACAATGACCCCAAGCATACAGCCAAAGCTACCCAGGAGTTCATGAGTGCCAAAAAGTGGAACATTCTGCAATGGCCAAGTCAATCTCCAGATCTAAACCCAATTGAGCATGCATTTCACTTGCTCAAATCCAGACTTAAGACGGAAAGACCCACAAACAAGCAAGACCTGAAGGCTGCGGCTGTAAAGGCCTGGCAAAGCATTAAGGAGGAAACCCAGCGTTTGGTGATGTCCATGGGTTCCAGACTTAAGGCAGTGATTGCCTCCAAAGGATTTGAAACAAAATATTGAAAATAAAAATATTTTGTTTGGGTTATGTTTATTTGTCCAATTACTTTTGACCTCCTAAAATGTGGAGTGTTTGTAAAGAAATGTGTACAATTCCTACATTTTCTATCAGATATTTTTGTTCAACCCTTCAAATTAAACGTTACAATCTGCACTTGAATTCTGTTGTAGAGGTTTCATTTCAAATCCAATGTGGTGGCATGCAGAGCCCAACTCGCGAAAATTGTGTCACTGTCCAAATATTTCTGGCCCTAACTGTATTCTGCCAATTCTGGCCAGGTGTCTAATTTGGATGCCCAGTAATCAAATGGGAATGACGGTTGAGGGAGAACGTCGATAAGGGATGAAAAATAGTTTGTAACCATACTGGACAAATGTTGTCTCCTGTCACTTTGAATTGATGCTGCAGTACCTGTCCTGTCTGCGGTCATAGCAAAATCACTCCACAACCTGGTCAGAAAACCCCTCTGGCCAACGCCACTTCTGATTTCTGCCCCTCTAACACCTCTGGTCTGCTGGCCCCTGCAGCTCGTGTGAGAACGATCAAGGGCGCTGTGTGCAGGGAATGCCAGAAGCAAACGGTCAACAAGAGTTGATTGTTTGGTTGCTAATATTAGTTCCAAGTTCTCATGTGGCATTATATTTTGCAATTTGCCTTTATAGCGAGGATCAAGGAGGCAGGCCAACCAGTAATCGTCATCGTTCATCATTTTAGTAATGCGTGTGTCCCTTTTGAGGATACGTAAGGCATAATCCGCCATGTGGGCCAAAGTTCCAGTTCTCAAATCTGCGGTTGTGCTTGGTTGAGGGGCAGTTTCAGGCAAATCCACGTCACTTGTGTCCCTCAAAAAACCAGAACCCGGCCTTGCCGCGCCAACAATTTCCAGTGGCCCCGGAAAAGCTTCCTCATTAAAAATATAATCATCCCCATCATCCTCCTCGTCCTCCTCCTCCTCTTCGCCCGCTACCTCGTCCTGTACACTGCCCTGGCCAGACAATGGCTGACTGTCATCAAGGCTTTCCTCTTCCTCAGCTGCAGACGCCTGATCCTTTATGTGCGTCAAACTTTGCATCAGCAGACGCATTAGGGGGATGCTCATGCTTATTATGGCGTTGTCTGCACTAACCAGCCGTGTGCATTCCTCAAGACACTGAAGGACTTGACACATGTCTTGAATCTTCGACCACTGCACACCTGACAACTCCATGTCTGCCATCCTACTGCCTGCCTGTGTATGTGTATCCTCCCACAAAAACATAACAGCCCGCCTCTGTTCGCACAGTCTCTGAAGCATGTGCAGTGTTGAGTTCCACCTTGTTGCAACGTCTATGGTTAGGGGATGCTGGGGAAGGTTCAAAGAACGCTGATAGGTCTGCATACGGCTGGAGTGTACGGGCGAACGGCGGATATGTGAGCAAAGTCCACGCACTTTGAGGAGCAGGTCGGATAACCCCGGATAACTTTTCAGGAAGCACTGCACCACCAGGTTTAAGGTGTGAGCCAGGCAAGGAATGTGTTTCAGTTGGGAAAGGGAGATGGCATCCATGAAATTCCTTCCGTTATCACTCACTACCTTGCCTGCCTCAAGATCTACAGTGCACAGCCACGACTGCGTTTCTTTCTGCAAGAACTCGGACAGAACTTCCGCGGTGTGTCTGTTGTCACCCAAACGCTTCATAGCCAATACAGCCTGCTGACGTTTGCCAGTAGCTGCCCCATAATGGGAGACCTGGTGTGCAACAGTGGCAGCTGCGGATGGAGTGGTTGTGCGACTGCGATCTGTGGACGAGCTCTCGCTTCTGCAGGAGGACGAGGAGGAGGAGGAGGGGGTGCGAACGGCTACAGCCAACTGTTTCCTAGACCGTGGGCTAGGCAGAACTGTCCCAAAATTGCTGTCCCCTGTGGACCCTGCATCCACAACATTCACCCAGTGTGCCGTGATGGACACGTAACGTCCCTGGCCATGCCTACTGGTCCATGCATCTGTTGTCAGGTGCACCTTTGTGCTCACAGATTGCCTGAGTGCATGGACGATGCGCTCTTTAACATGCTGGTGGAGGGCTGGGATGGCTTTTCTGGAAAAAAAGTGTCGACTGGGTAGCTCGTAGCGTGGTACAGCGTAGTCCATCAGGGCTTTGAAAGCTTCGCTTTCAACTAACCGGTAGGGCATCATCTCTAACGAGATTAGTCTAGCTATGTGGGCGTTCAAACCCTGTGTACGCGGATGCGAGGCTAAGTACTTCCTTTTTCTAACCATAGTCTCATGTAGGGTGAGCTGGACTGGAGAGCTGGAGATCGTGGAACTAGCGGGGCTGCCGGTGGACATGGCAGACTGAGAGACGGTGGGAGATGGTATTGTTGCCGCCGGTGCCCTAGATGCAGTGTTTCCTACTACGAAACTGGTGATTCCCTGACCCTGACTGCTTTGGCCTGGCAAAGAAACCTGCACAGATACTGCAGGTGGTGCGGAAAATGGTGGACCTACACTGCCGGAAGGGATGTTGCGTTGATGACTAGCTTCATTGGCCGAGGGTGCTACAACCTTAAGGGATGTTTGGTAGTTAGTCCAAGCTTGCAAATGCATGGTGGTTAAATGTCTATGCATGCAACTTGTATTGAGACTTTTCAGATTCTGCCCTCTGCTTAAGGTAGTTGAACATTTTTGACAGATGACTTTGCGCTGATCAATTGGATGTTGTTTAAAAAAATGCCAGACTGCACTCTTTCTAGCATCGGATACCTTTTCAGGCATTGCAGACTGAGCTTTAACCGGATGGCCACGCTGTCCTCCAACAGGTTTTGGCTTTGCCACGCGTTTTGGGCAAGATACGGGCCCGGCAGATGGAACCTGTTGCGATGTTGATGCCTGCTGCGGCCCCTCCTCCTCCGCTTCAGAACTGCTGCCGCCTGCACCCTGTTCCCCCAATGGCTGCCAATCGGGGTCAAGAACTGGGTCATCTATTACCTCTTCTTGTAGCTCGTGTGCAACTTCGTCTGTGTCACCGTGTCGGTCGGTGGTATAGCGTTCGTGATGGGGCAACATAGTCTCATCAGGGTCTGATTCTTGATCATTACCCTGCGAGGGCAATGTTGTGGTCTGAGTCAAAGGACCAGCATAGTAGTCTGGCTGTGGCTGTGTATCAGTGCACTCCATGTCAGATTCAACTTGTAATGGGCATGGACTGTTAACTGCTTCACTTTCTAAGCCAGGGACGGTGTTATGTAGGCAATCCAGTGACACAGTGTGCCAGCAATCAGAGCACATACAGTGATCTGACAATAACCCAAAAACAATAGAACGAGCTCTGAGACGTGGAATCTCTGTAGACCGCAATACCTGAACCTATCCTAAACACAACTAAAGGCAGCTGTGGATTGCGCCTGTCACTACCTATGCAACTCGGCACAGCCTGAGGAGCTGACTAGCCTGAAGATAGAAAAACAAGCCTGACTTGCCTCAGAGAAATACCCCAAAGGAAAAGGCAGCCCCCCACATATAATGACTGTTAGCAAGATGAAAAGACAAACGTAGGGATGAAATAGATTCAGCAAAGTGAGGCCCGATATTCTAGATAGAGCGAGGATAGCAAAGAGAACTTTGCAGTCTACAAAAAACCCTAAAGCAAAAAACCACGCAAAGGGGGCAAAAAGACCCACCGTGCCGAACTAACGGCACGGCGGTGCACCCTTTGCGTCTCAGAGCTTCCAGCAAAAACAAATAGACAAGCTGGACAGAAAAAGTAGCAACAAAAGCAAAAAGCACTTATCTAAGCAGAGCAGCAGGCCACAGGAAAGATCCAGAAGCTCAGGTCCAACACTTGAACATTGACAAGGAGCAAGGAAGACAGAATCAGGTGGAGTTAAATAACAAAGCAGCCAACGAGCTCACCAGAACACCTGAGGGAGGAAGCTCAGAAGCTGCAGTACCACTTGTGACCACAGGAGTGAATTCAGCCACAGAATTCACAACAGTACCCCCCCCTTGAGGAGGGGTCACCGAACCCTCACCAGAGCCCCCAGGCTGACCACGATGAGCCACATGAAAGGCACGAACAAGATCTGGAGCATGGACATCAGAGGCAAAAACCCAGGAATTATCTTCCTGAGCATAACCCTTCCATTTAACCAGATACTGGAGTTTCCGTCTAGAAACACGAGAATCCAAAATTTTCTCCACAATATACTCCAATTCCCCCTCCACCAAAACCGGGGCAGGAGGCTCAACAGATGGAACCATAGGTGCCACGTATCTCCGCAACAACGACCTATGGAATACATTATGTATGGAAAAGGAGTCTGGGAGGGTCAGACGAAAAGACACAGGATTGAGAATCTCAGAAATCCTATACGGACCAATAAAACGAGGTTTAAATTTAGGAGAGGAAACCTTCATAGGAATATGACGAGAAGATAACCAAACCAGATCCCCAACACGAAGTCGGGGACCCACACGGCGTCTGCGATTAGCGAAAAGTTGAGCCTTCTCCTGGGACAAGGTCAAATTGTCCACTACCTGAGTCCAGATCTGCTGCAACCTGTCCACCACAGAATCCACACCAGGACAGTCCGACGACTCAACCTGTCCTGAAGAGAAACGAGGATGGAACCCGGAATTGCAGAAAAATGTTGAGACCAAGGTAGCCGAGCTGGCCCGATTATTAAGGGCGAACTCAGCCAACGGCAAAAAGGACACCCAATCATCCTGGTCTGCAGAAACAAAACATCTCAGATATGTCTCCAAGGTCTGATTGGTTCGTTCGGTCTGGCCATTAGTCTGAGGATGGAAAGCCGAGGAAAAAGACAGGTCAATGCCCATCCTACCACAAAAGGCTCGCCAAAACCTCGAAACAAACTGGGAACCTCTGTCAGAAACAATATTCTCAGGAATGCCATGCAAACAAACCACATGCTGGAAGAACAAAGGCACCAAATCAGAGGAGGAAGGCAATTTAACCAAGGGCACCAGATGGACCATTTTAGAAAAGCGATCACAGACCACCCAAATGACTGACATCTTTTGAGAAACGGGAAGGTCAGAAATGAAATCCATCGAAATATGTGTTCAAGGCCTCTTTGGGACCGGCAAGGGCAAAAGCAACCCACTGGCACGTGAACAGCAGGGCTTAGCCCTAGCACAAATCCCACAAGACTGCACAAAAGTACGTACATCCCGTGACAGAGATGGCCACCAGAAGGATCTAGCCACCAACTCTCTGGTACCAAATATTCCAGGATGACCAGCCAACACCGAACAATGAAGTTCAGAGATAACTTTAGTAGTCCACCTATCAGGGATGAACAGTTTCTCCGCCGGACAACGATCAGGTTTATTCGCCTGAAATTTTTGCAACACTCGCCGCAAATCAGGGGAGATGGCAGACACAATGACTCCTTCCTTGAGGATACTCGCCGGCTCAGATGAACCCGGAGAGTCGGGCACAAAACTCCTAGACAGAGCATCCGCCTTAACATTTTTAGAGCCCGGAAGGTACGAAATCACAAAATCGAAGCGGGCAAAAAATAACGACCAACGGGCCTGTCTAGGATTCAAGCGCTTGGCAGACTCGAGATAAGTAAGGTTCTTATGATCAGTCAATACCACCACGCGATGCTTAGCTCCTTCAAGCCAATGACGCCATTCCTCGAATGCCCACTTCATGGCCAGCAACTCTCGGTTGCCCACATCGTAATTACGCTCAGCAGCCGAAAACTTCCTGGAAAAGAAAGCACATGGTTTCAACACTGAGCAACCAGAACCTCTCTGTGACAAAACCGCCCCTGCTCCAATCTCAGAAGCATCAACCTCGACCTGGAACGGAAGAGAAACATCTGGTTGACACAACACAGGGGCAGAACAAAAACGATGCTTCAACTCCTGAAAAGCTTCCACAGCAGCAGAAGACCAATTAACCAAATCAGCACCCTTCTTGGTCAAATCGGTCAATGGTTTGGCAATGCTAGAAAAATTACAGATGAAGCGACGATAAAAATTAGCAAAGCCCAGGAATTTTTGCAGACTTTTCAGAGATGTCGGCTGAGTCCAATCCTGGATGGCTTGGACCTTAACCGGATCCATCTCGATAGTAGAAGGGGAAAAGATGAACCCCAAAAATGAAACTTTCTGCACACCGAAGAGACACTTTGATCCCTTCACAAACAAAGAATTAGCACGCAGAACCTGGAAAACCATTCTGACCTGCTTCACATGAGAGTCCCAATCATCTGAGAAGATCAAAATGTCATCCAAGTAAACAATCAGGAATTTATCCAGATACTCACGGAAGATGTCATGCATTAAAGACTGAAACACAGATGGAGCATTGGCAAGTCCGAACGGCATCACTAGATACTCAAAATGACCCTCGGGCGTATTAAATGCAGTTTTCCATTCATCTCCTTGCCTGATTCTCACCAGATTATACGCACCACGAAGATCTATCTTAGTGAACCAACTAGCCCCCTTAATCCGAGCAAACAAGTCAGATAACAATGGCAAGGGATACTGAAATTTAACAGTGATCTTATTAAGAAGGCGGTAATCAATACATGGTCTCAGCGAACCATCCTTCTTGGCTACAAAAAAGAACCCTGCTCCCAGTGGTGATGACGATGGGCGAATATGTCCCTTCTCCAGGGATTCCTTCACATAACTGCACATAGCGGCGTGTTCAGGCACGGATAAATTAAATAATCGACCTTTAGGGAATTTACTACCAGGAATCAAATTGATAGCACAATCACAATCCCTATGCGGAGGTAGGGCATCGGACTTGGGCTCTTCAAATACATCCTGATAATCAGACAAGAACTCTGGGACCTCAGAAGGAGTGGATGACGAAATAGACAAAAATGGAACATCACCATGTACCCCCTGACAACCCCAGATGGATACCGACATAGAGTTCCAATCCAATACTGGATTATGGGTTTGCAGCCATGGCAACCCCAACACGACCACATCATGCAGATTATGTAGCACCAGAAAGCGAATAACTTCCTGATGTGCAGGAGCCATGCACATGGTCAGCTGGGTCCAGTACTGAGGTTTATTCTTGGCCAAAGGTGTAGCATCAATTCCTCTCAACGGAATAGGACACCGCAAAGGCTCCAAGAAAAACCCACAACGTTTAGCATAATCCAAATCCATCAGATTCAGGGCAGCGCCTGAATCCACAAACGCCATGACAGAATACGATGACAAAGAGCATATCAAGGTAATGGACAGAAGGAATTTGGATTGTACAGTACCAATGACGGCAGACCTATCGAACCGCTTAGTGCGCTTAGGACAATCAGAAATAGCATGAGTGGAATCACCACAGTAGAAACACAGACCATTCAGACGTCTGTGTTCTTGCCGTTCAACTCTGGTCATAGTCCTATCGCACTGCATAGGCTCAGGTTTAATCTTAGACAATACCGCCAAATGGTGCGCAGATTTACGCTCGCGCAAGCGTCGACCGATCTGAATGGCCAAAGACATAGACTCATTCAAACCAGCAGGCATAGGAAAACCCACCATGACATCCTTAAGAGCCTCAGAGAGACCCTTTCTGAACAAAGCTGCCAGCGCAGATTCATTCCACAGAGTGAGTACTGACCACTTCCTAAATTTCTGACAATATACTTCTATATCATCCTGACCCTGGCACAAAGCCAGCAAATTTTTCTCAGCCTGATCCACTGAATTAGGCTCATCGTAAAGCAATCTGAGCGCCAGGAAAAACGCATTGACATTACTCAATGCAGGGTCTCCTGGCGCAAGAGAAAATGCCCAGTCCTGAGAGTCGCCACGCAAAAAAGAAATAATAATCAAAACCTGTTGAATAGGATTACCAGAAGAATGAGGTTTCAAGGCCAGAAATAGCTTACAATTATTTTTGAAATTAAGAAACTTAGTTCTATCACCAAAAAACAAATCAGGAATAGGAATTCTTGGTTCTAACATAGATTTCTGATCAATAGTATCTTGAATCCTTTGTACATTTGTAACGAGATTATCCATTGAAGAGCACAGACCCTGAATATCCATGTCCACACCTGTGTCCTGAAACACCCAAATGTCTAGGGGAAAAAAAAGACTGAACACAGAGCTGAGAAAAAAAAATGATGTCAGAACTTCTTTTTTCCCTCTATTGAGAATCATTAGGTTTTGGCTCCTTGTACTGTTATGTAGGCAATCCAGTGACACAGTGTGCCAGCAATCAGAGCACATACAGTGATCTGACAATAACCCAAAAACAATAGAACGAGCTCTGAGACGTGGAATCTCTGTAGACCGCAATACCTGAACCTATCCTAAACACAACTAAAGGCAGCTGTGGATTGCGCCTGTCACTACCTATGCAACTCGGCACAGCCTGAGGAGCTGACTAGCCTGAAGATAGAAAAACAAGCCTGACTTGCCTCAGAGAAATACCCCAAAGGAAAAGGCAGCCCCCCACATATAATGACTGTTAGCAAGATGAAAAGACAAACGTAGGGATGAAATAGATTCAGCAAAGTGAGGCCCGATATTCTAGATAGAGCGAGGATAGCAAAGAGAACTTTGCAGTCTACAAAAAACCCTAAAGCAAAAAACCACGCAAAGGGGGCAAAAAGACCCACCGTGCCGAACTAACGGCACGGCGGTGCACCCTTTGCGTCTCAGAGCTTCCAGCAAAAACGAATAGACAAGCTGGACAGAAAAAGTAGCAACAAAAGCAAAAAGCACTTATCTAAGCAGAGCAGCAGGCCACAGGAAAGATCCAGAAGCTCAGGTCCAACACTTGAACATTGACAAGGAGCAAGGAAGACAGAATCAGGTGGAGTTAAATAACAAAGCAGCCAACGAGCTCACCAGAACACCTGAGGGAGGAAGCTCAGAAGCTGCAGTACCACTTGTGACCACAGGAGTGAATTCAGCCACAGAATTCACAACAGGAAGGTATGTGTAAAGAGCTCCATGGAGTAACCTGTTGTGTCGCCTGCTGCATTCTTCTCTGTTGTTGTTTTTGCTGAAGAGGACAAGGAAGCGACTTGTCCCTGACCGTGAACATCCACTAACGACGCGCTGCTTTGACATTTACCAGTTTCACGAGAGGAGGCAAAAGAGCTAGAGGCTGAGTCAGCAAGATAAGCCAAAACTTGCTCTTGCTGCTCCGGCTTTAAAAGCGGTTTTCCTATTCCCAGAAAAGGGAGCGTTTGCGGCCTTGTGTAGCCAGACGACGAACCTGGCTCCACAGCTCCAGACTTAGGTGCAATATTTTTTTTCCCACGACCACCTGATGCCCCACCACTACCACTACCCTCATTACCAGCTGACAATGAACGCCCCCGGCCACGACCTCTTCCACCAGACTTCCTCATTGTTTTAAAAACGTAACCAAACTAACGGTATTTGTTGCTGTCACACAACTTACACGGTGAGCTATAACTTCAGTATGATTTAGCTACCCCTTTACAGGTGGGTGAGACCACAACGAAAATCAGGCACAATGTTACACACTCTGTTTTTGGTGGCACCAAATGAGAGAGATGCCACACACGCAGGACTGTCACTGAAGCACAAATGTAAATATTAATCTCCCACTGTTTTTTTTTATTTTTAATTTTTTTTTTCAGGGAGACTTTAGAAACAAAATAAAATAAAATGATTTTTTCAGGAAGAATTTAGAAACCAAATAAAATAAAATGATTTCTTCAGGGAGAATTTAGAAAACAAATAAAACAAAAAATAGGCTTTCTATGGCCCACTGAGTGAGAGATGACGCGCCCTGGAGTCAGGAGTGGCACACAAGCCCAGAGGCCAATATTTTTCTCCCAATGATTGATGTAGTGATTTTTTCAGGTTGATTTTGGAACCCAAATCAAGCTACAAAAATAATAGGCTTTCTATGGCCCACAATTGGAGAGAGAGAGATGGCACACCCAGGAGTCAAGACTGGCACACAAGCAGAAAGGGCAATATTAATCTCCCACTGATTTTTTTTTTTTTTTCAGGGAGACTTTAGAAAAAAAAAATAATAAAAAAAATGATTTTTTTTCAGGAAGAATTTAGAAACCAAATAAAATAAAATGATTTTTTCAGGGAGAATTTAGAAAACAAATAAAACAAAAAATAGGCTTTCTATGGCCCACTGAGTGAGAGATGACGCACACAGGAGTCAGGAGTGGCACACAAGCCCAGAGGCCAATATTTTTCTCCCAATGATTGATGTAGTGATTTTTTCAGGTAGATTTTGGAACCCAAATCAAGCAAAAAAAATAATAGGCTTTCTATGGCCCACAATTGGAGAGAGAGAGAGAGATGGCACACCCAGGAGTCAAGACTGGCACACAAGCAGAAAGGGCTATATTAATCTCCCACTGTTTTTTTTTTTTTTCAGGGAGACTTTAGAAAAAAAAAATAATAGAATAAAATGATTTTTTCAGGAAGAATTTAGAAACCAAATAAAATAAAATGATTTTTTCAGGGAGAATTTAGAAAACAAATAAAACAAAAAATAGGCTTTCTATGGCCCACTGAGTGAGAGATGACGCACACAGGAGTCAGGAGTGGCACACAAGCCCAGAGGCCAATATTTATCTCCCACTGATTGATTTATTGATTTTTTCAGGTAGAATTTAGAACCCAAATCAACCAAAAAAATAAATTGGCTTTCTATGGCTCACTATCTGAGAGAGAGAGATGGCACGCTTAGGACTGGCACACAAGCCCAAAGGCCAATATTAATCTCCCTTTTTTTTTTTTTTCAGGGAAAATTTATAAACCCAATAAAAAAAATAATAAATAGGCTTTCTATGGCCCACTATCTGAGAGAGAGAGATGGCACGCTTAGGACTGGCACACAAGCCCAAAGGCCAATATTAATCTCCCACTTTTTTTTTTTTTTCAGGGAAAATTTATAAACCCAATAAAAAAAATAATAAATAGGCTTTCTATGGCCCACTATCTGAGAGAGAGAGATGGCACGCTTAGGACTGGCACACAAGCCCAAAGGCCAATATTAATCTCCCTTTTTTTTTTCAGGGAGAATTTATAAAACAAAAAAAACGAAAAAAAGGCTTTCTATGGCCCACTATTTGTGAGAGAGATGGCACGCTCAGGACTGGCACACAAGCCCAGAGGCCAATATTAATCTCCCACTTTTTTTTTTTTTTTTTCAGGGAAAATTTATAAACCCAATAAAAAAAATAATAATTAGGCTTTCTATGGCCCACTATCTGAGAGATAGAGATGGCACGCTTAGGACTGGCACACAAGCCCAAAGGCCAATATTAATCTCCCTTTTTTTTTCAGAGAGAATTTATAAAACCAAAAAAAAATAAATAAATAGGCTTTCTATGGCCCACTATTTGTGAGAGAGATGGCACGCTTAGGACTGGCACACAAGCCCAAAGGCCAATATTAATCTCCCACTGATTGATTTATTGATTTTTTCAGGTAGAATTTAGAACCCAAATAAAGCAAAAAAAAAAAAATAGGCTTTCTATGGCCCACTGAGTGAGTGATGATGCACACAGGAGTCAGGAGTGGCACACAAGCCCTGAGGCCAATATTTTTCTCCCACTGATTGATGTAGTGATTTTTTCAGGTAGATTTTGGAACCCAAATCAAGCAAAAAAATAAATTGGCTTTCTATGGCCCACTGACTGAGAGATGGCACACACAGGAGTCAGGAGTGGCACACAAGCCCTGAGGCCAATATTTTTCTCCCACTGATTGATGTAGTGATTTTTTCAGGTAGATTTTAGAACCCAAATCAAGCAAAAAAATAAATAGGCTTTCTATGGCCCACTGAGTGAGAGATGGCACAGACAGGGATGGCACTCTAGCAGAAATGCCAATCTTAATCTCCCACAAAAAAAAAAAAAAGGAACTGTCCTTCAATTACTATCTCCCTGCAGTAATCTCAGCCAGGTATGGCAGGCAGCAATAAGGAGTGGACTGATGCACAAATTAAATAAAAAGTGTGGACAAACAAACAAGATAGCTGTGCAGAAAGGAAGGAACAAGAGGACTTGTGCTTTGAAAAAAGCAGTTGGTTTGCACAGCGGCGTACACACAGCAATGCAGCTATCAGGGAGCCTTCTAGGGCAGCCCAATGAGCTACAGCGCTGAGGAAAAAAAAAAATGTAGCTTCCACTATCCCTGCACACCGAAGGTGGTGTTGGACAGTGCAAATCGCTACAGCACAAGCGGTTTGGTGGTTAATGGACCCTGCCTAACGCTATCCCTGCTTCTGACGAAGCGGCAGCAACCTCTCCCTAAGCTCAGATGAGCAGCAGTAAGATGGCGGTCGGCGGGAACGCCCCTTTATAGCCCCTGTGACGCCGCAGACAGCAAGCCAATCACTGCAATGCCCTTCTCTAAGATGGTGGGGACCAGGACCTATGTCATCACGCTGCCCACACTCTGCGTTTACCTTCATTGGCTGAGAAATGGCGCTTTTCGCGTCATTGAAACGTGACTTTGGCGCGAAAGTCGCGTACCGCATGGCCGACCCCGCATAGGGGTCGGATCGGGTTTCATGAAACCCGACTTTGCCAAAAGTCGGCGACTTTTGAAAATGAACGACCCATTTCGCTCAACCCTAGTCGGGACTAGTTGTAATATCAGCCCTTTTCAGGGTAGGTTACAGCAGTTCACAGTACTGTTTGCCAGGCAGGTCTGTGCCAGTGCTGTGCAAGTGTTTGTCACAGCATTTGGTGTAATCTAGCTCAGCCAATCCTTTTGGGCTAGTAGCATTGTCTGATAGTCATCTGAGTAGCCCACCTGTGAAGCTAGCTACACCGCCTGTGTATCTCAATTTTCACTGCATCTAATCCATTTAATAGTTTTGGGCCTAGGAGCAGTGTCTGCATGTCAGCAGAGTAGCCCGCCTGTGAAACTAACTACTCTGCCTGTGTGTTAGGAGTCGAGTTTCCTCTGCTGCACAGGGGGAATCTCGATCCGTGTCTGCTGCGGTCTCCCATTCTGCATCGGCCGCAGTGGAGCCTGCTCAGTGGAGACGTCGCTCCCAGTGTCTCACTGAGACTGATACTGTGCAAAGGGTTACTACTGCCTCTCCAGGCTCTGCTATTGTACCCTGCACTGATCTGCGGCGAGCGGGCTTTTCTGGGACTAAGTCCTGCTTTACACACACTGAGCATGCCCAGGGCAAGATCTCTCAGTGGAGATCTAGGGTCACATGCTCAGGTACTGCAGCAACTCCATTGGTACTTCTTTGAAAGGTCCTGTACATGCTGCAGCTATTTAAGGCTCGCATGGCCGCACGGCCATGCGCTAGTATCTTCTTATGTTATGTGCTTTGCGCCAGTGTGGTCATGTGTTCGTATGTGTTGAGGGACCCGGCTTAAATAAGCCCCTAGAATGCTGGCACTTCCGGCGAGGAGTTTTGTGTGCATGCATGACCACTGACTGCTCTCTTTTGGGTAGTTAGCCTGTGCCTCTGTGAAAGTCTAACAGGGCACAGAGCCTTGCCATCTCGGCTGCTCTGTGAAGCAAACAGAGCTGGTTCATACTGCCATATAGTGCCGCCGTTTACTTAGCAGCAGGTTCTTTCCTGCACGGTGGATCCCGGGTTGCGAACGCACCAATCTCATTTAATAAATATATTCGGTGCGTTCCGCCAACCCTAACAGAGTACTAGCGCCAGGATCTGGCTAAGTAATGGCGGATGAACAGCAATTGCAGGGGTACATCCAGCTGCTGGAGGGCCAGTTGGCGTCTCTTGAGTGTGCAACCTCGGCGGTGGATGTTACCGCAATTGTTGTTCAGGCTGCTAGCGTGGCTGCAGCAGCTTTACCCACTGTCACCTCTGTTACGACTCTATCCCACCTCGCCTGAGAAATACTCTGGGGACAGTAATTCCTGTAGGGGCTTCGTGAGCCAGTGGGGTATACACCTCGAGCTTCTGGCTGCACATTTTCCCACAGAGTGGGCAAAGGTGGGATTCATAATATCTCTCTTGTCGGACAGGGCGTTGTAGTGGGCTACGCCGCTGTGGAAGCGCAACGATCATGTGGTGCGGGGTGTTCCTCGGTTTCTGGATACTCTGAAACAGGTCTTTGTAGGACCTGTAGTCACCCATGATACAGCGCTCCAACTGCTGGCTTTGACTCAGGGTTCAACCATGGTCAGCCATTTTGCTGTTCACTTCCGGACATTAGCGTCTGAGTTGGAATGGCCAGATAAAACCCTCATTCCCGTATTTTGGAGGGGGCTGGCTGACCATGTGAAGGACGCTTTGGCTACTAGGGAGATTCCCGCCACACTGGAGAAGCTCATAGCTGTATCAACTCGCATAGACCTTCGTTTTCACGAGCGAAGGATGGAGCAAGCCCAGTGTAGGCAGAGGTTTCGGCTGGCTCCCACCTTCGCCAGACCTCTGGAATCTCCAGTTCAGGCATCCGAGTCACATGAGGCCATAGAGGTGACACGAGCGGGATCCAAGTCCCAGTCCGCTCGTGCACATAAGGTCTGTCATGTTTGCCAGCAGTCAGGACATCTTGCCTCCAAGTGTCCTCAGCGGTCGGGGAAATGTCAGCGTCTAGTGGCAGTTGGAGGAGGTACACTAGACACGGCGACGTTTGCCTCAAAGTTGTCCTTCAAGGGGACAATTACTTTAGGCCCATCCACTCTCATGGTAGAGCTATGCGTGGACTCTGGGGCGGAGGGAAATTTTATGTCATCTGCTTTCGCCCAGCATCACGCAATACCACTGGTTATGCTCGCCAAACCAGTAACCGTTCGAGTGGTGAATGGGTCGACACTACCCTCACAGATTACCCACCAAACCATTCCTATCACGCTTTATGTGTCTCCATCACATCAGGAGATTATCTCCTTATTAGTCATTCCTGAGTGAATTGATAAGGTCCTGTTGGGGATACCATGGCTACGCTATCATTCTCCTCATATAGAGTGGTCCTCAGGGAGAATTTTGGGATGGAGTAAGTCCTGCGAGGGTAGATGTCAGAGGGAGTGTGTTCAGGTTGCTATAAGACAGGTACCTGCAGATCTATCCTCTCTCCCCAAACACTATTGGCCCTATGCAGACGTGTTCTCCAAAAGGGCTGCGGAGACCCTTCCACCTCACCGCCCCTATAACTGTCCTATTGACCTCTTGCCTGGTGCTGAGCCTCCCCGGGGTCGAGTCTATCCGTTATCTCTCGCGGAGATGGAGGCAATGTCTCAGTACATCCAAGAGAATCTGGCAAGAGGATTCATTAGGAAGTCCGGTGCAAGGAAGCAAGCGGCAAGGTGCGGTGGCAAGGAAGGTATGCGAGAAGGACCTGCCATGACGTCACGATCATGTGACCGTGATGTCATCACAGGTCCTGCGAGAAGGACCTGCCATGATGTCATGATCATGTGACCACGATGTCATCACAGGTCCTGCACCCATACCAACCCTGGGACCAGAAGCTGCCGCGTGCACCGCACACAGGGCCAGGACTTCAACGGGATTTCGGAGGGTGAGTATATGTTTATTTTTTATTTTAAGTCCGTATACTACGTGGCTCTGTGCTGTATACTCCGTCGCTGTGCAATATGCTACATGGCTGGGCAATATACTACATGGCTGGGCAATATACTATGTGGCTGGGCAATATACTATGTGCCTGGGCAATATACTACATGGCTGGGCAATATACTACATGACTGGGCAATATACTACGTGGCTGGGCAATATACTACGTGGCTGTGCAATATACTACGTGACTGGGCAATATACTACGTGGACATGCATATTCTAGAATACCAGATGCGTTACCATCTAGTATAAAATAAGACTGAATGATCACTGTTACCTGAATAATAAAAGATTCAGGCAGTTTAAACTTTAGCATCCCACCTTGGTGATATTTGGGAAATAAGCCACTGCTATCTCCACTCTTTCCTTTAAAAAAGATGAACATTTAACCTGAATATGAGGTAGCCAGAAGAGATAATTTATAACCAAATGATTCAGCCAACAACTATATCATGTGTATGGGGTCCTAACGGTGCCTTCCATACTCACTTTTGCAAGGAAGTGTATGTGACTTAAAATTGTTAATGGCATCATGGTATGTATGCAACCTGACTTGCTTACAAATACTTCTCCATCCTGTACTCAACTAATGTAGCTATCATCATCTTCATCATCATCGCCTGTTAGGAGTAAGCCAAGAAGCGACTTTACACATTATCAGCGGGTGTGGTGGACTTTAGTATAATGTCAATGGTGGCAATAATAACTTGGAAAGTTAAGAACTCCATACACAAATGAAAGTCAGCTGAACCCAATAATTTAGGCAAGACTGACAATTTAGGCACCACTATCTGATGTGTCTGGGAAGAATTGAGCCTTTGGAATTTAAATGCCAAGTCCTTTTATTTTCAGGGAAAATAAGCCACTGCCAAAGGTGTCTGCCAGCATCCTCTCCTCTCTTCAAGTTGAAATCGCATGAACAACTCAGCTCAGTGCTAATGTGTATGGTCGAGTCGGGTTAAAAAAGCGGCCTACCCAATGAATGCTTGACTGACAGCTATCTCATGCCTATGACCAGTTTTAGAAGCAAATCTTGGGCTAAAATCACATGTCCAGTAATCATCTGTCAGAATGGATCCAGCAGATTCTGCAAAACTGTTTTCTTAACAAATTGCTGCTGGAACCGTTCTAACTAATAATTACTGGACATGTGAACTTAACCTATTCTTGTATTGAACAGCTTGTTCTTAAACATTCCCATAAAAAGTGATTTCCCTTTCCCAAATATTTTATCCATTTACTAGAAACCCAGCTTATTTTAAAGACTATGTAAAGAGTTATGTGAATGCAGATTTTTTTTTTATTGGCAGAAGTACAATATAATGTAATTAATAATTATATTAAACTAATTGGAGTCATGGTATTTCCCTCTGTACTCCAGGCAATGACATAAACGTTCATTAGCAAAAGAACATTAATAGAATTTTGTACAAAATGTACACTAAGACCTGTGGGGCTCTTCCTACGATTAATTTGGTTTAATTGGAAATTTGTTTTTGCAATCACTAGGGAGATTAAGGAGCCTCTATGGATGGAGAATATTTTACGGCATTGCTTTTTTGTAATATTTTCAAAGACTAAATCTATTATTTATTGATTTTCCAGTATGATGAGATTATCTAATGCGTACACTTTTTGTAGAAAAAAATTTTGTCACCCATCCTGCTAACATTTGAAAGATATACTTGATTTATAGTAAAGTGAACAGTTTTAATCAGTCTTATATCATTAATAATAAAATAAATGTTTTTATATGTTGATATCTATGCATTTGCATCAGAAGCGTAGCTAGGGTTTTCGGGGGGTGAATTTTCTGCATGGGCCCCTAACCAGGTAACCTTGATTACAACTCAGTGACGCACCCTAATAGTGGAGGAGGACCTCAGCAGATCACTGTGCTGTTACTGAAAATAATCTCTATATATAAGACCAATATGGATATTACCACCATATGGTCAGTGAGAGACAGGGCCGGACTGGCCATCGGGCAGTTCGGGCAAATGCCAGAAGGGCCGGTTGCAGTCGTGGGCCGCTCGCCAGCGCTGACTCCCCCCCGCCAGCGCCGTTGCATTCAACTGTACCGGCATCTATGATGCCGGTACAGTTGAATGCAATGATGGAGGAGAGAGCGTCTGCTGACGCTCCCACTCCCATCATTCCCCACTCAGCCTGGCGCTGACACTGCGTGTGTGCGATGACGTCATATCATCGCGCACCTGCTGTGTGACTGGGCAGACTGCAGCTGCTGAGACCGGAGCCAGGAGCAGCGCTGGGCACGAGGAGAGGTGAGTGTTTTTTTTAAATATAACACTGAGTGATAACTGGATTGGGGGGGCTGCATTACATTCTATGGGGGCTGTGCTGCATTACATTCTATGGGGGCTGTGCCGTATTACATTCTATGGGGGCTGTGCTGTATTACATTCTATGGGGGCTGTGCTGCATTACATTCTATGGGGGCTGGGCTGCATTACATTCTATTGGGGCTGGCTGCATTACATTCTATGGGGGCTGTGCCGTATCACATTCTATGGGGGCTGTGCTGCATTACATTCTATGGGGCTGTGCCGTATTACATTCTATGGGGGCTGTGCTGTATTATATTCTATGGGAGCTGGCTGCATTACATTCTATGGGGGCTGTGCTGTATTACATTCTATTGGGGCTGGCTGCATTACATTCTATGGGGGCTGTGCCGTATTACATTCTATGGGGGCTGTGCCGTATTACATTCTAAGGGGGCTGTGCTGTATTACATTCTATGGGGGCTGTGCTGTATTATATTCTATGGGGGCTGGCTGCATTACATTCTATGGGGGCTGTGCTGTATTACATTCTATGGGGCTGGCTGCATTACATTCTATGGGGGCTGTGCCGTATTACATTCTATGGGGGCTGTGCTGTATTACATTCCATGGGGGCTGTGCTGTATTACATTCTATGGGGGCTGTGCTGTATTATATTCTATGGGGGCTGGCTGCATTACATTCTATGGGGGCTGTGCTGTATTACATTCTATGGGGGCTGGCTGCATTACATTCTATGGGACTGTGCTGTATTACATTCTATGGGGGCTGTGCTGCATTACATTCTATGGGGGCTGTCCTGTATTACACTCTATGGGGGCTGTGCTGTATTACATTTTATGGGGGCTGTGCTGTATTACATTCTATGGGGGCTATGCTGTATTACATTCTATGGGGGCTGGCTGCATTACATTCCATGGGGGCTGTGCTGTATTACATTCTATGGGGCTGTGCTGCATTACATTCTATGGGGGCTGTGCTGCATTACATTCTATGGGGGCTGTGCTGTATTACATTCTATGGGGGCTGTGCTGTATTATATTCTATGGGGGCTGGCTGCATTACATTCTATGGGGGCTGTGCTGTATTACATTCTATGGGGGCTGGCTGCATTACATTCTATGGGACTGTGCTGTATTGCATTCTATGGAGGCTGTGCTGCATTACATTCTATGGGGGCTGTCCTGTATTACATTCTATGGGGGCTGTGCTGTATTACATTCTATGGGGGCTGTGCTGCATTACATTTTATGGGGGCTGTGCTGTATTACATTCTATGGGGGCTATGCTGTATTACATTCTATGGGGGCTGGCTGCATTACATTCCATGGGGGCTGTGCTGTATTACATTCTATGGGGCTGTGCTGCATTACATTCTATGGGGGCTGTGCTGCATTACATTCTATGGGGGCTGTGCTGCATTACATTCTATGGGGGCTGTGCTGCATTACATTCTATGGGGGCTGGCTGCATTACATTCTATGGGGGCTGTACTGCATTACATTCTATGGGGGCTGTGCTGCATTACATTTTATGGGGGCTGTGCTATATTACATTCTATGGGGGCTGTGCTGCATTACATTCTATGGGGGCTGTGCTGCATTACATTCTATGGGGGCTGTGCTGCGTTACATTGTATGGGGGCTGGCTGCATTACATTGTATGGGGAGGGCTGTATTACATTCTATGGGGGAGGGCTGTATTACATTCTATGGAGGGGCTACTGTTGTGAGTTCCGTTCTGGAGCTCCCTCCTGTGGTTGCTAATGGTATTTTTGCGAGTTCTGCCCTTGGGCTCCCTCTGGTGGTTTCGAGTGGAACTGCTGCTCCGTTAGGTGGCTGTAGCAGCTGCCTTCACTAATCGCCTTGCCTGGGTTTGTTATTTAAACCTGCTCTGGGCTTTAGTCCATGCCTGCTGTCAATGTTCTTGGTTGGATTTGATTCTTCCCTTGAATTTCTCATATGGCCAGTCCATTTGTTTGGACTCTATTGCTTGCATTTTGTCTCTTTTGTCCAGCTTGTCACTATGTCTTATTCAGGCTAGCTGGAAGCTCTGGGAAAGCAGATTTGCCCCTCCACACCGTGAGTCGGTGTGGAGTTCATTTTTGTAAACTCTGCGTGGATTTTGTAGTTTTTAATACTGACCGCACAGTATCCTTTGCTCTCTGTCTATCTAGTTTAGTTTTGTCCTCCCTTTGCTGAATTCTAATTTCATTTCTGAGTTCGTCATTTCCCTCTCCTCTCACAGTCAATATTTGTGGGGGGCTATCTTTCCTTTTGGGGGTTTCTCTGAGGCAAGATAGCTTTCTATTTCCTTCTTTAGGGGTAGCTATATTTGAGGCTGTGACGAGGTGTCTAGGGAGTGTCAGGAACATCCCACGGCTATTTCTAGTTGTGTTGTTAGGATTAGGGACTGCGGTCAGTAGAGATACCACCTTCTCAGAGCTCGTTCCATGTTGTGTTTAAGCCACCAGGTCATATCAGTGTGGCCTCTTAACCACCAGGTCATAACAGTACAGCAGGCCAAGAATGAATTAAATGTATCTCAAAAGAAGGAAAAGAAAGTTCTGAACCATTTTTTTTTCTGTGCTCTGGTTTGCCTCTTTTTTCCCTCTTGATATCTGGGTGGTGCTGGATATATGCTCTGGTATGGAGGTTTAGGGTTTGTTTTCTCGTGTGGATCAACTTGCTGCAAGAGTCCAGAGTATCCAAGATTATATTGTTCAGACTCCGGCTCTAGAGTCAAGAATTCCTACTCCTGATTTGTTTTTTGGGGACAGATCCAAGTTTTTGAACTTTAAAAATAGCTGCAAATTGTTTTTTGCTTTGAAACCCCGTTCTTCTGGTGATCCCATTCAGCAAGTGAAAATCATCATATCCTTGCTGCGTGGTGATCCTCAAGACTGGGCATTTGCTCTTGAAACAGGGAATCCGGCATTATTGAATGTAGATGCATTCTTTCAGGCGCTCGTATTGTTGTATGACGAACCTAACTCTGTAGAGCATGCTGAGAAAACACTGTTGGCCCTGTGTCAGGAAGCGGCAGAGTTATATTGCCAGAAATTTAGAAAATGGTCTGTGCTCACTAAATGGAATGAAGAAGGGCTGGCTGCTATTTTCAGAAAAGGTCTTTCTGAAACCCTTAAAGATGTTATGGTGGGCTTTCCTATGCCTACCGGTTTGAGCGAATCTATGTTTCTAGCCATTCAGACTGATCGGCGCTTGCGTGAGCGCAAGGTGGTGCACCATATGGCAGTGTCCTCTGAGCGAAGTCCTGAGCCTATGCAATGTGATAGGATTTTGACTAGAGCAGAACGGCAGGAATTCAGACGTCAGAATGGCCTGTGTTTTTACTGTGGTGATTCAGCTCATGCTATTTCTGATTGCCCTAAGCGTACTAGGAGGGTCCCTAGCTCTGTTACCATTAGTACTGTGCAGCCTAAATTTCTCTTGTCTGTTACCCTGATTTGCTCATTGTCGTCCTTTTTTGTTATGGCATTTGTGGATTCTGGCGCTGCCCTGAACTTAATGGACTTAGAATTTGCCAAGCGCTGTGGTTTTTCCTTGGAACCTTTGCAGAGTCCTATTCCCTTAAGGGGGATTGATGCTACGCCATTGGCCAAGAATAAACCTCAGTACTGGACACAGTTAACCATGTGTATGGCTCCAGCACATCAGGAAAATATTCGTTTTTTGGTGTTGCATAATTTGCATGATGTTGTTTGTGACGGGGTGTACGGCAGAGCAAGAAGGGACAACAGGCCGAGGGATGATTCAACAGATTTATTATCAAGAACGCTGGAACAACACATGCAGGTAGATCTACAGAGTCCACAATTAGTCCAATGGAACAGGTTCGGGGGCACCTCCCGATAATCCTTGTGCCAGGTAACAAAGCAATAGTCCACAATTAGTCCAATGGATCCCAAAACAATCCCACGAACGACGAGATATGTCCTCAGCTCAAGTCTCGCCCTGTTCGCTTCCGCAGTCACAGCTGGACGTGGGGTCTTGCCTCAGCTAAGAATCCCCACTCCTTCTCCTTCAAGGATCAACTCACATCTGATCTCAAAATAAGAATGGATTGTCTGAGCTCCTGGGATCCGCCCATGAAGGGGTAGGGGTCACACCTTCTATTCAATGGTTGGGTCAATGAGAAGATTCTAGACTGGTGGGCTCCAGGCAGTCTAGGTAGTATTTACATTTGACTAGCCACCTGCTGTGAGGAAGAATGGCTATTCTTTCCCTAGTGGTGTGGACAAAGCTTAATTACATTATAGCTCAGGGCTGCAAGTATTGGGGGAAGGAGACAGGTTAGTTACATACACCCCATGACATTGCAAAATGTACAGTAAATACAACGAAAGAGAAGTCGCATCACATCATGACATGTTATACAAAATACAGGACAGGGATAAAAGTACAGATCATGACAATCCCTTCCCCTCCCAATTTGTGTACGTACTAGGGACCTCTACAGGTCACTGGTTAAGTACACACAGGCAGAGCGTAACTTACATGTGGTTTCATGCAGCCACGAATTGGCAGCGTAGCTCTCCCACATCATTGCCCAGGAGAACATCTGCAGGCAGACCACCCATCACCCCAACCACACATCGCCTGACCCCAAAACCAAAGTTCAGATCCACAGTGGCTGTGGGAATAGTCCTCCATTGTCCACCAGCCAGTTCAATGACAATCCCAGATCCTCGATGGATTGCCTCAGGCCGAACCACTTGGGGATCAGCCAGTGTGAGGAAAGCCCCTGAGTCACAAAATCCAATAAGTCTCTGTCCATCCAGCACGACCTCCTGCACGTGCTTACCTCGATGAGCAGAAGTCATCATAGCTGCAGGTCGCACACCATAAACTCCTAGTGGTGCAACATGGGTGGGTGAGGCACTAGGCCAGTCCTCACGTAGTGGTGACACGTCGTCCTCCATGGCACTTGGCTGTACATAATTAATAGTACGACTGGGTACAGGATCAATCCTCATTTGAACAGCTGGGCAGGAGGCTTGCAGATGCCCCGGCTGTCCACATCGATAGCATCTGTGCTGGGTCTCACTCCATCCAAGGCGTCCTCTTGGGCGAGGGGTAAGGGAACCTGGAGGCCGGCTCCCACCTGAAGGTGCTGTAGGGGTTTGAGGACGACTTCTCCATGAGCTGGCTGGGCATGAGGCCTGCAGACGCCCCAGATGCCCACAACCATAACACCTGCGCTCTGCTACTTCCTCTCCTCGTCGTATTCCAGAAAATGCAGTAGAAGCAACTGGAGGCACTTTTGCACGGGTATCAGCATGAGGTGGTGGCTTAGAGGAATGGGGAACAATGGGGACAGAAGAACAGGGGGCCACCGGTGTTGTGGAGCTGGTAGGCCTCTCTCCATCCTCCAACAGAACCCTCCACTGAGGCTTGATGGTGAGAGCCTCATCAGCTAGAGCTGCAGCTTCCTCCACAGTGGCTGGTCTCCTCTCACGCACCCATTCCCGGATCTCAGCAGGGCACTTGAAGTAAAACTGCTCTTTTAGGATAATCTGGAGGAAGGCCTCCCAGGTTAAGGCCTCCTCTGCCTCCAGCCAGCGATGACATATTTGTTTGAGTCTGTGGGCATACATCTTGAAAGACACTTCCTCATCACAGGCTAAAGTACGGAACTGAGTCCTGTAAGTGTCTGGGGTAACAGCATAATGTTCTAGAATAGTCCGTTTAATCTCCGCATACTGACAGTTCCCTTGAGGGTCCATAGCTCTATAGGCTGCGGCAGCTCCACCCTCTAAGAGCCCCACCAGATGTCGGACTCGGTCCCTTTCCGGGACTTCCATTAATCGACACTGATGCTCAAAGTCCTGGAAGAAGCCCTCAATGTCGCCTGCAGCCTCATTATAGGGCTTGAAGTCTTTGCGGGACACTCTGGGGAGTTCCCTCATGGTGGGTGCTGGGTTTAGAGTCTGTCTGGAGCTTCTAGCTGCTTCCAAAGCGATCTGCCTCTCCAGCAATGCCATCTCCTGAGCTCTGTGAATGGCCTCCCTCTCCCTCTCGGCTCTGTGAATGGCCTCCCTCTCCTCGGCTCTGTGAATGGCCTCCCTCTCCTGAGCTCTGTGAATGGCCTCCCTCTTATCGTCTATGGTGGCCTCTTCTCCCAGCAATGCCAACTCCTCCTCGTACCACACAACCCACTGACTTTTTTGGGTATTTACCTCCGGATGCAGTCTTTCCTCCATTAGCTGTGAGGGTCCTTCCTCAGCGTCATCTTGCAGGCGAACTCCTTCCAAAGCCTCAATAAGCTGCTCCTTGGAGAGTCCCTTAAAACGGACTCCTACTTCACGGGCCTTTGATTGTAGGCTCCCCAAAGTCCAGTTCTTGTACTCTGCGGTGTTGGTTCCCGATGTTGGGCCATTGTCCTCTATTCCTTCTGCTCTGATCCCACTGCTGCCACCAGTTTGTGACGGGGTGTACGGCAGAGCAAGAAGGGACAACAGGCCGAGGGATGATTCAACAGATTTATTATCAAGAACGCTGGAACAACACATGCAGGTAGATCTACAGAGTCCACAATTAGTCCAATGGAACAGGTTCGGGGGCACCTCCCGATAATCCTTGTGCCAGGTAACAAAGCAATAGTCCACAATTAGTCCAATGGATCCCAAAACAATCCCACGAACGACGAGATATGTCCTCAGCTCAAGTCTCGCCCTGTTCGCTTCCGCAGTCACAGCTGGACGTGGGGTCTTGCCTCAGCTAAGAATCCCCACTCCTTCTCCTTCAAGGATCAACTCACATCTGATCTCAAAATAAGAATGGATTGTCTGAGCTCCTGGGATCCGCCCATGAAGGGGTAGGGGTCACACCTTCTATTCAATGGTTGGGTCAATGAGAAGATTCTAGACTGGTGGGCTCCAGGCAGTCTAGGTAGTATTTACATTTGACTAGCCACCTGCTGTGAGGAAGAATGGCTATTCTTTCCCTAGTGGTGTGGACAAAGCTTAATTACATTATAGCTCAGGGCTGCAAGTATTGGGGGAAGGAGACAGGTTAGTTACATACACCCCATGACATTGCAAAATGTACAGTAAATACAACGAAAGAGAAGTCGCATCACATCATGATATGTTATACAAAATACAGGACAGGGATAAAAGTACAGATCATGACAATCGTTGTGCTGGGTTTTCCATGGTTACAGGTACATAATCCAGTGCTGGATTGGAGATCTATGTCTGTGACTGGTTGGGGTTGTCAGGGGATACATAGTGATATTCCTTTGATGTCCATTTCCTCGTCCCCTTCTTCTGAAGTTCCTGAGTTTTTGTCGGATTTCCAGGATGTATTTGATGAGCCCATGTCCAGTTCCCTACCTCCTCATAGGGACTGCGATTGTGCCATTAATTTGATTCCTGGCTGTAAGTTCCCTAAGGGCCGACTTTTCAATCTGTCTGTGCCAGAGCATGCCGCTATGCGGAGTTATGTAAAGGAGTCCTTGGAGAAAGGGCATATTTGCCCGTCTTCGTCACCGTTGGGAGTGGGATTTTTTTTTGTTGCCAAGAAGGATGGCTCCTTGAGACCCTGTATAGATTATCGCCTTCTCAATAAGATCACTGTCAAATTCCAGTATCCCTTACCTTTGCTTTCTGATTTGTTTGCTCGGATTAAGGGTGCTAGTTGGTTTACTAAAATTGACCTCCGAGGGGCGTATAATCTTGTGCGTATTAAACAAGGTGATGAATGGAAAACAGCATTTAATACGCCTGAAGGCCATTTTGAATATCTTGTAATGCCATTCGGGCTCTCTAATGCTCCATCGGTATTTCAGTCCTTTATGCATGATATCTTCCGGAATTATCTGGATAAATTTATGATTGTGTATTTGGATGATATTTTGGTTTTCTCCGATGATTGGGAGTCTAATGTGAAGCAGGTTAGGATGGTGTTTCAGGTCCTTCGTACTAATGCGTTGTTTGTGAAGGGGTCTAAGTGCCTCTTTGGAGTTCAGAGGGTTTCTTTTTTGGGTTTCATTTTTTCTCCCTCGGCTATTGAAATGGACCCTGTTAAAGTCCAGGCCATTCATGATTGGACTCAACCTACATCTGTAAAGAGCCTTCAGAAATTTTTGGGCTTTGCCAATTTTTATCGTCGCTTTATTGCTAATTTTTCTAGTGTTGTGAAGCCTCTGACCGATTTGACGAGGAAGGGCGCTGATGAGGTGAATTGGTCCTCTGCGGCTGTTGAGGCCTTTCAGGAGCTTAAACGTTGTTTTACTTCTGCCCCTGTGTTGCGTCAGCCAGATGTTTCTCTCCCTTTTCAGGTTGAGGTTGATGCTTCTGAGATTGGGGCAGGGGCTGTTTTGTCTCAGAGAAATTCTGATGGCTCTTTGATGAAACCTTTTGCCTTCTTCTCCAGAAAATTTTCGTCTTCTGAGCGTAATTATGATGTCGGCAATCGGGAGTTGTTGGCTATGAAGTGGGCATTTGAGGAGTGGCGACATTGGCTTGAGGGAGCCAAGCATCTCGTGGTGGTCTTGACTGATCACAAGAATCTGATTTACCTCGAGTCTGCTAAGCGGTTGAATCCTAGACAGGCTCGGTGGTCTTTGTTTTTCTCACGTTTTGATTTTGTGGTCTCGTATATTCCTGGATCTAAGAATGTGAAGGCTGATGCCCTTTCTAGGAGTTTTTTGCCTGATTCTCCAGGAGTTCTTGAGCCGACTGGGATCCTCATGGAAGGGGTGATTCTTTCTGCCATCTCCCCTGATTTGCGGCGGGTACTTCAGGAGTTTCAGGCTGATAAACCTGACCGCTGTCCTGTGGGGAAACTGTTTGTTCCTGATAGATGGTCTAGTAGGGTCATTTCTGAGGTTCATTTTTCGGTGTTGGCTGGTCACCCTGGGATTTTCGGTACCAGAGATTTGGTGGCTAGGTCCTTTTGGTGGCCTTCCTTGTTGCGGGATGTGCGTTCAATTGTGCAGTCCTGTGGGACCTGTGCTCGGGCTAAGCCTTGCTGTTCCCGTGCCAGCGGGTTGCTTTTGCCTTTGCCTATTCCTGAGAGGCCCTGGACGCATATTTCCATGGATTTTATTTCTGATCTTCCTGTTTCTTAGAAGATGTCTGTCATCTGGGTGGTTTGTGACCGGTTTTCTAAGATGGTCCATTTGGTGCCGTTGCCTAAGTTGCCTTCCTCTTCTGATTTGGTTCCATTATTTTTTCAGCATGTGGTTCGTTTGCATGGTATTCCGGAGAATATTGTGTCTGACAGAGGTTCCCTGTTCGTTTCTAGGTTTTGGCGGTCCTTTTGTGCTAGAATGGGCATTGATTTGTCCTTTTCTTCTGCATTCCATCCTCAGACAAATGGCCAAACGGAGCGAACCAATCAGACCTTGGAAACCTATTTGAGATGCTTCGTGTCTGCTGATCAGGATGATTGGGGGACCTTTTTGCCGTTGGCCGAGTTTGCCATTAATAATCGGGCTAGTTCGGCTACCTTGGTTTCGCCTTTTTTTTGTAACTTTGGTTTTCATCCTCGTTTTTCTTCAGGGCAGCTTGAGCCTTCTGACTGTCCTGGTGTGGATTCCGTGGTGGACAGGTTGAAGCAAATTTGGACTCATGTGGTGGACAATTTGACGTTGTCTCAGGAGAAGGCTCAGCGTTTTGTTAACCGTCGTCGGTGTGTTGGTCCCCGGCTTCGTGTTGGGGATTTGGTCTGGTTGTCTTCTCGTCATGTTCCTATGAAGGTTTCTTCCCCTAAGTTCAAGCCTCGCTTTATTGGGCCTTATAAGATTTCTGAAATTATCAATCCAGTGTCTTTTCGTTTGGCCCTTCCAGCTTCCTTTTCCATTCATAATGTGTTCCATAGATCCTTGTTGCGGAGATATGTGGTACCTATGGTTCCCTCCGTTGATCCTCCTGCTCCGGTGTTGGTTGAGGGGGAATTGGAATATGTGGTAGAGAAGATTTTGGATTCTCGTTTTTCGAGGCGGAAGCTTCAGTATCTGGTCAAGTGGAAGGGTTATGGCCAGGAGGATAATTCTTGGGTTGTTGCCTCCGATGTTCATGCTCCCGATTTGGTTCATGCTTTCCATTTGGCTCGTCCTGGTCGGCCTGGGAGCTCTGGTGAGGGTTCGGTGACCCCTCCTCAAGGGGGGGGGGGTACTGTTGTGAGTTCCGTTCTGGAGCTCACTCCTGTGGTTGCTAATGGTATTTTTGCGAGTTCTGCCCTTGGGTTCCCTCTGGTGGTTTCGAGTGGAACTGCTGCTCCGTTAGGTGGCTGTAGCAGCTGCCTTCACTAATCGCCTTGCCTGGGTTTGTTATTTAAACCTGCTCTGGGCTTTAGTCCATGCCTGCTGTCAATGTTCTTGGTTGGATTTGATTCTTCCCTTGGATTTCTCATATGGCCAGTCCTTGTCTGCAAAAGATAAGTTTTGCTAGTTTTGTTTGTCCATTTGTTTGGACTCTATTGCTTGCATTTTGTCTCTTTTGTCCAGCTTGTCACTATGTCTTATTCAGGCTAGCTGGAAGCTCTGGGAAAGCTGATTTGCCCCTCCACACCGTGAGTCGGTGTGGAGTTCATTTTTGTAAACTCTGCGTGGATTTTGTAGTTTTTAATACTGACCGCACAGTATCCTTTGCTCTCTGTCTATCTAGTTTAGTTTTGGCCTCCCTTTGCTGAATTCTAATTTCATTTCTGAGTTCGTCATTTCCCTCTCCTCTCACAGTCAATATTTGTGGGGGGCTATCTTTCCTTTTGGGGGTTTCTCTGAGGCAAGATAGCTTTCTATTTCCTTCTTTAGGGGTAGCTATATTTGAGGCTGTGACGAGGTGTCTAGGGAGTGTCAGGAACATCCCATGGCTATTTCTAGTTGTGTTGTTAGGATTAGGGACTGCGGTCAGTAGAGATACCACCTTCTCAGAGCTCGTTCCATGTTGTGTTTAAGCCACCAGGTCATATCAGTGTGGCCTCTTAACCACCAGGTCATAACAGTACAGCAGGCCAAGAATGAATTAAATGTATCTCAAAAGAAGGAAAAGAAAGTTCTGAACCATTTTTTTTTCTGTGCTCTGGTTTGCCTCTTTTTTCCCTCTTGATATCTGGGTGGTGCTGGATATATGCTCTGGTATGGAGGTTTAGGGTTTGTTTTCTCGTGTGGATCAACTTGCTGCAAGAGTCCAGAGTATCCAAGATTATATTGTTCAGACTCCGGCTCTAGAGTCAAGAATTCCTACTCCTGATTTGTTTTTTGGGGACAGATCCAAGTTTTTGAACTTTAAAAATAGCTGCAAATTGTTTTTTGCTTTGAAACCCCGTTCTTCTGGTGATCCCATTCAGCAAGTGAAAATCATCATATCCTTGCTGCGTGGTGATCCTCAAGACTGGGCATTTGCTCTTGAAACAGGGAATCCGGCATTATTGAATGTAGATGCATTCTTTCAGGCGCTCGTATTGTTGTATGACGAACCTAACTCTGTAGAGCATGCTGAGAAAACACTGTTGGCCCTGTGTCAGGAAGCGGCAGAGTTATATTGCCAGAAATTTAGAAAATGGTCTGTGCTCACTAAATGGAATGAAGAAGGGCTGGCTGCTATTTTCAGAAAAGGTCTTTCTGAAACCCTTAAAGATGTTATGGTGGGCTTTCCTATGCCTACCGGTTTGAGCGAATCTATGTTTCTAGCCATTCAGACTGATCGGCGCTTGCGTGAGCGCAAGGTGGTGCACCATATGGCAGTGTCCTCTGAGCGAAGTCCTGAGCCTATGCAATGTGATAGGATTTTGACTAGAGCAGAACGGCAGGAATTCAGACGTCAGAATGGCCTGTGTTTTTACTGTGGTGATTCAGCTCATGCTATTTCTGATTGCCCTAAGCGTACTAGGAGGGTCCCTAGCTCTGTTACCATTAGTACTGTGCAGCCTAAATTTCTCTTGTCTGTTACCCTGATTTGCTCATTGTCGTCCTTTTTTGTTATGGCATTTGTGGATTCTGGCGCTGCCCTGAACTTAATGGACTTAGAATTTGCCAAGCGCTGTGGTTTTTCCTTGGAACCTTTGCAGAGTCCTATTCCCTTAAGGGGGATTGATGCTACGCCATTGGCCAAGAATAAACCTCAGTACTGGACACAGTTAACCATGTGTATGGCTCCAGCACATCAGGAAAATATTCGTTTTTTGGTGTTGCATAATTTGCATGATGTTGTTTGTGACGGGGTGTACGGCAGAGCAAGAAGGGACAACAGGCCGAGGGATGATTCAACAGATTTATTATCAAGAACGCTGGAACAACACATGCAGGTAGATCTACAGAGTCCACAATTAGTCCAATGGAACAGGTTCGGGGGCACCTCCCGATAATCCTTGTGCCAGGTAACAAAGCAATAGTCCACAATTAGTCCAATGGATCCCAAAACAATCCCACGAACGACGAGATATGTCCTCAGCTCAAGTCTCGCCCTGTTCGCTTCCGCAGTCACAGCTGGACGTGGGGTCTTGCCTCAGCTAAGAATCCCCACTCCTTCTCCTTCAAGGATCAACTCACATCTGATCTCAAAATAAGAATGGATTGTCTGAGCTCCTGGGATCCGCCCATGAAGGGGTAGGGGTCACACCTTCTATTCAATGGTTGGGTCAATGAGAAGATTCTAGACTGGTGGGCTCCAGGCAGTCTAGGTAGTATTTACATTTGACTAGCCACCTGCTGTGAGGAAGAATGGCTATTCTTTCCCTAGTGGTGTGGACAAAGCTTAATTACATTATAGCTCAGGGCTGCAAGTATTGGGGGAAGGAGACAGGTTAGTTACATACACCCCATGACATTGCAAAATGCACAGTAAATACAACGAAAGAGAAGTCGCATCACATCATGACATGTTATACAAAATACAGGACAGGGATAAAAGTACAGATCATGACAATCCCTTCCCCTCCCAATTTGTGTACGTACTAGGGACCTCTACAGGTCACTGGTTAAGTACACACAGGCAGAGAGTAACTTACATGTGGTTTCATGCAGCCACGAATTGGCAGCGTAGCTCTCCCACATCATTGCCCAGGAGAACATCTGCAGGCAGACCACCCATCACCCCAACCACACATCGCCTGACCCCAAAACCAAAGTTCAGATCCACAGTGGCTGTGGGAATAGTCCTCCATTGTCCACCAGCCAGTTCAATGACAATCCCAGATCCTCGATGGATTGCCTCAGGCCGAACCACTTGGGGATCAGCCAGTGTGAGGAAAGCCCCTGAGTCACAAAATCCAATAAGTCTCTGTCCATCCAGCACGACCTCCTGCACGTGCTTACCTCGATGAGCAGAAGTCGTCATAGCTGCAGGTCGCACACCATAAACTCCTAGTGGTGCAACATGGGTGGGTGAGGCACTAGGCCAGTCCTCACGTAGTGGTGACACGTCGTCCTCCATGGCACTTGGCTGTACATAATTAATAGTACGACTGGGTACAGGATCAATCCTCATTTGAACAGCTGGGCAGGAGGCTTGCAGATGCCCCGGCTGTCCACATCGATAGCATCTGTGCTGGGTCTCACTCCATCCAAGGCGTCCTCTTGGGCGAGGGGTAAGGGAACCTGGAGGCCGGCTCCCACCTGAAGGTGCTGTAGGGGTTTGAGGACGACTTCTCCATGAGCTGGCTGGCCATGAGGCCTGCAGATGCCCCAGATGCCCACAACCATAACACCTGCGCTCTGCTACTTCCTCTCCTCGTCGTATTCCAGAAAATGCAGTAGAAGCAACTGGAGGCACTTTTGCACGGGTATCAGCATGAGGTGGTGGCTTAGAGGAATGGGGAACAATGGGGACAGAAGAACAGGGGGCCACCGGTGTTGTGGAGCTGGTAGGCCTCTCTCCATCCTCCAACAGAACCCTCCACTGAGGCTTGATGGTGAGAGCCTCATCAGCTAGAGCTGCAGCTTCCTCCACAGTGGCTGGTCTCCTCTCACGCACCCATTCCCGGATCTCAGCAGGGCACTTGAAGTAAAACTGCTCTTTTAGGATAATCTGGAGGAAGGCCTCCCAGGTTAAGGCCTCCTCTGCCTCCAGCCAGCGATTACATATTTGTTTGAGTCTGTGGGCATACATCTTGAAAGACACTTCCTCATCACAGGCTAAAGTACGGAACTGAGTCCTGTAAGTGTCTGGGGTAACAGCATAATGTTCTAGAATAGTCCGTTTAATCTCCGCATACTGACAGTTCCCTTGAGGGTCCATAGCTCTATAGGCTGCGGCAGCTCCACCCTCTAAGAGCCCCACCAGATGTCGGACTCGGTCCCTTTCCGGGACTTCCATTAATCGACACTGATGCTCAAAGTCCTGGAAGAAGCCCTCAATGTCGCCTGCAGCCTCATTAAAGGGCTTGAAGTCTTTGCGGGACACTCTGGGGAGTTCCCTCATGGTGGGTGCTGGGTTTAGAGTCTGTCTGGAGCTTCTAGCTGCTTCCAAAGCGATCTGCCTCTCCAGCAATGCCATCTCCTGAGCTCTGTGAATGGCCTCCCTCTCCCTCTCGGCTCTGTGAATGGCCTCCCTCTCCTCGGCTCTGTGAATGGCCTCCCTCTCCTGAGCTCTGTGAATGGCCTCCCTCTTATCGTCTATGGTGGCCTCTTCTCCCAGCAATGCCAACTCCTCCTCGTACCACACAACCCACTGACTTTTTTGGGTATTTACCTCCGGATGCAGTCTTTCCTCCATTAGCTGTGAGGGTCCTTCCTCAGCGTCATCTTGCAGGCGAACTCCTTCCAAAGCCTCAATAAGCTGCTCCTTGGAGAGTCCCTTAAAACGGACTCCTACTTCACGGGCCTTTGATTGTAGGCTCCCCAAAGTCCAGTTCTTGTACTCTGCGGTGTTGGTTCCCGATGTTGGGCCATTGTCCTCTATTCCTTCTGCTCTGATCCCACTGCTGCCACCAGTTTGTGACGGGGTGTACGGCAGAGCAAGAAGGGACAACAGGCCGAGGGATGATTCAACAGATTTATTATCAAGAACGCTGGAACAACACATGCAGGTAGATCTACAGAGTCCACAATTAGTCCAATGGAACAGGTTCGGGGGCACCTCCCGATAATCCTTGTGCCAGGTAACAAAGCAATAGTCCACAATTAGTCCAATGGATCCCAAAACAATCCCACGAACGACGAGATATGTCCTCAGCTCAAGTCTCGCCCTGTTCGCTTCCGCAGTCACAGCTGGACGTGGGGTCTTGCCTCAGCTAAGAATCCCCACTCCTTCTCCTTCAAGGATCAACTCACATCTGATCTCAAAATAAGAATGGATTGTCTGAGCTCCTGGGATCCGCCCATGAAGGGGTAGGGGTCACACCTTCTATTCAATGGTTGGGTCAATGAGAAGATTCTAGACTGGTGGGCTCCAGGCAGTCTAGGTAGTATTTACATTTGACTAGCCACCTGCTGTGAGGAAGAATGGCTATTCTTTCCCTAGTGGTGTGGACAAAGCTTAATTACATTATAGCTCAGGGCTGCAAGTATTGGGGGAAGGAGACAGGTTAGTTACATACACCCCATGACATTGCAAAATGTACAGTAAATACAACGAAAGAGAAGTCGCATCACATCATGATATGTTATACAAAATACAGGACAGGGATAAAAGTACAGATCATGACAATCGTTGTGCTGGGTTTTCCATGGTTACAGGTACATAATCCAGTGCTGGATTGGAGATCTATGTCTGTGACTGGTTGGGGTTGTCAGGAGATACATAGTGATATTCCTTTGATGTCCATTTCCTCGTCCCCTTCTTCTGAAGTTCCTGAGTTTTTGTCGGATTTCCAGGATGTATTTGATGAGCCCATGTCCAGTTCCCTACCTCCTCATAGGGACTGCGATTGTGCCATTAATTTGATTCCTGGCTGTAAGTTCCCTAAGGGCTGACTTTTCAATCTGTCTGTGCCAGAGCATGCCGCTATGCGGAGTTATGTAAAGGAGTCCTTGGAGAAAGGGCATATTTGCCCGTCTTCGTCACCGTTGGGAGTGGGATTTTTTTTTGTTGCCAAGAAGGATGGCTCCTTGAGACCCTGTATAGATTATCGCCTTCTCAATAAGATCACTGTCAAATTCCAGTATCCCTTACCTTTGCTTTCTGATTTGTTTGCTCGGATTAAGGGTGCTAGTTGGTTTACTAAAATTGACCTCCGAGGGGCGTATAATCTTGTGCGTATTAAACAAGGTGATGAATGGAAAACAGCATTTAATACGCCTGAAGGCCATTTTGAATATCTTGTAATGCCATTCGGGCTCTCTAATGCTCCATCGGTATTTCAGTCCTTTATGCATGATATCTTCTGGAATTATCTGGATAAATTTATGATTGTGTATTTGGATGATATTTTGGTTTTCTCCGATGATTGGGAGTCTAATGTGAAGCAGGTTAGGATGGTGTTTCAGGTCCTTCGTACTAATGCGTTGTTTGTGAAGGGGTCTAAGTGCCTCTTTGGAGTTCAGAGGGTTTCTTTTTTGGGTTTCATTTTTTCTCCCTCGGCTATTGAAATGGACCCTGTTAAAGTCCAGGCCATTCATGATTGGACTCAACCTACATCTGTAAAGAGCCTTCAGAAATTTTTGGGCTTTGCCAATTTTTATCGTCGCTTTATTGCTAATTTTTCTAGTGTTGTGAAGCCTCTGACCGATTTGACGAGGAAGGGCGCTGATGAGGTGAATTGGTCCTCTGCGGCTGTTGAGGCCTTTCAGGAGCTTAAACGTTGTTTTACTTCTGCCCCTGTGTTGCGTCAGCCAGATGTTTCTCTCCCTTTTCAGGTTGAGGTTGATGCTTCTGAGATTGGGGCAGGGGCTGTTTTGTCTCAGAGAAATTCTGATGGCTCTTTGATGAAACCTTTTGCCTTCTTCTCCAGAAAATTTTCGTCTTCTGAGCGTAATTATGATGTCGGCAATCGGGAGTTGTTGGCTATGAAGTGGGCATTTGAGGAGTGGCGACATTGGCTTGAGGGAGCCAAGCATCTCGTGGTGGTCTTGACTGATCACAAGAATCTGATTTACCTCGAGTCTGCTAAGCGGTTGAATCCTAGACAGGCTCGGTGGTCTTTGTTTTTCTCACGTTTTGATTTTGTGGTCTCGTATATTCCTGGATCTAAGAATGTGAAGGCTGATGCCCTTTCTAGGAGTTTTTTGCCTGATTCTCCAGGAGTTCTTGAGCCGACTGGGATCCTCATGGAAGGGGTGATTCTTTCTGCCATCTCCCCTGATTTGCGGCGGGTACTTCAGGAGTTTCAGGCTGATAAACCTGACCGCTGTCCTGTGGGGAAACTGTTTGTTCCTGATAGATGGTCTAGTAGGGTCATTTCTGAGGTTCATTTTTCGGTGTTGGCTGGTCACCCTGGGATTTTCGGTACCAGAGATTTGGTGGCTAGGTCCTTTTGGTGGCCTTCCTTGTTGCGGGATGTGCGTTCAATTGTGCAGTCCTGTGGGACCTGTGCTCGGGCTAAGCCTTGCTGTTCCCGTGCCAGCGGGTTGCTTTTGCCTTTGCCTATTCCTGAGAGGCCCTGGACGCATATTTCCATGGATTTTATTTCTGATCTTCCTGTTTCTTAGAAGATGTCTGTCATCTGGGTGGTTTGTGACCGGTTTTCTAAGATGGTCCATTTGGTGCCGTTGCCTAAGTTGCCTTCCTCTTCTGATTTGGTTCCATTATTTTTTCAGCATGTGGTTCGTTTGCATGGTATTCCGGAGAATATTGTGTCTGACAGGGGTTCCCTGTTCGTTTCTAGGTTTTGGCGGTCCTTTTGTGCTAGAATGGGCATTGATTTGTCCTTTTCTTCTGCATTACATCCTCAGACAAATGGCCAAACGGAGCGAACCAATCAGACCTTGGAAACCTATTTGAGATGCTTCGTGTCTGCTGATCAGGATGATTGGGGGACCTTTTTGCCGTTGGCCGAGTTTGCCATTAATAATCGGGCTAGTTCGGCTACCTTGGTTTCGCCTTTTTTTTGTAACTTTGGTTTTCATCCTCGTTTTTCTTCAGGGCAGCTTGAGCCTTCTGACTGTCCTGGTGTGGATTCCGTGGTGGACAGGTTGAAGCAAATTTGGACTCATGTGGTGGACAATTTGACGTTGTCTCAGGAGAAGGCTCAGCGTTTTGTTAACCGTCGTCGGTGTGTTGGTCCCCGGCTTCGTGTTGGGGATTTGGTCTGGTTGTCTTCTCGTCATGTTCCTATGAAGGTTTCTTCCCCTAAGTTCAAGCCTCGCTTTATTGGGCCTTATAAGATTTCTGAAATTATCAATCCAGTGTCTTTTCGTTTGGCCCTTCCAGCTTCCTTTTCCATTCATAATGTGTTCCATAGATCCTTGTTGCGGAGATATGTGGTACCTATGGTTCCCTCCGTTGATCCTCCTGCTCCGGTGTTGGTTGAGGGGGAATTGGAATATGTGGTAGAGAAGATTTTGGATTCTCGTTTTTCGAGGCGGAAGCTTCAGTATCTGGTCAAGTGGAAGGGTTATGGCCAGGAGGATAATTCTTGGGTTGTTGCCTCCGATGTTCATGCTCCCGATTTGGTTCATGCTTTCCATTTGGCTCGTCCTGGTCGGCCTGGGAGCTCTGGTGAGGGTTCGGTGACCCCTCCTCAAGGGGGGGGGGGTACTGTTGTGAGTTCCGTTCTGAAGCTCACTCCTGTGGTTGCTAATGGTATTTTTGCGAGTTCTGCCCTTGGGCTCCCTCTGGTGGTTTCGAGTGGAACTGCTGCTCCGTTAGGTGGCTGTAGCAGCTGCCTTCACTAATCGCCTTGCCTGGGTTTGTTATTTAAACCTGCTCTGGGCTTTAGTCCATGCCTGCTGTCAATGTTCTTGGTTGGATTTGATTCTTCCCTTGGATTTCTCATATGGCCAGTCCTTGTCTGCAAAAGATAAGTTTTGCTAGTTTTGTTTGTCCATTTGTTTGGACTCTATTGCTTGCATTTTGTCTCTTTTGTCCAGCTTGTCACTATGTCTTATTCAGGCTAGCTGGAAGCTCTGGGAAAGCTGATTTGCCCCTCCACACCGTGAGTCGGTGTGGAGTTCATTTTTGTAAACTCTGCGTGGATTTTGTAGTTTTTAATACTGACCGCACAGTATCCTTTGCTCTCTGTCTATCTAGTTTAGTTTTGGCCTCCCTTTGCTGAATTCTAATTTCATTTCTGAGTTCGTCATTTCCCTCTCCTTTCACAGTCAATATTTGTGGGGGGCTATCTTTCCTTTTGGGGGTTTCTCTGAGGCAAGATAGCTTTCTATTTCCTTCTTTAGGGGTAGCTATATTTGAGGCTGTGACGAGGTGTCTAGGGAGAGTCAGGAACATCCCACGGCTATTTCTAGTTGTGTTGTTAGGATTAGGGACTGCGGTCAGTAGAGATACCACCTTCTCAGAGCTCGTTCCATGTTGCGTTTTAGCCACCAGGTCATATCAGTGTGGCCTCTTAACCACCAGGTCATAACAGGCTACATTATATTCTAAGGGGGCTGCATTATGCTCTATGAGGGGGCTGCATTATATTCTCTGGGGGGTTACATTTTACTCAGGGGGCTACAATATATTCTGTGGGGTGGCTGCATTATACTCTGGGATGGCATCATTATACTATATCTGGGCTGCATTATACTGTATTGAGGACTATGGGGAATATATTATACTATATGAAGAACTATGGGTGCATTATACTATGGGAAGTGAATTGTACTACATGGATGACAATGGCGGGACATTATACTATATGGAGCACTATGAGGAATCTTTTATACTATTTGGAGGACTGAGGAATGTATTATACTATCTGGAGGACTGAGGAGTGTATTATACTATAGGGAGGAATTGCAGTGTATTTTAATACATGGAGGTCTATGAGGAGTGTATTATACTACATGGAGGACTATATGGAGTATATAATACTATATGGAGGACTGAGGAGTGTATTATACTATATGGAGGACTGAGGAGTGTATTAGTGTATTATACTATACGGAGGACTGAGGTGCACATTATAATATATGGAGGACTATGGGGTGTATTATACTAAACAAGCAAAATGCTGCCTATTCATCAAGTGATTGGATTGTTTATGTGGGAATAGAAATCCTTGTTTTCAGCAGCACATCGCCAGTGTAAACTGTAGATGTGCTGCTGATAACATGAAACTGTATGGGGACAGATTGATCTAATTGTGATTGTTCTGTTCCCTTCCTTCTTTCTCAGTTGGTGTAAAGAGGCCGGGTAACAAGCGAACGACTTCACTATTGTCGATCACACTTGTTTGGTGGCCTGAGATCAGCGCATGCAAATACAGAAGAAATGCTTCACGGGGAGACCAGGCAAGGATGATGAGAGTTGTAGTTAGCACCCGGTGCCTGGGAATAGCGCTAATTCTACTGCTTTTCCCAGCCATCAGAGCATTTAATTCTGGTATGTGTAATGATTTTTAGGGTTGATGTCAGCTGTGTAATGTCAGCTGCTATCAATCCCTGGTGTAAGTAATGGAGAGGTGTCTATCAGACACCACCACTATTAGCCCAGACCTAGCGAGACCCAGCGACTCTGAAGAGCGGTGACGGTAGTAACAATACCACTCTTCACAGTCGCCGAGCTCAACGCAAGACCTGGAATATCTGAAGAGCGGTGATGTTACTGATGTCACCGCTCTTCAGTCACCACCGGGTCTCGTGCTGCGCAGCGGAACCAAAAGTGGCTGTAGGCCAGATTATGGAGCATCAGAATGAGGTTCCACAGCCTTTGGTCGTCTCAATCCCTTCATTATCTACGAGATCCAGTTATGTAGGTAAAGTAGCGGCTTTTCTTGGTACTGCAATTAAAAGCAATAAATAGGACTGAGCTGTAATGCTGGATACAGCTGTGATTATATGTTGTATAGTCATGTTACACTCCCCTCACTTCTTGTCACCTACAAGTGTACAAAGATATTATACAGTCACCATGTGACAAGTGGGCCTGTGTAACTTCAAATGCCAGGGCTGAATTTTAGTCCTAGTCCAGCCCTGGTGGTAGATACCAGTCCTACAGAACATATAAGAGATCACAGCACAGTAACAGATAATGACTTACCGCTGACGTTCTTTATTATGGAATCGTTCACTTTTCCCATCTTTTCCATCTGGCCCAACCCGACATGACAACTTCTTCTAGCCACAACTCGGCTGCAGAGAATACAACAAAGACACGTTTCACTTCTCATATTCCAGCCCCATCACCATCTATTCCTAACCTCCTCATCCTGCTGATACCCCAATGCTGAGCCGCTGCTGCCGTATGTGTCCCTATTACTGCATCTACTGTGTGGTTCACTGTGCCTTTTCAATTCTAAAGCAATCCTCTATAATATAGTAGTACCAGGTGCAAGTGCCCTAGAGAACAGTGTCCATATTTTGGCCCCTAGAAAGTAATATTGCCCTCTGTGTGCCCCTTTGATAGTCACAGTAACCTGAGTTACCCTATAACACATTATGATGCTCTCTTATTCACAGTATAATGCCCCCTCACTGTATAGTACCAGCCACACAGTATACTGACCCCTTAGTAGCCCCCAAACTGTTTGATGGCTCCAACACTGTATGATGGCCCACTCACTGTAATCTTTACACTGCATGATGGCCCCCTAGATAGCCTCCATATAGTATAATGCACCAGATAGTCCTCAATATAGTATAATGCACTCCCCATAGGCCTCCATATAGTGTAATGCACTCCCCATAGGCCTGCTCTATATTGTATAATGCACCCCTATAGGCACACTCTATAGCATACGGCAGTCCCCATAGGCAGACTCTGTAGCATAAGGCAGCCTCCATAGGCAAACTCTGCAGTATAAGGCAGACCTAGAGGCAAACTCTGTAGTATAAGGCAGCCCCCCATAGGCAGACTCTATAGCATAAGGCAGCCTCCATAGGCAGACTCTGCAGTATAAGGGAGCTCTATAGGCAAACTCTGCAGTATAAGGCAGTCCCCATAGGCAGACTCTGTAGCATAAGGCAGCCTCCATAGGCAGACTCTGCAGTATAAGGCAGCCCTATAGGCAAACTCTGCAGTATAAGGCAGCTCCCCATAGGCAGACTCTATAGCATAAGGGAGTCCCCCATAGGCAGACTCTGTAGTATAAGGCAGCCCCCCATAGGCAGACTCTGTATTATAAGGCAGCCCCCATAGGCAGACTCTATAGCACAAGACAGCCCCCATAGGCAGACACTATAGCACAAGGCAGCCCCCATAGGCAGACTCAGTAGCATAAGGCAACCCCCATAGGCAGACTCTGTAGTATAAGGCATCTACTATATGCAGACTCTGTCGTGTAAGGAATCCCCCATAGGCAGACTCTGTAGTATAAGGCAGCCCCTATAAAAAATAAATACTCTCCTATTTTCTTCCTGGTTCCTCTACTGTCCTGAGCACCCACACACCTCTGGACAGCAGGCGCCGGGTAGTGACATCATCGCAATCCCTGTCAGTGTCGGTGATGTCAGATACTGAGAGGAGGATGATGGGAGAGCGAGCATAACACTCCTTCTCTCATCAATTTAGTCAGCTGTATCGGCATCTAGCCGCTAAGGCTGAACCTGCGATGATGGGTGGGGGGCCCACTGCTGGCACCGGGCCCCCCACCTACTCAGGGGCCCCATAGCGGCTGGGTGGCATTGCAGGGAGATCGATTCTCCCTGCTCTGCTGCAGAATGTAACTGTATCTGCGTGCTGCACATGCCGATACAGTTACAGTAGCGTACCTCTGGGTAGGCCCCATAAGAGTGTGGAGCCCCCTCTGCCCCCCCAGTAGCTGTGCTACTGATTTGCATACTTCTTTTCCACCACACCGGAATCAGGCTTTCAGTCACTACATTATGTTGGTGTCAGATTACATTGAAAAGTCTTTTGACAAATTTCCTTTAATAAAGATTAAAAGCTGAAATGTAGATTATGACTTGATTCTTCTAACTTCTAGGTTATTCATCAGTTAAGAATGTCAGAGAATGAGAGTGCTGCATTGCAAGAGCTAATGGACTGGAGAAGAAAGCTTTGTGAAGAGGGAGAGACCTGGCAGAAAGACTTATCTGAAAAGAGAAATACTGCTCCCACACAGTCATCTTAAGTGAAGGTGAACATTGGAGAAGTCATCGCCTTCTACAGCAAAAAAACTTTTTGCTGCCAGATTGTTGTCTATACATAACATATATATCAGACAAAGAACGCGCAATATATATATATAAAGTGTTTTTTTATTGTTGTAATATTTTGTGTAAATGGAGAGCATGAATTATTTCACTGTCTTGGTGTCAATGCAGATTTATGTTTATATATATATATATATATATATATATATATATATATATATATATGTGTGATGTGATCAACTGTAATGTGTCTAGAATCCTAGGCTCATTTGAAAAGAATGGGGTCCTAAAAAGTCAGCATGGTGGGACCCTTACACTGTGAATGTTAGACATGGGAAGCAGAATGGACCTATATCAAATAGGGAACCAGTGTGAATATATGGGGAAGTCAAACATACAAGAATATAGAATGAACCAGGATCAGACTGACCTGCTACCGGAGACCCCTCCTGTGGATCTGACCTCTCATTCAATGCTCTGCCTGAAAGGTTCAGCAGAAGGCAAGCCCACGAGGAGTGACTATGGAGCCATCATTAGGATGTACAGTATTTCCTATTCACAAACATGTGCAATTATAACAGCAATGTTTACAATGAAATTAAAAGTAGACATGCACTTTTTCTGTATAGATAGTGGTTAGGACTTAAGAATGATTTTCTTTAATGGACCCACGTAACTGTCTGACAAACAGACAAACATGCTTGAAGTACATACAGTGGGGAAAAAAAGTATTTAGTCAGCCACCAATTGTGCAAGCTATCCCACTTAAAAGCATGAGAGAGGCCTGTAATTGACATAATAGGTAGACCACAACTATGAGAGTCAAAATGAGAAAACAAATCCAGAAATTCATCTTGTGTGATTTGGCAAGATTTATTTTGCAAATTATGGTGGAAAATAAGTATTTGGTCATTAACAAAAGTTAATCTCAATATTTTGCTATGTATCCTTTGTTGGCAATGACAGAGGTCAAATGTTTCCTGTAAGTCTTCACAAGGTTGGCACACACTGTTGGTGGTATGTTGGCCCATTCCTCCATGCAGATCTCCTCTAGAGCAGTGATGTTTTGGACCTTCAACTCTCTCCAAAGGTTTTCTATGGGATTGAGATCTGGAGACTGGCTAGGCCACTCCAGGACCTTCATATGCTTTTTATGAAGCCACTCCTTTGTTGCCCTGACGGAGTGCTTGGGATCATAATCATGCTGAAAAATCCATCCATGTTTCATCTTCAATGCCCTTGCTGATGGAAGGAGGTTTGCACTCAAAATCTCACGATACATGGCCCCATTCATCCTTTTATGTACACAGATCAGTCATCCTTGGCCCTTTGACCAATGTGAAAATGGATCCAGCTCACATACTAGGGTGTTGTTGATAAAAAATCTTTCATTCGGCTTTATTTGGAAAAAATATTTTTAAAATTGTACATCATCAAATAGGACTGGTGTGTGAGCTGGATCAATTTTCACATTGTTCAAGTTGCTGATTTTTCACTTATTCACACTTGATTCCTGGTCCCTTTGCAGAGAAACAGCCCCAAAAATGATGTTGCCACCCCCATGCTTCACAGTAGTTATGGTGTTCTTTGGTTGCAACTCAGCATTCTGTATCCTCCAAACACGACAAATTTTGTTTCTACCAAATAGTTCTACTTTGGTTTCATCAGACCATATGATATTCTCCCAATACACTTCTGGATAATCCAAATGCTCCAAACTTCAGACGAGCCCAGACATGTACTGGCTTAAGCAGGTGGACAAGTCTGGCACTGAGTCCCTGGCGGCGTAGTGTGTTACTGATGGTAGCCTTTGTTATGGAAGTCCCAGCTCTATGCAGGTCATTCACTTGGTCCCCCATGTGTTTCTGGGATTTTGCTCACCATTCTTGTGATCATTTTCACCCCACCTGGTGAGATCTCGTGTGGATCCCCAGATCGAGGGAGATTATCAGTGGTCTTGTATGTCTTCCATTTTCTTATTATTGCTCCCACAGTTGATTTCATCACACCAAGCTGCTTTCCTATTGCAGATTCATTCTTCCCAGCCTAATGCAGGGCAGGGTACAATTTTGTTTCTGGTCTCCTTTGACAGCTCTTTGGTCTTCACCATAGTGGAGTTTGGAGTGTGATTGCTTAAGGTTGTGGACAGGTGTCTTTTATACTGATAACAAGTTCAAGCAGGTGCCATTACTACAGGTAATGAGTGTAGGACAAAGGAGCCTCTTGAAGAAGAAGTTACAGGTCTGTGAGAGCCCGAAATATTGCATGTTTTTAGGTGACCAAATACTTATGTTTCACCATAATTTGCAAAATAAATCTTGCCAAATCAGACAAGGTGATTTTCTGGATTTGTTTTCTCATTTTGACTCTCATAGTTGTGGTCTACCTATGATGTCAATTATAGGCCTCTCTCATCTTTTTAAGTGGCAGAACTTGCACAATTGGTGGCTGACTAAATACTTTTTTTCCCACTGTATATGTATAAATTTACAAACAAATAGGTCAAATAAGTAAGGAAGAAACTTATTTATTGGATATCTTGCTTTAAAGTATTCATCTAACTAAACTCTTATCTCTGCTTCTCAGCTTTAACTGACAGCTGACCAACTAAATATCAAGTTTCCCTGAAATATCAGTTGAATACATCAACAGCACTAATTCCATTAACTTGTGACCTGTCTGATGTCCTGGGCAACTGATAAATTTGCCCCATCTAATTGCAGGTTTCCCCTCAAATTGTCTAAGAATTAAATGTAAATGTATAGAATAGTTCTAAGATATTAGGGTATCAATTTGTAAGGAACATTTTATATATTGGAAAATCTACTATACAGAATATAATTGTATATAATATATTATATGAGTGATTCTGTGTGTGTGTCCTTACTTACAATGGGAGAGAAACTACAAATAGTCGACTCCTATGCACTCACAAATGGGGCATACAACTTGCTGAGATATTTTCCTAAAATAGTAAAACTAGTAAACATCTCAATCACACATATTCTCCTCCTATGAGGTGTTTATCAGTTTTTCTAATCTGTACCTTATCTTAAAGCACTGAACCACGGAAAAAGTTCCCTTACTCTCCATGACATATGGAGGACTTGTATTGATTATATAGCACATGTGACATTAGTATTTGTATAAACCTTTGTAAATAATATGTTTATAAATGATTGCTGGTGATGCCATGATATATAATCATGAGGTTTATGGATGTTATATTATTAGCATTTATTAGGGATGTGATATGCAGTATAAGAATACTCTACCCTAACTATATAGTAACTCAATTTTAGAAGTTTCCTGGTCATATATGTTCACAAGGTTCTTCTTCCCTTCTGCGTAGATTCCTCTGTCTACTGCAAAAACAGCTGAAAGAAAATTTCAAGAGAATTCTCTCACTGTACACATTTACTGCCAGACTTTTTTATAATTATTCATGAATGGTGCTGTTGCTCTTCCTTAAGATAAAGAGAATAAATGCAGATAATAAATACTCATTCTCTCATCTTTGTTTTATTTCTTAGAAATAAATACATTTACTGAAAATGTGAAGAAACTGGGTTTATATGTGTCATAGAGGAAAATTAAATTCCATATAGACATCTCCATAAAGGGAAAATATCACTCTGACATTGAACATATGAGATTAAATCTAATTGGGGAATTAAGAAACTAATTATAACTGGGGGAAGTGAGATATAGCTGACATTTCAACCTCCATTGAAGTATGGACCTCCTCCAGTGACTAGGTAATTACAACAGGAGAACGGCTATGAGAATCAACCATAACACATTCACTCACATCACCATCCGGCCATTCTAACCCTTCCAACTTAATATCAGAGGGATACATGATGCTATCCATGCCATGTTTCATCTTCATAGAAAGAAAAAATCATGATAGGAAACGTGATGTCAATATCTACCACCTGAGACCTCCAGGAGCAAAGATATCCTGAAAGTTAAGGATCTCATAAAATTCTAACAGACCTAGCACATCTCACAACCAGCCCCCATATGAGCTCACCGAGGGGAAATATGTTGCATAAACTTGATCTAATGAAAACTAGAATTGCTGTATTTCTGTCCGCTTTCCTAAGGAGCATCTCACTCTTCTACGCTCTGAGCCATTCCATGAAACAGGTTTAATAATTTTCTTTTGTTATCCTTTTTATGCTATGTAATTTTATAAATCATATTGCTTTTTTCCAATTTTGTATCATCTTTGTATATGTTTTATAAACATTGCCCACCTTTTCCTATTAAATATATAACATTTTATAGCTCTGTTCCTCTTGCTCTGTAAACCACACCCCTGAAACGGGTGCCCAATCAGCCTATATAAACAATTGGTGGTGTGGCAGTTAGTATTTCATTTTGTTATTGTGGAGTTTGCAGTGACCATACCGGGGAAAAAAATATACATATATTCCATGACTTGGAATTGGAGGTGTAAATACCATACAATCACTGTGAGTTCCCCAATAACTGGCCTAGTGGTGGAAGCAGCAGTGACCTCATCCATCAACTCGTCAGTCAATTGAGTAATTGCCCTGATTATTGGAGGCAGCAAAGTTGCGTCCCTTGACAAACTAGTGGCTGCAGTGCGATGTGAGTGATTTCCTCCATGACAATATTCCTTTTATCTCAAACGCATTCATGCAAGAAATAATTTCTAGTTTTACACGAATGTAATGGTTACAGTTATTGACCTAATTGACTTTTCAGCATAATTATTATTATTATTATTATTTATATAGCACCATTGATTCTATGGTGCTGTACATGAGAAGGGATTACATACAAGTTACAGATATCACTTACAGTAAACAAACTAACAATGACGGACTGATGCAGAGGGAAGAGGACCCTGCCCTTGCGGGCTTACATTCTACAGGATTATGGGGAAGGAGACAATAGGTTGAGGGTTGCAAGAGCTCCGGTGTTGGTGAGGCGGTAGCTTCAGTAGTGATGAGGAGGCAGCAGGGTCAGTGCAGGCTGTAAGCTTTCCTGAAGAGATGGGTTTTCAGGTTCTGTCTGAAGAATCCGAATGTGGTTGATAGTCGGACGTGTTGGGGCAAAGAATTCCAGAGGATGGGGGATATTTGGGAGAAGTCTTGGAGACAGTTGGGTGAGGAGCGCATAAGTGTGGAGGAGAGAAAGAGGTCTTGGGAGGACCGGAGATGATAACAATAATAGAAATAATAATAATAAATAATAATATAGAACCTTCTATAGCTATAGTTTAACAAGAAAAAAATGCCCTCTAAAAATTTAGTTTTATTCATTAATAAAAAAAGTATATTTAAAATAAGCCTCCATATATATAATAATAATAATAATAAAATATAAATACAGTTTAACAAGAAAAAATACCCTTTAAAAACTAACTTTTAATTATTCATTTAAAAAATGTATATAAAAATTAGCCTATGATCAGAGGTGTATATATATATATATATAATTATCCACAAAATTATTGACATTATTGAAAAAATGAGACCTCAAACCATAGGCACAGAGGGTATATATAGTGCAACTATCTCACCTTTTTGTGTCCCAGTGCTGAACTGGCACCTGGCAGCAGAGGATGGCATGTTACTTATGAGACGGAAATGGTGCCCCCGCTCAACTGACCCTATGTGGTCCTATTGAATTCTAATCCAGTATTGTGAAATTAGATCAGACCCAACCAGAACTAGATCCCAAAGGTTCTTCAAATACAGTTGCAGGCAACCCAGGGTAAAGACAGGGCTGAGTAGTTCATACACATTAACAAAAGTCATCTGTTGTGCATGGTTTCAGGGGTAAAACAGACATCAACATATAGAAGACAAATGCATTTAATAAACCCTTAGATGAAATGTGATTGTAGCTTCCAAATATCCAAAGTAAAACTGACAGATAAATTGTCTATGCCCAGGAATAAACGGAAACAAAGGGAAAAAGTAATGAAACAATCTTTACCTGCATGTCCCTATAAAGAACACCCTACCTGGCTGTGAAGGTTGGCACCATAGAATTGGCGCAAATGGTGGCTACACTCACTGTCGGCTTGCCCAATTACTGTATATACTCGAGTATAAGCCGACCCGAGTATAAGCCGACCCTGCTAATTTTACCACAAAAAAATGGGAAAACTTAATGACTCGAGTATAAGCCTAGGGTGGAAAATGCAGCAGCCACCGGTAAATGTCAAAAATACAAATAGATACCAATAAAAGTAAAATTAATTGAGACATCAGTAGGTTAAAGGGACACTGTCACCTGAATTTGGAGGGAACAATCTTCAGCCGTGGAGGCGGGGTTTTTGGGTTTTTGATTCACCCTTTCCTTACCCGCTGGCTGCATGCTGGCTGCAATATTGGATTGAAGTTCATTCTCTGTCCTCCAAACATCATGGCTTGGAGAACGAGTTAACAAGGTGTGCGAGCCAGTGCTGACGACGGCCGTTTCGCACTGCACGGCGTTTCAACGGGTCCCCTAAAGTTATGAACCTATAAATTGAGATAAGAAAAGGGACAATAAAGACTGCAGGGTATGTCATCAAGTTAACAATTATCTATACCTGCCTGCAATTTGCAGGGCTAAATGCATAGAAACATGCTACACCACAGTGCATATTGGAAAAAAATGCATTTATCTGCATATTATGGTTTGTATTAGCCTCAATGCATTTCCTCTCTGTCATCAGGTTCATCAGGAGGCTTCAGGAAAAGAAAGGTTGACCAAGTAGGGTCAGTTGATGTGGAGCAGGAGGCACCATTTGCGTCTCGTTAATAGGGTGCAAACTCCCGCTTCCAGGTAGCCTGTTCAGCACAGGGACACAAAAGGGCAAGATAGTTGCACTATATACACCCTCTGTGCCTGTGCTTTGGGGTCTCATTCTGTCAAACATTTGTGGATAATAATATACCTCTGAACACAGGTTAATTTTTATATACCGTACATTTTTTTAATGAAAGATTAAAAGTTAGTTTTTAAAGGTAGAATAAAAGTTAGTTTTTAAAGGGTATATTTTCATGTTAAACTGTATTTATTTTACCCTATTTCTTGTCATCTATAGCTACACCAATATGTTATCTCCTAAAAATGAGTCTGTCAGAGGTTTGACCGCTCAAAGCTGAAATCAGTGCTACAGAGGACTGTTAAAACATACTTAGTTAGATGGTCAAGCTAATTTCATGCTTGGTTCATAAACATGAAAGTGAATTTAAAGTGAAACTATCAGCTGTCAATAACTATGGTCAGCATGAATCAAGACACTAGCTTTGTTATTACAACCATGTACTGTACATTTCACTTATAAATAGGGATGAGCAGTGAACATGAACTGTAAAGATGGGGCTTGTACTGGATACCTATTGTCTGGTTACAGAGTCCTGAAAATGGACTTCTTACTGTATGTCTGTGTTACTGTTCAGGTTCGACAGTCTAATGAAGCTTGTTAAAAGGCTTCAGTGTAGCCAATCAACAAGCTTTAAGGCTGTGGGCACTTTCAGTCCCATGACAGCCATGCCAGGTAATGGTATGGCTGTAATTAGTGGGTGCACCATGTGAACCGGCCTGACAGTATAAAGTAAATAATTTTAAAAAGTGACGTGCAGACACCACTATTTTTATAACCAGTGAAGGAAAAGTAGATAGTCGTGAGATAATCTTATGCTGAGAAGGGGCCAATATTCATGGACTTTCTCAGCCTATTTATATGCATCCCCAGCTATCTGCTTTGCCTCTTCTGGATAATAAAAATCAAAGAACCCTAAAAAAATGACGGGGGGTACCCATTATTTTTATTAACCAGCTAAGGCAAAGCAGACAACTGGGAGCTGATATTAATAGGCTGCGCCAATTCTGGAGTTTAGCCTCGGCTATTTCCAACTGCCTTGGTGCCTTGGAAATTGAGATAATGGTTTTGGGGTTGATGTCAGCTGTGTAATGTACCCCAGGATGATCCCCTTACTCTTCATTAAGTGTATGAAGCACTGCTCAAAGAATGAAGCTGCATACACTGGAGCAGCAGCCACTACCGGGTCTTGCGCTATACTCCGTGCAACTCATCCGCTGTGAACTGAGGTGATATCAGTATGTTTACCTCATTTCACAGGCACCGATTCTGACAATGGCATCACAAATGTCAAAATGATGAGCGGTGAAGTCACAGGGGAAGGCTGGGAATTTCCATTAATATCGGCCCCTTCGCAGCACAATATTACTAGCCCCCGTTGTCTGCTTTCCCTTGGCAGGTTATTAAAAATAGGGGGACCCCACATTGTTTTGTTTTCATTTATTTATGAATTAATAAATGCATTAAAATACAGGTGCTTCTCACAAAATTAGAATATCATCAAAAAGTTAATTTATTTCAGTTCTTCAATACAAAAAGTGAAACTCATATATTATATAGAGTCATTACAAACAGAGTGATCTGTTTCAAGAGTTTATTTCTGTTAAGGTTGATGATTATGGCTTACAGCCAATGAAAACCCAAACTCTTTATAATACCAGCTTGAAAAATTGCTTTACAATCCGAAATGTTGGCCTACTGAAATGTATGTTCAGTAAATGCTGGGTCTCCTTTTGCATCAATTACTGCATCAATGAGCCATGGCATGGAGACGATCATCCTGTGGCACTGCGGAGGTGTTATGGAAGCCCAGGTTGCTTTGATAGCAGCCTTCAGCTCGTCTGCATTTTTGGGTCAGGTGTCTCTCATCTTCCTCTTGACAATACCTCATAGATTCTCTATGGGATTAAGGTCAAGTGAGTTTGCTGGCCAATCAAGAACAGTGATACTGTGGTTTTTAAATCTGGTATTGGTACTTTTGGCAGTGTTGACAGGTGCCAAGTTCTGCTGGATAATTAAATTTCTATGTCCAAAAAGCTTGTCGGCAGAGGGAAGCATGAAGTGCTCTAAAATTTCCTGGTCAATAACTGCGCTGTTAGCACATGCCAGATCCGTGCTCTGACAGGCAGATCCACCGGTGTGTCACTTCATTCACCCGCGCTGTGGTCGGTTATCCCCTTTCTTGTGCTCTGCATGCTTCCAGCAGCGCTTCCAGCTGGGCCTCTAGCCATGTCCTTAGAGCATGTGTGCGCTCCTCCCCTCTTAAAGGGCCAGCAAGTGCACTTGCTAATTCCTCCCCAGCCAGTGGCTGGGGGGCAGTATGTATATATTGCTTCCTCCCCACTGGAGAGGTGCCTGAGCAACCTTCCTGTTCTGCAGTCGAACTTGCATAAGGTAGCATACCAGTCCTTGTTTCACTCTGGTGCAGATCCTGTCTGCTGCACTCTGGTGCAGATCCTGCCTGCTGCACCTCTGGTTCAGATACTGCTTGCTGCACTCTGATACAGATCCTGCCTGCTGCACTCTGGTGAAGATCCTGCCTGCTGCAGTCTGGTGCAGATCCTGCCTGCTGCACTCTGGTGTAGATCCTGCCTGCTGCAATCTGGTGCTAATCCTGCCTGCTGTACTCTGGTGTAGATCCTGCATGCTGTACTCTGATACGAACTCTGCCTGCTGCACTCTGATAAGAACTCTGCCTGCAGAACCATCCAGTCTGTCCTTCTGGGTCCAGCTGCCGAGCGTCGGTTGGTCTGTCCTGGAGTGGTACCTGGTGTGCATTGGGAGCCAAGCCTAACCTCACCATCAGAGGCTCTAGTGAACAGTCCGGTGCTCGCTTAGTCATGCCCCTCCCGGCTCGCCGCAGTCCGAGACACAGTGGTTTCACAACAATGTCCGTGACATCCGCTGACTTTGGTCTTGATAAAAACACAGTGGACCTACACCAGCAGATGACATGGCTCTTCAAACAATCACTGATTGTGGAAACTTCACACAAGACCTCAAACAGCTTGGATTGTGTGCCTCTCCACTCTTCCTCCAGACTTTATTTTAATCTGAAAACAACACCTTGGACCACTGAGAAACAGTCCAGTTCTTTTTCTCCTTGGCCCAGGTAAAACGCTTTTGGCGTTGTCTATGGGTCATGAGTGGCTTGACACAAGGAATGCGACACTTGCAGCCCATGTTTAAATGGCCTTTTCTTAATAATCCTGTAAATGCTGCGGTTATCCCGGTTGCTTGTGCACCTTTTCCAAACCCCACTCTTTCCTTCGACTCAACTGTCCATTAACATGCTTGCATACAGTACTCTGTGAACAGCCAGCTTCTGTAGCAATGACCTTTTGTGGCTTACCTTCCTTGTGGATTGTGTCAGTAACTGTCATCTGGACATCTGTTAAGTTAGCAGTCGTCAAAAAATATGTATTAAATAAATCTATAAGGTCAAAGAAGTCAAATTTGTCAATAAAGAACCTTATATCCTAAGAATTTTATAGATAAAACATAACCTTTATTCAATCTATAAGCATCCACAGTCAGACAACCGTGCTGGCTACCAATACCCTATTATTTGACACCTAATACACAAAAACCTACCTACCAGTGGAGGTTGGCACCCTAAATAAAAATGACAAGAGTGGCGCCCCGCTTCTCGATGGCTGTCCCTGAATAGCCTAGATATCTCTGTATTTGTGGGTCATACAGACACCCATATATAAAAACAAGGAAAAGGAATGTATAGGGATTGCCAGTCGGAGGATTAATACTATGGTAGGCAAAATAGAAAAGTGTGCAAAACCAGTGAAGACAATACTACATAAATAAAGTGACAAGTGCAAACAATTGGTCACTTGTTATATTGTTCCCTATATCTGTATGACCTGCCTGAAGCAGAGGTTGGCACCCTACTGGTCAGTGGAATGGCGCCCCCGCTCGTGGAGGCTGTCCCTTAGAATCCCTAATAATACTTGGTTAATAATACAAGGGCAGCCTAACAAATTATAATGTAAGTGTACATACAGAATAGTACCAAAACATGGATACCCTAAGATTAGATGATATTCATGAAACCTCAACGCGTTTCTCCATATTGGAACATCAGGAGGTAGAATATATAGATGCTGCATGGTAGCCATAGAGAGATCTTCTGAATTTATAGATACTGTATGCCCCATAGGAAAACTTGCACAACTTCCTCCTTTCACTAGAGGTTCAACACAATCCCCCCAACAAAGATGGCATCAGAGCATAATATATTGTTAGTATGTTAGATGGTATTCAACCCCTGGTTCTTTTGCTATTTCGGCATTTTTTAAAAGCACAAATCACCAGAGGTGGGAGAGTGTCAGTATTATTACCATCCACGATAAGCACATAAGGCGCGTTCACCCTGCTGCCACGTGCGTTATAGCTGGAGCGCATACTGACCTCCCATACTCAGCATACCGTTTACTGCGCGTTAACCGCGGTGAGTAATCGCACCATGACAGAGATACAGGAATGCCCCTTTCCAAGGCACTGAGGCAAAGCGCATGCCCGGAAATCCGGATACAAGGTCCCATTATCTTGCGCTCCACCCGGAACGCAAGCCTGCAAGCAACAAGATAATACCGTGCCTAGGCATTTACAGCACAGAACCCGCAGTATGTGTGATCACAATGTACGGCCACACCATACCTGAACTACAGAAACGCCCCCATTCACAGGTGCTGTGGCAATGCGCATGCCCAGGAATTCAGACGCAAGGCCCCAATGTCTTGTGCTCCACCCAGAACACAAGCCTGCAGAAAACAGAATAATACTGCGCATGAGCAGGAGATCTTACGCTCAAAATAAAGGAGGAAATTCATGTGCCAAAGTATGGAATATAGAGCATGATAGCCTTAACGGGGCAATTAAGTGTGACTATATGACAAGGCCATAGAAAGAGCCATACTATTAGTTATATATTAGGCATCAGAAGAACCACAACTTAACAGAATGTTGATTAAGCTGTTATTGATACTCGCAATAATTTGCACACCCCAATATATACAATGGGGATCGAAACCAGTACTGGCTAGAAATAAAAGAGTCCCACACTGTACATGTACAAAATTAAAATGTACAATTATAGGAAACACGTATATGAAAGATTTTCATTGAGACCGCATGGTGTCACCGAGTTAAGCCGATGAATCCATGCGCATTCCTTTTGTCAGAGCAATCTATCAAAATTACCACCCCTGGGGTTCTGTTTCACTACCTCAATGACACTAAACATAATCTCCTTAACGTTACCTTGATGGGCGTCATTAATATGTCTAGCACGTTTGTGCCTAATGTCACCAATGTGTTCCCTACCCTCCTTCTGAACTCCCTCGGAGTTTTTCCAACGTAGTCCTTTGGGCAGCTACAAGTTGCCATATATACTAATCCATTGGTCTTGCAATTGGAAAATTCACAGAGAAAAAATATCTTGCCATTAGAGGAGCTTACAATGCATTTACAGGGTTTCATGTATTTAAAATTAACACAATTACTACATTTGAAGAACCCACAGGTTTTTGGGTACAGCCAAGCTCCAGCCGGGGCTGATTTTTTGAAAAAGCTGTGAACAAGATTGTCCTTAAGGGACCTTCCTTTACAAAAGGTTACCATTGGTGGTGGTCCCACAATCTCTGATAAATCAGGATCTGACGTTAGTATATCCCAGTGTTTTTTTTAGAATCCCTAGTATTCTCTTATTCTGGCAATCAAAGGTGCCAATAATCCTGGTAATGTAATGGACCTACACAGACAGATGAAATGGCTCCCCAAACAATCACTGATTGTGGAAACGTCACACAAGACCTCAAACAGCTTGGATTGTGTGCCTCTCCACTCTTGCTCCGGACTTTATTTTCATCTGAAAACAACACCTTGGACCACTGAGAAACAGTCCAGTTCTTTTTCTCCTTGGCACAGGTAAGCTTCTGGCGTTGTCTATTGGTCATGAGTGGCTTGACACAAGGAATGTGACACTTGCAGCAAATGTCCTGGATATGTCTCTGTGTGCAGGCTCTTGTAGCAATGACTCCAGCAGCAGTCCACTCCTTGTGAATCTCCCCAAAATTTTTGAATAGACTTTTCTTAATAATCCTTTAAACACTGCGGTTATCCCAGTTGCTTGTGCACCTTTTCCACACCCCACTCTTTCCTTCGACTCAACTGTCCATTAATATGCTTGCTTACAGTACTCTGTGAACAGCCAGCTTCTGTAGCAATGACCTTTTGTGGCTTACCTTCCTTGTGGAGTGTGTCAATAACTGCCTTCTGGACATCTGTTAAGTCAGCATTCTTCCCCATGATTGTGGAGCCTACTGAAACAGACTAAGGGACCTTAGTCTTAGGAAACCTTTGCAGGTTTTTTTTGTTAATTATTCTAATTTACTGAGATAATGACTTTTGGGTTTTCATTGCTGTAAGCCATAATCATCAACATCATTAACAGATGTAAACACTTAAAATAGATATTCCTGTTTGTAATGACTCTATATAATATCTGAGTTTCACTTTTTGTATTGAAAAACTGAAATAAATTAACTTTTTGATGATATTCTAATTTTGTGAGAAGGACCTGTACATATGCAAGGCACTCCTCCTCTCCTCAACTTGGACTGCTGCCTCATGGTTCAAGATTTTTTTTTAATTCTCTGTTATCTTAAGTAATTTTCCTATCCACATTTGTGGGCTGTGATATGTACTATGTGGCTGTGTTATATACTACGTGAATGTGCTATATACTACTTGGCTGGGCAATATACTATATGGCTATGTTTTATACTACGTGGGCTGTTATATACTATGTGCCTATATTAAGCTTGAAAGGAATGCGGCCCACCAGCTTAAATTTTTTTTATGTGCAGCCCATTTACTCTGCCGAGTTTCAGACCCATCGGGAGCCCGAGGTTGTGTCGTACTCCAGGTCTCACAGAACCTGAAGGACAGAGGATTGCAAGTCATCTGTCCGCTCCAACATTTGCAGGTGCAGCAGTACGCAGAGAGCCCGGGTCATGATAGAGACCCTGAAAAAAGGCTCGCATTGCCCACCATGCAGATTACTGTCCCAGTACAGGAGAGAGAGGACTTTGTCAGTCAGCAAGGACCTCGCATAAGAGCGCAAGCAGGAAGGCTTACAAACCTCACTTGGGAGAAGGATCCACCATTGCCTCCAGGTCAGACCACATCACCACTTGTGTCATCCGTTTATTTCCGGCACCACACCACTCTGGCCAAACAAATCGGGAGCCCTGGAGACCCTGCTTCACCTGTGGGAAGAGACACCATCTTTGCTGCAGCACCATCGCCCCTAGAGGACTGCTTTAAGCAGCGTCGGTCACCAATGACCAAGAACCACAGGTGGCGTCACGAACTTTTATTATTTTCACATCCCCTATAAAGACTGTTCCCCTTTTACTTGGGCACCCAGGGCCATGGACCGGGTCGCGACCACGTGACCTCCCCTTTAACAATGACCGGAACAGGTACCGAGTAACCCCTAGGCCCTGGCGGGCATTTCAGATTGGTAGGTAAACACACAGACAGGAAAATGTGACACTGTCCCACAATATTGTTATGGGGTATTCAGTTGCTAATTAGGACTGATAGAACAGATATGCAACAACTAAAATGTGTACTGTGTTTTAAAAGATGTATTTTTAAATAACAATTTATCCATACCAAAAAGGATGTGACAAAAAAGTAACGTACAGTACAGACCAAAAGTTTGGACACACATTCTCATTTAAAGAATTTTCTGAAAATTGCACATTCACACTGAAGGCATCAAAACTATGATTAACACATGTGGAATTTAATACTTAACAAAAAAGTGTGAAACAACAGAAATTATGTCTTATATTCTAGGTTCTTCAAAGTAGCCACCTTTGCTTTTATGACTGCTTTGCACACTCTAGGCATTCTCTTGATGAGCTTCAAGAGGTAGTCACCGAGAATGGTTTTCACTTCACAGGTGTGCCCTGTCAGGTTTAATAAGTGGGATTTCTTGCCTTATAAATGGTGTTGGGACCATCAGTTGTGTTGTGCAGACGTCTGGTGGATACACAGCTGATAGTCCTACTAAATAGACTGTTAGAATTTGTATTATGGCAAGAAAAAAGCAGCTAAGTAAAGAAAAATGAGTGGCCCTCATTACTTTAAGAAATGAAGGTCAGACAGTCCGAAAAATTGGGAAAACTTTTGCAGTGGCAAAAACCATCAAGCGCTACAAAGAAACTGGCTCACATGAGGACCACCCCAGGAAAGGAAGACCAATAGTCACCTCTGCTTCTGAGGATAGGTTTATCCGAGTCACCAGCCTCAGAAATCGAAGGTAACAGCAGTTCAGATTAGAGACCAGGTCAATGCCACTACAGAGTTCTAGCAGCAGACACATCTCTACAATAACTGTTAAGAGAAGACTTTGTGCAGCAGGCCTTCATGGTAAAATAGCTGCTAGGAAATCACTGCTAAGGACAGGCAACAAGCAGAAGAGACTTGTTTGGGCTAAAGAACACAAGGAATTGACATTAGACCAATGGAAATCTTTGCTTTGGTCTGATGAGTCCAAATTTGAGATCTTTGGTTGAAACAACCGTGTCTTTGTGTGGCGCAGAAAAGGTGAACGGACTCTACATGCCTGGTTTCCAGCGTGAAGCTTGGAAGAGGAGGTATGATGGTGTGGGGGTGCTTTGCTGGTGACACTTTTGGGAATTTATTCAAAATTGAAGGCATACAGAATCAGCATGGCTACCACAGTGTCATGGTTAGGACAAGGTTATGTCTTGTACTCTCAAGGGTTAATCTTCTTAGCCTCTCTTTCAAGATGGGAGGGCTATTTATACTCGCTCCTAACCTGGTATCTTTGTCAGCTATAGGTTTTCTGCAGTCTGTATGCTTGACCTCTGAAGTGTGTGCTGGCTTGCTTTGTGTCTTGCTGTCACGTGCTTTATTCGCTTTTCTGGATTACTGACCCCTGGCTTGGCTTCTGACTATTCTCTGACTCTCCCTGTTGGTATCTTGTAATCTCCTGGCTATGACCTCTGCTTGTTTTCACTATTCTTTTATGCTTGTTCCTTCTCTGTTTCCCTGGCTCCGCCCCCTGACCGCCTCCCACTCTGTCACATGATCGTAGGTCCTTCTGCTTTACCTGGTCACTCTGTCTCATGTGAAAGGTCCTGTTGGTGTTCATGTTAGTTACCCAGTTTCTGGCTCAGCTCCATTGCTGCTAGGTGCAGTTTCCCCTGCAGCATTTATACCCTGGTATCGTGACATTATAGCTGACCTGATAGTTTTCTCCCTGGTTTGGGGGGGTGGTGTTTGTATGCCATGGACCCGATACAGCAGAGGTGTCAAACTGCATTCCTCAAGGGCCGCAAACAGTTCATGTTTTCAGGATTTCCTTGTACTGCACAGGTGATAATTTAATCACCTACACACATAATGATTACAGCACCTTGTGCAATGCTAAGGAGATCCTGAAAACATGACCTGTTTGCGGCCTTTGAGGAATGCAGTTTGACACCTCTGCGGTACAGGATCTCACAGCACAGCTTAATGAGCTTTCTCAGCTTTTGCAGAAGCTGTCTGTGGAACAGCAAGCCCTGGTCCACTCGCACCAACAGGTGCAGAGAGATGTGGCAGGTGCTTTACAGGTGAAAAGAGAGCAGCATCCATGCCAGGTGAAGAAAAATGTCCAAAAGGTGCTTTATTCTGCCATATAAAGTTACAACGTTTCGGCCAAGGTGGCCTTTGTCAAGTATACAAAGTATCAAAAGTGGCCATCTTAAATAGTGTGGAGCCCACATGGGCACCAATCACCATCGAGGGGCGGCCTTTATTAAATATACATAAAGTAAAAATATGTGCACAAATAACTAACATCATATAATCATAAGAACAATAACATATCCTCCTCAGTAATATACACAATAACTAACATAGAAAATCGCAGATCAGGGTATAATATACATTCACAGCCCAGTAACTGTTTATGTTATTCCGTTGTCATGGCGCAGATTCACCCAATCACTAGATCTTCATAGAACTCATCCCCTTTCCTCTCCAATCACTGTGCTTTTGGAAAAAGGCACACAATACACCGCCACCCAATCGGCTTCATCCCGCAAGAAGGTGTCTCACCCACCATAGGACGCCGGCGCGTGCGCACAGGATGCACCGCACTGCCGGTCACATGACCACCCTGCGGCGCCGCCCAGCACGCCGCGTCAAGCGTCATACACCAAGCGCCGACAACTGAAGCGAACAAACATAGCGCGGCATCAAAGGGTTGGCATGGAGACACCATAGCGTACAGACGCCAGGGACTCCAGCCCGCCCATATGCCACACCGCGCACGCGCCAACAGTGATGGCGCACACATAGCTAAATCCATAGCAATTACATATTTAATGCAGAGAGATTGGAGCTGATTTAACAAACAAGGAACACAGGGAGGGAAAAAGAAAAAAAGAAGGGAAAAAGGGCATAAATAACACCCAAATTATAGGGCAATCGTAAAGTGCCAGACAGTATATTATAAACAACCTCCATCTGTTCCTAGATGTCAAATCATCGATCCTCTAAGAAAAAAGAAGAAGAAAAAATGTGTTACAACAACATCCTACTAAAAAAGAGACACAAAGAAATATAAATAATCACACAATTAAAAATACACAGAGGGGGAGTACACGCTCCCAATGAGGAGGGGGGACACTATTTACACATTATTGAAACTCAATCTATAGACCACACAGTGTCTTAAATACCCAGATTATTGAGGTTATGACATACAAATCTGTAGATTATAATCTACATTCAGCCCACTGGGCTGTAATGTCTCCAATACTGAGATCCACCTCAATTCTTTTTGCTTCAATTTAAGTGTCCTATCACCACCTCTCCTCAATATAGGAACCCCATCTATGACCCTAAAACGTAGCTGATTGATTGAATGTCGACATTCACTAAAATGTTTGGGAATTGGTAAATCCAGTACATTAGTCCGTATTGTGCTCTTGTGTTTACTTATTCTCGTTCTTATCTCCTTCGTTGTTTCACCCACGTACATAAGCCCGCATGGGCACACTATCAAATAAATAACAAACTTTGATAGACACGTATAGCGTTCCTTAATCAAAAATTTCTTGCCAGTTCGAGGGTGACAAAAACTCTCACCCTTAAGCATGTTGCCACAACATTCACAATTGAGACAGGGAAAGTTGCCCATACGTGGAGGGCATAAAGTCCTCTGTATGGCAACCTTGCCCGTCCCAACATCGGATTTGACCAATTGGTCTCTCAGATTTCGACCTCGTCTATATGAGAGAATAGGGCGTGAGACAAAATCTTGTATCTGAGGTAGACCCCTATGTAATATACCCCAATGTTTGTTCAAAATGTTGGCAATACCATTGCTAGCTGGACAATAAGTGGAAACAAATGGCACTCGTTTTTGATTATCTTTTGCATTATGGGTCTGTAAATCCTCACTAGTTAATCTCATCGCCCTCTCTTTGTGATCCAACACTTTCATCTTTGGATATCCTCTCCTTATAAACTTTTTGCACATTTCATCAAGTCTTTTATCACAAATCTCTGTATCCGTGACCACCCTACATACTCGAATCAATTGACTCCAAGGCAATGAATCCATCATACATCTTGGATGATAACTATCGTAACGTAGGAGACTATTCCTATCCGTTGCCTTGGTAAATAAATCCGTCCAAAGTCTCCCATTTTGTTTATAAACCATAGTGTCTAGAAATTGCACTCTATCCACCGAACACGTCATGGTAAATTTCAACTCTGGATGAATACAATTAAGTTCTGTCAAGAAATCCAGGAGGCACTCATGGGTACCCTCCCATACACAGAAAATGTCATCGATGTAGCACCACCAAGCCCGGACGTGCCGCCAGAAGATGGATCTGTACACATGCTGGTCCTCCAGTACCGCCATGTAGATGTTGGCATATGTGGGGGCCACATTGGACCCCATGGCGGTACCTCGTAACTGCTGGTAGTAATCATCCCCGAAGAGAAAAAAATTTCTCCCGAGGATGAACTCCAGCAGTTTGAGGACCAACTGTGCACAATCCGGGGCACGTCCGAGCCCGATAGCGCCACATCGACAGCATGTAAACCTCTTACATGTTCAATGGATGTGTACAATGACACAATGTCAAAAGAAACCAAAAAAGTCGAAGTGTCCACAGAGATAGTGCTTATTTTCTCTAGAAAATCACCTGTGTCCCTAATATAGGAGCGAGCAGAGATGGCAAAAACACGCAATATCTTGTCTAGGAAAATGGAAACCTTGTTGCACATAGATCCCCGGCCCGATACATTAGGGCGCCCGGGGGGATTTAATAAATCCTTGTGTATCTTTGGCAACGTATACAGGACTGGGGTGATTGGCGAATTAACAAACAGATATTCAGACAGCTTCTGATCGATGAGTCCATTGTTCAAGGACTCATCGATCAGAAGCTGTAATTCCCTCCGAAAGGCAGCAGTGGGATCGCATTTCAGTTTCATATAAACAGCAGTATCAGATAATTGAGTCATAATCTCCGCCTTATACTTCACAGTGTCCATAATTACCACCGCACCGCCTTTATCGGCCGGTTTCACCGTAAGCGTAGTATTACTTGAAAGACCATTTAGAGCCTGTCTTTCGGCAGTTGACAAGTTATTAAATCCACTATTGCGGAATCTCCCCCTCAGTTTCTTAATATCCCTCTCCACCAGAGTAATATAAGATTCAACAAATTGATTCTTGATGTGGGGTTGAAAGGAACTCTTATTGAATAATCCAGCCCCTTTAAGTGTAAAACCCTCCACAACCACATCCGTGGATTCATCACTATTCTGGTGTGTCTCAGAAAAATAGGAGGTTAACCGCAACCTCCTATAGAAGGCAAACAAATCATATTCAATCTGAAACCAATCAGGGGAGTTCTTTGGACAAAAGGATAAACCTTTAGATAGTACATTATGCTCAATATCTGACAACTGCACAGATGATATATTTACCACCAGTTCATCATGATTTAATTCTGTTTCCGTCGTCCGTCCATATTCCGTGTCCTCATAGGGGACCTGTGAAATTTCCTCTGTCCTCTGTTCGTGCCGCCGTCTCTTATGTTTCCTACCACCTCTCCGATACCTCCTTTTGTTGTTGTCGTAGCCAGTTGATTGGCCCCTAAAAAACTTAAAGATGAAGAGGAAGCGCCCATATTAGAGTCATCTGTCGAATCGGATTCTGCTGTCGTAAAACCAAATCTCTGAGGATCCCTCTCCTGAGGTTTCCTTTTTCTTCACTGTTGAAAGGGTCTAGATCTCCCACCATTAAATGATGATTGAGTACCAGGGTGCCATGAAAAAATACGGCCCGATTTGAACAAACATTGGGGTATATTACATAGGGGTCTACCTCAGATACAAGATTTTGTCTCACGCCCTATTCTCTCATATAGACGATGTCGAAATTTTTAGAGACCAATTGGTCAAATCCGATGTTGGGAAGGGCAAGGTTGCCATACAGAGGACTTTATGCCCTCCACGTATGGGCAAGTTTCCCTGTCTCAATTGTGCCTGTTGTGGCAACATGCTTAAGGGTGACAGTTTTTGTCACCCTCGAACTGGCAAGAAATTTTTGATTAAGGAACGCTATACGTGTCTATCAAAGTTTGTTATTTATTTGATAGTGTGCCCATGCGGGCTTATGTACGTGGGTGAAACAACGAAGGAGATAAGAACGAGAATAAGTAAACACAAGAGCACAATACGGACTAATGTACTGGATTTACACATTCCCAAACATTTTAGTGAATGTCGACATTCAATCAATCAGCTACGTTTTAGGGTCATAGATGGAGTTCCTATATTGAGGAGAGGTGGTGATAGGACACTTAAATTGAAGCAAAAAGAATTGAGGTGGATCTCAGTATTGGAGACATTACAGCCCAGTGGGCTGAATGTAGATTATAATCTACAGATTTGTATGTCATAACCTCAATAATCTGGGTATTTAAGACACTGTGTGGTCTATAGATTGAGTTTCAATAATGTGTAAATAGTGTCCCCCCTTCTCATTGGGAGCGTGTACTCCCCCTCTGTGTATTTTTAATTGTGTGGTTATTTATATTTCTTTGTGTCTCTTTTTTTGTAGGATGTTTTTGTAATACATTTTTTCTTCTTCTTTTTTCTTAGAGGATCGATGATTTGACATCTAGGAACAGACGGAAGTTGTTTATAATATACTGTCTGGCACTTTACGATTGCCCTATAATTTGGGTGTTATTTATGCCCTTTTTCCCTTCTTTTTTTCTTTTTCCCTCCCTGTGTTCCTTGTTTGTTAAATCAGCTCCAATCTCTCCGAATTAAATATGTAATTGCTATGGATTTAGCTATGTGTGCGCCGTCACTGTTGGCGCGTGCGCGGTGTGGCGTATGGGCGGGCTGGAGTCCCTGGAGTCTGTACGCTATGGTGTCTCCATGCCAACCCTTTGACGCCGCGCTGTGTTTGTTCGCTTCAGTTGTCGGCGCTTGGTGTATGACGCTTGACGCGGCGTGCTGGGCGGCGCCGTAGGGCGGTCATGTGACAGGCGGTGCGGTGCATCCAGTGCGCACGCGCCGGCGTCCTATGGTGGGTGAGACACCTTCTTGCGGGATGAAGCCGATTGGGTGGCGGTGTATTGTGCGCCTTTTTCCAAAAGCACAGCGATTGGAGAGGAAAGGGGATGAGTTCTATGAAGATCTAGTGATTGGGTGAATCTGCGCCATGACAACAAAATAACATAAACAGTTACTGGGCTGTGAATGTATATTATACCCTGATCTGCGATTTTCTATGTTAGTTATTGTGTATATTACTGAGGAGGATATGTTATTGTTCTTATGATTATATGATGTTAGTTATTTGTGCACATATTTTTACTTTATGTATATTTAATAAAGGCCGCCCCTCGATGGTGATTGGTGCCCATGTGGGCTCCACACTATTTAAGATGGCCACTTTTGATACTTTGTATACTTGACAAAGGCCACCTTGGCCGAAACGTTGTAACTTTATATGGCAGAATAAAGCACCTTTTGGACATTTTTCTTCACCTGGCATGGATGCTGCTCTCTTTTCTTCTTTGGTGATTTCCTGGTCTAATTGGATCCTTGGACTTTGGAGCGTGCATCCTTCAAGCTGAGTGCTGATGGTTAAATTTCCTTGCTTATGATAGGTGCTTTACAGGTGTCTGCTCCATTTCGGTCTCGGGAGGGGGGTCCCTCTGATGTATCCTTAGTGGACCCCGAACCGCCGGTAAAATTACCTGACACTTTTTCTGGGAATGAAAAATTGTTCAGGGTCTTTAAGGAGGGATGTAAGTTGTTTTTTGAGTTACGTCCCCAGGCCTCTGGAAATGAAAGGCAGAGGGTGGGGGTAGTTATGTCTTTATTAAGGGGGTCCCCGCAGGCATGGGCCTTCTCACTCTCTTTCTCTGCTCCTGAAAGCATGTCTGTGAACCTGTTTTTTGGGCCTCTGGAGCACATTTATGATGAGCCTGATAGGGTGCGTCTGGCAGAAGATATGGTAATGAGTGTGACACAAGGGAAGCACTCCGCTGAATGGTTCTGCTCAGAGTTTAGGCGCTGGGCAGCTGAAGTTTCTTGGAACGATGCAGCCCTGAGGGGGTTGTTCCGCATGGGTCTGTCTGACCATCTGATGGCTCTAGCACTTTATCCTCCTCCTGATACCCTGGAGGATGCTATGATGCAGGCAGTTCGAATGGACCGGAGACTCCGTGCTAGAGGAATGATGCAACAGGAGACATCCTTGTTCTCTAAGTTATGTGACTCTGCACCTGTATCTGAGCCCATGGAGAATGGGGCAGTCTCGGTCTCTGAAAGTGAGAGAAGATGCCGCAGAGACAATCAACTGTGTTTTTACTGTGGAGCCTCTGGACATTGGAAAAGGAACTGTCCATCCTGCCCTTCTGTGAAACCATCTGAGAAACGACTGAGTCTGGGCAACAATCTAGGAGGTTGTCCAGACTCCCAGGTACATTTTTTCTCGCTTACAAAACGTGCTCCAGGTGAAATTGTAGTTACGTAAGCAAAAGCCTTTAATAGGGTCCAACGAGAAATAAGTAGATATAAGCAATGGATACCCACAGTATATTAAAACGTAACCTTTACTAAATTTTAAGTTAAAAAATGGCTACATGTAGTCATACACACAAGACATAGTGTAAAAGTGCAAAGTGCAAAAAGTGAAAAAAACAACCAGAAAAAAACTAATAAAAGAAAGAATGCAGGGTACTAGAGAACCCGCCACTACCACTGAGGATATATCAGGGAATACCTATATGGAGTTGTATTTAAATATCCGTTATTGCTCTAACAACCCTTATAGAACACAGTTATTCCTGAAAAGATTAACCCTATCATATCAGGGTACCATCTGTCATGTACATAAACGGGCATTCCAGTGTGACCATATAATCTTTCTGGCAAACACTATAAACCTTTTAAGACCGTAATGTACTTCAAACCAATATTATCATAGAGCTGTATCCATATAGATAATATGACGTCAGTGGTGTGTATATACTGTACTCAAATTGAGTGTACCATTGGCAAAGTCTCATTAGTGAAGAAATCTAGCCCCTATATATTTAGAATGCATCAATGCCTTTCAAAAATTACTGGCATGGGTTCAATTAGTGGGCTGATAGATATCTAATCACTTTAGAACGGTAACAACTCATATTAACTGCAGACTACTGCCCCTCATTACTATGAATACAACAATGCCTCCAGACAAAATGGTATGGTATCATATAGTGGATGAGAGAATCGGTCTGTAAAAATAGCGTATACTTATCTTAATAGGCAATGCATCATTCTAATTCACCCTTCAGTATACGTATACTTATCACCGGCCCTCTTCCTTATTATGTTATAGGCCGGTTCTTAATGTCTTCCCGACGCGTTTCATCATACTGACTCTTCAGGGGATTGTGACATTTTAAGTTGAGCAGAGTACACACGCTCCTTTAGGTACCTGCCTTTTATGCACTGTAGCGCCATGTTTCCGGATGCCGGAACTCATCATTTCCGGGTTCCATAGTGCATGCGTCACTTGTGGCTATGTCGCGCTGGTCGCTGGAACGCAAGCGGTCCAGACGTGAACCGCTGACGTCATTTGTAGCGGCCATCATTCCGTTCTTTTTGGTGATTTCTTTTTATTATCAAAATCTTTTTTTCACTAAGGTAGCTCTTGTTCATGCCCATAAAGGTTCAATATAAAATTAAGGTGGAATTAGGGATTAATTTAACACCTGTACATGTTCCTAAAAAAGCCAGGTGGTAAAGTATCCACCCGTTGTTTTCATGCAACCAAAGCTGCACACTTTTTGCTGCAGGTATCCATTATACACAGGCCGAGCGTGCGGTACAGTTAACCTACAAACTACACGCCCACTAGCAGGTACGTTGTCTTGAACAGAGCGAATTTCGCTTGAAGGAAGCATGCGCAAAGAGCTAGTGAGCGGTTAGTCTCTTGGCCGCTACAAATGACGTCAGCGGTTCACGTCTGGACCGCTTGCGTTCCAGCGACTAGCGCGACATAGCCACAAGTGACGCATGCGCTATGGAACCCGGAAATGATGAGTTCTGGCGTCCGGAAACATGGCGCTACAGTGCATAAAAGGCAGGTAACTAAGGGAGCTCGTGTACTCTGCTCAACTTAAAATGTCACGATCCCCTGAAGAGTCAGTATGATGAAACGCGTCAGGAAGACATTAAGAACCGGCCTATAACATAATAAGGAAGAGGGCCGGTGATAAGTATACGTATACTGAAGGGTGGCTTAGAATGATGTATTGCCTACTAAGATAAGTATACGCTATTTTTACAGACCGATTCTCTCATCCACTATATGATACCATACCATTTTGTCTGGAGGCATTGTTGTATTCATAGTCATGAGGGGCAGTAGTCTGCAGTTAATATGAGTTGTTACCGTTCTAAAGTGATTAGATATCTATCAGCCCACTAATTGAACCCATGCCAGTAATTTTTGAAAGGCATTGATGCATTCTAAATATATAGGGGCTAGATTTCTTCACTAATGAGACTTTGCCAATGGTACACTCCATTTGAGTACAGTATATACACACCACTGATGTCATATTATCTATATGGATACAGCTCTATGATAATATTGGTTTGAAGTACATTACGGTCTTAAAAGGTTTATAGTGTTTGCCAGAAAGATTATATGGTCACACTGGAATGCCCGTTTATGTACATGACAGATGGTACCCTGATGTGATAGGGTTAATCTTTTCAGGAATAACTGTGTTTTATAAGGGTTGTTAGAGCAATAACGGATATTTAAATACAACTCCATATAGTTATTCCCTGATATATCCTCAGTGGTAGTGGCGGGTTCTCTAGTACTCTGCATTCTTTCTTTTATTAGTTTTTTCTGGTTGTTTTTTTCACTTTTTGCACTTTGCACTTTTACACTATGTCTTGTGTGTATGACTACATGTAGTCATTTTTTAACTTAAAATTTAGTAAAGGTTACGTTTTAATATACTGTGGGTATCCATTGCTTATATCTACTTATTTCTCGTTGGACCCTATTGAAGGCTTTTGCTTACTTAACTAGAATATTTACTGGGCATGGCAGGATTTCTATCCACCGGTTTAGATACGAACTCATGGGTTAATGAAGCTAAGAGCATATTCTCTGATGGGATTTTTACCCCCAAAAAGTACACACCGTCATATAATACAGCGTTTAAAGAGTTGACAAAAGTATACTAAGAACAAATCACATCGTGGTGGGAGGTCCAAAGCCTGGACAGCTATATCAAAGCAGGGATTGTACCTAGACATCTTAGAATTCCTATGTCCCCAGGCTATAGGTATAAGAGTACAAAATTATTAAGCAGGTGGGAAAAAGAGGCCACAGAGAGTTAATTGAGACTCATGAGATTACTCCTAGAAGAGGAGAAGGTAATGCTCAATAATCTCAGCGATAATCTAAAAGAACAGATTGAGGTGACCAAGGGATTTTCAGGGGAAAGTGACTTTGCAGCCAAAGAGAAAACATTACAAAATACGATCGAGAAATATCAATATCATCTCAAGGAGTGGAAACATAAGTTCTTTATCAGGGATCTGCAGGAATTCCGGGACAACAAGGCGTATTTGGTACAAAATACGAAACAACATAGACCACAAGACACAGATATATCATCATCCGAAGCCGAATATTCGGACTCAGATAGTAGATTCAGAGGCACAAGGGGAAAATCTAGAGGGAATAGAGGGGGAACAAGAGGAAGTAGGGGAGCAGGTAGAGGTTCCACGCAGGAGGAGCATTTTTTAGACCAAGGATACCCTCTCAGGAACAGATACAACTTCCGGAACCCCACATAGAGAAACAAATTATTAATCTATCCTCTAAACCCTTAACAAACATTCAGATGACAGTCCTAAGTAAAGGACTGTCTTTTGTACCTACCTCAGACCTTGAGAGTTTTGAGACAGTAAAGGATCTAAATTTATTTGCCCGACGCCTTAAATGGAAAAAACATTTCATAAGAGATAATAAAAAATATTGTGCCGATCTAGGAATAGATGAAGACTTATTAAGTGATGTAAGATTGTTATTTCACTTAGAGGAGATGGACCCCAACACCATAGGAAGAGGACCCTTCACAGACCTTAAAAATAAAAGTACACACATGCCACCAGCCACAGGGGACATTAGTGCAATAGATGTATTCACCAATTTGGTATCAAGAGACATAATGGAGTTAGTACAACACAAGAAAAATAAAGTCCATAATCTATCAAAAAAGGAGATGGACGGCCTACGAGAACTCGAAGATGACCAAAGCAGAGTAATTAAACTATCTGATAAAGGGGGCAACATAGTGGTTATGAATGCAACACAATACAGGACCCTATGTTGCTCCCTTTTACAATCTGAGATGCGCTATGAGACACTTGACAAGGACCCTACGGCACTGTATCTTAAAGAGTTGAGCGAACTCGTATCAAGCGCCTTTGAATGTGGAGTGATTGGCGGTAGTGAGAGAGAGTATCTTGTACCAACACACCCAATAACAGCAACATTCTATAGTCTACCCAAAGTACATAAGGGTCTAGATCCCCTTAAAGGCCGCCCTATCGTGTCAGGGATAGGGAGCCTCACCCAAAATCTCGGTAAATACGTGGACAAAATCCTGAGACCATTTGTCATCTCTCTCAGTTCCTACATAAGGGACACAACAGACCTTCTCCTGAGACTAGAGAACATAGTGCTAGAGGATGATATGATACTATGCTCTATAGATGTGGAAGCTTTATACTCCTCTATCCCCCACAACAAAGGCTTGATGGCTGTGGACTACTACCTGAGGTCACGAGGGCGACAATACACTGAACACAATACTTTTGTGCTCCAGGCATTAGAATTTTATTTGACAAAAAACTTCTTCCTATTTGATGGCATGTACTTTCACCAGCTCAGGGGCACAGCTATGGGTAGCGCATGTGCCCCTTCATATGCTAATTTGCTCCTGGGCTGGTAGGAGGAAAACATCGTGTTTGGGGAAGATATGCCAACATCCGAGGAGAACTTCGTCTTGTGGTTAAGATACATAGACGACGTGTTTGTCATATGGAAAGGGAAAGAAGTAGATTTTATCACCTTTGTAGCAGAACTGAATGTCAATGAGCTTGGTCTACACTTCACATATGAGACAAACAAAGACAAGCTTCCTTTTCTTGATATTCTGATAGAAAGAGGGCGAGAAGGTGAGATCAGGACAAGTACATACAGAAAACCGACAGCATCTAACTCTCTCCTGAGATGTGAATCGAACCATCCAGCCCCACTCAGGAAAGGCATCCCCAAAAGTCAGTACTTACGAGTACGGAGGAATTGCTCCGACCAGGGTAATTTTATACAACAAGCGAAAGAATTGAGTGGACGCTTTAGCGAACGCGGCTATCCCGATAAAATTCTTAGGGACGCATATAAGTCCGCAAGCAGTAAAGACAGAGGAGACCTACTCAATCCCTCGACACAAGAGAGAGGGGATAGTGGTGAAACAATCAGATTCATTACCAGATATACTAATGGAGCAAGGGAACTGGGAGAAATTATACAATGGCACTGGTCCATCCTGCAAATGGATGAGGACCTGAAGAACGTTATTGCCCCATCCCCCCAGATCACTTTCAGGAGAGGCAGGTCCCTGAGAGACAGAGTAGTCCACAGCCATTTTGTCCCCCCCACCCTCACTAGCCATACGTGGCTAGACACTAAAGTCAAAGGTTGCTACAGATATGGTGGATGTAAATATTGCGACTCTATCCAGCAAGGGAAAATGTTTACGAATAATGTGACAGGCAACATCTTCACGATCAATCACTTTATAAACTGTAAAACAAAAGGAGTAATTTACAAAATGACGTGCAAATGCGGTATGGAATACATTGGAAAAACTTCTAGAGAGTTGAGGAGAAGAGTAGGAGAGCATCATAGAGACACCATCAACCGTAGAGATACTCCCGTAGCCAACCATATCAATAATATGCATGGAGGTAATCTGAAGATGTAAACTTTGTAGGGATAGACAGAGTACCCAAGACAAAAAGAGGAAACTGGGATAGGAGTATCCTTGTTGTGAATTCTGTTGTCGAGCTCCCTCCTGTAGTCATGAATGGTACTTCGGTGAGTTCGGTCCGTGGGCTCCCTCTGGTGGCTGTGAGTGGAGCTGCTGCTTCTGAGGTTCCTTACACAGGTGACGTGGTTTATCCTTTGGTTGGCTTCTCTATTTAACTCCACTCAGATCGTTTCTCCATGCCAGCTGTCAATGTTTTAGCATTGGTTCAGTTCGCTCCTGGATCTGTCTGGTGTCCTGTCTTCTCCTGCAGAAGCTAAGTTCCTGATTGATATTATTGTTCTTGTTTCTTTGTCCAGCTGGTTATCTTGATTTTGTCTTGCTAGCTGGAAGCTCTGCGATGCAGGGTGGCACCCCCGCACCGTGAGTCGGTGCGGAGGACCCTTTTGCACACTCTGCGTGGTCTTTTGTAGGTTTTTGTGCTGACCGCAAAGATTCCTTTCCTATCCTCTGTCTATTTAGTAAGTCGTGCCTCCCTTTGCTGAAACCTATCTCATTTCTGCGTTTGTGACTTTCATCTTTACTCACAGTCATTACATGTGGGGGGCTGCCTATTCCTTTGGGGAATTTCTCTGAGGCAAGGTAGGCTTTATTTTCTTCTCTAGGGCTAGCTAGCTCTTAGGCTGTGACGAGGCGCCTAGGGAGCGTCAGGAGCGCTCCACGGCTATTTCTAGTGTGTGCGATAGGATTAGGGCTTGCAGTCAGCAGAGCTCCCACATCCCAGAGCTCGTCCTGTATGAGTTTAACTATCAGGTCGGGTGCTCCTAACCACCAGGTCATAACATATCCTACAAAGAGAAACTAAATGGATTTTTCGTCTACAGACCGTTAGTCCAAAAGGACTAAACGAACAGATGAACTTTTCTTCCTTCCTATAAGTTCAGGATATGATAGGGACCTGTAGCCCTGTAGCAGGGACAGCCGTTGTCGAGTGGGGGCGCCACTGCGCAGGTCTAGGGTGCCAACTTCCGCGGTAGGTAGGGTGCACTCTGAGAGAAGGGACGCATAGGGTGTACAATGGATAGTATCACCCTTTCTATCTTTCCAGTAATCTATTCACGAAGGTTTGTTGTGTCCTATATGCATACAGTACAATAGACTGGATGCTCTCTCTCGTTCTGCCATCGCTCCATCATTCCGTTCTTTTTGGTGATTTCTTTTTATTATCAAAATCTTTTTTTCACTAAGGTAGCTCTTGTTCATGCCCATAAAGGTTCAATATAAAATTAAGGTGGAATTAGGGATTAATTTAACACCTGTACATGTTCCTAAAAAAGCCAGGTGGTAAAGTATCCACCCGTTGTTTTCATGCAACCAAAGCTGCACACTTTTTGCTGCAGGTATCCATTATACACAGGCCGAGCGTGCGGTACGGTTAACCTACAAACTACACGCCCACTAGCAGGTACGTTGTCTTGAACAGAGCGAATTTCGCTTGAATGACGCATGCGCAAAGATCTAGTGAGCGGTGAGTCTCTTGGCCGCTACAAATAACGTCAGCGGTTCACGTCTGGACCGCTTGCGTTCCAGCGACCAGCGCGACATAGCCACAAGTGACGCATGCGCTATGGAACCCGGAAATGATGAGTTCTGGCATCCGGAAACATGGCGCTACAGTGCATAAAAGGCAGGTAACTAAGGGAGCGCGTGTACTCTGCTCAACTTAAAATGTCACGATCCCCTGAAGAGTCAGTATGATGAAACACGTCGGGAAGACATTAAGAACCGGCCTATAACATAATAAGGAAGAGGGCCGGTGATAAGTATACGTATACTGAAGGGTGGCTTAGAATGATGTATTGCCTACCAAGATAAGTATACGCTATTTTTACAGACCGATTCTCTCATCCACTATATGATACCATACCATTTTGTCTGGAGGCATTGTTGTATTCATAGTCATGAGGGGCAGTAGTCTGTGGTTAATATGAGTTGTTACCATTCTAAAGTGATTAGATATCTATCAGCCCATTAATTGAACCCATGCCAGTAATTTTTGAAAGGCATTGATGCATTCTAAATATATAGGGGCTAGATTTCTTCACTAATGAGAATTTGCCAATGGTACACTCCATTTGAGTACAGTATATACATACCACTGACGTCATATTATCTATATGGATACAGCTCTATGATAATATTGGATTGAAGTACATTACGGTCTTAAAAGGTTTATAGTGTTTGCCAAAAAGATTATATGGTCACACTGGAATGCCCGTTTATGTACATGACAGATGGTACCCTGATATGATAGGGTTAATCTTTTCAGGAATAACTGTGTTTTATAAGGGTTGTTAGAGCAATAATGGATATTTAAATACAACTCCATATAGTTATTCCCTGATATATCCTCAGTGGTAGTGGCGGGTTCTCTAGTACCCTGCATTCTTTCTTTTATTAGTTTTTTCTGGTTGTTTTTTTCACTTTTTTCACTTTGCACTTTTACACTATGTCTTGTGTGTATGACTACATGTAGTCATTTTTTAACTTAAAATTTAGTAAAGGTTACGTTTTAATATACTGTGGGTATCCATTGCTTATATCTGCTCCAGGTGAAATTGGAGCTTGCTGGCGGTCCTGTGGTGACCAACGCCTTTGTTGACTGCGGTTCTCCCATTAATTTGATTGATGATAAGATAGGGAGAGTTAGGTTGAAAAACCCTGTTAAAATTGTGGCTGTTGATTCGTCCCCTCTTACCCGGGATGGAATTTGTTTCAAAACTGATGCTTTTTTTCTGAAAGTGGGTTCCACTCATGTGGAGCAATTAAGTTGTTTTGTATTGAATTATCTGCCTGCAGGACTGATTCTGAGAATGCCCTGGCTGCAACGCCACAATCCTGCCATTGATTGGTTGGTGGGGGAGATTACTCAATGAAGATGTAAGCGTAATGGTCCGTGTTGTAACCTGGGACCTTTGGTTAACCCGATAAAGTCTGTATCTGTGTCGTCTGTCGGTCTGGAGGGTATTCCGGAGTACCTGAAAGACTTCGAAGACGTGTTTTCCGAAAGTGAGGCTGAGGCGCTTCCACCACATCGACCCGGTGATTGTGCTATTAATTTAATCCCAGGAGCCAAATTACCCAAGGCTCATTTATATAATTTGTCTGGGCCCGAGCGCAAAGCCATGAAAGAGTACATCACTGAGAATCTCCGTAAGGGGCATATTCGGCCTTCTGTTTCACCCGTCGCAGCGGGGTTTTTCTTTGTGAAGAAAAAAGATGGTGGCTTGCGACCGTGTCTCGACTTTCGGGAACTGGATAAGATCACTGTGAAAAACATGTATCCTCTTCCTCTGATTCCTGATTTATGTAATCAACTCACTGGGGCCAAATGGTTTTCTAAGCTTGACTTACGAGGGGCTTATAACCTGATAAGAATTCGAGAGGGAGATGAATGGAAAACAGCTTTTCTGACTACCGAGGGCTTATTTGAAAATGTGGTTATGCCTTTCGCCCCTGCTGTGTTCCAGAATTTTATTAATGTTGTTTTTCTGACCTTATTGGGCACTATGTTGTCATTTACCTGGATGACATCTTGATATATTCAGAGGACAGTCAGTCTCACTTACACCATCTCCAGACAGTTCTTGTGAGACTCAGGGAGAACCATTTATACGCAAATCTGGAGAAGTGCTCATTCTTTATGCAACAACTGTCTTTTCTGGGATTAAATGTATCTGGGGATGGGTTCCGCATGGACCCGGGGAAGGTTCAGGCCATTTCTGATTGGGTGCAACCTCATGACCTGAAGGGGTTGCAGCGATTTCTGGGCTTCCCTAACTATTATAGGAAGTTCATTAAAGGGTTTTCGCAGGTTGTGAAACACTTAACGGACCTCACACTAAGAGGGGCGGAGGTAAAAAATTGGTCCTAGGCCGCAAAAAATTCCTTCCAGACACTGAAGAAATGTTTTGTTTCAGCCCCCGTGTTGATACAACCAGATCCATCGAGACCATTTATTGTAGAGGTTGACGCATCGGAGGTGGGGGTGGGGGCAGTGTTGTCTCAGGGCCCGTCCACCCTTACTAACCTTAAACCCTGTGCCTTTTTTCTAAAAAATTCTCTTCAGCTGAGAGAAATTACAGGGAATTTTTGGCAATTAAATTGGCCTTCGAAGAATGGAGGCATTTTTTGGAGGGGGCTGTTCATCCCGTTACGGTCATCACTGATCATAAAAAGTTGGCCTATATCGAGTCTGCTAAGAGATTGACCCCCAGACAGGCTCGGTGGGCACTTTTTTTTTTCTCGGTTTCATTTTACCATTTCGTTCCGACCGGGGTCTAAAAATGTAAAGGCGGATGCCTTATCCCAAAGTTTTGATTCTGTGTCCCCTCCAGAACCTCCTTCCTCCATTCTTCAACCTGGAGTGGTTGTGGCTGAAGTCTCATCTGAGTTACAGGGAGAGATTTTGTAAGCACAGTTACTAGCTCCGAAGAATAAACCCTCTGGCAAATTGTTTGCACCCGATCATTTCCGTCTCACACTTCTGCAAGAATTTCATGAATCTGTGTTGAGTGCACACCCCGGGATTGCAGCTACCCGGGGGGCAGTAGCTAGGAATTTTTGGTGGCTTCTATGGGTACTGATATTAAAAAAATTGTGAATACTTGTGGGGTGTGTGCTCGCTCTAAGAGCTCTCTGGGCCGGCCGGCCAGGGAATTAGTTCCTTTGTCACTTCCAGATAAACCTTGGACACACCTGTCCATGGATTTTATCACTAATCTTCCTCCTTTAAAGGGCAACTCTGTAGTCTGGGTAGTGGTTGATAGATTTTTTAAACAAGCCCACTTTGTGCCATTATCTGCATTACCTTCTGCTGAAACCTTAGCTCGTTTGTTCATTCAGCATATAGTTCAGTTGCATGAGGTCCCTGTGAATGTGATGTCTGACAGGGGTGTGCAACTTGTTACTAAATTTTGGAGGGCTTTTTGTAAGAAGTTGGGGGTTACGTTGTCTTTCTCCTCTGCTTATCACCCGGAATCTAATGGTCAGACTGAACGCACCAACCAGTGGTTGGAACAAATTTTAAGATGCCTTGCCTCTTCCAGACAGGAGGACTGGTGTGAGGTATTACCCATGGCAGAATTTGCATTCAACTGTCGTATTAATCAGTCTACTGGCAAATCTCCTTTTCAGGTCAACTATGGATTTGGCCCGCAATTTGGAGAATTTTCCCGCATGGATTCTGGTTGCCCTGGTGCTGAGGGTCTGGTGCAACAGTTAAGAACCCTTTGGAGGGAGGTTCAGGGTAATATCTCCAAAGTTCAAAGGAGGTACAAACATTCTGCAGACAGGAGGAGGGGGTCAGCTCCTACACTGACAGTGGGGGAGAAGGTGTGGTTGTCTACCCGTAACATCAAACTTAAAGTACCCTCTATGAAGTTGGGCCCCAGGTTTATAGGCCCATACAAGATATTAGAGGTGATCAACCCAGTGGCCTATAGATTACAGTTGCCCGCCTCCTTCAAAATATCAAATGTCTTTCACAGATCCCTATTAAAACCCGTGGCGTCGGTTAGAGAAGATTCCTCATCCAATGTTCTGCCAGTGTTGGTAGAGGGTCAGCCGCAGTATGAGGTAGGGCGCATCATTGATTCATGGTGGATGCGTCGAAGGATCCAGTACTTAATACATTGGAAGGGTTATTCTATTGAGGATCGGTCATGGGTTCCAGCCAGTTATGTGCATGCTGATTGACTGGTGCGGGCTTTTCATGATAGGTACCCTGAGAAGCCTGGGGGTCCAGTGGCCCCCCATTAAGGGGGGTACCGTCATGGTTAGGACAAGGTTATGTCTTATACTCTCAAGGGTTAATGTTCTTAGCCTCTCTTTCAAGATGGGAGGGCTATTTATATTCGCTTCTAACCTGGTATCCTTGTCAGCTATAGGTTTTCTGCAGTCTGTATGCTTGACCTCTGAAGTGTGTGCAGGCTTGCTTTGTGTCTTGCTGTCACGTGCTTTATTCGCTTTTCTGGATTACTGACCCCTGGCTTGGCTTCTGACTATTCTCTGACTCTCCCTGTTGGTATCTTGTAATCTCCTGGCTACGACCTCAGCTTGTTTTCACTATTCTTTTATGCTTGTTCCTTCTCTGTTTCCCAGGCATCTGGCTCCGCCCCCTGACCGCCTCCCACTCTGTCACATGATCGTATGTCCTTCTGCTTTACATGGTCACTCTGTCTCATGTGAAAAGTCCTGTTGGTGTTCATGTTAGTTACCCAGTTTCTGGTTCAGCTCCGTTGCTGCTGGGTGCAGTTTCCCCTGCAGCATTTACACCCGGGTATCGTGACACACAGCATCTTGCAGCGGTATGCTATTCCATCCGGTTTGCGTTTAGTTGGACCATCATTTATTTTTCTACAAAGCAATGACCCCAAACACACTTCCAGGCTGTGTAAGAGCTATTTTACCAAGAAGGAGAGTGATTGAGTGGTAGGCCAGATGACCTGACCTCCACAGTCACCAGACCTGAACCCGATTGAGATGGTTTGGAGTGATATGGACCGCAGAGTGAAGGCAAAAGGGACAACAAGTGCTAAGCAACTCCTTCAAGATTGTTGGAAGACCATTCCTGGTGACCTCTTGAAGCTCATCAGGAGAATGCCAAGAGTGTGCAAAGCAGTCATCAAAGCAAAAGGTGGCTACTTTGAAAAACCTAGATTATAAGACATAATTTCAGTTGTTTCACACTTTTTTTGTTAAGTATATAATTCCACATGTGTTAATTCATAGTTTTGATGCCTTCAGTGTGAATTTACAATTTTCATAGTCATGAAAATACAGAAAAATCTTTAAAAGAGAAGAAGGTGTGTCCAAACTTTTGGTCTGTACTGTTCTGTAGGTACACATACGAAAAGCCAGCACTTGTAACAGGACGGTGTGTATGGGTACGAAATGCACACAAACACACACGCACACTTTGTGCCGTAAACAATTTACAATTTCTGGAATGCTGCGGTTTTCCTTTTGCCTTTTTAAAAAACAAAAACAAACTCTTTTTAATATTTTTCTTTGGCAGGAAAATGATGACTAAGCAGGTTTAAACTGTCCTCCTTGTTCGTGGTGCATCCAGAAGGAAAAATAAGGTCCTGTACTGTAATATATAATGGATTAATCACTTGACTTTCACAGACTCTGCAGGTCCTGCATCTCTCTATCAGTTTACTCTAGAAATTATTATTGACAGACTGCAACTACCACTGCTATCTTCTACATTCCTCAGTGCTGCAGTAAGACACCAAACTCGGATTTGGGCCTCTATATTTGTATCTGCAATCATGAGTTGTGCGTTCCAGCATTTTATCCCTTGGCTGCAAACCCTAAATGTCCACTGCTTTTCCTGCATCATCACTTATAGTGGTTAGTCAACCTTGATTGTCTCCTCTAGACTTTGTGATTTGATACCTGCAAGGCATTTTAGTGAAGCCCACTTGGCCATGCCTGACGTCATGTGCCTCTCAGACTGATACAATCTTTGGCAATGTGTGAAATGGCGTCAGGGCTGTTTTTTTGCAATTTACCCAATTCAAATCTCAGGACTTGTCAGGAACTTCAAATTTCAGGACAATAAACTCAAAGTCGGTTCACAACAGATTAATTTGCTCAACTCTAGTAGGAGGATATTAAATAAATTAGAAGGTATTAGATAAAAAAAGCTTGACCAAATAATTAAACATTACAGAATCATTTTGGTGCTTTGTGAAACCATGATTAATATCCAGCAGTGAACTGAAATACTCTGAGGGTTCTACATAAACCATATGAGTCCCAGCTGAACAGAAAAACATAAGAAAAACAAATATAGTTATGGTATCAGATTTATATGTTTGCCATTAAGAATAGAAGCACGGCCAGCATTTTCTCCTAAAATGATAATGTTACCTGGAAATTCAGAATCCCAGGATGGCACTTTTCTGTGAAGTGTTTTGATTTTCCATTATTTTGGCTACTTTGACATGTCAAGATTTACTGTAGAGTGTCAAACCCAACAGGCCATCGTTGCATTTCCTATAGGGGTCATCACCCAGCTTTTCAAATCTAGTGTAATAAAGTAGACTTACATGCTTGTGTGACATTCTATTTATTCAGTGGAAACAGTGTGACAAACAGAGCTGATAATTGTTAGAGACAGGACACATAAAAGCAGAATATAAGTCTTGAAAACAAATGTGACATTAAACATGGTGCAATCATCATTCAACATCTGTGACTAAAATCTATGGCAATGCTTTAAAACGTTCTAAAAGATTATACTGTAAACTATTCTCTTTAATACATTTGTAAAGGTTGTATAATAAAATTGTTCCTACATTTTAAAGGGGTTGTCCAGTACCATTTATTCCACATTGCGTGTGAATGGGAGCTTATGATGTTGCGTCAGCAGATACCTGCTAAAATATATTCACAAATGGCAGGTATCATGCATGTTTCTAATTCTAATGAATTGGACAGATTATTGTAGAGTTCAAGGGTAGTGCTGGCCATGATAGTCACTCCTCCAAATGTACAAAAAAAATCTAGAGATCTAGAGATTAAACAGCACTGGTTATAGAAGTACATTAACATGTGGGTGAAAGCACACAATGACTTCAAAAGATATGTATATGCAATCACCTTTACAACAATACTAAGATTGAATGCATGAATTTCCCTATTGGTACACATGTAAAAGCATGAACATCTTAGGCCATATTTTGATCCAAACATGAGAGCCTAGGTGCCATCTACAAGCCAACTTCTTTCAGATGGGACTTTTATTATAGATACTCCTTTCTGCAGTATATGTCTAGGCCTTAAATGAGCAGAGGCGAGCATATAATCCAGCTAGACTTTGCTCTAACGAAAAAAATGGAAAGATGCATAAGAAGGCACACCTTGGAGGTAGTCACACCTCCCAATGCAAAAAAAATTGAGATTGTCTAGTTTTTCCTATAGGAGTAAATGAATTTGAAGGTACAGGTATGCTGTGGTTTCAATACAAATGCATAACAGTAGTCTGAAAATATAGAACATATGAATTCCACCATTGCTACACATGTATAAAGGTGAGATTCATAAATCACAATTTGATCAAAGAGTCTGAGCCCATACGTTAAAACAAGGTCTAAATATTGTAATGACAAGGTCTAAAATGAGCTCATAATGTATTGGTGCCGGTTATACTTTGGTCTGATTAAAAATAGTCTTGAACAGATGAGTCTCATCTAAAATATTCTTCTATGTCACTCACAGGTTCATGTACTTTGATAACCACCTTCACCCCCAGCCTGTTTTCACCTTCCTGACCAGGCCGAAATTTGCAATTCTAAAAAGTGTCAATTTATGTGGTAATAATACTGGAAATCTTCAACGTATCCCAGCGATTCTGAAAATGTTTTTTGTGACATATTGTACTTTATGGTAGTGGTAAATGGCAATTTTCAAACTTTTATTTTATGGCCTTAAAACTGAGTTGTATCTCACAATATAGTAAATAAATAACATTTACCACATGTCCACTTTACATCAGAATCATCTGATAATAATTTGTTTTTGTTAGGAAGTTGGAAGGGTTAAAAATGTAATCCACCACATACAGATGATTAATGTCTGACTGCCATCCTTACTATTGGTAGGTTCTCATTTGTTCTATCTACCCAGCTCATCGGCCATATTCACTCACTAATCTCCAGCACAATATTTTTTTCTGTAGGCAATTTCTGCCACTCAATCCTGCACTTTAGGTACAACCTTAATTATACCACATCCCTCTGTACGGTATGTTATTTTCATTTGTTCTTTATCACTGTGCCTTGATAAATTAACTTCTTCCATGCTGGAATCATCTCAAATACAAACATGTATCTGTACTATGAAAATATGTAATAATATTTGTATATTTTCTTGTATATACTTTGTTTTCTATTTTGTCTTTTCAGTATTTTTGTCCCGTCCACATGTTTGATATGTTGAATATCTATATACAATTCTACAGTAACTGATGAAAGTCTCCTGTTGGGACCGAAACGTTTGACACACATTGGGATTGAATAAAATTACTTTTCACCTTATCGCAAAGTTGAGTGCCGGGTTTTGTTTTATATGTGATTATGGTTTGGGAACCTACCCGAACACCTTCTTGTAGCAGTGCACATGCCTACTTTTCATTCTTACTCCCTGGTTTTGAGTTGGCTTGTATCCTGACCTGCTTCTGCCTTCTGTATTTGTCTTATCTGCTCCTGACTGTTACTGCCCTTTTGGCTTGTCTCTGACTCTGTGTTTTGTCTATTCCTTTGGTACTGTGCTATTGACTATATCTACCCAGCTCGTTTGACTTTCCTGCTGCCACCTAGTGGTAGCCTCGCTGCTGCACGACTGGCCTGCCTTGTCTAGGTGCAGCCCTACTTCCACTCTATAGCCATCTAGTGGAGCCTGCACCTACCTGCATTGCAGCAGCATGACAATATGCATATTCTTACCAGTCTATGTATACTTACCAGTCTATATATATCCTAGGCCTGTAATTGACATCGTAGGTAGACCACAACTATTAGAGTCAAAATGAGAAAACAAATCCAGAAAATCACCTTGTCTGATTTGGCAAGACTTATTTTGCAAGTTATGGTGGAAAATAAATATTTGGTCATTAACAAAAGTTAATCTCAATATTTTGTTGTGAACAGTATTACCTCATAAAGTGACAGTGGTCAGAATGGTAAAATGTGGCCTGGTCATGAAGGTGCAAACAGCCTTGGAGGGTAAAGGGGTTAAACACTACCTATATTCCTGCTCTAAAATAAGCTCTCCCTCCTATAACAATGCTTCCTGAACTTCTTCCAGAGGAGAATGTGCCAAGCATTGTGTCATCAATCGGGTCTCATATACAATGAAGAACGGATGGTAAAACTGTTTTGAACTTTTCACTTTCATGCTCCATATCTCATTATCCACTTCTGCTTTGAACTCGAGGCTGCTATCATTTTATGGACAATCATCTTGGATATCTCACACTTAAATTTGACTTGCAACTACTTAGCAAATGATTAGCTATGCCGATTCTTGTCATGTCACTGCATTGTTACTGTTTTGTTCCTAAAGATCTAAATTTTAATTTTGCATTCTTTCGCAACTGTCATGGCACTCACATGATGCAGTTTGGCAATTTTCTTGGCCAAGAGACCACTATTGATGAGAGGGAGGATGCTTTTTTTTTTTCTTGGGAAATCAACTTTATGGCTGCTTCTTGATTCGAACCAATGATTTTTGACTTCGGAATCAACCCAATAATACAATGAGCTATTAGGGAATGTGAGAACAGGTTGTATTTTGTAGTATTCAGGAAGAAACATATTTTTCCACCACCAGGAGCAAAATAGTAACAATGCGGTGACATGACAAGAATCTGCATAACTAATCATATGATAAATAATTGCAAGTCAAATTTATGTGTGAGATAGCCAAAATGATTGTCTGTAAAATTATGGTTGTCTCACGACTAGAGATGAGCGAACTTGTTGGATTGGAAAGCGTCAATCTCAAATTCAGCATGAACATAGCACATTCGGATTTGTGATTCCCAAGCATTTTTCCTCCAAGTCAGCAGAATTCGGTCACAGTTCGGTCAATATTCATGTTTTCACTAATGCTTTTGTTAGGGCTTTGGCTAGGATAGTGGTTCTGTATGATGAGCGGTGGTGATGTGCTTTATGAGAGGAGGTGATGTGTATAGGTCAGAGGAGTGGCGGATTGTAATTTTTTTTAATTATCTTAATGTGTGTACATTCTGACTGTGACTCTAGTCACTTCTCATGGCCAAGCCTTGAGTCAGAGTGGTCAAGGAGTCCAATGTCAGAAGCCAGGAGGGTATGCCATAAACAGAAGAAGCGACAAAAGTGTGGTCAGGTAATGTTCCGAGGTCCAGAATTCCAGGAGGATAACCAGAGCAGAAGGGGTTAAGCAGATGGGTCAGAGTAAAGTCCAAGGTCAGGCAACAAAAGATCAAGCATACAGAGCTCAAGGCACTGAAAGCTCAAACTTCACTAGCTGAATGTATGTCTAGCAGAGGTCTGGGGGAAACAACTCAGCTAAGTAGCATGGCAATCACCTGGAATAATGAACACTTGGAGACAGCCGACGCCTCCCAGTCTCAGATTGGATAGTTGAGCTGTCAATCAAAACACTAACAGCGTCAGCACGTCCCTATACCTGATTGGATGGCCGAGATGTCAGTAACTGTATCCCAGACACACTGATGGGTGGAACCATAACAGTACCCCATCTTCTAGAGGGGTCAAAGGACCCCCAGTCTTCCCAGTTAATTTTAGATGGAAGGTTCTGACTAACCGAGCGGTCTTCACTAGGGTTGAGCGAAACGGATCGGACATTTTCAAAAGTCGCTGATTTTCGGCAAAGTCGGTTTTCGTGAAACCCGACCTGATCCTAGTGTGGGATCGGCCATGAGGCCGGCGATCTTAGCGCCAAAGTCACATTTCGTATGATGCGCCATTTCTCATCCAATGAAGGAGGACGCAGAGTGTGGGCCGCGTGATGACATAGGTGTCGGTCCCCACCATCTTAGAGAAGGGCATTACAGTGATTGGCTTGCTTTCTGCGGCGTCTCAGGGGCTATAAAGGGGCGAGCACGCCGACCGCCATCTTACTTCTGCCGATGTTAGCATAGGGAGAGGTTGCTGCAGCTTCATCAGAAGAAGGGATATAGTTAGGGAGGGAAAATTAACCCCGAAACTGCTTGTGCTGCAGCGATTTCCAATGTCCAACACCACCTTTTCTTTGCAGGGACAGTGGAGTTTTTCTTTTTGTGCATCATGCTCTGTAGCTTCTTAGGCTGCCCTATAAGGCTCCCTGATAGCTGCATTGCTATTTGTACGCCGCTGTGCAAACTGTGCAAACCAGCTGCTTTTTTAAAAGCAAAAATCCTGTTGCTCCTTTCTGCACAGTTCTCTTGTTCTTTGTCCACACTTTTGTGTGCAGCAGTACTTTTTATTGCTGCCATACTTGTCCTGAGATCATTGTAAAGAGATTGAAATTGTACTACAGCCCTTGTATTTTTTGATATATCTTCCATCCACGTTCTGCCACTTACATTGTGTAGTGTAAGACACTGGGCCTGTTTTTTGCTGCAGTCTCCCCGCAAAAAAAGGGAGATTTAAATTGCCCACAAGTTTATATACGTCAGTTCTGTTTGTCGTATATCTGCCAGCCACGTTCTGCCACTTACATTGTGTAATGTAATACACAGGGCCTGTTTTTTGCTGCAGTCTCCCCCCCCAAAAAAGGGAGATTTAAATTGCCAACAAGTTTATATACGTCAGTTCTGTTTGTCGTATATCTGCCAGCCACATTCTGCCACTTACATTGTGTAGTGTAATTCACAGGGCCTGTTTTTTGATGCAGTCTCCCCCCAAAAAAAAAGGGAGATTTAAATTGCCAAGTTTATGTACACCTTCTATCTTGTTTTACAGTACCATATAACGGTTGTTATTTTGGTTAGATTTTCCCAAAAAATTAGGCAGTCTGGTGGAAGAGGCCGTGGGTGGTCATTGCCAGCTGGTACTCATGGTGGTGGTGGTGGTGGTGGAGCATCTGGTGGTAGTGGGAAAAGCAAAATAGCACCTAAGGCAGGAGGTGTTGAGCCCGCATCATCATCTGGCTACACAAGGCCTCGAAGGCTCCCTTATCTGGGAGTAGTAAAACCGCTTTTAAAGCTGGAGCAGCAGGAAAATGTTTTGGCTTTCCTTGCTGACTCAGCCTCTAGCTCTTTCGCCTCCTCTTCAGAAAGTTTGAAATATAAAAGCAGCGAGTCATCAGTGGATGCTCCCGGTCAGGAACAAGTCGCTTCCTTGTGTCCTTCACCCAAAGCAAAAGTGAAGGATGCAGCAGGCGACACTACAGTTTACTCCATGGAGCTCTTTACACATACAGGCAGTTGGATGGCAGACATGGAGTTGTCTGGTGTGCAGTGGTCGAAGCTCCAAGACCTCAGTCAAGTCCTTCAGTGTTTTGAAGAATGCACACGGCTGGTAAGTGCAGACGACGCCATCATAAGCATGAGCATCCCACTAATGCATCTGCTGATGCAAAGTTTGATGCACATTAAGGAGCAGGCGTCTGCAGCCGAGGAGGAGTGAAGCCTTGATGACAGTCAGCCAATGTCTGCTCAGGGAATTCTCCTGGACGAGGTGGCAGACGAAAAGAAGGAGGAGGAGGAGGATGATGGGGATGAATATTTATGGGAGGAGGATGCTTCTCAGGGGGCAATAGAAACTGGTGGCATTGCAAGGTCAGGTACAGGATTTTTGCGGGAGCCAAGTGATGTTGATTTGCAAGAAAGTGCTCCTCAACCCAGCACAAGCAGTGAATTGACACCTGGAACATTGGCCCACATGGCTGATTATGTCTTGCGTATCCTAAAAAGGGACCCCCGCATTATAAAACTGATGACCTGTGACGATTACTGGTTGGCCTTCCTCCTGGATTCACAATATAAAGGGAAATTACAAAATATCTTGCCACATGAGAACCTTGAGCAAATATTGCTACCAAACAAGCAACTCTTGTAGACCGTTTGGTTCAGGCATTCCCAGCACACAGCGGCGGTGATGGTTCTCACATGAGCTGTAGGGGGCAACAAGGCAGAGGTGTTAGAGGTGCACAAATCAGAAGTGGCGTTGGACAGAGGGGTTTTATGACCAGGTTGTGGAGTGATTTCGCAATGACCGGAGACACGACAGGTACTGCTGCATTGATTCAAAGTGACAGTAGACAGCATTTGTCCATTATGGTCACCAACTATTTTTCCTCCTTCATCGATGTTCTCCCTCACAGGTCATTCCCCTTTGATTACTGGGCATCTAAAATAGACACCTGGCCTGAATTGGCAGAATATGCATTACAGGAGCTCGCTTGCCCAGCTGCTAGTGTGCTATCAGAAAGAGTCTTCAGTGCTGCTGTTTCAATACTGACCGAAAAAAGGACTCATCTGGCTACCCGAAATGTTGATTATCTAACCTTCATTAAAATGAACCAATCATGGATTTCAAATTATTTTGCCCCAACTTCCCCTGCTGACATGTAGCTTGCCTGAAAAATGTCTTGCTTTTGGCCTCCACTTACTGAATGCTCCAATTCCTTCATTTGCAGCTGCTGAATGTCCACCATAGGCCATTTTTATACCTCCCTAAATGGTCTGACTCCCCCTACAGGGCCGTGGTCACCACTTGGCGCAAGCACCCGTGTGAGTGCCATTTGCCTGGACAGGTGGGTGTGCCCACTCTTGGGCGACGGAACTGGCCAAGAATCCCTTATAGTACAATGAAGTGTCTCTGATGGTGGTGGTGCACACCCAACATCAAACACACCGTCGTAATATGAGGGGCCCTGTGCCAGTACCGCCACCCACGAGAGAGTGTTCCCCCCTAGCTCGAACAGTGCTCTACCACTTGCAATACTTATCTCTCCCTGCTCCACCACTGTGTAGTCTGTGCTGTTAAATCCTTCAATGGCACTGCCAATACAAATTTGTTGAAATGATAGATGATAATTAAAATATACAGGGGCCCTGGCCTCCATTTTGGCCAGTTAATACTTTGCGCCTACTACCACTGTCTGCTACTCAGCAGAGGAGCCCACCCCAGTACCTAGCTATGCCGCCTGATTAGTCCTGTTACCAATTTTGAACTGGTTTTAGCCTACTTTTTTATTGTGGATCTACAAACTGTGTCTGCGCCACTCATTACAGTTGTCCTCCACTGAACAAAGCTAAGCCGTCTGTTTACTCCTGTTACCAATTTTGAACTGCTTTGAGCCTACTTTTTTATTGTGGGCCTACAAACTGTGTCTGCGCCACTCATTAGAGTTGTCCTCCACTGAACAAAGCTGAGCCTCAATTTTCATCCTGTTTCGGATATTAAACTGCATTTGGCCTACTTGTTTGGTTGAGCCTACTAACAGTGTCTGCCGCTCCTTGCTTTTCTCCTCCACTGAACAAAGCTGAGCCTCAATTTTCATCCTGTTTTGGATATTGAACTGCATTTGGCTACTTGTTTGGTTGGGCCTACTAACGGTGTCTGCCGCTCCTTGCTTTTCTCCTCCACTGAACAAAGCTGAGCCTCAATTTTCATCCTTTTTCGGATATTAAACTGCATTTGGCCTACTTGTTTGGTTGGGCCTACTAATGGTGACTGCCGCTCCTTGCTTTTCTCCTCCACTGAACAAAGCTGAGCCTCAATTTTCATCCTGTTTTGGATATTAAACTACATTTGGCCTACTTGTTTGGTTGGGCCTGCTAACAGTGTCTGCCGCTCCTTGCTTTTCTCCTCCACTGAACAAAGCTGAGCCTCAATTTTCATCCTGTTTCGGATATTAAACTGCATTTGGCCTACTTGTTTGGTTGGGCCTACTAAACGGTGTCTGCCGCTGATTGTTGTTCTCCTCCACTGAACAAAGCAGTGCCGCCTGTATACTCCTGTTACCAATTTTGAACTGCATTTGGCCCACATTATTACTTGGGCCTACTAACTGCGTCTGCCACTCATTACAGTTGTCCTCCACTAAACAAAGCAATGCTGCCTGTTTAGTCCTGTTACCACTTTTGAACTGCATTTAGCCTACTTTATTATTTGGGCCTACTAACTGTGTTTCCTTCTCATCCTGCCCATTGCCCAGCCACTGCTAGATGAGTCTGCTGGTACATTGACCCAGACCACTACATTTCCCTTGCACTCTACACAGCCAGAATCTGACCCTGAAGAAAGTCAGGTTCCCCTTCCCGTGACGTAGTCCGCGTTTCCTGGGCCGACGAAAAACTTGAACCAGCCCTACCCTCCACAACTTTAGCCAAATGACCCCCAATTTTCAATGACTAACTATTATTATAAGGTAAATTAAGATTGACAGGCTTAAGTAACAAGAATTGATGTTTTTGGCACTAAAATGGGCACTGTAGGTGTTTTCCTGTCCTCCACTTACTGCCGACTTTGATTTCCCATTGACTTGTATTGGGTTTCGTGTTTCGGCCGATCCCCGACTTTTCGCAATCTTCGGCCGATTTCAAAAGTCGGGTTTCGCGAAACCTGACTCAATCCTAAAAAAGTAAAAGTCGCTCAACTCTAGTCTTCACTAGGGTTGAGCGACTTTTAGTTTTTTAGGGTCGAGTCGGGTTTCGCGAAACCCGACTATCTCAACAGTCGAGTCGAGTGGAATCGGCCGATTATCGCAAAAAGTCGGGGATCGACCGAAACATGAACCCCAATGCAAGTCAATGGGGGAGCATAGTCGGCAGTGAGTGGGGGCCAGGAAAACACCTAGAGTGCCCATTTTAATGGCAAAAACATCCATTCTTCTTAATGAAGCTTGTCAATCTTAATTTCCCTTACAATAATAGTTAGGCATTGGAAATTGGGGGTCATTTGGCTAAAGTTGTTGGGGGTAGGGCTGGTTCAAGTATTTTGTGGGCCCAGGAAATCTGGACCACGTCACGGCAGTGGAGCAGGGCGAGGTAAGTATTTAAACTTTGCAAGTGCTGTGATCCTGAGCAAGCAGGGGGGCCTACTCGTTGGCATTAGCACTAGCACAGGGCCCCTCAAAGTACGGCGGTGTGTTTGCACGGCGGGGGCGCCTCCCACCGGCAGCGACACTTTTGCGTACTATGAGTGGCCCTGTGCCAGTGACATCACCAACGAGTATGCCCCCCCACCTGATGATGGAACTTGCACTTTCATCTTCACCTTCCTCTTTGTCCCCTTGTAAGGTGGTATAGTATGTGGGAAGGGGAACCTGAATTTCAGCAGGGTCAGATTCTGGCTGTGTAGCGTGCAAGGGGAATGTAGTGGTCTGGGGCAATGTACCAGCAGACTCATCTATCACTGGCTGGGCAATGGGCAGGATGTGGAGGAAACACAGATATAAGCCCAAATAATAAAGTGGGCTAAATGCAGTTCAAAATTGGTAACAGGACTAACCAGGGGGCATTGCTTTGTTCAGTGGAGTACAACTGTAATGAGAGGCTGACACAGTGAGTAGGCCCAAATCAGTAAGTAGGCTAAATGCAGTTCAAAATTGGTAACAGAAGTAAACAGGCGGCACTGGTTTGTTCAGTGGAGAACAGCAAGGAGTGGCAGACACCGTTAGTAGGGCCAACGAAACAAGTAGGCCAAATGCATTGTTATATTACAAAATTTAACTAGAGACTCAAAATTGAAGCTAAGGAAAGGCAACCTGGAGAACCTTGGAGCGGCAGACACCATTTCTAGAACCCAACCAAACAAGTAGGCCCACTGCAGTTTTTAAATTAAAACCTCTTCAACGAGAGCCTGAAAATTGACGCTCAGGAAATGCTACCAGGAGAACACCTTGGAGCGGCAGACACAGTTAGTAGGCCCTACCGAAGTAGTAGCCCCAATGCAGTTTTCAAATTCCTATAGGCTGAAAACCAGACAATTGACGCTCAGCTTTTTTCAGAGGAGGACAGCTGTATTGAGTGGCGCAGACAGATACAGGTATTAGGCCTTAAACAAAAAATTTGGCTCAATGCAGTTTAAAAAAGGTTACAGGTAGTGTTGATCGATACCTTCCGATATCAGAAAGTATCGGTATCGGATTGGATCGGCCAATATTCAAAAAATATCGGATATCGCCGATACCGATACCCGATCCCAATGCAAGTCAATGGGACCAAAATATCAGAATTAAAATAAACCCTTTCTTTCCTTGTAGGTTCATTCTACATGAAGGAAAACAACAAAGAATAATGCAGGATGTATTTGGGGAGGTGGCGGAGACATTAAAGGCATAGAGGTTTAGCCCAATTAAATAGAATAGCAGGAATTTTAATTTTTTTTAAGACGTTCGGAGTTACAAAGATATTGACTATGTTAAGATTTTTTTTATTTTGTCAGATATTGATGTTTCACTATTCCACGCCCTTCACCTTTTTTTTTACTTTTCCCACACTTTCATTTTCATCATCATCAGCAACTTTGACATCAACTTCTTCTTCACCTTATTCATCTTCTTCTTCATCTTCTACCTGTTTTTTTTTGGGTTACATTCTTCATATTCATTTTATTCAACTATTATTATTCTTCCTATTCTACTTCTTCATCATATTCTCATTTGTGACAGGCATTCCCGCAGTTGTTATCTATAAAAGTTTGAAGATTACAACTTCCGTTCTGCCTGTCACAAAAGTAACATTTGTCCGCGTTCAGTTTGGCCTGCAGAATCAGGCTTTATCCAGGGGCACCACGAGGAGGAACGGACTCACCCCCATACACTGCTTAGTCTTCTTCTGCATATAATTTAGATAATATCTTTTGCTCTGATATTAAGTGTTATGCTTAATGTTCTTCTGCTTCTTGTTCTGCAGCCTCTTTTTCTTCTGCTTCTCGGTCTTCCAGGGTCGTCGTCTCCAGGGTCGTCGTCTCCAGGGTCGTCGTCTTCTCCGCCGTCGTCATCGTCGTCATCGGCGTGGTCTTCAGGGTCGTCGTCTCCAGGGTCGTCGTCATCTCAGTGGTTGTCGTCTCTGGTGTCGTCGTCATCTTAGGGGTGGTCTTCCGGGTTGTCGTCTTTAGGGTCTTGAACTTGGAAATGTAGCAGAAGGTACAAGAAGGCTGAGAAAATGCCGAGAACCAGCTGATGGAACTGGAACTCGGATGGCTACCCGAAGGTCCAAGAGCCAAGGGCACGACCGAGGACCAGCTGACGGTGCTGGAACACGATTACTAAGCAGGAGGTACCCGCGCTTAAAAGCACTACCAAGGACCGCCTGACGTTGGCGGAACTCGGATACCCAGAAGGAGGCACCTAAGCCAAAGGCTCTGCCCGGAACCAGCTGACGGTACTGGAACCAGGATGGGGAGCAGAAGGTACAAGAGCAAAAGACACTGCCGAGAACCAGCTGATGGTACTGGAACCCGGATGTGTTGGCCAACTGTGCAAGAGCCAATGGCACGACCGACGACCAGCTGACGGTGCTGGAACACGGTTACTAAGCAGGAGGTACCCGCGCTTAAAAGCACTACCAAGGACCGCCTGACGTTGGCGGAACTCGGATACCCAGAAGGAGGCACCTAAGCCAAAGGCTCTGCCCGGAACCAGCTGACGGTACTGGAACCAGGATGGGGAGAAGAAGGTACAAGAGCAAAAGACACTGCCGAGAACCAGCTGACGGTACTGGAACCCGGATGGGTAGCCGAAGGTCCAAGAGCCAATAGAACTACCGAGGACCAGCTGACGTTACTGGAACCTGGTCACTAAGCAGGAGGTACCCGTGCCTGAAAGCACTACCAAGGACCACCTGACGTTGGTGGAACTCGGATACCCAGAAGGAGGCACCTAAGCCAAAGGCTCTGCCCGGAACCAGCTGACGGTACTGGAACCAGGATGGGGAGCAGAAGGTACAAGAGCAAAAGACACTGCCGAGAACCAGCTGACGGTACTGGAACCCGGATGCGTTGGCCAACTGTGCAAGAGCCAATGGCACGACCGAGGACCAGCTGACGGTGCTGGAACACGGTTACTAAGCAGGAGGTACCCGCGCTTAAAAGCACTACCAAGGACCGCCTGACGTTGGCGGAACTCGGATACCCAGAAGGAGGCACGTAAGCCAAAGGCTCTGCCCGGAACCAGCTGACGGTACTGGAACCAGGATGGGGAGCAGAAGGTACAAGAGCAAAAGACACTGCCGAGAACCAGCTGATGGTACTGGAACCCGGATGCGTTGGCCAACTGTGCAAGAGCCAATGGCACGACCGAGGACCAGCTGACGGTGCTGGAACACGGTTACTAAGCAGGAGGTACCCGCGCTTAAAAGCACTACCAAGGACCGCCTGACGTTGGCGGAACTCAGATACCCAGAAGGAGGCACCTAAGCCAAAGGCTCTGCCCGGAACCAGCTGACGGTGCTGTAACCAGGATATGGACCAGAAGGTCCACAGGAGAGGAGAGAAAAGCTAGGCCGCGAGGCTGCCGCAGTTACCGAACACCAACAGTCCTACAGGGGGAGCTTGCCCTACTGGCACTACAGAACCAGCCTTGATTTCCAATTCCCGCAGCCCACATAGGAAGCTCCTAAACTGGAGGCACCATGGAGTTGGCTAACCCGACCGCAACACGACGGGACAATGTATAGGCGTGTAAGTGACCTTGACACTATTCGGAACCAGCTGACGGTGCTGGACCCAGGCTGGGCACGAGGGAGTACCCGTGACAAAGACACTGCCGAGAACCAGCTGACGGTACTGGAACCCGGATTTGGACCTATTCAAGATTGTCTTCCTGGAGCCCCAACTAGCGGTGTTGGAACAAAGGGTAAGCAGGGGGAGCAGAGTGTAGGCCGAAGCCTGCACTGGAGGCATCTTTGTGTCTGTGTTGCGTTTGCAGGACACGTTGCCGGCTACACAGCAAGGGAACAGCTGGCGTTGCTGAACCCCACTGACACATTGGCGGGTGTTTTTCTCTGTGCAGCTAGCACTTCCGGGCACCAACTAGCGGCGTTAGAGCCCAGGGTCAGCAGGAGGAGGAGAGGAGCAGAGTGTAGGCCGAAGACTGCACTGGTGGCAGCTTTAGGTCTGTTGTGCCAGCGTGGCTTGTGCTGGACACATTGCTGGCTGCACAGCAGGGGAACAGCTGGCATTGCTGAACCCCAATGACACATTGGCGGGTGTTTTTCTCTGTGCAGCCAGCACTTCCGGGCCCCAACTGGTGGTGTTAGAGCCCAGGGTCTGCAGGAGGAGCAGAGTGTAGGCCGAAGCCTAGTAGAACCAATTTCAAAGGTAACCTTTAACCCCCCCTCAGGTGTTACAAACTAGAAGAGCCACAACTTGTGCAGCATTAATGCTGCACAAGTAAAAGGTTGCTCTATGAATTTTTCAACTTGCACATGCTGAATGAAACACGTACACAATTTAGCACATTATACAGTCAAACTGTATTGGAGGCGTGACTTGTCTTTTTAAGGAGACGCAGCACAGGTGTCCAAAATAACGCCTTGGTGCTGGGCGCAGCCTCCTGAGCGTCGTTATTTGCGGTACAGGAGCCTGCGCTCTTGTGTTATCCCTTGGCCATGCGCTGTGAGCGCTGCCCGTCTTCTGACCTCATTTCATGTGGACCGATGCGGTTAGCGATGCCCATGAATCCCAGACCCGCAGTGTCTTTTCATTTATTCACACTGCGGGGCTGGGATTCATGGCCTTGCGCAGTAAATATGTTCGCCTGTCACTCATGTCCTTACACCTGTGTGGCGTCAGCTGATCCCTTATCGCATGCCACGGCCATGAGGCTGCACAGTCTGAAGAAGGCGGAAGGAGATGAGTGAAGACAAGCGAAGATATGCACTGCTCATGCCCATCAATCACACCCTCGCAGTCTAAATATATCAGACAACGAGGGGCGTTGTGTCGGGCAGGGCGGATGCACAGGCACAGCCAGCCAACCAATGATGTCAGAAGACAGGCAGCGCTACCAAGGGGGGTGCTGCGTGTCATTTAAAAAGGAAAGTCACACCTTAGGGACAGTGTAATGGTCTCTAATGATACACATTTTGTACGTGTTGAGTTCGACGTGTGCATGGAGAAAAAGTGAGCCACCTTGTACAAATGCAGCATTAGCGCTGTACAAGGTGGCTGTTATACATACAAACGCCTGGGGGGCAGGGTCCCTTTAATGTCAGTTCAGGTGTCTGCGTGGCGTTTGCAGGACACGTTGCCGGCTACACAGCAGGGGAACAGCTGGCGTTGCTGATCCCCACTGACACATTGGCGGGTGTTTTTCTCTGTGCAGCTAGCACTTCCGGGCACCAACTGGCGGTGTTAGAGCCCAGGGTCAGCAGGAGGAGGAGTGGAGCAGAGTGTTTGCCGAAGCCTGCACTGGTGGCAGCTTTTGGTCTGTTGTGCCAGCGTGGCTTGTGCTGGACACATTGCCGACTACACAGCAGGGGAACAGCTGGCGTTGCGGAACCCCACTGACACATCAGTGAGTGTTTTTTCTGTGTAGACAACACTTCCAGGTGACAACTGACAGTGTTGAAACCCAGGGAATCAAAGAGGAGCAGAGTGTAGGCCGAAGCCTGCACTGGAGGCAGGAAAATGTCTGTTATTGTGCCAGCATGGCTTGTGCTGGACACATTGCCGGCTACACAGCAGGGGAACAGCTGGCGTTGCTGAACCCCACTGACACATTGGCGGGTGTTTTTCTCTGTGCAGCTAGCACTTCCGGGCACCAACTGGCGGTGTTAGAGCCCAGGGTCAGCAGGAGGAGCAGAGTGTAGGCCGAAGCCTAATTGAACCTATTTCAAAGGTAACCTTTAACCCCCCCTCAGGTGTTACAATCTAGAAAAGCCACACCTTGTGCAGCAGTAATGCTGCACAAGTAAAAGGTTGCTCTTAAAATTATGCTCCTTGCACACGCTGAATGAAACACATATACAATTTTTCCCATTATACAGTCAAACTGTATTGGAGGCGTGACTTGCCTTTTTAAGGACACGCAGCACAGGTGACTAAATTTACACCTAGGTGCTGGGCGCAGCCTCCTGAGCATCATTATTTGCTGTACAGGAGTCTGCGCTCTTGTGTTATCCCTTGGCAATGGCCTGTTAGCGCTGCCCGTCTTCTGACCTCATTTCATGTTGGCCGGTGCGGTTAGCGATGGCCATGAATCCCAGACCCACAGTGTCTTTTCATAAAGTCACACTGCGGGGCTGGGATTCATGGCCTTGTGCAGTAAATATGTTCGCCGCTCACACATGTCCTTACACCTGCTTCAGACTGGACGGCCTCAGCTGATCCCTTATCGCATGCCGCGGCCATTAGGCCGCACAGTCTGAAGAAGGCGGAAGGAGATGAGTGAAGACAGGCGAACATATCCACTGCACATGACCATCAATCACACCCTCGCAGTCTAAATATATCAGACAACAAGGGGCGTTGTGTCGGGCAGGGCGGACACACAGGCACAGTCAGCCAGCCAATGATGTCAGAAGACAGGCAGCGCTACCAAGGGGGGTGCTGCGTGTCATTTAAAAAGGAAAGTCACACCTTAGGGACAGTGTAATGGTCTCTAATGAAACACATTTTGTACTTGTTGAGTTCGACGTGTGCATGGAGAAAAAGTGAGCCACCTTGTACAAATGCAGCATTACTGCTGTACAAGGTGGCTGTTATACATAGAAACACCTGGGGGTGGGGGGGCAGGTTCCCTTTAATTTCAGTTCAGGTGCCTGCGTGGCGTTTGCAGGACACGTTGCTGGCTACACAGCAGGGGAACAGCTGGCGTTGCTGAACTCCACTGACACATTGGCAGGTGTTTTTCTCTGTGCAGCTAGCACTTCCGGGCACCAACTGGCGGTGTTAGAGCCCAGGGTCAGCAGGGGGAGGAGAGGAGCAGAGTGTAGGCTGAAGCCTGCACTGGTGGCAGCTTTTGGTCTGTTGTGTCTGCGTGGGGTTTGCAGGACACGTTGCCGGCTACACAGCAGGGGAACAGCTGGCGTTGCGGAACCCCACTGACACATCAGCGAGTGTTTTTTCTGTGTAGACAACACTTCCAGGTGACAACTGACAGTGTTGAAACCCAGGGAATCAAAGAGGAGCAAAGTGTAGGCCGAAGCCTGCACTGGAGGCAGGAAAATGTCTGTTATTGTCCAGCGTGGCTTGTGCTGGACACGTTGCCGGCTACACAGCAGGGAAACAGCTGGCGTTGCTGAACCCCACTGACACATTGGCAGGTGTTTTTCTCTGTGCAGCCAGCACTTCCGGGCACCAACTGGCGGTGTTAGAGCCCAGGGTCTGCAGTAGGAGCAGAGTGTAGGCCGAAGAATGCACTGGAGCAAGTTGAAAGGTAACCTTTAACCCCCCCAGGCGTTGGTTGCTCAAAGAGCCATCTTGTACAGCAGTAATACTGCAAAAGGAAAAAGGTGGCTCTTTAAATTATGCTCCTTGCAAACGCTGAACTACACACTCATGCAAGGTGTCCCCTCACACCGTTAAACCGTCTCGGAGGTGGGACTTTCCTTTGTGATGTGACACAGCACAGCCGTCATTCCAACCCCCTTGGTGCCCTGCGCCGCCTCCTCAGCGTTGTTTGATTCTGTCACGGAGCCCGCGCTGTAATGTTATCCCTTGGCCATGCACACTTAGTGGTGCCCGTCTTCTGACATCATTTAGGTGTCAGGCTGGCAGTGCCTGTGCGTCCATGCTGCCCGAGATCCAACCTCGCAGTGTCGTCTAATGTAATCCCACTGCGGGCCTGGGATACATGGGCATGCGCAGTGCATATCATCGCCTCTCACTCCCCTCCTTCCTGCTTCTTCAGACTGTGCGCCGTCACGGCCGTGGCATGCTATTAGGGATCAGTTGACACCGCCTAGTCTGAAGAAGCCGGAAAGAGGGGAGTGAGAGGCGAGGATATGCACTGCGCATGGCCATGGATCCCAGGCCCACTGTGGGATCACATTAGACGACACTGCGAGGTGGGATTTCGGGCAGCGTGGACGCACAGGCGCAGCCAGGCCGACAACAAATGATGTCAGAGGACGGGCAGCGCAAACTGTGCATGGCAAAGGGATAACATAACAGCGCAGGGTCCGTGACAGAATCAAACAACGCTAAGGAGGCGGCGCACGGAGCCAAGGGTGTAGGAATGACGGCTGTGCTGCGTCACATTACAAAGGAAAGTCCCACCTCCGGGACGGTTTGACGGTGTGAGGGGACACATTACATGAGTGTGTAGTTCAGCGTTAGCAAGGAGCATAATTTAAAGAGCCACCTTTTCCTTGTGCAGTATTAGTGCTGCACAAGGTGGCTCTTTCAGTAACAAACGCCTGGGGGGGGACAGGTTCCCTTACATTTTAGTTGTGCCAGAGTGGCGGTCACATGACACGTTGCCGGATACACAGCTGGGGAGCAGCTGACGTTACTGAACCCCAATAACAGAGGAGCGACTGTTGACTGTGCAGACAGCACTTCCAGGCACCAACTGGCGGTGTTAGAGCCCAGGGACAGCAGGAGGAGCAGATTGGAGGTATTGCCGCACACACAGCTGGGGATCAGCTGACGTTACTGAACCCCAATAACAGAGGAGCGACTGTTGACTGTGCGGACAGCACTTCCAGGCACCAACTCGCGGTGTTAAAGCCCAGGGACAGCACGAGTAGCAGAGGAACAGAGTGTAGGCCGAAGCCTGATTGGAGCAAGTTGAAAGGGAACCTTTAACCCCCCCCCCCAAGGCGTTTGTGGCTGAAAGAGCCATCTTGTGCAGCACTAAGGATGCAAAAGGCAAAGGTTGCTCTTTTAATTATGCTCCTTGCAAACACAGAAGTAAACACTTATAAAATTAACCCCTGATACCGTAAAACCATCCCGGAGGTGGGAATTTCCTTCGTAATGGGATGCAGCACAGCCATCATTCCTATCCCCTTGGTGCCGTGCACCGTCTCATCAGCGTTGTTTTAAGCTGTCATGGAGCCTGCGCTGTTATGTTATCCCTTGGCCATGCACACTTAGCGGTGCCCATCTTCTGACATAATTTCGGTGTCAGGCTGTCAGTGCCTGTGCGTCCACGCTGCCCGAGATCCCACCTCGCAGAGTCGTCTAATGTAATCCCACTGCGGGCCTGGGATCCATGGGCATGCGCAGTGCATATCCTCGCCTCTCACTCCCCTCCTTCCCTCTTCTTCAGACTGTGCGGCGTCACGGCCGTGGCATGCTATTAGGAATCAGCTGACGGCGCACAGTCTGAAGAAGGTGGAAGGAGATGAGCGAGAGCCTGAGGGGAAGATATGCACTGTGCATGCCCATGGATCCCAGGCCCGCAGTGTGATTAAATCAGAAGACACTGCGAGGCGGGATCTCGGGCAGCGCGGCCGCACAGGCGCAGCCAGCCTGACACCAAATTATGTCAGAAGACAGGCAGCGCAAATTGGGCATGGCCAAGGGATAACAGAACAGCGCAGGCTCCGTGACAGCTTAAAACAACGCTGAGGAGTCAGCGCACGGCACCAAGGGGGTAGGAATGACGGCTGTGCTGCGTCACATTACGAAGGAAAGTCTCACCTCCGGGACGGTATAACGGTATCAGTGAACACATTTTATAAGTGTTAAGTTCTGCGTGTGCAAGGAGCTAAGCTAAAAGAGCTACCTTTTCCTTGTGCAGCATTACTGCTGCACAAGGTGGCTCTTTCAGTAACAAACGCCGGGGGGGACAGGTTCCCTTACATTTAGGTTGTTGTGTCAGCGTGGTGGTCGCAGGACACATTGCCGGCTACACAGCTGGGGATCAGCTGACGTTACTGAAACCCAATAACACTGGGTCGTATGTTTTGACTGTGCAGCCTGCACTTCTGAGCCGCAACTGGTGGTGTTGGAGCCCAGGAATTGCAGTTCAGGTGGTAGAAAGATGAACACATCAGGAGACCTGGATGACACCTAATTACTTAATCAGGCAGAGGAGTGGCAAATTCCTGTGAGATCCAGGCCTGGTTCATTTTCAGAAAAGTAAGCCGGTCAACGTTATCGGAGGATAGTCGCATGCGACGGTCTGTTAGTACACCACCTGCGGCACTAAAGACACATTCCGATAAGACACTAGCCGCAGGGCAAGCCAGCACCTCCAATGCATACTGGCTTAGCTCTGGCCATGTATCCAGCTTAGAGAGCCAAATTTGCCTTTATAGCGAGGATCAAGGAGGCAGGCCAACCAGTAATCATCATCGGTCATCATTTTAATAATGCGTAGGTCCCTTTTGAGGATACGTAAGGCATAATCCGCCATGTGGGCCAAAGTTCCAGTTGTCAAATCTGCGGTTGTGCTGGGTTGAGGGGCAGTTACAGGCAAATCTACGTCACTTTTGTCCCTCAAAAAACCAGAACCCAGCCTTGCCACGCCACCAATTTCCATTGGCCCCGGAGAAGCTTCCTCATTAAAAAAATACTCATCCCCATCATCCTCCTCGTCCTCCTCCTCCTGTTCGCCCGCTACCTCGTCCTGTACACTGCCCTGACCAGACAATGGCTGACTGTCATCAAGGCTTTCCTCTTCCTCTGCTGCAGACGCCTGCTCCTTTATGTGTGTCAAACTTTGCATCAGCAGACGCATTAGGGGGATGCTCATGCTTATTATGGCGTTGTCTGCACTAACCAGCCGTGTGCATTCCTCAAAACACTGAAGGACTCTACAGAGGTCTTGTACCTTCGACCACTGCACACCTGACAACTCCATGTCTGCCATCCAACTGCCTGCCCGTGTATGTGTATCCTCCCACAAATACATAACAGCACGCCTCTGTTCGCACAGTCTCTGAAGCATGTGCAGTGTTGAGTTCCACCTTGTTGCAACGTCGATAATTAGGTGATGCTGGGGAAGGTTCAAAGACCGCTGATAGTTCTGCATACGGCTGGAGTGTACGGGCGAACGGCGGATATGCGAGCAAAGTCTGCGCACTTTGAGGAGCAGGTCGGAAAACCCCGGATAACTTTTCAGGAAGCACTGCACCACCAGGTTTAAGGTGTGAGCCAGGCAAGGAATGTGTTTCAGTTGGGAAAGGGCTATGGCAGCCATGAAATTCCTTCCGTTATCACTCACTACCTTGCCTGCCTCAAGATGTACAGTGCCCAGCCATGACTGCGTTTCTTTCTGCAAGAACTCGGACAGAACTTCCGCGGTGTGTCTGTGGTCGCCCAAACACTTCATTGCCAATACAGCCTGCTGACGCTTGCCAGTAGCTGCCCCACAATGGGACACCTGGTGTGCAACAGTGGCAGCTGCGGATGGAGTGGTTGGGCGACTGCAGTCTGTGGACAAGCTCTCGCCTCTGCAGGAGGACGAGGAGGAGGAGGAGGGGGGGTGAACGGCTACAGCCAACTGTTTCCTAGACCGTGGGCTAGGCAGAACTGTCCCAATATTGCTGTCCCCTGTGGACCCTGCATCCACCACATTCACCCAGTGTGCCGTGATGGACACGTAACGTCCCTGGCCATGCCTACTGGTCCATGCATCTGTTGTCAGGTGCACCTTTGTACTCACAGATTGCCTGAGTGCATGGACGATGCGCTCTTTAACATGCTGTTGGAGGGCTGGGATGGCTTTTCTCGAAAAGAAGTGTCGACTGGGTAGCTCATAGCGTGGTACAGTGTAGTCCATCAGGGCTTTGAAAGCTTCGCTTTCAACTAACAGGTAGGGCATCATCTCTAATGAGATTAGTCTAGCAATGTGGGCGTTCAAACCCTATGTACGCGGATGCGAGGATGAGTACTTCCTTTTTCTAACGAGAGACTCATGTAGGGTGAGCTGGACTGGAGAGCTGGAGATCGTGGAACTAGCGGGGGTGCCGGTGGACATGGCAGACTGAGAGACGGTTGGAGACGGTATTCTTGCCGGTGCCCTACATGCAGTGTTTCCTACTACGAAACTGGTGATTCCCTGACTGCTTTGGCCTGGCGACAGAATCTGCACATTTACTGCAGGTGGTGCGGGAAATGATGGCCTTACAGTGACGGAAGGGATGTAGCGTTGCTGACTAGCTTCATTGACCGAGGGTGCTACAACCTTAAGGGACGTTTGGTAGTTAGTCCAGGCTTGCAAATGCATGGTGGTTAAATGTCTATGCATCCAACTTGTATTTAGACTTTTCAGATTCTGACCTCTGCTTAAGGTAGTTGAACATTTTTGACAGATGACTTTGCGCTGATCATTTGGATGTTGTTTAAAAAAATGCCAGACTGCAGTCTTTCTACCATCGGATACCTTTTCAGGCATTGCAGACTGAGCTTCTTTAACCGGATGGCCACGCTGTCCTCCAACAGGTTTTGGCTTTGCCACGCGTTTTGGGCCAGATACGGGCCCGGCAGATGGAACCTGTTGCGATGTTGATGCCTGCTGCGGCCCCTCCTCCTCCGCTTCAGAACTACTGCCGCCTGCACTCTGTTCCCCCAATGGCTGCCAATCGGGGTCAACAACTGGGTCATCTATGACCTCCTCTTCTATCTCGTGTGCAACTTCGTCTGTGTCACCGTGTAAGCCGGTGGTATAGCGTTCGTGACGGGGCACCATAGTCTCATCAGGGTCTGATTCTGAATCAGTACACTGCGAGGGCAATGTTGTGGTCTAAGTCAAAGGAACAGCATAGTAATCTGGCTGTGGCTGTGCATCTGTGCACTCCATGTCCGATTCAACTTGTAATGGGCATGGCCTGTTAACTGTTTCACTTTCTAACCCAGGAACGGTATGTGTAAAGAGCTCCATGGAGTAACACGTTGTGTCGCCTGACGCATCCTTCTCTGTTGTTGTTTTTGCTGAAGAGGACAAGGAAGCGACTTGTACCTGACCGTGAACATCCACTAACGACGCGCTGCTTTTACATTTACCAGTTTCAGAAGAGGAGGCAAAAGAGCTAGAGGCTGAGTCAGCAAGGAAAGCCAAAACTTGCTCTTGCTGCTCCGGCTTTAAAAGGGGTTTTCCTGCTCCCAGAAAAGGGAGCGTTCGAGGCCTTGTGTAGCCAGACGACGAACATGGCTCCACAACTCGAGACTGAGGTGCTATATTGCTTTTCCGACGACCACCTGATGCTCCACCACCACTACCATCATTACCAGCTGTCAATGACCGCCCACGGCCACGACCTCTTCCACCAGACTTCCTCATTGTTTGCAAAACGTAACCAAAGTAACGGTATTTGTTACTGTAAAACAACTTACAAGGTGAACTCAAACTTCTGTAGGATTTAGATATCCCTTTATAGGTGGGTGAGACTGCAAGGAAAATCAGGCACAATGTTACACACTAGGTTTTCTGTGGCACAAAATGAGAGATGCCACACACGCAGGACTGTCACTCAAGCACAAATGCCAACATTAATCACCCACTAATTTTTTTTTCTTCAGGGAGAATTTAAAAACAATAAAAAAAAACAGTATTAGACACTAGGCTTTCTGTGCCCCACAATTTGAGAGAGATGGCACACACGACTGGCACTCAAGCACAAATGCCAATATTAATCTCCCACTATTTATTTTTTTTCAGGGAGAATTTAAAAACAAAACAAAAAAAAACAGTATTAGACACTAGGCTTTCTGTGCCCCACAATTTGAGAGAGATGGCACACACGACTGGCACTGAAGCACAAATGCCAATATTAATCTCCCACTATTTATTTTTTTTCAGGGAGAATTAAAAAAAAAAAAAAAACAGTATTAGACACTAGGCTTTCTGTGCCCCACAATTTGAGAGAGATGGCACACACGACTGGCACTCAAGCACAAATGCCAATATTAATCTTCCACTATTTAATTTTTTTCAGGGAGAATTTAAGCAAAAAAAAAACAGTATTAGACACTAGGCTTTCTGTGCCCCACAATTTGAGAGAGATGGCACACACGACTGGCACTCAAGCACAAATGCCAATATTAATCTCCCACTATTTATTTTTTTAAGGGAGAATTAAAAAAAAACAAAAAACTGTATTAGACACTAGGCTGTTAGGAGTCGAGTTTCCTCTGCTGCACAGGGGGAATCCCGATCCGTGTCTGCTGCGGTCTCCCATTCGGTATCGGCCGCAGTGGGCTCTGCTCAGCGGAGACGTCGCTCTCAGCGTCTCGCTGAGGCTGATTCGGTGCATAGGGTCACTACTGCCTTTTCTGGCTTTCCTATGGTACCCTGCACTGATCTGCGGCGAGCGAGCCTCTCTGGGACTAAGTCCTTGTTTACTCACACTGAGCATGCCCAGGGCAGGGTCTCCCATTGGAGGTCTAGGGCCACATGTTCGGTCACATGCTCAGGTGCTGCAGTACATTCCATTGGTCCTCCTGGAAGGTCCTGAAAGGGCAAAACATGCTCAGGTACGGCAGCACTTTCCACTGGTCGTTCTGGAAGGTCCTGAAAGTGCAAAAACTTCAGTAGCAGCTTCCTGTGCTGCAACTATATAAACTGCGCATGACCGCACGGCCATGCGCTAGTATTGTCTTGTAAATATGTGTGTGTGTTGTGAGTGAAAGTCGCTCTTTAAATAACCCTCCCTATTGAATGTCTGTTCGCGGAAGGTGTATGTTTGCTATCTAGCGCCCGACTTATCCAACATCACGTTACACACATCACAGCGTCCAGTTGCTGTGTCCGCCAGTACGGCGCCGTGCGCTTCCTCTGCGCTTTCCTTACCCAAGCCTGGGTGGTTAGTGGCGTCCGTCAGTGCGGCACCGCACGCACTCTTGTGCCTTATTTACTATTTCAATAGTTTCCTTACACACCCAGTTGCGGTGTTGTGCCAGCAGTGGTCTAATCGGACTTCAATCCTAGTTGGGGTTGTGTTTGCTGACTTATTGCTCGCGCTCTATGTGCGGTACCGCGGTCCTGTGACGCAACAGGATCGCTTCCTTCACGCAGGGTGAAGTTAACCCTTGTATGTATACTTATAGTACCGCCATATAGTCCGTCTTACTTAGCAGCAGGTACTTTCCTGCATAGTGGATCCCGGGTTGCGAACGCACCAATTCCATCTAATAAACTATATATTTGGTGCGTTCCGCCAACCCTAACAGAATACTAGCGCCAGGATCTGGCTAAGTAATGGCGGATGAACAGCGATTGCAGGGGTACATCCAGCTGCTGGAGGGCCGGTTGGCGTCTCTTGAGCGTGCAACCTCGGCGGTGGATGTTACCGCAATAGCTGTTCAGGCTGCTAGCGTGGCTGCAGCAGCTTTACCCACTGCCACCTCTGTTCCGACCCTATCTCACCTTCCTTTGCCTGAGAGATACTCTGGGGACAGTAAGTCCTGTAGGGGTTTCGTGAGCCAATGTGGTATACACCTCGAGCTCCTGGCTGCACGTTTCCCTACTGAGCGGGCAAAGGTGGGATTCATAATCTCCCTCTTGTCGGACAGAGCGTTGGAGTGGGCTACGCCGCTGTGGGAGCGCAACGATCATGTGGTGCGGAGTGTTCCTCGGTTTCTGGACTCTCTGAAACAGGTCTTTTTAGGACCTCAAGTCACCCATGATACACCGCTCCAGCTGCTGGCTTTGACTCAGGGTTCAACCATGGTCAGCCATTTTGCTGTTCTCTTCCGGACATTAGCGTCTGAGTTGGAATGGTCAGATAAAACCCTCATTCCCGTATTTTGGAGGGGGCTGGCTGACCATGTGAAAGACGCACTAGGGAGATTCCCACCACACTGGAGGAGCTCATAGCCATATCTACTCGCATAGACCTTCGTTTTCACGAGCGAAGGTTGGAGCGAGCCCAGTGTAGGCAGAGGTTTCGGCTGGCTCCCACCTTCGCCAAACCTTTGGAATCTCCAGTCCAGGCATCCAAGTCACATGAGGCCTTAGAGGTGACACGAGCGGGATCCAAGTCTCAGTCCGCCCGTGCACATAAGGTCCGTCATGTTTACCGGCAGTCAGGACATCTTGCCTCCAAGGTTCCTCAGCGGTCGGGGAAACGTCAGCGTTTAGTGGCAGTTGGAGGAGGTACACTAGACACGGCGACGTTTGCCTCAAAGTTGTCCTTCAAGGGGACAATTACCATAGGCCCATCCACTCTTATGGTCGAGCTATGCACTGATTCTGGGGCAGAGGGTAATTTTATGTCTTCCTCTTTTGCCCAGCATCACGCAATACCTTTGGTGATGCTCGCCAAGCCTGTGACCGTTCGAGTGGTAAATGGGTCAACACTACCCTCACAGATTACCCACCAAACCATTCCTTTCACGCTTTCTGTGTCTCCATCACATCAGGAGATAATCTCCCTATTAGTCATTCCTGAGGGAATTGATGAGGTCCTGTTGGGGATACCATGGCTTCGCTACCATTCTCCTCATATTGAGTGGTCCTCTGGGAGAATTTTGGGATGGAGTAAATCCTGCGAGGGTAGATGGCTGAGGGAGTGCGTTCAGGTTGCTACTACACAGGTACCCGCAGATCTTTCCTCTCTCCCCAAGCACTATTGGCCCTATGCAGACGTGTTCTCCAAAAGAGCTGCGGAGACCCTTCCGCCTCACCGCCCCTATGACTGTCCTATTGACCTCTTGCCTGGTGCTGAGCCTCCCCGGGGTCGAGTCTATCCGTTATCTCTCCCGGAGACGGAGGCAATGTCTCAGTACATCCAAGAGAATCTGGCAAGAGGATTTATTAGGAAGTCAGTGTCACCGGCAGGGGTGGGTTCTTCTTCGTACAGAAGAAGACTGGAGACTTACGTCCATGCATAGACTACAGGGGTCTTAACGCCATCACCGTTAAGAACAAGTACCCATTACCCCTGATATCTGAGCTGTTTGATAGGCTATGGGGAGCGAGGGTATTTACGAAGTTAAATCTGTGGGGTGCCTACAACCTGATTCGCATCCGTGAGGGGGATGAATGGAAGACGGCTTTTAACACCAGGGATGGGCACTATGAATATCTGGTGATGCCCTTTGGGCTCTGTAATGCCCCAGCCATTTTCCAAGACTTTGTGAACGACATCTTCCGGGATATGCTCACCACCTCGGTCGTAGTCTATCTGGATGATATTCTCATCTTCTCTCCAGATATTGACTCCCATCGGAGAGATGTTCGCAAAGTCTTCGACCTCTTACGGGCAAACTCCCTCTACGCCAAGTTGGAGAAGTGTGTGTTTGAGCAGGAGTCCTTGCCCTTCCTTGGTTATATCATCTCTGCCAAGGGTTTGGCTATGGATCCTGCCAAGCTACAGGCTGTAATGGACTGGCAGGAACCCCATTCTCTTAAAGCGGTGCAGCGCTTTGTGGGGTTCATTAATTATTATCGCCAGTTCATTCCACACTTCTCAACTTTGGTAGCTCCCTTGGTTGCCCTCACCAAGAAGGGAGCAAATCCCAAGTTGTGGTCAGAGGAGGTCTCCAAAGCCTTTCTCTCGATCAAGTCACACTTCGCTAGCGCTCCCATCCTACATCGCCCCGATGTTGATAAGCCATTTATCTTGGAGGTGGATGCCTCATCCGTTGGTGCTGGAGCAGTCCTTTTCCAAAAGGATGCTCAAGGTCGGAAGCATCCTTGCTTCTTCTTCTCCAAGACCTTCACACCAGCGGAGAGGAATTATTCCATCGGGGACAGGGAGTTGCTGGCCATGAAGTTGGCTTTTTCAGAGTGGAGACATCTCTTGGAGGGAGCTCGCTTTCCCTTCCAAGTCTTCACTGACCACAAGAACTTGGTGTATCTGCAAACGGCCCAGCGGCTGAATTCTCGCCAGGCTAGATGGTCCCTGTTCTTCTCCCGGTTCCATTTTACTCTCCATTTCCTCTCCGGGGAGAAGAATGTTCGTGCTGACGCTCTCTCCCGATCCGTGGTGTCATCGGAGGAGGAGGAGGAGGAGGAGCCTCAGCTTATTGTCCCTTCTGAGAGCCTGAGAACTGTAGCTCCGGTTTCGCTAGAGTCTGTGCCCCCGGGCAAGACTTTCGTACCAGCTAACTTGCGACCGGAGGTTCTCTCTTGGGCTCACTCCTCCAGAGTGGGTGGGCATTTTGGGACCAAGAGGACATCTGAGCTTCTGGCGAGAACATACTGGTGGCCGCATATGGCCCGAGATGTCAAGGACTATATTCAGGCATGCGTTTCTTGCGCCCAGAATCGGTCTCCTCGGCAACGGCCTGCTGGGTTGCTTTACCCTCTACCGGTGGCAAACAGGCCCTGGGAGATGGTCGGGATGGACTTTGTGGTGGGTCTACCCAAGTCGCGTGGCTGCTCCATTATTTGGGTTGTCACCGACCATTTCTCCAAGATGGTGCATTTGGTGCCGCTTCCTCGGTTACCCTCAGCACGGGCCTTGGCGGTGTTGTTCATTAAACACGTTTTCCGATTGCATGGTATGCCTGATAAGATTGTCAGCGATCGGGGTCCTCAGTTCGCATCTCGGTTTTGGAGAGAGCTCTGCCGTTTACTCAGCATAGAGTTAAACCTCTCCTCTGCATACCGTCCCGAGACGAATGGGTTGGTGGAGAGAAACAACCAGACTCTGGTGACATATTTGCGACATTTCGTCTCTGCTAGGCAGGATGACTGGGCATCTTTGCTACCTTGGGCGGAATTTGCCCTGAACAACGCCGTAGCCGATTCCACTGGTCAAACTCCTTTTCTCCTTAATTACGGCCAGCATCCGCGTGTCCCTGTGCCCATGCCCGTGTCATCCACCGATTCTAGGGTGGCAGACTGGGCGGTGGAGGCACGTGACATCTGGGACCGCACACAGGATGCCATCCGGGCCTCCAAGGAGAGAATGAGGGTTTCGGCTGATACACACCGGCGCCCCGCTCCGGTCTTTGCTCCTGGCGACTTAGTGTGGCTCTCTGCCCATAACATCAGGCTGCGAGTTGAGTCCACTAAGTTTGCTCCTCGCTACATTGGCCCATTTAAGGTCCTGGAACAGGTCAACCCTGTGGTCTACCGTTTGGCTATTCCTCCACGCCTTGGTATCACCGATACTTTCCACGTTTCCCTCTTAAAGCCCATTCATTTGTCCCGGTTTTCTGAGTCATCTGCTGGGACATCGGGTTCATCCACGGATGAGTTTGAGGTGAATGCTATTGTGGGGTGCAAGGTGGTACGTGGCAAGAAATTTTATCTGGTGGACTGGAAGGGTCACGGCCCAGAGGATAGTACCTGGGAGCCTGTGGAGCACATTCGGGCTCCGCTGCTTATCGCAGCTTTTGAGCGTAGTGAGGCTCAAGGAGGAAGGGGCCCTAGGAGGGGGGGTAATGTTAGGAGTTGAGTTTCCTCTGCTGCACAGGGGGAATCTCGATCCGTGTCTGCTGCGGTCTCCCATTCGGTATCGGCTGCAGTGGGCTCTGCTCAGCGGAGACGTCACTCTCAGCGTCTCGCTGAGGCTGATTCGGTGCATAGGGTCACTACTGCCTTTTCTGGCTTTCCTATGGTACCCTGCACTGATCTGTGGCGAGTGAGCCTCTCTGGGACTAAGTCCTTGTTTACTCACACTGAGCATGCCCAGGGCAGGGTCTCCCATTGGAGGTCGAGGGCCACATGTTCGGTCACATGCTCAGGTGCTGCAGTACATTCCATTGGTCCTCCTGGAAGGTCCTGAAAGGGCAAAACATGCTCAGGTACTGCAGCACTTTCCATTGGTCCTTCTGGAAGGTCCTGAAAGGGCAAAAACTTCAGTAGCAGCTTCCTGTGCTGCAACTATATAAACTGTGCATGACCGCAAGGCCATGCGCTAGTATTGTCTTGTAAATATGTGTGTGTGTTGTGAGTGAAAGTCGCTCTTTAAATAACCCTCCCTATTGAATGTCTGTTCACGGAAGGTGTATGTTTGCTATCTAGCGCCCGATTTATCCAACAGCACGTTACACACATCACAGCGTCCAGTTGCTGTGTCCGCCAGTACGGCGCCGTGCGCTTCCTCTGCGCTTTCCTTACCCAAGCCTGGGTGGTTAGTGGCATCCGTCAGTGCGGCACCGCACGCACTCTCGTGCCTTATTTACTATTTCAATAGTTTCCTTACACACCCAGTTGCGGTGTTGTGCCAGCAGTGGTCTAATCGGACTTCAATCCTAGTTGGGGTTGTGTTCGCTGACTTATTGCTCGCGCTCTATGTGCGGTACCGCGGTCCTGTGACGCAACAGGATCGCTTCCTTCACGCAGGGTGAAGTTAACCCTTGTATGTATACTTATAGTACCGCCATATAGTCCGTCTTACTTAGCAGCAGGTACTTTCCTGCATGGTGGGTCCCGGGTTGCGAACGCACCAATTCCATCTAATAAACTATATATTTGGTGTGTTCCGCCAACCCTAACATAGGCTTTCTGTGCCCCACAATTTGAGAGAGATGGCACACACGACTGGCACTCAAGCACAAATGCCAATATTAATCTCCCACTATTTATTTTTTTTCAGGGAGAATTAAAAAAAAAAAAAAAACAGTATTAGACACTAGGCTTTCTGTGCCCCACAATTTGAGAGAGATGGCACACACGACTGGCACTGAAGCACAAATGCCAATATTAATCTCCCACTATTTATTTTTTTTCAGGGAGAATTTAAAAAAAAAAAAAAAAACAGTATTAAACACTAGGCTTTCTGTGCCCCACAATTTGAGAGAGATGGCACACACGACTGGCACTGAAGCACAAATGCCAATATTAATCTCCCACTATTTATTTTTTTTCAGGGAGAATTTAAAAACAAAAAAAAAAACAGTATTAGACACTAGGCTTTCTGTGCCCCACAATTTGAGAGAGATGGCACACACGACTGGCACTGAAGCACAAATGACAATATTAATCTCCCACTATTTATTTTTTTTCAGGGAGAATTTAAAAACAAAACAAAAAAAACAGTATTAGGGTATGTTCACACGTTCAGGATTTCCATCCTTTTTTTTTCCTGACTGTTTTTTAAAAAACTGCAGCTCTTGGCAGAAAACGCAGGTCCTTTTTTTGGTCCTTTTTTGGTCCGTTTTTGATGCGTTTTTTGATGCGTTTTTTGATGCGTTTTTTTGATGCAGTTTTCTAGCCAGAGTCTGTGTGTTTTCTAGGAATTTTTTTAGGGTTAAAATGGCTGAAAATACCCTAACCCTACCCCTAACCCTACCCCTAACCCTAACCCTACCCCTAACCCTACCCCTAACCCTAACCCTACCCCTAACCCTACCCCTAACCCTAACCCTACCCCTAACCCTACCCCTAACCCTACCCCTAACCCTACCCCTAACCCTAACCCTAACCCTACCCCTAACCCTACCCCTACCCCTATTCTAACCTTAGTGAAAAAAAAAAAAAAAAAATTCTTTATTTTTTTTATTGTCCCTACCTATGGGGGTGACAAAGGGGGGGGGGTGTCATTTACTATTTTTTTATTTTGATCACTGAGATAGGTTATATCTCAGTGATCAAAATGCACTTTGGAACGAATCTGCCGGCCGGCAGATTCGGCGGGCGCACTGCGCATGCGCCCGCCATTTTGCAAGATGGCGGCGCCCAGGGAGAAGACGGCCGGACGGACACCGGGACGCCGGGTGAGTATAAGGGGGGGAGATTAGGGCACGGGGGGGGCATCAGAGCACTGGGGGGGGGCATCGGAGCACTGGGGGGGGGGCATCGGAGCACGGGGGGGCGGGATCGGAACACGGGGGGGGCAGCCACACTCCGCCCACGCACTTCCGCCCGCTCCCCGCACTTCCTGCTGCAGCGGTTCTGCACATCAAATCGCAGTAAAACCCGCAGATATATTTTTGATCTGCGGGTTTTACTGCGGTTTGGACCTCACAATGGAGGTCTATGGGTGCAGAACCGCTGCGGCTCCGGAAAAAGAATTGACATGCTCCTTCTTTTTTCCGGGAGCTATTCAGCGCGTCTTTTTTTTAACAATTTCCGGACCATGTGCACAGTGTGTCCTGTTTTCCATAGGGTACAGTGTACTGTACCCTGCATGGAAAACAGCTGCGGAACCGCAGCGGCAAAACCGCCGCGGTTCCGCGGTAAAAAACGCACTGTGTGAACATGGCCTTAGGGTATGTTCACACGTTCAGGATTTCCATCCTTTTTTTTTCAGGACAGTTTTTTTAAAAAACTGCAGCTCTTGGCAGAAAACGCAGGTCCTTTTTTTGTCCTTTTTTGATGCGTTTTTTGATGCGTTTTTTGATGCGTTTTTTTATCCTTTTTTTATGCAGTTTTCTATGCAGAGACTGTGTGTTTCCTAGGAAGCTTTTTAGGGCTAAAATGGCTGAAAATACCCTAACCCTACCCCTAACCCTAACCCTACCCCTAACCCTACCCCTAACCCTACCCCTAACCCTAACCCTACCCCTAACCCTACCCCTAACCCTAACCCTAACCCTAACCCTACCCCTACCCCTATTCTAACCTTAGTGAAAAAAAAAAATAAAAATTCTTAATTTTTTTATTGTCCCTACCAATGGGGGTGACAAAGTGGGGGGGGTGTCATTTACTATTTTTTTATTTTGATCACTGAGATAGGTTATATCTCAGTGATCAAAATGCACTTTGGAGCGAATCTGCCGGCCGGCAGATTCGGCGGGCGCACTGCGCATGCGCCCGCCATTTTGCAAGATGGCGGCGCCCAGGGAGAAGACGGCCGGACGGACACCGGGACGCCGGGTAAGTATAAGGGGGGGCATCGGAGCACTGGGGGGGGCATCGGAGCACGGGGGGGGGGCATCGGAGCACGGGGGGGCGGGATCGGAGCACGGGGGGGCAGCCACACTCCGCCCACGCACTTCCGCCCGCTCCCCCGCACTTCCTGCTGCAGCGGTTCTGCACATCAAATCGCAGTAAAACCCGCAGATATATTTTTGATCTGCGGGTTTTACTGCGATTTTGACCTCACAATGGAGGTCTATGGGTGCAGAACCGCTGCGGTTCAGGAAAAAGAAGTGACATGCTCCTTCTTTTTTGCCACAGCTATTCTGCGCGGCTTTTTAAACGAAATTACGGACCATGTGCACAGCAGTGACTGTTTTCCATAGGGTTACATTGTTATGTACCCTGCATGGAAAACTGCTGCGGAATCGCAGCGGCAATACCGCTGCGGTTCCGCAGTAAAAAACGCACTGTGTGAACATGGCCTTATAGACACTAGGCTTTCTGTGCCCCACAATTTGAGAGAGATGGCACTCACGGCTGGCACTGAAGCACAAATGACAATATTAATCTCCCACTATTTAATATTTTTTTCAGGGAGAATTTAAAAACAAAAAAAAAAACAGTATTAGACACTAGGCTTTCTGTGCCCCACAATTTGAGAGAGATGGCACACACGACTGGCACTCAAGCACAAATGCCAATATTAATCTCCCACTATTTTTTTTTAAGGGAGAATTAAAAAAAAAAAAAAAAACAGTATTATAAACAATAGGCTTTCTGTGCCCCACAATTTGAGAGAGATGGCACACACGACTGGCACTCAAGCACAAATGCCAATATTAATCTCCCACTATTTTTTTTTTTTTAAGGGAGAATTAAAAAAAAACAAAAAAAAACAGTATTAGACAGTAGGCTTTCTGTGCCCCACAATTTGAGAGAGATGGCACACACGACTGGCACTGAAGCACGAATGCCAATATTAATCTCCCACTATTTTTTTTTTTTTATTTCTGGGAGAATTGGCAAGAAATCAGGCCCAATGTTAGACTGTATGTTTTCTGTGCCAGAAAATGAGCCACAGATGCCACACACAGGACTGCCACTGATGCAGATTTGCCAATTTTAATCTGCACCCTTTTTTTTTTATTCAGGGAGACTAGTGAATAAATGTGGGCCACTCTATTAGAGTATATTTTCTGTGGCAGAAAGTGGCTTGAAGAGATGTAACGAGAAAAAAAAAAAAAAAAAGGGACTGTCCTACAATTACTATCTCCCTGCAGTTATCTCAGCAATGTATGGCAGGCAGCAATAACAAGGAGTGGACTGCTGCACAAATTACATCAAAGTGTGGACAAACAAACAAGATAGCTGTGCAGAAAGGAAGGAACAACAGGATTTGTGCTTTGAAAAAAGCAGTTGGTTTGCACAGCGGCATACACACAGCAATGCAGCTATCAGGGAGCCTTCTAGGGCAGCCCAATGAGCTACAGCACTGAGAAAAAAAAATGTAGCCTCCACTGTCCCTGCAAACAAAAGGTCGTGTTGGACAGTGGAAATCGCTACAGCACAAGCGGTTTGGGGGTTAATGGACCCTGCCTAACGCTATCCCTGCTTCTGACGAAGCGGCAGCAACCTCTCCCTATGCTCAGATCAGCAGCAGTAAGATGGCGGTCGGCGGGAATGCCCCTTTATAGCCCCTTTGACGCCGCAGACAGCAAGCCAATCACTGCAATGCCCTTCTCTAAGATGGTGGGGACTGAGACTTATGTCATCACGCTGCCTACACTCTGCATCCACCTTCATTGGCTGAGAAATGGCGCTTTTCGCGTCATTGAAACGCGACTTTGGTGCGAAAGTCGCGTACCGCATGGCCGAGCCCACACAGGGATCGGGTCGGGTTTCATGAAACCCGACTTTGCCAAAAGTCGGCGACTTATGAAAATGAACAACCCGTTTTGCTCAACCCTAGTCTTCACATCTCGAGCAGGGACCCAGGATATCTCCTCTGGTCTGTAGCCCCTCCAGTGGATGAGGCACTGGAGGGAATTACGGACCTTCTGAGAATCCACAACCCTCTGAGCCTCATACTCCAGACCACCATCTACTGAAAGTGGAGGAGGCGGGGATGAGAGGATGAGAGAGACAATGCAGAAGGGACTCCTTTAATAGGGATTCATGAAATACGTTAGGGATGTGAAGGCATGGATGGAGCTTTATTCTAAATGCCACAGGATTGATCACCTCTAGTATCTCAAATGGACCAATAAACTTTGAACCCAACTTCACCGAAGGCACGTTAAAGGGACTCTGTCACCCCCTCCAGCCGTTAGAAACTAAAAGAGCCAACTTGTGCAGCAGTAATGCTGCATTCTGACAAGGTGGCTCTTTTAGTTATTGGTGCAGTCAAAGCTGAAATAAAGTGTTTTATAATTTTGCCAAAATTCCTGTCTTTAGTCGTTGAGGCAGGTCTTAACCTTCCTGCTGCACACGCCACACTGCCATCGCTCAAGGCTTTTTCGGCGCCGGGTGCCGCCCCCTCCACGCTGTTTTCAAATCAAATCTGGTGCCTGCGCTGTTTTGTTCTGCCTGGGGCAGGCGCAGTGAGCGCTGCCCATCTGACCTTAGATGCAGTCTCGCAGACTGCGCCTGTGTGGCCACCCAGCTTGTGAATCCCAGCCCCGCAGTGTGTTATGCATTATGCACACTGCGGGGCTGGGATTCACAAGCTGGGTGGCCACACAGGAGCAGTGTGTGAGACTGCATCTGAGGTCAGACGGGCAGCGCTCACTGCGCCTGCCCCAGGCAGAACAAAACAGCGCAGGTGCCGGATTTGATTTGAAAACAGCACAGAGGGGGCAGTGCCCGGCGCCGAAGAAGTCTTGAGTGACGGCAGTGTGGCGTGTGCAGCAGGGGGTTAAGACCTGCCTCCACGACTTAAGACAGGTATTTTTGCGAAATTATAAAACGCTTTATTTCAGCTTTGACTGCACCTATAACTAAAAGAGCCACCTTGTCAGAATGCAGCATTACTGCTGCACAAGGTGGCTCTTTTAGTTTCTAACGGCTGGAGGGGGTGACAGAGTCCCTTTAAGTTTAATGTTATTAGATGACAACCACACCCTATCCCCAATCTTAAAAACAGTACCCACAAAATGTCTTCTATCAACCTTTCATTTTTGGGGAATCTGAGCAGTCCAAATATTCTTCTGATCCTTCCTCCAGACATCCCCAAGTCTCTGTATGGTGACCTCCATCCCAGGGCATTCAGAAATAATCTTAGAAAATTCACAAAAATGGTGATGAAAACCATAATTACAGAAAAACAGTGAGATTCCAGTAGACTGATTTACTCAACTGTTAAAGCAAACTCGGCGAGAGGTAAAAATGATGACCAGTCCTCCTGTCGAGCTGCCACAAAACACCTTAAAATTTGTTCCAAAGATTGATTTGTTCTCTCAGTCTGACCATTGGTTTCAGGGTGATAAGCAAATGTTAGCTTACTGCAAAAAGCCCTCCAAAATTTAGAGACAAATTGTACTCCCCTATCAAACACAATGTTCAGAGTGATCCCATGTAACCTTACAATATGACAATAAAACAACATGCAGAGTGTCTTTGCATTAGGTAACAAAATGAGCTTCTTTGCTGAATCGATCAATTACCGCACAGATAGCAGCTTTCTCATCAGACAGGGGCAAATCTGTAATGAAATCCTTGGACAAATGAGTCCATGGTCTTTCTGGAATCGGCAATGGAGCCAATTCCCCAGCCGGCTAAGACTAACTTTGGCGAATGCGCAGACTTCCCAAGCAGTCCAAATCTTTAATATCATTATGCATGGATGGCCACCAAAAAAGTCTAGCAATGACTTTCCGTGCAGCAGTAACCCCAGGATGACCTCTTAAGATGGAATCATGAAATTCCTGTTAAACCCGCAATTTTAGGTACACGGTCACAAATAATTTGGACCCTGGGGAAGTGGAAGGAGCCAACGACTAGACTTTCAAAAATTTCCTCTTCCAATTCCGAGGTTACATAGAAACCACAATACCATGAGGAATAATAGAGGATGGAGGTTCTAGAGGAGAAATGAAATCTAGACTTTGAAATAATGGATCAGCTTTCACATTCTTAGACCCTGGCCTGAAAGTAGTAGAAAAATTAAACTGAGAGAAAAACAAAGACCATCTGGCCTGTCTAGAAGTTAACCTTTCAGCCGATTCATTGTAAGCTAAATTCTTGTGATCAATGATCACCGTAACTGGATGTACCGCCCACTCCAAAAAATGCCTCCATTCCTCAAAGGCCAATTTGAAAAGAAGTAACTCCCAATTCCCAACATCAGAATTTCTCTCCACTGGTGACTTTTTTTAGAAAAAAAAAGTTTTGAGCCCCTGCGATAAGACTGCCCCACTCCGATTTCCAAAGCATCCAGCTCCACAATAAACAGTTTTTGAAGATCAGGTTGGAACAGAATGTGTGCAGACATAAAACACTCTTTTAATCTTTCGAAAGCCCTAATAGCACTTAGCGAGCAAACATTGAGCTTTTCCCCCTTACGTGTAAGGTCAGGAAGTGGTTTAGCAATCTGTGAAAACCCCTTGATAAATTTTCTATTATAGTTGGTGAATCCCAGAAAATGCTGCAAGGCTTTAAGATCACAAGGTTTAACCCAATCAATTATGACCTGCACCTTCACAGGGTCCATCTTAAAACATTCTGCTGACAAGATAAACCCCAAGAAAGAGATTTCCTGGACCAAAAAAATACATTTCTCTAATTTAGCAGACAAAGAGTTATCTCTTAAACTCTGTAACACAACACGGACATGTTCCTGGTGAGTGTCCAAATCTGGATAGAAAATTAGACTGCCATTGAGGTAAATCACAATCACAACATGTCTTCCAATGCAATCAGAGAAAATATAATTCATAACATTTTGAAACACAGCAGGTACATTAGATAATCCAAAATGGATGACAAGGTTTTCAAAAAGATGCCCTAGTTGAAAATGTTGAAAATGCCGTTTTCCACTCATCATCACCCTTCAAGTTGCATATCAAATTGCACGCTCCTCTGATATTAAGTTTAGAAAACACCCTGGCCCCCAGAAGCTGATTATATAGGTCGTGGAAGTGAGTATTTTTAACAATCTTGATTAGGTCTCGGAAATCAGTCAACAACAGAAACCCCCAACTTTCTTTTTAACAAAGAAAAATCCAGCAGCTATAGGGCAGGAGGAAGGACAGATATGACCCTTCCGTTAACTTTGGTTAACATATTCTTTCATGACGGTCCATTCAGGCCCCGACAAAATGTATAGGGATGATGGGGAGGTAGTATGCCTCCTTTTCCGAGAACACATCCCCGTGTCCTTCAGGTACCCCGGAAGACCCTTCAGACTATTGGAGCATATTTGTACATTGCCTTCTGACACCAATCAATAAAAGGACTGTGAATCTGCAACCATGGAAACCCAAGTACCAATCAACACAAAGACAGCTTCAGTACATCCCTATACCAAATTGGACTGCCGAGCTGTCAGTAACTGCATCCTAGACACACTGAGGGGTGGAACCATGACACTGACAGCCAATCAAGGCGCAGAAACCATCTACAACATCCAGACACAAGGGCTTTTCTCATTGGCCCCCAAAGTCACATGTCCCTTTCTATATAAAAAGCAGACATGTTGTTTTGCTGGCACCATTTCCTCAGTGTAACAGCACAGAGAAGCTTCTACTGCTGCTGCAAATTGTCATATAGTTAGATAAGATCTTCTCATGTGTGAATTCAATGTTCCAGCATCTAACTAGTTTGTGCTACTAATAGTGCAGGCAGGAGTCAACATTTACTACTCAAAATCATTTGGGCTAATACTGTGTTGTAGTCAGAACTCAAAAGGTCGTATTTGCTAATCAAAATCATTAGCGCTAATTTTGGGGTTCAGCCAGGAGGACCCATTTGATAATCAATATCATTGGGCAAATAATGGGGTGCAGCCAGGAGGCCCCATTTGCGCATAAAAATCATTAGAGATAATATTGGAGTGCAGCTAGGAGGCCCCATTTCCTATCGTATTTCCTGGGTTAACACTGTGTTGCAGTCAGAACTCCAGAAGTCACATTTACTAATCAAAATTGTTTGGGCAAATATTGGGGTGCAGGCATCAGGGCCTATTTCCTAATTCAAATGGTTTGGAATAACACTGTGTGGCAGTTAGTAATCAGGAGATCACATTTACTAATCAAAATTGTTTGGGATAATATTGGGATGCAGGCACCAAGCCCCATTTCCGAATCCAAATTGTTGCACTTATACTCTGGTGTAGGCACCTGGCCTCATTTCATAACCCAAAGCTTTGGGATAATAGTCTGGTGCAGGCTCCTAGCCTCATTTCATGATAAATATTTTTTGCGATAATACTCTGGTGCAGGCACTAGGCCTGATTTCATAATCTAGATCTTTTGTGCTAATTCTGAGGTCCCACCATGAGTCCACATTTCAGCTTCTAAATCGTTTGTGCTAATTGTATAGTCCATCTACCACTCCACATTTCAAAATATAAATCTTTTGTGCTAATTGTGTTGTCTAGACACCCTATTTCAGCCAATAAATACAAAATATTACTTTAATGACAGGTGACTGACAAGTCTGTGCCTAGGGTAGTGAAACAGCTGTTTAAAAGAGGGAAAGGGTACATTCAACATGAATGGGAAAAAGCAAGGTTGTGGTGGAAGGGGGAATAGGCATGGTTTCGTGGTGTATGTAGGGTAGGAGGTAATGTTACTGAAACCTGTAATGAACAAACTCCAGCTTGTCCTATCCAAATACAACTGACAACTTGTGTTACTGGACAGGCTTCTTGACTCCCTTTCTTTGTCAGCCTCACAGCGGTACGCCTTGTAGATGAGGACCAGAAAGAGCATGTGTTCCAGTGGATGGCAAGTGCTGCATTAAGTGGCCTCTCCTCCTCTTCCTCCACCTTAACATCACTCATACTACAGTCCTCAGAGGTGGCACCATAATTACCCTTGTTTCCCCCATGTCACAACTCTCTAACTACCAAACTGACCCAGAGTAAAAATTATATAATTGTGCATGGTGGGTGAATGCATGGGGCAGGGCTTGGGACAGTGCTTGGACTAGCATTTCTAGCTGAAACATTGATCAGTAACAGGTAGATGGGTGACAGGTGTAGGCTTGGTGTTCTGAGAGCCCTGCCAAATTCAAGCAACACACATGAAAGAGACCGAACTTGGAGTCCAAATATTTCAAGAAATTAGGGTCAGACACCACTAAAGTGTCATCAATTTCCCCAAAAGTAGAAATAGTATAATGTGGTTCTGACATCCCTTCCACTACAGGCAAACCACCAGATGGAAACACAACTTGGAGCCTCCCCATTTCAAATAATTGTTTGTAACATCAGCAGCAGTAGCAACAACAGGCACAGAAGCCATAACACAGAGGGAACACAAACCGCAATAACGCAAAATCAATGCATTGCTCGTGGATTTGACAGCATCTTTTGTCACTACTCCCCTGATGAATTAAAAGAAGAAACGCGTCGGGAGACACTGGATATAACGGGGAACTATGGCTAGTGCGGCATGATCCGCCCCTAAGCCCCAGAAACTCTAAGGAGGCACCGCTGGCAGCATCGGTCCCAGAAGGATGAGTATAAATTATAAACGCTGTTGCTAGATGAATCCACGCATAGACACTTACCGAACATATGCTGGTGTGCATTATTAATGTGGTGAGGCATATATGTATTCTAGTGCTATTGGTGGTATAAATTTAATAGGTTGGACATGTGTAGAAGGAAACAATCTTTTATGTGATCATAACTGCAGGACTGAGGGCTGGTTGCTGTGCTGAGAGAGGGTGGAATTGAGTGAACACAACAAACTGCTAGAATATGAATGAGATGCAGGCAGAGGTATTATGGTGGATTTAGAAAGATGTGATGTGCTTAAGGCCCCTTCACATTTAGCGACGCTGCAGCGATACCGACAACGATCCGGATCGCTGCAGCGTCGCTGTTTGGTCGCTGGAGAGCTGTCACACAGACCGCTCTCCAGCGACCAACGATGCCGGTAACCAGGGTAAACACCGGGTAACTAAGCGCAGGGCCGCGCTTAGTAACCCGATGTTTACCCTGGTTACCATGCTAAAAGTAAAAAAAAACAAACACTACATACTTACCTACCACTGTCTGTCCTCCAGCGCTGCGCTCTGCTTCTCTGCACTCCTCCTGTACTGTCTGGGAGCCGGAAAGCAGAGCGGTGACGTCACCGCTCTGCTTTCCGGCTCACAGACAGTACAGGAGGAGAGCAGAGCACAGCGCTGGAGGACAGACAGCGGTAGGTAAGTATGTAGTGTTTGTTTTTTTTTACTTTTAGCATGGTAACCAGGGTAAACATCGGGTTACTAAGCGCGGCCCTGCGCTTAGTAACCCGATGTTTACCCTGGTTACCAGTGAAGACATCACTGGATCGGTGTCACACACGCCGATCCAGCGATGTCCACGGGAGATCCAGCGACGAAATAAAGTTCTGGACTTTGTTCAGCGACCAACGATCTCCCAGCAGGGGCCTGATCGTTGGTCGCTGTCACACATAGCGATTTTATTAACGATATCGTTGCTACGTCACAAAAAGCAACGATATCGTTAACAATATCGTTATGTGTGAAGGTACCTTAAGTGTCTGAGATCTGTCAAAAACAACAAACACGGCTGTAGTGGGTAAACAAGTGGACGTTTTGCAGCTGGATACCTGAGTGAGAACACTTGCCATGGTGACGGAGGAGGAGGAAGAAGCAGGAGATTCAGTTGATAGGGCAGCCGGTGTTTGGACAGGCCCACTAGGCCGAATTTTATCACAGTAAGATTCCCAGACTAACACATGTTGATCAATGCATGCACTAGTCAAATTATTGGAATTATTGCATCTACTGATTATTTAAAAAAAAAAATGGCAGAAAACATGAGGTGTGTCATTCTTTTTGATCTAAAAAAAGGCCAAGGCTAGGCAACTCTTGCCGTCCATGCAAACTGCAGACCTGCGTTCACTGAAAGCTACAGCCAGAGTTGTGACTGAGGATGCAGTGCTTCTCATGGTTGCATCATTCCTTTTCTGTGCAGCAAGCTGCAACATAAACTCCTCATCTTCCTCCTCCTCCACCTCCTCCGCTAAGCTACTCAGCTGCATGCTTCTGGGTTCACAACAAGTAGAATCTACAGCCTCATCATCATCCTCTCTCTTTGCCAATTACTCACCCTATGAGTCACCCTTCTCCTCTTAATGCCCTGACAGCACAGTACAGTCCGCGTGCACCTCAGGTATCTGACTCTCATTATGATCACCTCCACACCAGGGGGTTAATGTCTGGTGACGAGGGCCTGGATTTTGCTTGGACCCTACTTTGTCCTTCCTTGGATCCAACTCAGAAAAAGGTAGGGCATCAGTGCAGATGTTTTTTTCCCCTTGAGTCTGTAAATATTTAGAGCAGACCTCTGATGCCCATGGAATAGAATGTGCGAACAGCTCTGCAGACTCGCACATCTCTGGCTCCCTGCAGTCAGTTGAGAGGTTGGAGAGTTGTGACACGGAGGGGAAACAAGGTTAATTGGGGTACCACCTCAGGTGACTGTACTGTGTGTGATGTTAAGGTAGAGGAAAAATAGGAGTGGCCACTTGATGCAGCACTTGCCATACACTGTAGCACATGCTCTTTCTGGCCATCATCTACAAGGCGTAGATGAGACTATCTCATCAAGCTCTCTGACTTGGGGTAACCCTGGACTCTGATCTCTCCTTCAAAACACATGTCAATGCAATTTCCACTTACTGCCAACAACAATTCAAAAATATTTCCCAAATCTGTACATTCCTTAATCAAGAGTCTGCAAAAACCTTAGTTTATACCCTCATCATCTCCTGCCTCGACTACTGCAAACTCCTGCTTTGTGCCTTGCCTTCTAAAAGTCTTGCACCCCTTCAATCTGTCCCCAACTCTGCTGTCCGACTAATCCACCTATCCCCATCTATTCCCCAGCCTCTCCTCTGTTAATCTCTTGACTGGCTCCTCATGACCCAGATACTTCAGTTCAAAACCTTATGGTTGTGAATGGCATACAAAGCCATCCACAACCTGTCTTCTCGATATATCTGAGACCTAGTCTCCCAGTACTTACCTACATGCAACCTCCAATCCCCACACATTCTCATTCTCTACTCCCCTGATATCTACTCTTCCGACAATCGCATACTAGATTTCTCCCGTACATTCCCTCTACTCTAGAACTCTCTACTCCAACATATTATACTCTTGCCTACCATGTGAACCTTCAAAAGGAGCCTGAAGAACCATCTTTTCTGACAAGCCTACAACCTACAGTAACCGTCATTCCACAATACCACTGTACAAGCACCTCTACCCTCACCTATTGTATCCTTACCCAGCCCTTGAAGATTGTGAGCCCTCATGAGCAGAGTCCTCTCTTCTCCAGTTCCAGTCGGTGACTTTTATTGTTTAAGGTTATTGTACTTGTTTTTATTATGTATACCCCTTATCACATGCAAAGCACCATGGAATAAATGGTGCTATAATAATAAATTATAATACCACTGTTCAGCGCTGCCAAAGAGGGAGTCGAGTAGCCCATCCAGTAAGAGAAGTTGTCAAAAAGCTGCACAATTATACTATTTCTACTGTAATGAAATTTATGTCACTTTATTGGTATGTGACAATAATGTGGAGACATCAATTTGGGTCTCTATCTGGTGGGTTGCCTGAAGTGGAAGGGTTGTTAGTGCCCCATTATACTATTTCTACTCTTGGGAAATTAATGTCACTTTAGTGGTGTATACTTAGCAATACTTTTTTAAATGTTTGCACTCCAAGTTGGATCTTTTTCATGTATGTTGCTTGTAGCACTAGGGCTTCCAGACTGGCAGGCCAGCACTTTCAGTCAACTACCTGTGTTACTATCCTTCTATTACATTTGTAGTCTACCAAGCTGATATTTGTGCCACCTGAGTGCGGCTAGGCAAAGAAGCAGTTTGAGCTGTTGCATGAGGGCTACGTCACCTGTGATGGAAATATATATATATATACAGTGGGGCAAAAAAGTATTTAGTCAGTCAGCAATAGTGCAAGTTCCACCACTTAAAAAGATGAGAGGCGTCTGTAATTTACATCATAGGTAGACCTCAACTATGGGAGACAAACTGAGAAAAAAAAATCCAGAAAATCACATTGTCTGTTTTATTAGCATTTTATTTGCATATTATGGTGGAAAATAAGTATTTGGTCAAAAACAAAATTTCATCTCAATACTTTGTAATATATCCTTTGTTGGCAATGACAGAGGTCAAACGTTTTCTGTAAGTCTTCACAAGGTTGCCACACACTGTTGTTGGTATGTTGGCCCATTCCCCCATGCAGATCTCGTCTAGAGCAGTGATGTTTTTGGGTTTTCGCTTGGCAACACGGACTTTCAACTCCCTCCAAAGGTTTTCTATAGGGTTGAGATCTGGAGACTGGCTAGGCCACTCCAAGACCTTGAAATGCTTCTTACGAAGCCACTCCTTCGTTGCCCTGGTGGTGTGCTTTGGATCATTGTCATGTTGAAAGACCCAGCCACGTTTCATCTTCAATGCCCTTGCTGACGGAAGGAGGTTTGCACTCAAAATCTCACGATACATGGCCCCATTCATTCTTTCATGTACCCGGATCAGTCGTCCTGGCCCCTTTGCAGAGAAACAGCCCAAAGCATGATGTTTCCACCACCATGCTTTACAGTAGGTATGGTGTTTGATGGATGCAACTCAGTATTCTTTTTCCTCCAAACACGACAAGTTGTGTTTCTACCAAACAGTTCCAGTTTGGTTTCATCAGACGATAGGACATTCTCCCAAAACTCCTCTGGATCATCCAAATGCTCTCTAGCAAACTTCAGACGGGCTCGGACATGTACTGGCTTAAGCAGTGGGACACGTCTAGCACTGCAGGATCTGAGTCCATGGTGGCGTAGTGTGTTACTTATGGTAGGCCTTGTTACATTGGTCGCAGCTCTCTGCAGTTCATTCACTAGGTCCCCCCGCGTGGTTCTGGGATTTTTGCTCACCGTTTTTTGATCATTCTGACCCCACGGGGTGGGATTTTGCATGGAGCCCCAGATCGAGGGAGATTATCAGTGGTCTGGTATGTCTTCCATTTTCTAATTATTGCTCCCACTGTTGATTTCTTCACTCCAAGCTGGTTGGCTATTGCAGATTCAGTCTTCCCAGCCAGGTGCAGGGCTACAATTTTGTTTCTGGTGTCCTTTGACAGCTCTTTGGTCTTCACCATAGTGGAGTTTGGAGTCAGACTGTTTGAGGGTGTGCACAGGTGTCTTTTTATACTGATAACAAGTTTAAACAGGTGCCATTACTACAGGTAATGAGTGGAGGAAAGAGGAGACTCTTAAAGAAGAAGTTACAGGTCTGTGAGAGCCAGAAATCTTGATTGTTTGTTTCTGACCAAATACTTATTTTCCACCATAATATGCAAATAAAATGATAAAAAAACAGACAATGTGATTTTCTGGATTTTTTTTTCTCAGTTTGTCTCCCATAGTTGAGGTCTACCTATGATGTAAATTACAGACGCCTCTCCTCTTTTTAAGTGGTGGAACTTGCACTATTGCTGACTGACTAAATACTTTTTTGCTCCACTGTATAGTACAGACCAGAAGTTTGGACACACCATCTCATTTAAAGATTGTTCTGTATTTTCATGACTATGAAAATTGTACATTCACAATGAAGGCATCAAAACTATGAATTAACACATGTGGAATTATATACTTAACAAAAAAGCGTGAAACAACTGAAATTATGTCTTATATTTTAGGTTCTTCAAAGTAGCCACCTTTTGCTTTGATGACTGCTTTGCACACTTTTGGCATTCTCTTGATGAGCTTCAAGAGGTAGTCACCAGGAATGGTTTTCAATTCACAGGTGTCCCTTGTCAGGTTTAATAAGTGGGATTTCTTGCCTTATAAATGGGGTTGGGACCATCAGTTGTGTTGTGCAGAAGTCTGGTGGATGCACAGCTGATAGTCCTACTGAATAGACTGTTAGAATTTGTATTATGGAAAGAAAAAAGCAGCTAAGTAAAGAAAAAGGAGTGGCCATCATTACTTTAAGAAATGAAGGTCAGTCAGTCTGAAAAATTGGGAAAACTTTGAAAGTGTCCCCAAGTGCAGTGGCAAAAACCATCAAGCGCTACAAAGAAACTGGCTCACATGAGGACCGCCCCAGAAAGGGAAGACCAAGAGTCACCTCTGCTTCTGAGGATAAGTTTGTCCAAGTCACCAGCCTCAGAAATCGCAGGTTAACAGCAGCTCATATTAGAGACCAGGTTCTAGCATCAGACACATCTCTACAACAACTGTTAAGAGGAGAATTTGTGCAGCAGGCCTTCATGGTAAAATTGCTGCTAGGAAACCATTGCTAAGGACAGGCAACAAGCAGAAGAGACATGTTTTTGCTAAAGAACACAAGGAATGGACATTAGACCAGAGGAAATCTGTGCTTTGGTCTGATGAGTCCAAATTTGAGATCTTTGGTTCCAACCACCATGTCTTTGTGCGACGCAGAAAAGGTGAACGGATGGACTCTACATGCCTGGTTCCCACCATGAAGCATGGACGAGGAGGTGTGATGGTGCAGGGGTGCTTTGCTGGTGACACTGTTGGGGATTTATTCAAAATTGAAGGCATACTGAACCAGCATGGCTACCACAGCATCTTGCAGCGGCATGCTATTCCATCTGGTTTGCGTTTAGTCGGACCATCATTTATGTTTCAACCAGACAATGACCCCAAACACACCTTCAGGCTGTGTAAGGGCTATTTGACCAAGAAGAAGAGTGATGGGGTGCTATGCCAGATGACCTAGCCTCCACAGTCAACAGACCTGAATCCAATCGCGATGGTTTGGGATGAGCTGGACCGCAGAGTGAAGGCAAAAGGGCCAACAAGCATTAAGCATCTCTGGGAACTCCTTCAGGATTGTTGGAAGACCATTCCCAGTGACTACCTCTTGAAGCTCATCAAGAGAATGCCAAGAGTGCGCAAAGCAGTCATCAAAGCAAAAGGTGACTACTTTGAAGAACCTAGAATATAAGACATAAATTAAGTTGTTTCACACTTTTTGTTAAGTATATAATTCCACATGTGTTAATTCATAGTTTTGATGCCTTCATTGTGAATGTACAATTTTGATAGTCATGAAAATACAGAAAAATCTTTAAATGAGAAGGTGTGTCCAAACTGTTGGTCTGTACTGTATGTGTGTATATACATATATATATATATATATATATATATATACATATATATATATATATATATACATACTGTATATATATACATATATGTATATAGATTTCATATAGATTTCACTTGCATATATACTCATATATATACTCACAGCAAAAAAGGGGAGAAGCCAGCGCAGCCTAAGGTTAAGACGCAATACATAAAGTGCAAATGCACATATTAATTTCTAACTGTATTTTTAAAATGAGACATTTAGCAAACAATTGATCAATTCTTTGAGCCACCCCGCCTCTTCACGGCAATCTCATATTGGGGCAGTCCTACACTACGTTTTTTATATTCGCTGTGCCGTAAAGGCCTCCTAAATGAACTAAAAGCAAGACCACATTAAAAGCATGCTGTACCTGGAGCATTACTGAGTCACCCCCATGGCGCCAGAGTTGGCAAGCGAGGATAAAGGTTGACCAGGTCCAGACAGACATTTCGGATCCAACCTCCACACTGCCCATCCAGAGCCACAGTATTGGTGGAATGTTATTCTGTCACTAAGGAGTACAGTGCCATTCTTGATGAGCGCTCAAAATACTCAGTCTTATTGGGAATGGCCGCAGCACACACAGATAGATTTATCCAAACCAAATTTCCATAACACACCCACCTCATCTTAATTGAAACTTCAATTCAAAGCTCTATTTGCTGACCCAGACCCTGAAACCTCATGCATGGCCCATGGCTGACTGCTACTGTGCCATTATCAAATTCTCAAATTCCTACTGTGGGTCAATTAATCATCAGTCAAATACCTGTGTTGCTATATTTAAATTTTTCTAACAGTAGTAATATATAAAACTGATGCTTGTGGCATCTGAGTGTGGCTGGCAAAAAACAGTTTGAGCTGTTGCATGATGTATCAAGGCTCACAGCAAAGAAGGCTTACACCGCTCCCTCACCCACCTCATCTTATTTGAAACTTCAATTTAAAGTTCTAAATGCTGAACCAGACCCTGATACTTCATGCATGACTCATAGCTGACTCCTCCTGTGCCATTGTCAAATTTCTACTGCGGGTTCAATGATGCAACTTTTCCTGGTGTCTGCCCCTAATTTTTGGAAATGTTTGGACTCCAAGTTTGGTCTCCTTCATGTTTGTTGCTTGAATTTGGCAGACCTCTCAGAGCACCAGGCCTAAACCTGTCACACATCCACCTGTTACTGATCAATGTTTTAGCTAGAAATGATAGTCCAAGCCCTGTCCCATGCATCCATGCAGCACAAATATACTATGTCTGCACCTAATTTGAGCTGTTTGGGAAGCTTTTTGGCTCCCCTTAGGTGTTGTCTAAGCATTTGGTTTTGCCTCCCATTGAATGCAATGGAGTTCAGGCACCTTCGGCGAACCGTTTGGTGAAGATGTTTGGCAAACATTGGGAGGTTTGCTGAATTGAACCGAGCCTTGAAAGGTTCACTCATCTCTACTCACTATCAAAGCAGTAGTGGATGGTGAGATATGGAACTGAAAAGTCAAAAGTTCAAAACATTGTTACCATTTTGCTCTTTACTGTAAGTCTGATGACACAATGCAGCCGGCCAATCACGGTAATGCCAATAGCCAACATGGCTACGGTATTAATGTGTATGTCAGGTCTCAATAAAGAAATATTTACCCCCTTAAAAAGAGCCACAAAATAGGTATCTGAAGGAGGTTACAAACTGTCTTTCTACATTTACCCCAACTCATAGCTAGTTAAAATAAAAAATTTCTAGATGGGTATTCAAATGCAAATATTATTTTGCAAAAACTGTATGTAAAGAACATTTTTAATAAATTGTTCATTCATATATAGAGTTAACTACAAAGTTGTTTCTTGCAACAGTATAAGACATTTGGAATGGAGAAAATGCTTTTAAACAAAAACTGTAAATGTACTAGATTGTAAATATTTCTAACTTCTGTAATAATAATGCGTGATGAATTGGTCTTTATCTTCTGTCAGCAGACATAATGTTTTAACACAAAGGTGATGCAAGGAGTGAACAGTTTCCTGCCATTGAGCAACTTCTATAAAGAAACCTCTTTGTGGTGATAGCAATGAACGCTTTGTTCATTTAAAGGAAAGAACATTTGTGCTGTGAACCCAACGCCCCCTCATTTACATTATTTGTCACTCAATTTTGTTATGTTAAACCTTACATGGGTTAAAGAATACATATATTTATAAGAATTTTGGAAACCTAATAAATACAGGAAAATAATAATAAGACATACTTAAGAATGTATGGCTACTGTGAGCAAACATTGCCGTCTAACATCCATTTACAACCTTTTTTAAATTAATTTAAAGGATTATTCCTGTTATAGATATTCATGTTATATGATCTGGGAGTAAGCTACTTCAAAGAGTGAAATAAGCAGAACAGATTGGTTTTTGGCAATTGCTCAAGTCAAAGATGATATTGTCCACTACCTTCTCTTACCACACAAGAGAAAAGTTCACCAGTAGAGATGAGCAGATCCTGTAAAATTTGAATTGACCATTTTCATTGATTTTTAAAAAAATAATTTGATTCACCAATTTGATAGTACTATGAAGCTACCGATTGCCCTGAAACAACAACATTTTCAACACCTTGATGACTCCTAGTACTTTATTCACCCAGCTTATTAAGCGGAACCTGTCACCAGGTCAAAAGTGAACAGTGTTTGCATTTATTTTATCCCCACTGCAACCGTGAATATGATGATTTAAAAAAAAATCTATTTGTTCTATTTTTTTGGTCTTTATTAAGAGGGTATTGCTCATAGACAGGGGTGAACCTAGCCTCTCTGCTGCCTGAGGCAAACTGCAAAAAGACGTGACTGAGTCTGGAGATGTCGTGGAGAGCGATCTGCTGCCTGCAACATCCTTCAGCATGACCGGTTTGGCAGTGGGTCAGTAATGGTGTGGGGTGGCATTTCTTTGGAGGGCCACACAGCCCTCCATGTGCTCGCCAGAGGTAGCCTGACTGCCATTAGGTACCGAGATAAGGTCCTCAGACCCCTTGTGAGACCATATGCTTTTGCGGTTAGCCCTGGGTTCCTCCTAATGCAGGACAATGCCAGACCTCATGTGGCTGGAGTGTGTCAGCAGTTGCTGCAAGATGAAGGCATTGAAGCTATAGACTGGCCTGCCCATTCCCCAGACCTGAATCCGATTGAACACATCTGGGACATCTGTTGTGAATTCTGTGGCAGAGTTCACTCCTGTGGTCACAAGTGGTACTTCGGCTGATTCTCTCTGGGATCTTCCGTTTGTGGAGGAAAGTGGTACTGCAGCTTCTGAGTTTACTCCCTCAGGTGATCTGGTGAGCTCGTTAGCTTCTTCTCTACTTAACTCCACCTGATGCTTTGATCCATGCTTCCTGTCAATGTTTCAGTGTAGGACTTGTTTTTTCCCTGGATCATTCCTGTGGCCTGCTGCTCTGCAAAGCTAAGTTTTGCTTATGTTATTTTGTTGCTATTTTTCAGTCCAGCTTGCTTTATTGGTTTTTCTCGCCTGCTGGAAGCTCTGAGACGCAGAGGGACCACCTCCGTACCGTTAGTCGGTGCGGAGGGTCTTTTTGTCCCCTCTGCGTGGTTATTTATAGGTTTTTGTGCTGACCGCAAAGTTATCTTCCCTATCCTCGTTCTGTTCAGCTAGTCGGGCCTCACTTTGCTAAATCTGTTTCATCTCTATGTTTGTGTTTTCATCTTACTCACAGTCATTATATGTGGGGGGCTGCCTTTTCCTTTGGGGAATTTCTCTGAGGCAAGGTAGGCTTATTTTTCTTCTTCAGGACTAGCTAGTTTCTCAGGCTGTGACGAGGCGCCTAGGTTCTGGTTAGGAGCGCTCCACGGCTACCTTTAGTGTGGTTTGATAGGATTAGGGTTTGCGGTCTGCAGAGTTCCCACGTCTCAGAGCTCGTTCTATTATTTTGGGTTATTGTCAGATCACTGTATGTGCTCTGACCTCCATGTCCATTGTGATTCTGAATTGCCTTTCATAACAGTACAGGAAGCCAAAAGTGCTAATGATTCTCAATAGAGGGAAAAAAGAAGTTCTGAGACCATTTTTTTTTCTTTGCACTGTGCTTTGTCTTTTTTTTCCCCTAGACATTTGGGTGGTTCAGGACACAGGTGTAGCAATGGACATTAAAGGTCTGTCTTCATGTGTGGATCAGCTCACAGCAAGAGTTCAAAATATTCAAGATTTTGTGGTTCAGAATTCTTTGCTAGAACCGAGAATTCCTATTCCAGATTTGTTTTTTGGAGATAGAGCTAAATTTCTGAGTTTCAAAAATAATTGTAAACTATTTCTGGCTTTGAAACCTCGCTCTTCTGGTGACCCAATTCAACAGGTTAGGATCGTCATTTCTTTTTTGCGCGGCGACCCTCAGGACTGGGCGTTTTCTCTTGCGCCAGGAGATCCTGCATTGAGTAATATCGATGCGTTTTTCCTGGCGCTTGGGTTGCTGTACGATGAGCCTAATTCAGTGGATCAGGCAGAAAAAAATTTGCTGGCTCTTTGTCAGGCTCAGGATGAGATAGAGGTATATTGTCAGAAATTTAGAAAGTGGTCAGTGCTCACTCAATGGAATGAATCTGCGCTGGCAGCAATATTCAGAAAGGGTCTCTCTGAAGCCCTTAAGGATGTCATGGTGGGATTTCCTATGCCTGCTGGTTTGAATGAGTCTATGTCTTTGGCCATTCAGATCGGTCAACGCTTGCGTGAGCGTAAATCTGTGCACCATTTGGCGGTATTACCTGAGCTTAAACCTGAGCCTATGCAGTGTGATAGGACCTTGACCAGAGTTGAACGGCAAGAACATAGACGTCTGAATGGTCTGTGTTTCTACTGTGGTGATTCCACTCATGCTATCTCTGATTGTCCTAAGCGCACTAAGCGGTTCGCTAGGTCTGCCACCATTGGTACTGTACAGTCAAAATTTCTTCTGTCCGTTACCTTGATCTGCTCTTTGTCATCGTATTCTGTCATGGCATTTGTGGATTCAGGCGCTGCCCTGAATTTGATGGACTTGGAATATGCTAAGCGTTGTGGGTTTTTCTTGGAGCCCTTGCAGTGTCCTATTCCATTGAGAGGAATTGATGCTACGCCTTTGGCCAAGAATAAGCCTCAGTACTGGACCCAGCTGACCATGTGCATGGCTCCTGCACATCAGGAGGTTATTCGCTTTCTGGTGTTGCATAATCTGCATGATGTAGTCGTGTTGGGGTTGCCATGGCTACAAGCCCATAATCCAGTATTAGATTGGAAATCCATGTCGGTGTCCAGCTGGGGTTGTCAGGGGGTACATGGTGATGTTCCATTTCTGTCAATTTCGTCATCCACCCCTTCTGAGGTCCCAGAGTTCTTGTCTGATATCCTACCTCCGCATAGGGATTGTGATTGTGCTATCAATTTGATTCCTGGTAGTAAATTCCCAAAAGGTCGATTGTTTAATTTGTCCGTGCCTGAGCACACCGCTATGCGCAGATATGTGAAGGAATCCCTGGAGAAGGGGCATATTCGCCCGTCATCGTCGCCATTAGGAGCAGGGTTCTTTTTTGTAGCCAAGAAGGATGGTTCACTGAGACCTTGTATAGATTACCGCCTTCTTAATAAGATCACGGTTAAATTTCAGTACCCCTTGCCATTGTTATCTGATCTGTTTGCTCAGATTAAGGGGGCTAGTTGGTTCACAAAGATAGATCTTCGTGGTGCGTATAATCTGGTGCGAATTAAGCAAGGCGATGAATGGAAAACTGCATTTAATACGCCCGAGGGTCATTTTGAGTATCTTGTGATGCCGTTCGGACTTGCCAATGCTCCATCAGTGTTTCAGTCCTTTATGCATGACATCTTCCGAGAGTACCTGGATAAATTCCTGATTGTGTACTTGGATGACATTTTGATCTTCTCGCATGATTGGGAGTCTCATGTGAAGCAGGTCAGAACGGTTTTTCAGATCCTGCGTGCTAATTCTTTGTTTGTGAAGGGATCAAAGTGTCTCTTTGGTGTGCAGAAGGTTTCATTTTTGGGGTTCATCTTTTCCCCTTCTACTATCGAGATGGATCCTGTTAAGGTCCAAGCCATCCATGATTGGACTCAGCCGACATCTCTGAAAAGTCTGCAAAAGTTCCTGGGCTTTGCTAATTTTTATCGTCGCTTCATCTGCAATTTTTCTAGTATTGCTAAACCATTGACCGATTTGACCAAGAAGGGTGCTGATGTGGTCAATTGGTCTTCTGCTGCTGTGGAAGCTTTTCAAGAGTTGAAGCGTCGTTTTTCTTCTGCCCCTGTGTTGTGTCAACCAGATGTTTCTCTTCCGTTCCAGGTCGAGGTTGATGCTTCTGAGATTGGAGCAGGGGCTGTTTTGTCACAGAGAGGTTCTGGTTGCTCGGTGATGAAACCATGTGCTTTCTTTTCCAGGAAGTTTTCGCCTGCTGAGTGAAATTATGATGTGGGCAACCGAGAGTTGCTGGCCATGAAGTGGGCATTCGAGGAGTGGCGTCATTGGCTTGAAGGAGCTAAGCATCGCGTGGTGGTATTGACTGATCATAAGAACTTGACTTATCTCGAGTCTGCCAAGCGCTTGAATCCTAGACAAGCTCGTTGGTCCTTGTTTTTTGCCCGTTTTGACTTTGTGATTTCGTACCTTCCGGGCTCTAAAAATGTGAAGGCGGATGCTCTGTCTAGGAGTTTTGTGCCCGACTCTCCGGGTTTGTCTGAGCTGGCGGGTATCCTCAAGGAGGGAGTAATTGTGTCTGCCATCTCCCCTGATTTGCGGCGGGTGCTGCAAAAATTTCAGGCTAATAAACCTGATCGTTGCCCAGCGGAGAAACTGTTTGTCCCTGATAGGTGGACGAATAAAGTTATCTCTGAGGTTCATTGCTCGGTGTTGGCTGGTCATCCTGGAATCTTTGGTACCAGAGAGTTAGTGGCTAGATCCTTTTGGTGGCCCTCTCTGTCGCGGGATGTGCGTACTTTTGTGCAGTCCTGTGGGATTTGTGCTCGGGCTAAGCCCTGCTGTTCTTGTGCCAGTGGGTTGCTTTTGCCCTTGCCGGTCCCGAAGAGGCCTTGGACACATATCTCTATGGATTTTATTTCTGACCTTCCCGTTTCTCAAAAGATGTCAGTCATTTGGGTGGTCTGTGATCACTTTTCTAAGATGGTCCATCTGGTACCCTTGTCTCAATTGCCTGCCTCCTCTGATTTGGTGCCTTTGTTCTTCCAGCATGTGGTTCATTTGCATGGCATTCCAGAGAATATTGTTTCTGACAGAGGTTCCCAGTTTGTTTCGAGGTTTTGGCTAGCCTTTTGTGGTAGGATGGGCATTGACTTGTCTTTTTCCTCGGCTTTCCATCCTCAGACTAATGGCCAGACCGAGCGAACCAATCAGACCTTGGAAACATATCTGAGGTGCTTTGTTTCTGCTGATCAGGATGACTGGGTGTCCTTTTTGCCTTTGGCTGAGTTCGCCCTTAATAATCGGGCCAGCTCGGCTACCTTGGTTTCACCGTTTTTCTGCAATTCTGGGTTCCATCCTCGTTTCTCTTCTGGACAGGTTGAGTCTTCGGACTGTCCTGGTGTGGATACTGTGGTGGACAGGTTGCAGCAGATTTGGACTCAGGTAGTGGACAATTTGACCTTGTCCCAGGAGAAGGCTCAACTTTTCGCTAATCGCAGACGCCGTGTGGGTCCCCGACTTCGTGTTGGGGATCTGGTTTGGTTATCTTCTCGTCATATTCCTATGAAGGTTTCCTCTCCTAAGTTTAAACCTCGTTTTATTGGTCCGTATAGGATTTCTGAGGTTCTTAATCCTGTGTCTTTTCGTCTGACCCTTCCAGATTCTTTTTCCATACATAACATATTCCATAGGTCATTGTTGCGGAGATACGTGGCACCTATGGTTCCATCTGTTGAGCCTCCTGCCCCGGTTTTGGTGGAGGGGGAATTGGAGTATATTGTGGAGAAGATTTTGGATTCTCGTGTTTCAAGACGGAAACTCCAGTATCTGGTTAAATGGAAGGGTTATGCTCAGGAAGATAATTCCTGGGTTTTTGCCTCTGATGTCCATGCTCCCGATCTTGTTCGTGCCTTTCATGTGGCTCATCCTGGTCGGCCTGGGGGCTCTGGTGAGGGTTCGGTGACCCCTCCTCAAGGGGGGGTACTGTTGTGAATTCTGTGGCAGAGTTCACTCCTGTGGTCACAAGTGGTACTTCGGCTGATTCTCTCTGGGATCTTCCGTTTGTGGAGGAAAGTGGTACTGCAGCTTCTGAGTTTACTCCCTCAGGTGATCTGGTGAGCTCGTTAGCTTCTTCTCTACTTAACTCCACCTGATGCTTTGATCCATGCTTCCTGTCAATGTTTCAGTGTAGGACTTGTTTTTTCCCTGGATCATTCCTGTGGCCTGCTGCTCTGCAAAGCTAAGTTTTGCTTATGTTATTTTGTTGCTATTTTTCAGTCCAGCTTGCTTTATTGGTTTTTCTCGCCTGCTGGAAGCTCTGAGACGCAGAGGGACCACCTCCGTACCGTTAGTCGGTGCGGAGGGTCTTTTTGTCCCCTCTGCGTGGTTATTTATAGGTTTTTGTGCTGACCACAAAGTTATCTTCCCTATCCTCGTTCTGTTCAGCTAGTCGGGCCTCACTTTGCTAAATCTGTTTCATCTCTATGTTTGTGTTTTCATCTTACTCACAGTCATTATATGTGGGGGGCTGCCTTTTCCTTTGGGGAATTTCTCTGAGGCAAGGTAGGCTTATTTTTCTTCTTCAGGACTAGCTAGTTTCTCAGGCTGTGACGAGGCGCCTAGGTTCTGGTCAGGAGCGCTCCACGGCTACCTTTAGTGTGGTTTGATAGGATTAGGGTTTGCGGTCTGCAGAGTTCCCACGTCTCAGAGCTCGTTCTATTATTTTGGGTTATTGTCAGATCACTGTATGTGCTCTGACCTCCATGTCCATTGTGATTCTGAATTGCCTTTCATAACAGACATCATGTCTCCCACCATCCACCAATGTCACTTTGCACCACAGACTGTCCAAGAGTTGGCGGATGCTTTAGTCCAGGATTGGGAGAAGGTCCCTCACGAGACCATCCGCCGCCTCATCTAGAGCATGCGCAGGCATTGTAGGAGGTTATACAGGCACGTGGAGGCCACACACACTACGGAGCATCATTTCCTTGTCTTGAGGAATTTCCACTAAAGTTGGATCAGCCTGTAGCTTCATTTTCCACTTTGATTTTGAGCATCATTCCAACTCCAGACCTCTGTGGGATATTCGTTGTGATTTACGTTGATCATTTTTAAGTTTTATTGTTCTCAACACATTCCACTATGTAATGAATAAAGATTTACATCTGGAATATTTCATTCAGTGATATCTAGGATGTGGGATTTTAGTATTCCCTTTATTTTTTGAGCAGTGTATTTTAAATCTAATGCAAATGAGGAGATTTTGGTGCGCCTCTATGACAGGTCTGTAGGGTTTTCGTCAATGAATGAAGTAAGGAGCCACATATAAATTGTATTCTCCACTCTCTCCTCCTCTTTAGGCTATGTTCACACATGTAAGGTTTTGCTGCATTTTTACCTTGGTTTTATGTTAATCTAAACCTGCATTTTTATTGGGATTCAGGGAAAAGCTATGAACACACATTGGTTTTATTTGCAGAAAGTGAAACCTGCACAGGTTTTGCTGCGTTTTGGAAGGAATGAGTGCCAATTCTTTTCTGCATTTTTGCAGCGTGCTATGGGAAAAAACACAGAAATGCAGTGTGTGAACATAGTCTTAGGGTATGTTCTCAACATCTGGAGGCGCTGCGTCTTGGAAGCAGTGTCTCTGGACTTGTGGGAACCCGCAGGTGAACGCAGGGAGATTACAGCTGCCCTGTACTCACGATCTGCGGTAGGTGCAGGGCATTTTCCCCCTGCATTCACCCGATGGCAATCTCTTCCTACTCCGCAGCACAAAATGAACATGCTGAGGAGATGCGATAAGCCCAAAACCTGCACAGCAGCTAAAACAACGCTGCGGAGGGGAGAAGCATAGTGAGGATGGAATTTCTAGAAATCCCATCCATTATGCTGCTATTGATCTACGCAGCGATAAGACTGTGTCCAAAATGCTGCATTCACTGATGTGAGTATGGACCCTTAGAATGGGAGTAAGGCCGGCGTCACACTACCGTGTTTTATGGACGTAAGATGGGTGCTGAAAATACAGATTGCATATGGTACAATGCTTCTCTATGCCCCTGCTCCTATCAGCCGTATTTTACTGATCCGTATTATACGGTCTTCTACAGCCGTAGAAAATCGCAGCATGCTGCGTTCGTCACCGTATTGCGCAAAAAATCCGCCAATGAAAGTCTATAGGGGCCAGAAAAATACGGATTACACACGGACCAGCAGTGTGACTTGCGAGAAATACGCAGCGGTGTTAGAGAGAAAAGCTGGCAATTCAGCGCGGTGTACAGTAAAATCACACTGACAGCTTACAATAGAATAGGTAGAATAAATGTGTACACATAGAATAGGTATATATATGTCATTGAGACACATATATGTATATATATTAATATTTCATACAGCGCTAGATAGCTTTAAAGCCGTCAATTCAAATGCCGGCTTTTGCTATCTCATTCCTAAACCCCACATGATATGAGACATGGTTTACATATAGTAAACCATCTCATATCCCCATTTTTTTGCATATTCCACACTACTAATGTTAGTAGTGTGAATGTGCAAAATTTGGGCACTCTAGCTATTAAATTTAAGGGTTAAATGGCGGAAAAAATTGGCGTGGGCTCCCGCATAATTTTCTCCGCCGGAGTAGTAAAGCCAGTGACTGAGGGCAGATATTAATAGCCTGGAGAGGGTCCACGGTTTTTGCCCCCCCCCCCCCCCGGCTAAAAACATATGCCCCCGGCTAAAAACATATGCCCCCAGCCACCCCAGAAAAGGCACATCTGGAAGATGCGCCTATTCTGGCATTTGGCCACTCTCTTCCCATTCCCGTGTAGTGGTGGGATATGGGGTAATGAAGGGTTAATGTCACCTTGTTATTGTAATGTGAGATTAAGCCAGATTAACAATGGAGAAGCGTCAATTCTGACACCTATCCATTATTAATCCAATAGCATGAAATGGTTAAAAAAACACACATTATTAAAAATGATTTTAATGAAATGAACACACAGTTTGTTTGAATATTTTATTGTTCTCTCAATCCACCTGAAGACCCTCGCTCTGTAACAAAGGAAAAAAAATAAACCAACAATATACATACCTTCCGATGATCTGTAACGTCCCACGATGTAAATACATCTGAAGGGGTTAAAATATTTTACAGGCAGGAGCTCTGCTATAATGCAGCTGTGCTTATGCCTGTAAAACCCCGGAGAATGAAGGTAATGTAGGTCAATGACCTGTAGTTACCTTCATTCGCGGTGATGCGCCCTCTGCTGGTTGTCCTCATATGAACTCGAGCCTGGGAGCTTTCCAGGAAAGGGTAATGGGTATACCTTGACGATTGGTGAAGCAACTTAACTTACATTTTTTTGCAAAAAAACGTATTAACTAAATACCCTGTATTTTTTTCATTTTTTTTCATTTTTTGACTAGCACTTGCTTATTTACTATGACTTTTTTACAACAGAGTATTTTTTACCTCTCTGTGCGTTTTTGTGTCTTCAAGTTCTTTGGTGGTGTGAACAGGTTTCTACAGACTTGTTCACTATGCAAGTAGCCCATGTGTTTTTGGTTCTATAATTGTTCTCTTGTTTCTACAAGACTGGGGAGTCCATCACTCCTCTGTGGGTCATTTGCATTGTAGCTGTTCCATCTTGCAAGTTCTGCATGGATATTTTCTCTGAGCCCTGTTCATACAGGTACTATACAGATGATCAGGTTTTTAAATACATCAGATAGGGATTATATACATTAGATAGGACTGCTCTATTATGGGTATACCTTGACGATTGGTGGAGCAGCTTAACATACATTTTTTTGCAAAAAAAGTATTAACTAAATACCCTGTATTTTTTTCATTTTCTTCATTTTTTGACTAGCACTTGCTTATTTACTGTGACTTTTTTACAACAGAATATTTTTGACCTCTCTGTGTGTTTTTGTGTCTTCACATCAAGAAAAGTAAATATGTAACACTTAAAGTTTGTCCCATTTGGAACATTTATGGCAAAATCAAAGAATATGTCATATATACTTGTAAATGCAGGTCCCACTGATGAAGGGAAAAAATAAAATACAGATCCAGCTAGAGGCGTAACTACAACAGGTGCAGGGGTTGCAATTACATCCAGGATCTGGAACCTAGGGGGCCTCAAAAGTACTTTTAGCCAATATGAGAAGACCAAAGTTATTAAAGACTTGCAATAATTGGGGGCCCGGTTGGAATTTTTTCATTGCGTTCCATGAGCTTCAAGCTAAACCACTATATCTTGTAATAGCTCCCAGAAAAAAGTGGCTGCTCATGTGCAGCTCCCTCCATTTATTTCTAGGCAGTGCCGACTAGTGCCTTCTTCTCATACTGAATTGACAGGAGAAAAAAAATTGCAGCATGCTGAGTAGCAGGGTATATTGGACGGCATGCAGATATTAAAGTCAGTGAGTACATGCAGAACATTGGATTGCACTCGGAAGACATCTGAGTGCAGTCTGATTTCCGCAAAGTGATAAGATGAAGATAGAGAATTCTTTCCTCCATCTTCTCCTCAGTGTGCTCGAATTCTCTTGTGAGATTGTTGGATCATGTAAAGCTGACACTCTGATCAGAGGCATTAACTTAAAGGGACTCTGTCACCTGAATTTGGAGGGAACAATCTTCAGCCATAGGGGCGGGATTTTCAGGTGTTTGATTCACCCTTTCCTTACCCGCTGGCTGCATGCTGGCTGCAATATTGGATTGAAGTTCATTCTCTGTCCTCCATAGTACACGCCTGAGCAAGGCAAGACTCCCTTGTGCAGGCATGTACTACGGAGGACAGAGAATGAACTTCAATCCAATATTGCAGCCAGCATGCAGCCAGCGGGTAAGGAAACGGTGAATCAAACACCCAAAAACCCTGCCTCCATGGCTGAAGATTGTTCCCTCCAAATTCAGGTGACAGAGTCCCTTTAACCGCTTCATGACCTTGGGATTTTTCGTTTTTCCTTGTTCGTTTTTCACTCCCCTCCTTCCCAGAGCCATAACGTTTTTATTTTTCTGTCAATTTGGCCATGTGAGGGCTTATTTTTTGCGGGACGAGTTGTACTTTTGAACGACATCATTGGTTTTAGCATGTCGTGTGCTAGAAAACAGGAAAAAAATTCCAAGTGCGGTGAAATTGCAAAAAAAGTGCAATCCCACACTTGTTTTTTGATTGGCTTTTTTGCTAGGTTCACTAAATGCTAAAACTGACCTGACATTATGATTCTCCAGGTCAGTACGAGTTCATAGACACCTAACATGACTAGGTTATTTTTTACCTAAGTGGTGAAAAAAAATTCCAAACTTTGCTAAAAAAAAAGAAAAAAAATGCGCCATTTTCCGATACTCGTAGCGTCTCCATTTTTCATGATCTGGGGTCGGTTGATGGCTTATTTTTTGCATGCCAAGATAACGTTTTTAATAATAGCATTTTGGTGCCGATACGTTCTTTTGATCTCCCGTTATTGCATTTTAATGCAATGTCGCGGCGACCAAAAAAAGTAATTCTGGCATTTCGCATTTTTTTCTCGCTACGTCGTTTAGTGATCAGGTTAATGCTTTTTTTTAATTGATAGATTGGGCGATTCTGAGCGCGGCGATATCAAATGCGTGTAGATTTGATTTTTTTTTATTCATTTATTTTGATTGGGGCGAAAGGGGGGTGATTTAAACTTATATATTTTTTTTATTTTTTTCACATTTTTTTTACTTTTTTTTAACTTTTGCCATGCTTCAATAGCCTCCATGGGAGGCTAGAAGCAGGCATAGCACGATTGGCTCTGCTACATAGCAGCGATCATCAGATCGCTGCTATGTAGCAGAATTGCAGGTGTGCTGTGAGCGCCGACCACAGGGTGGCGCTCACAGCTGCCGGGGATCAGTAACCATAGAGGTCTCAAGGACCTCCATGGTTACTATTCTGAAGCATCGCCGACCCCCGATCATGTGACGGGGGTCGGCGATGCGATCATTTCCGGCCGCCCGGCTGGAAGTGGTAGTTAAATGCCGCTGTCTGCGTTTGACAGCGGCATTTAACAGGTTAATAGGTGCGGGCAGATCGCGATTCTGCCCGCGCCTATTACGGGCACATGTCAGCTGTTCAAAACAGTTGACATGTCCCGGCTTTGATGCGGGCTCACCGTGGAGCCCTGCATCAAAGCAGGGGATCTGACCTCGGACGTACTATCCCATCCGAGGTCAGAAAGGGGTTAATCAATCCCATTATCCAACAGAGGAACTGCATAAAAGAGTCCACCACAGTCATTAGGTCACTGCGCTATGTCAGCAATGCATATTGTTCTCAACAGAAATCTCTGATATCAGCCTGTGTGTCCTATCTGTAATAGTTTAGTCAAACAAAAAGAGAGACTTTGGCCGCCCACATAGAACCGACATGATTCTCAGTCAGAGAGGAACCTAAACCCAGACTCATCACTACATCTATATATAGTGAAATGACCATGGACACCACTGCCCGGAATATTAGGTCCATTACTAGAATGACCAGAACAATAAATATGTGACTCTGGAATCATGCAAGAGCCTTCAGGAGATGTTACCCAGATCGGATATTATACGTAGCTGAGGTGTGATAATGTGAGGCTCAGAGGGGCGATAACTGCAGAACATGCAGGTGGTGGGTGCTGGTTACCAGAGTGCACAGCGCTCATTTACAAATACAGCCGGTCTGCACTGATAGCATCACATACACCAGCACCACACTGCTGCACCCCAGCACATTACTGGACAGGACTCTGGATACTCAGGGGAGCACAAATCACATACACCAGCACCGCACTGCTGCACCCCAGCACATTACTAGACAGGACTCTGGATACTCAGGGGAGCACACATCACATATACCAGCAACGCATTGCTGCACCCCAGCACATTACTAGACAGGACTCTGGATACCTAGGGGAGCTTACAGGCTACACTGTGCTGGGTATATGCAAGCGATTGCTATTGGTGGGGGATTTGTTATGTGGGGACCTGTCAAGCACAGACAATTGTGGGTCCAGGCCTAATCAAACTCAAGAATCACAGGCAGTATACGCATATACTGTATACTCCTTTATAAACAGAGAAACACATACTGTACACTACACACTAAAGATACACTGTTACATGCACAAGAAAACTATGCATCAATTTACACACAGGAAAGCATTACTATACACACTATGACATACACTATAAGGGCTCAAACCCATATGCGAGAAAAAAAACGGTCCATAATCTGGATTGAAAAAAACGGAGGAAAAATATGCGATTGTCATGCGAGTGTTATGCGAGTGTCATGCGAGGTCAATGCGATTTTTTATTGCAACATCCATATGACATCCGTATTACATTAATTTTTAATGTATTTTAACATGAGCTTTTACATACAGCAGTTCTCTGTCCTTTTCACATTGTTTTAAAATGAAATATTATTCAAAACACACACATATATATATATATAGAGAGAGAGAGAGAGAGAAGGAGAGAAATGGATTTTGGCAAAGTCAGCTCACCGCATTGAAGAAACAGGTATACACTGCTCAAAAAAATAAAGGGAACGCAAAAATACCAAAACCTAGATATCACTGAATAAAATATTCCACTTGTAAATCTTTATTCACTACATAGTGGAAAGCGTTGAGAACAATAAAACCTAAAAATTATCAATTTTAAATCAAAATTAATATCTCTCGGAGGACTGGATTTGGAACGATACTCAAAATCAAAGTGGAAAATCAAATTACAAGCTGAGCCAACTTCATTGGAAATGCCTCAAAACAAGAAAATAATGCTCAGTAGTATGTGTGGCGTCCACGTGCCTGTATAACCTCCTTACAACACCTGGGCATGCTCCTGATGAGGCAGCGGATGGTCTCCTGAGGGATCTCCTCCCAGACCTTGACTAAAGCATCCGCCAACTCCTGGACAGTCTGTGGTGCAACGTGACATTGGTGGATGGTGCCAAACATGATGTCCCAGATGTGTTCAATCGGATTCGAGTCTGGGGAACGGGCGGGCCAGTCCATAGCCTCAATGCCTTCGTCTTGCAGGAACTGCTGACCCACTCCAGCCACATGAGGTCTCTCATTGTCCTGTATTAGGATGAACCCAGGGCCAACTGCATCGGCATATGGTCTCACAAGGGGTCTGAGGATCTCATCTCAGTATCTAATGACCTAAAGGACTTTATTCTGGCTATGTCTTTATTTAACACTAGATGGCAGCCCGATTCTAAAGAATCGGGAGTCTAGAATCCATATATACTTTATTTATTCAAATGTAAGAATAATACAATTAATAAATAATAGTAAGAAAGAACAAAAATAATAGGCAGTATATGGAGAAAACACCAAACAAAAGTTCAAAATTGGTGTGAAAATGTCACTGAACCACTTCACAACTAAATATATATAGTTTTGGTAAATGGTATTATCATTTTTTTGACGAAATTCGGCAGGAGCTTGAAGAGCAACGTCACTGGGCCCGCCTCCACGCAGTAGAAACTTGCTGTGAGGTAAAAATTCAAAAATCACACCAAAATGGCGGGCGGAGTGTGTCACAGTACGGCACGTTTCTGATTGGTCGCTCGCAGCAGGCGGCAACCAATCAGACACTGGACACTGTTGACGTCACTTATCTCCGGACATTAGCTCCGGACATTAGCTCCGGACAAAGCCACGGAAGTTGGCACAAATTGCAGGAAGTAGTATTCTAGGCAATTATATATTAGATTACAAATCTAGGATTAGTAATGGATAGGTGTCTTATAGATGCCTCTCCATTACTTAGCCATGGGCTTGATGTCACCTGAAAGGTGACATCAACTCCACAAATATTACCCCACTTGCCACCCTTACAGGGCAAGAGGGAAGAGCCGGGCAAAGTGCCAGAAAAGGTGCATCTATTAGATGCGCCTTTTCTGCACTGCTGAGGACTGCTGTTTTTAGGCTGGGGGCCTAAATCAATGGCCCCTTACCAGCCTGAGAATAGCAGCCCCCAGCTGTGAGCTTCAGCAAGGCTGGTTGCCAAAAATGGGGGGATTAAAAAAACAGAGTGGGGACCCCTCTATTCTTGATAACCAACCTTGCAGAAGCTGACAGCTGGGGGTTGCAGCCCCCAGCTGTGAGTTTTGTCTGGTTGGTTCAATAAAATAGGGGGGAAACCATGTTAGGTTTTTCATTCATTTATTTCCAAACGATCGCAGCCGGCGGCTGTGTAATACCTGATCATCCGCACCTACTGTCACTGTTATTAGCGGCAGCAGGTGTCGGGTGATGGGATAACAGTCCAAAAGCCACCACCTGCTGTCGATCGGACTTTAAAATAATGCTCATCATTCTCCTCTGCTTGCCGGCAGAGCAGGGGAGACTGATGACAGCCGACTTCAGAACCAGCCGCTGGGGAACAGAGCTTACTGTAGTGCTTCTTTCCAGCTGGCTGTCCGTGTGGTACTGATGCAGCACACAGGTGGCACATGGTTGCCACACGTAATACATACACGGACACACAGACACGGATATCTCCAGTACCATTTTTTTCCTGTACCAGAAATAAACGGAAGTGTGAAAGGAGCCTAAGTAATGTCAAAGTGAATTCAACGCATTCAGCTTTTGGAAAATGTTAATCGGTAATAACCAACAGCCTGTTTCTCACACACTAAACAGCTTCACTGCTTTGCTGTCACACACTATTCAATTTGTTCAGTGTTTTTTTTTTCTTTCTTTCAAATTCTCTATGGATTAGCTTTGAACTGTAATGTCGTTTTACTTTTCCAGATCCACCAAAAAATGGCTGCTACATTCCCTGCTGCTGTTTATATATCGGCTATTATAGTCCTTTCTTGATTGACCATACTAGACCACGTCATACAATAGCTCCAAGGCATTGCAGTGAAGCCTGACCGGCTGCACACTTTTCTCTTTGATGCAATCTTCTGGCATATATGAAATGGCTGCAGCACGTTTAACTTAACAAGCTGAAATGTATATTATTGGGATTTTATGTGATATACCAACATAAGGTAGCAAGTATTTGTGTAGCGAAAAGGAAATGATACATTTTATAAAATTATTTTAAAAATCTAAATCTGAAAATTCTGACGTGCATTTGTATTCAACTGAGCTGATGTTTTTACTGATATAATGTTTGATCACCTCTTATTGCAATGTTGCGGCTGCCAAAAAAATGTATTCTGGTGTCCAGATTTTGTTTTTCGTTACGCCGCTTACAGATAGGATTATTTTATATTTTGATAGCTCAGACTTTTATGAACAGTGATACGCAATATGTAGATTTTTATTGTTTTATTTTTAATGGGGCAAAAAGGGTATGATTTGAACTGTGTTTTAAATTTTTATTTATATTTTTAAAAACATTTTATTTTAATTTTTACTGTATGTAATAGTACTTTTCGGGGACTTGACTCAGCGATCATTGCTGTACTATACATAGCACTGCTATGTATGAAGAAATCATGATCTCCAATGAATGCTAGCTAACGCTGGCTTTCACAGGAGAATCACCATGACAAGCACAGAAGTCTTCAGCAGACCCACAACTGTCATAGAAACCTATCAGCCCCCTGAGATCACATTACGCCGAATGGGTGGGTGGTATGATGTGCCCCTCTCCTGCCACGTGTTAAATGTCGCTGTCAGAGATTTACAGCAGCATTGAACAGTTTAACAGCAGAGTTCTGTTCCATCCACAGCTGTTAAAAGCATATCATGGCTGATTTTATCAGCTATCATATCCCGGGAATTAATCTATACTATCATTTATTGACTTTTTTATGTGAACTTTCACCACAATTTTTAAAATGACTGTTATTGGGAACAGTTAAACAAGTTGAAGATGAAATGATCTATAAACGGCCTAAAGTTAAAGATGACATATTTATTTTCTCTTTTAGGCAAAAAAATATATATGTTCTCATCTTTTACATTTTAAAAATTGCAAAAACTGAAATGGGCAGGTGCAAAAGTTTGGGCACCCTAGTAGTACCCCCTTTTGAAAGTATCACAGCTTGTAAATTCTTTTTGCAGCCAGACAAGAGTCTTTCAATTCTTGCTTGAGGAATTTATATCCATTCTTCCTTGTAAAATTCTTCCAGTTCTGTGAGGTCCTGGGTCGTCTTGCACACATTGCTATTTTAAGGTCTAGTCACAGATTTTCAATGATGTTCAGATCAGAGGACTGTGAGGGCCATTATAAAACTTTCAGCTTGTGCTTTTTGAGGTGGCCTATTGAGGATTTTGGTGTGTGTTTAGGATCATTATCCTTTTGTAGAAGCCATCCTCTTTTCAACTTCAGCTTTTTTACAGATGGTGTTATGTTTGCATCAAGAATTTGTTGAAATTTCATTGAATTCTGATTGCTAGAGAGTTCTGATTTTTCTCTCTAGCAATCATACGAGCAGCTCTCACTGAGATTTTGCTTGGTCTTCCAGACTTTATTTTGACCTCCACTGTTCCTGTTAACTGTCATTTCTTAATTACATTTCAAACCAAGGAAAGGACAACTGGAAAATGCTTTGCTATCTTCTTATAGTCTTCTTCTGCATTGTGGGCCTCCACCATTTTCATTTTCAGAGTGCTAGATAGCTGCTTAGCACTCATGTTTTTTTGGCACAAAGTTAGAGGAGGCTTAGTTTTTATAAAACTAGAAAACTGGGAAATTTGTATCACCTGGCCTTTCCTGATGATTATAGTGAACAAGTCATAACTAGTGTTGAGCATTCCGATACCGCAAGTATCGTATATCGGCCGATACTTGCGGTATCGGAATTCCGATACCGAGATCCGATACTTTTGTGGTATCGGTATCGGATCCATAGTGAGGTGTAAAATAAAGAATTAAAATAAAAAATATTGATATATTCACCTCTCCGGCGGCCCCTGGACATCATCGCGGGTAACCGGCAGGCTTCTTTGTTTAAAATGAGCGCGTAGGACCTGAGGAATGACGTCGCGGCTTCTGATTGGTCGCGTGCTGCCCATGTGACAGCGACGCGACCAATCAGAAGCCGCGACGTCATTCCTCAGGTCCTAAATTCCTAGAATGAGCGCGTTTAGGACCTGTGGAATGACGTCGCGGCTTCTGATTGGTTGCGTGCCGCCCATGTGACCGCGACGCGACCAATCAGAAGCCGCGACGTCATTCTCAGGCACTAAACTCCTCATTCTAGGAATTTAGGACCTGAGGAATGACGTCGCGGCTTCTGATTGGTCGCGTCGCGGTCACATGGGCGGCACGCGACCAATCAGAAGCCGCGACGTCATTCCTCAGGTCCTAAACGCGCTCATTTTAAACAAAGAAGCCTGCCGGTTACCCGCGATGATGTCCAGGGGCCGCCGGAGAGGTGAATATATCAATATTTTTTATTTTAATTCTTTATTTTACACATTAATATGGATCCCAGGGCCTGAAGGAGAGTTTCCTCTCCTTCAGACCCTGGGAACCATCAGAATACCTTCCGATACTTGGTGTCCCATTGACTTGTATTGGTATCGGGTATCGGTATCGGCGATATCTGATACTTTTCGGGTATCGGCCGATACTATCCGATACCGATACTTTCAAGTATCGGACGGTATCGCTCAACACTAGTCATAACTAGGGTTGAGCGAAACGGGTCGGTAAGATTCAGAAGTCGCCGACTTTTGGCAAGGTCGGGTTTCATGAAACCCGACCTGACCCCAGTGTGGGGTCGACCATGAAGTCGGCGATCTTCTGAATCTGGAATCGGAATTCCGATACCGATTCCTGATATGTTTAAGATATCGGGAATTGGTATCGGAATTCAGATTTAAGTGTAAAATTAAGAATAAAAATAAAAAATATCGCAATACTTACCCTCTGACGCGCCCTGGTACTAACCGGGAACCTTCCTTTCTTCGAATCAGCGCTTTCAGGACCTTCGGTGACGTCGTGGTGACGTCGCGGCTTGTGATTGGTCGCGTGGCGGTCACATGGGCGGTCGCGCGACCAATCATAAGCCGCGAAGTCACCGAAGGTCCTGGAAGCGCTGATTCTTAGGAAGGACCTTCGGTGACATCGCGGTGACATCGCGGCTTGTGATTGGTCGCGCGGCCGTCACATGGGCGGTCGCGCGACCAATCACAAGTCGCGACGTCACCGCAACGTCACCGAAGGTCCTGAAAGCGCTGATTCGAAGAAAGGAAGGTTCCCGGTTAGTACCAGGGCGCGTCAGAGGGTAAGCATTGCGATATTTTTTATTTTTATTCTTTATTTTACACTTAAATATGGATCCCAGGGCCTGAAGGAGAGTTTCCGCTCCTTCAGACCCTGGGAACCATTGGAAACCCGGGTTTCGGGTTTCGGCCGACCCCGACCCCGACTTTTTTATAGGATCGGACGATTTCACTCGACCCGACTTTTGAAAAAGTCGGGTTTCGTGAAACCCGACCCGATTCTATAAAAGTAAAGGTCGCTCAACCCTAGTCATAACCCTAACAGGCTAATTAAGGTTTGAAACCTTGGTCAAAGTTATCTGAGCACTCAAGTCTCCAAGGGTGTCTAAACTTTTGCATTGGCTCATTTTACTTTTTGCAATTTTGAAAATGAAAAACAAGACAATATACAGTTAGGTTCATATATATTTGGACAGAGACAACATTTTTCTAATTTTGGTTATAGACATTACCACAATGAATTTTAAACAAAACAATTCAGATGCAGTTGAAGTTCAGACTTTCAGCTTTCATTTGAGGGTATCCACATTAAAATTGGATGAAGGGTTTAGGAGTTTCAGCTCCTTAACATGTGCCACCCTGTTTTTAAAGGGACCAAAAGTAATTGGACAATTGACTCCAAGGCTATTTCATGGACAGGTGTGGGTAATCCTTTCGCTATGTCATTCTCAATTAAGCAGAGAAAAGGCCTGGAGTTGATTTGAGGTGTGGCGCTTGCATTTGGAAGATTTTGCTGTGAAGTAAACATGCGGTCAAAGGAGCTCTCCATGCAGGTGAAACAAGCCATCCTTAAGCTGCGAAAACAGAAAAAACCCATCCGAGAAATTGCTACAATATTAGGAGTGGCAAAATCTACAGGTTGGTACATCCTGAGAAAGAAAGAAAGCACTGGTGAACTCATCAATGCAAAAAGACCTGGGCACCCATAGAAGACAACAGTGGTGGATGATTGCAGAATAGTCTCCATGGTGAAGAGAAACCCCTTCACAACAGCCATCCAAGTGAACAACACTATCCAGGAGGTAGGCGTATCAATATCCAAACCTACCATAATGAGAAGACTGCATGAAAGTAAATACAGAGGGTTCACTGCACAGTGCAAGCCACTCATAAGCATCAAGAATAAAAAGGCTAGACTGGACTTTGCTAAAAAAACATCTAAAAAAGCCAGCACAGTTCTGGAATAACATTCTTTGGACAGATGAAACCAAGATCAACCTCTACCAGAATGATGGAAAGAGAAAAGTATGGAGAAGGAGTGGTACAGCTCATGATCCAAAGCATACCACTTCATCTGTAAAACACGGCGGAGGCAGTGTGATGGCTTGACCATGCATGGCTGCTGGTGGCACTGGGTCACTAGTGTTTATTGATGATGTGACACAGGACAGAAGCAACCAAATGAATTCTGAGGTATTCAGAGACATACTGTGTGCTCAGATCCAGCCAAATGCAGCAAAACTGATTGGTCGTCGTTTTATACTACAGATGGACAATGACCCAAAACATAAAGCCAAAGCAACCCAGGAGTTTATTAAAGCAAAGAAGTGGAATATTCTTGAATGGCCAAGTCAGTCACCTGATCTCAACCTAATTGAGCATGCATTTCACTTGTTAAAGACTAAACTTCAGACAGAAAGGCCCACAAACAAACAGCAACTGAAAACCACCGCAGTGAAGGCATGGCAGAGCGTCAAAAATGAGGAAACACAGCGTCTGGTGATGTCCTTGTGTTCAAGATTTCAGGCAGTCATTGCCAACAAAGGGTTTTCAATCAAGTACTAAACATGAACATTTTATTTAAAATTATTGAATCTGTCCAATTACTTTTGGTCCCTTTAAAAACAGGGTGGCACATGTTAAGGAGCTGAAACTCCTAAACCCTTCATCCAATTTTAATGTGGATACCCTCAAATGAAAGTTGAAATTCTGAACTTCAACTACATCTAAATTGTTTTGTTTAAAATTTATTGTGGTAATGTCTATAACCAAAATTAGAAAAATGTTGTCTCTGTCCAAATATATATGTACCTAACTGTATAATTTTGCCTAAAATACAAAGGAACTGTCTAATCTTTAACTTAGGCCTTTAAGAGATCATTTAATCGTCAACTTGCTTAACTGGTCACAATAACAGCATTTTGACGAGGGGTCCCCAAATTTTAACATACCACTGTACAGGTCTGCTCAGGTGTTTTATTTATCCCTGATTTTTAACATTTATTTAAGTATGTGTATGTTTTAACTTTAATAGATAAAATATTTTATTATTGCAGCGTTTGTTACTTTTGTAGGATTTATTATATTTTACACACTAATTTAGTAATGTTGATAATCTGTTATCTAATCCCTTATATACCAATGTTAAGTTTTCACAAATCAAACTATTCATTTGGCCATACACATAATATTTCTTTTTATCACCACTACTTGCCTCTGACACATCAAGAAATATCCCAACTGGGACTAATTAGTTGATTCTCATTAACGTACTCCATTTTACAATGTGTACTTTGATACTTTGATTCAGTAATTGCTACTAGACATCTCAATCATGATACTATAATCAATTTTATTGAATGTTTACACCATTAGGATGTTTAAATTATTGTTAATTATTTCTGACAATGTAGTAGTATGATACAGTCCATACATAAGTGTACAAATGTAATTCTGTTTCTCAGGAATGTACGCAGCATACTGGTGCTTCTAACAAAATTAGAATATCATCAAAAGGTTAATTTAATTCAGTTCTTCAATACAAAAAGTGAAACTCATATATTATATAGAGTCAATACAAACAGAGTGGTCTAATTCAAGTGTTTATTTCTGTTAATGTTGATGATTATTGCTTACAGCCAATGAAAACCCAAAAAGCCATAATCTCAGCAAATTCGAATAATTAACAAAAACACCTACAAAGGCTTCCTAAGTGTTTAAAAAGGTCCCTTAATCTGCTTCAGTTAGCTCCACAATCATGGGGAAGAAAGGTGGCTTGACAGATGTCAAGAAGGCAGTCATTGACATTATCCACAAGGAGGGTAAGCCACAACAGGTCATTGCTAAAGAAGCTGGCTGTTCACAGAGTGCTGTATCCAAGCATATTAATGGAAAGTTGAGTTGAAGGAAAAAGTGTGGTAGAAAAAGGTGCCCGAGCAAGCGGGATAACCACAGCCATGAAAGAATTGTTAAGAAAAGATCATTCAAAAATTTGGGGGAGATTCACAAGAAGTGGACTGCTGCTGGAGTCATTGCTTAAAGAGCCGCCACATACAGATGAATCCAGGACATGGGCTACAAGTGTCGCATTCCTTGTGTCAAGTCACTCATTACCAATAGACAACGCCAGTAGCGTCTTACCTGGGTCAAGGAGAAAAAGGACTGGACTGTTGCTCAGTGATCCAAGGTGTTGTTTTCAGATGAAAGTAAATGTTGCATTTCATTTGGAAATCATGGTCTCAGAGTGTGCAGGAAGAGTGGAGAGGCACATAATCCAAGCTGCTTGAGGTCTAGTGTGAAGTTTCCACAATCAGTAATGGTTTGAGGAGCCACGTCATCTGCTGGTGTAGGCCCACTGTGTTTTATCAAGACCAAAGTCAGCACAGCCGGCTACCAGAAAATTTTAGAGCACTTCATGCTTCCCAATGCCGACAAGCTTTTTGGAGAAGGAAATTTCATTCTCTAGCAGGACTTGGCATCTGTCCACACTACCAAAAGTACCAACACCTGGTTTGAAAACAACAGTATCACTGTGCTTGATTGGCCAGCAAATGCATCAGTCCTTGTCAAGAGGAAGATGATGACACCAGACCCAAAAATGCAGATGATCTGAAGGCTGCTTTCAAAGCAACCTGGACTTCCATAACACCTCAGCAGTGCCACAGGCTAATCGGCTCCATGCCAATCTGCATTGATGCAGTAATTGACGCAAAAGGAGCCCCAACCAAGTATTGAGTGCATTTACTGAACATACATTTCAGTAGGCCAACATTTCAGATTTTAAAATCATTTTAAAACTGTTGTTATAAAGTATTCTAATTTACTGAGATAATGACTTTTGGGTTTTCATGGGCGGTAAGCCATAATCATCAACATTAACAGAGATAAACACTTGAAAAGATTATTCTGTTTGTAATGACTCTATGTAATATATGAGACTCACTTTTTGTATTGAAGAACTGAAATAAATTAACTTTTTTGATGATATTCTAATTTTGTGAGAAGCACCTGTATGTATTATGAGCAGCTGGAAAAGCATGCCATAAAAAACACATTTAAGTGTTTGTAGCTTATGATCAGGGCTGGTTTTAGACAAGATTGGGCCCTGGGTAAAAGTTTAACGTGGGGTCCTAAATGTCAACTTGTTGCACCATCACACAGAAACAATTTAGTTGTGTGTAAATGAGATGATTTCAGGCCGTTACATGAGCGTGATCAACAAATTGAAGTCATTCAACGCTTGTTTCCTGGCCTCTTTACATCGGCAGAGGAAGAATGATGGGCACAGAAGGATCACTAGTAGATCAATCTGTCCCCATACAGTATTATGTTTTCAGAAACATATCTGTAGTTTTCACTGGACGATGTGTTGTTGAGAACTATGATTTCTTTTCCGACATACAATAAATGCAATTACTTGATCAAAATTCAGCATTTTGCTTGTTTAGTATGATGCACTCCATAGTCCTCCACATAGTATATTGTACCCCATAGTCCTCCATATAGTTTAATGTGCCCCATAGTCCTTCATATGGTATAATGCACTGCTCATAGTCCTTACTATAGTATTATGCACTCCCCATACTCCTCCTTATGGTATAACGCACTCCCCATAATCCTTCATATAGTTTAATACACTCCCCATAGTCATTCATATAGTATAGTACACTCCCCATGGACCTCGATATAGTATATATCAAGAACCCTGCTGTAGACTTACAGCAGGAGTCTGTCCACAAGATACAGAAGGACAGGGGGGTGAGAGGGGAGTGCTGCGGTGAGCTTACCTGCAGGAGCACAGGACCTGAAACACGTGACCGCTGGGGGAGGGGCCAGAGGCAAAGCCAGATGCCGAGTAGCGGCAGTGTCTGGTGAAACCGGAGAGTAGTCTGAATTTGCTGAAGTCAAGCCAGGAGGTCAATGAAGTACTAAAGAGTGAGATGCTGAGATTGGTCAGGATTTAGCAAAAGGTCAGGCAGTCGGAGATAGCGGTGCAGTAGAAATGGGACAGACAGGAGATTAGTAAGAGTATGAAGCTGAATGTCAGCATGCATTGAACCATCTGAGACCCAATACTGATCCTCCGAACCATACCCCTTCCAGTGCAGCAAATACTGCAGATTCCGGTGCACCCACTGAGAATCAACGATGCGTCCCACCTCATATTCCAGATGGCCCTCGACCAATACAGGAAGACTGATGGACGTGGAGTCCTATTCGACCGCTCCCAATGGTTTCAGAAGGAACCTATGAAAACATTAGATATTTTGAAGGTGGCGGGAAGTTGTAACTTGTAGGTCACCGGGTTGATGTCCTCCACAATATTATATGGGCCAATGAACTTAGGACCCAGTTTGGCCGAGTAGACCTTGAGCTTAATATTGCAGGTGGATAGCCACACCTTCTCACCCACAAGGATCGCAGGACCCAATCCCCTTCTCTAGTCCACAAAAAATTTAAACCTTCCCTGGGCCTTGGTGACCCCCACAGGGTCTTTAAACGTTGTACCGTACCATCCGCCCCTGGACATCTTGAGTCTATGCGAGAAAACTCTCTAAAATGCAGGTTAAACCCATAATTGACCAGGAAGGGAGACATTCCCGTAGACTGACTCACACGACCTTGATACCATACCCTGCCACAGGTAACGCATCAGACCAATCCTCCTGTCTGGAAGATGTCAAACATTTCAGAATTTGCTCCAGGGACTGATTAGTGCGTTCTGTTTGCCAATTAAACTCCGTTGATAGGCAGAGGAAAAAGACAGAGTGATTCCCAACTTCTTACAAAAAGCCCTCCAAAACTTGGCCACAAGCTGCACACCTCTGTGAGACACCACATTCATAGGCACACCATGCAGATGGACCACATGCTGCACAAACAACCTAGCCAAGGTTTCAGCAGACGGTAAAGCGGGCAGAGGTACAAAATGAGCCTGTTTGGAAAATCTATCCACCACTACCCATACAACAGAGTTACCCCTAGATGGAGGTTAATTAGTGATAAAATCCATGGACAAATGTGTCCATGGTCTATCCAGAATTGGCAAAGTTACTAATTCTCCAGCCGGCCGGAAATGAGGATTTTTAAAACGAGCACAAACCCCACATGCAGACACAAACCTTTTAACATCTGCAGTAAAAGAGGGCCACCAGAAAATCCTAGCAACTGCCTCCCGTGTGGCCAAAATCCCAGGATGAGAACTCAATGCAGACTCACGAAACGCCTGAAGGAGTCTGAGACAGAAGTGTTCAGATACAAATAATTTATCCACAGGTTTATTACTTGGAGCCAGAGCCTGGGCCTCAAAAATCTCTCTCTCCAAATCAGACAATAATTTCAGCCACCACCACCCCAGGTTGAAGAATGGAGGATGGGGGTTAAGGAGGAGACACCGGATCAAAGCTTTGGGACAATGCATCTGCCTTAACATTCTTAGACCCTGGATGGAAGGTTATACAAAATTGAAACCGGGGAAAAAAAGTGACCACCGGGCCTGCCTGGGGGTCAATCTCTTGGCAGACTCAATATAGGCTAAATTTTTCTGATTGGTGATCACGGTGACAGAATAAACAGCCCCCTCCAAAAAGTGCCTCCATTCTTCAAAGGCCAACTTGACCGCCAGAAACTCTCTACTCCCCACATCGTAATTTCTCTCGGTGGAAGAGAACTTTCTGGAAAAGAAGGCACAAGGTTTGAGGTTGGTCAGTATAGTGGGACCCTGAGACAACACTGCCTCCACTCCCACTTCAGAAGCGTCAACCTTCACGATAAAAGGCCTAGACAGGTCTGGCTGGACCAACACTGGGGTGGAAATAAAGCACATTTTTAAAGTTAGAAAATAATTTTTTGCCAACGTAGATCAATTCTTAACATCATCCCCCTTGAGTGTGATATCAGTCAGGGGCTTAACCACCTGAGAAAAACCCATTTGCAAAGTCCATAAAGCACTGCAAACCCTTTAAATCATGAGGTTGAACCCAATCCATAATAGCCTGGACTTTTTTCAGATTCATACCAAATCCCTCACAAGAGACAATCAAATGCAAAAAATACAATTCCTCTACAAAGCACGAGCATTTCTCCAACTTATCATACAAATGGCTTTCTCTAAGTGTCAGAAGAATTGTTCGCAGATGGTGCAAGTGGGTTTGACTATCAGAGGAGTACACTAAAATATCATCACGATACATGACCACAAAGTGCCTAATCAGATCAGAGAAAATGATATTAATAAAAGTTTGAAAGTCAGCAGGAGCGTTAGTCAGACCAAAAGGCATGACCAGGTTCTCAAACAGTCCTTCAGACATGAGAAACACCCTTTCCACTCATCCCCTTCATGAACCCTTATCAGGCTATGGGCCCCCCGTAAATCAAGTTTGGAAAACCATTTGGCCCCCGAAAGTTGGTTACACAGATCCGGAATGAGGGGTAGTGGTTACGTGTTTCTCACGGTAATCTTGTTAAGTTCCCGAAAGTCGAGGCACTTCTGCAAACCACCATCTTTTTTTAACGAAAAAGAACCAAGCGGCTACAGGCAAGACAGAAGGACAAATATGCCCTTTGCAGAGGCTCTCTGCAATATATTCCTTCGCTCGGGCCCTGACAGATTAAACAAACGAGCCTTGGGAAGTTTAGCCCCAGGAGCTAAGTCAATGGCACAACCAAAAGGTCTATGTGGTGGAAGCGCATCAGCCTTTGTTTTTGGAGAACACATCTTAAAAGTCCTTTAGGTACTCCAGAATACCCTCCAGACCAACAGACGACACAGATACAGATTTTAACAGGGTGAACATTGGTACAGAATTGCAACACACACTGGTACAATTGGACCTCTGTTGTGAATTCTGTGGCAGAGCTCCCTCCTGTGGTCACAAGTGGTACTTCGGCTGATTCTCTCTGTGAGCTTCCGTTGGTGGAGGAAAGTGGTACTGCGGCTTCTGAGTTTCCTTCCTCAGGTGATGTGGTGAAGTCGTTAGGTGCTGCTCTATTTAACTCCACCTTGTGCTTTGATCCTGGCCTCCAGTCAATGTTCTAGTATTGGACCTGTTTCCTCCTGGATCGTTCCTGTGGCCTGCTGCTCTGCATAGCTAAGTTCCGCTTTGCTATTTTGTTTGCTGTTTTTTTCTGTCCAGCTTGTCTATTTGTTTTTTCCTGCTTGCTGGGAGCTCTGGGACGCAGAGGGTGTACCTCCGTGCCGTTAGTTCGGTACAGAGGGTCTTTTTGCCCCCTTTGCGTGGTTTTTGTAGGGTTTTGTGTTGACCGCAAAGTTACCTTTCTATCCTCGCTCTGTTTAGAAAGTCGGGCCTCACTTTGCTAAATCTATTTCATCTCTACGTTTGTCTTTTCATCTTTACTCACAGTCATTATATGTGGGGGCTGCCTTTTCCTTTGGGGTATTTCTCTGAGGCAAGGTAGGCTTATTTTCTATCTTCAGGCTAGCTAGTTTCTCAGGCTGTGCCGAGTTGCATAGGGAGCGTTAGGCGCAATCCACGGCTGCCTTTAGTGTGTTGGAGAGGATTAGGGATTGCGGTCAGCAGAGTTTCCACGTCTCAGAGCTCATTCTATGTTTTTGGGTTATTGTCAGGTCACTGTATGTGCTCTGACCTCAATGTCCATTGTGGTACTGAATCACCTTATCATGACAGACCTCCATTAAACAATTTCCCAAGTTACCCAATCAATAACAGCGTTAAGGCTTTGAAGCCAAGGCATATCTGATACCAGGCCCACAGGCAAATTATTAAAGACAAAACAGCTCATGTTTTTCACATGAGCAGGGCCCACTCTTAATGAGAAGATCTCGGACATAAAACAGATTATCTCTTGGGTGAGAGGAGACAAGTCAATGACCACCAACTTGACTGGGGATTCAAGTCTAACTGTCCCTATCTTATAAAGAGTCACAATACGAGAGTCAATTAAATTGATGGTAGGTCAACAAAAGCGGTAGTCAAAAGGGGACCACCACCAACCTCCAAATCTACCTGGAGAAGGATTTTAGCAAATGAGGAAAATTGTACCTGGGAGTCTGGGCAACCTCCTCCATCATTACCCAGACTTAGGTGTTTCCCAACATCTTAGGTGAGGAGGGACAGAAGGACAGTCTTTTTTCCAGTGTCCCGGGGCTCCACCGTAGAAGCAAAGCTGGTTATCTCTGCAGCATCTCCTCTCTCTCTCTTTAACCAAAATGGCTCCCAACTCCTTGGATTCTGAAGAGGTGTCCCCTGAGCTGGAGTATAAAGGGGTTTCCTGCTGCGTCACCTCTCTGGCATGCAGCCTATGGTCCACACGGACAGCCTTTGTCATGGCATCCTCCAGGGTATCCGGTGGAGGATGCATCACCAGTGCGTCCTGAAAAACGGTCGAACAGGTCTCTACGGAAAAACCCTCTCAAGGTGGCATCATTCCAGGATATCTCAGCTGCCCAGCATCTGAACTAGGAACAAAACCATTCCACTGAGTGCTTCCCCTGTGTCACACTTATCACCATGTCCTCAGCCACAGACACTCTATCAGGATCATCATAAATATGCCCAAGAGCCTCAAAAAACAGATCCACAGACAAACGTTATGGAGCAGAGGGAGAGAGAGAAAAAGCCTAAGCCTGTGTAGTTCCCTTAAAAAAGAAATAATAATTCCCACCCTCTGGCTTTCATTCCCAGAGGCGCATGGACATAGAGAGAAAAACTATTTAGACCCCTCTTTGAACACCCTGAATAATTTTTTGTCCCCAGTAATGGTGCATGCAGATGCCGAAGACGTGCAGCAGGTGCGACTATGCCTGTTGCTGAAGAACAAAAAACATGCTTGTGCATGACATAGGTTAGTGAACCACTTTGCAGGGTGGCACGATATACAACTTCTGAAGCCACAACAGTGCGAACAGGTGATCAGTTGAATAGCAGATAATGCTCCCAGCTGGCTTGGCAGTACCACCCAGTCTTCCACATGATCCAGTCTCACCAGCCTAAAGTCTGGATGATGCAATCCAGGACAAGAGGACTAGCTGTTTAGTGATGCACAAAACTTAGAGCAAACACGGCCACAAGAACATGACAGTGGGGAACAGCAAATCTGGGAAAAGATGAAAGATGATGAGACACTGCTGCCGCTAAGTCTTATTGTTGTAAAGTCACAAAGTCAGAAGGACCAGGGTGTGGTGGTGGAAGACGAGGTAGTGGATGACAAAGTCCCCTACCCAACCTGGAAACTTGGCATGCAGAATGAGGCCAGAGGTGCTGAGGGGGAGAGATCAGCAGCACTGAAACAGACAGGAAAAGACAGTGGGATTACCAGAGGGGCAAGGCAGGAAACTGTTGACAAAGCACTCGTGCATTTCTCTGTAAAAGAGTTAGGTGTTCTCCAGTTTGGGACATTTTTATAAAGATTTCTGAGACTAACAAAATGGCCATTTGCAACCTGTGCCATGCCAAGATCAGCAGTAGTGTTGAGCATTCCGATACTGCAAATATCGGGTATCGGATACTGGAAGCGGAAGTTCACATAATGCAATGAGCCAGTTGAGGATCCTAAGAAGTGTGGGCATATCATGTTAGGCAGGTTAGCCATGTTAACTAATGGCATGGCTTTGATTGGCTGCTGAAATGATGTCATGATAATGCGCTATAATGGAGTATGGGTGGTGCGTGGGCGGAGACTGCGTGTCTGTGTGTGCGGTCGGGGTCTGTACGTGACCATGAGGGGTCTGTGCGGGCCTGCCGGGGGTCTGTACGGGCCTGCTGGGGGTCTGTGCGGGCCTGCCGGGGGTCTGTGCGGGCCTCTCGGGGGTTGTGTGTGTGCAGGTATCGTCTGATGGGACTACAAGTCCCATCGGGCTATGCCTGCTACAATGACAGTGATTGACACATTAGCCAATGATGGAACAGTAGTAGTTCCATCATCCGGCTAATGTGTTGAATGTAAAAAAAAACCCACAAACATACATACTACATACAACATACTACATACTACATACATACAACATACAGTTTTTGGTGCAGTTTTGATGAAGTTTTTGGTGCAGTTTTAATGCAATTTTTGGTGCAGTTTTTGATGCAGGTTTTGATGCAGTTTTTGGTGCAGTTTTTGATGTGGTTTTTGCGCAATTTTGATGCAGTTTTTGGAAATAAATAAATAAACGGATAATGTGCATGATGTGAATGGAGACATGCATAAAAAAACGGATTCGGAGGCTGAGTTCATCATTTCACATTTCAGTTTTATACGTTTTTCACCAGATCCGTCGCTGTGAGTTTTTTCGCCGGACAGAAAAAACGTTCCTCTGTATGTGTTTTCCGTCCGGCGGAAACAGCTTTTTTGACGGATCCGGCAAAAAATGGATGAAACGTGTGGCCATCAGGCGCAATCCGGTGCTAATAAAACTCTATGAGAAAAAACAGATCCAGCATAAAAAAAACGGATCGTTTTTTTTTTTCAAAACTCGCCGGATTGTGCCTGACGGCAAAAACCTGATGTGTGAAATTAGCCAGATAGATATATGGATAGAAACATCTATGTATCTATAGATATATCTGTAGATAGATATATCCATAGATAGGCCGATGTTGATAAATGAACATAAAGAAAAAAACGGGAAAAAAAGCGACGTGGGCTCTCACGCAATTTTCTGCGCCAGAGGGGGAAAGCCGATGGCTGGGGGCCAATATTGGTAGCCTGGGAAATGGGTAATACCCATGGCCCCTCCCAGGCTATGAATATCAGCCTGCAGCTGTCTGCATAGCCTTTACTGGCTATTAAAATAGGGGGACCCCCAAAAAAATTAGGGTCCCGCTATATTTTATAGCCAGAAAGGCTACGCAGACAGCTGCAGGCTAATAATCATAGCCTAGAGAGGGGCCATGGATATTGGCCCCAGCTACAAATACCAGTACGCAGCTGCCCCAGAAATGGCGCATCTGTAAGATGCACCAATTCCGGCACTTAGCCCCTCTCTTCCCACTCCTGTGTAGTGGTGGGATATGTGGTGCTAAGGGGTAAATGTCACCTTGCTATTGTAAGGTGACATTAAGCTGGGTTAATAATGGAGAGGCGTCAGTAAGACGCCTATCCATTATTAATCCTACAGTAGTGAAAGGGATAAAAATAATAATAAAGACACAGCCAGAAAAAAGTATTTTATTATTCTTAATTTCACCATACTTACCATACTTCAGTGCCTGCAAAAAACATAAAATAATAAACCGTATACTACCTGTCCGCCGTAGTCCAATTAATAACGAGTGTCCCACGATGATCTCCCCTATAGAACAGTGACATCGGGTGATGTCACTGCTCTATAGGACCCTCAGTGAGACACCGACAGGAGACAATGGCTCCTGCAGTGCATCACTGTGAGGTTACTATAGTTCAGAGCCTCACTTTATGGCAATAGCTTTGTGTGGGAACTTTCTCACACAGCAATGCAAAAAGTGAGACTAGGGACTAATTTTTTACAGCGGCGGAGGAATACAGTGTGGAAGGATATCTTCCTCCCTTCATTGTATTCCTGGAGCCCCTAGAGAGCGGTTGCATCAGCTGATGCTGTTCTCCACAGGAGATCGTCGTGGGACACTCGTGGATTTCTGCGGATCAGGGAGTATATTGGTTGTTTGTTATTTTAATATTTTTTACAGATGACTCTGGCTTCGGGGAACAAAGTGACAAGTTATGGTGAGTATGTACTCTATGTTATATGTACTGTATGTCTGTATGTATGTATTGTATGTAATGTATGAATGTATTGTATGTATGTAGTGTATGTGTATGTAGTATGTATGTAGTATGCATGTATGTATGTTGTATGTATGTAGTATGTATGTATGTAGTATGTATGCATGTAGTATGTATGTATATTGTATGTATGTAGTATGTATGTAGTATGTATGTTGTATGTATGTAATATGTATGTATGTAGTATGTATGTATGCAGTATGTACTGTATGTATGTTGTATGTCTGTAGTATGTATGCAGTATGTATGTATGTATGTATGTACATTGTATGTATGTAGTATGTATGTAGTATGTTGTATGTATGATGTATTTATGTATGTAGTATGTATGCATGTATGTATGTTGTATGTATGTAGTATGTACGTAGTATGTGTGTATGTTGCATGTAGGTATGTTGTATGTGTAACGCCCAAGAGACCGGGGTACCCAGCACCGGACCAATGGGGTCTGTCTCTTGAGGGGGGTGTCACGGGTGGCTTGACCCGGTGCTGTGGCCTCAGGCAATGCACAGTGTAAAGGGTATCGTGAGGGAACAGGCACTTACTTGATCAGCAGCAGGTTCTCCCAGCGGTGATGATCCCAATCCTGGATAGATGGCTATTGTCCAAATGAAAGACTGAGGCACTGAAACGTTTAACCAGTTTACTTTAACAAAAAAGGATTTACAACCAGTCCTGTCACCGGAGTCTGTATGGGAACTCTGAGTTACTTTGACCCTGCCGGGGTCTTCGCCTCTTATTGTACGCAATATCTGTGTGGCCCTGCTGCTGTATGTGAACTGGCTGCCGGCCCAATCTGTCCCCTCCGGGTCCTGGTTCGACGGGCAACCCGAGTCCTTTTATCGGCTTACCCCCTCCAGGAGTACCGCTGAACTCTGTGTCTGTTGCTGCGTCCGACCCTAGTGAAGCTGATATCACCTCACGTTTTTCCGGTTGCTGTATTATATGTAATGAATACAGCCACGGATCCGGTATCCGTCTTTGCGCCTGTTCTGGGTAGTGATTAATGCTACCCGGTTCTCACAATGTCCTTTTTCTCTATCCCTCTTCTCCTCAGGCTGGTGATTTAGGCCTGGTAACAGTCACAGGGCTGTTAGAGATTCAACTGTATGACCTCTCACTTTCAGCTCCTTAGCCCAACTGCCAGTTCTTCTCTCAGACCAGAATGGATCAAGGGGAGTCTCTGGAGCTCCCCCTTCTGGCCGGAGGTGGTAGTGCAGTCTTGCTATTTTAGTATTTGCATTTACTGTCAGTAACTATTTTTGTGGCAAATACCCCTAGGGGTGCCACATATGTATGTTATATGTATGTAGTATGTATGTAGTATGTTGTATGTATGTATGTAGTATGTATGTATGTAGCATGTATGTATGTAGTATGTATGTAGTATGTATGTTGTATGTATGTAGTATGTATGTTGTATGTATGTATGTATGTAGTATGTATGTAGTATGTATGTTGTATGTATGTAGAATGTATGTTGTATGTATGTAGTATGTATGTAATAGGTTGTATGTAGTACGTATGCTTTTTTTTACATTCAACACTACTGCTGTCCCATCATTGGTTAATGTGTCAATCACTGTCATTGTAGCAGGCATAGCCCGATGGCTATGTTGTATGTATGTAGTATGTTGTATGTATGTTGTATGTATGTAGTATGTATGTTGTATTTATTTATGTAGTATGTATGCATGTATGTATGTTGTATGTATGTAGTATGTATGTACAGTGGGGCAAAAAAGTATTTAGTCAGTCAGCAATAGTGCAAGTTCCACCACTTAAAAAGATGAGAGGCGTCTGTAATTTACATCATAGGTAGACCTCAACTATGGGAGACAAACAGAGAAAAAAAAATCCAGAAAATCACATTGTCTGTTTTTTTAACATTTTATTTGCATATTATGGTGGAAAATAAGTATTTGGTCAGAAACAAACAATCAAGATTTCTGGCTCTTACAGACCTGTAACTTCTTCTTTAAGAGTCTCCTCTTTCCTCCACTCATTACCTGTAGTAATGGCACCTGTTTAAACTTGTTATCAGTATAAAAAGACACCTGTGCACACCCTCAAACAGTCTGACTCCAAACTCCACTATGGTGAAGACCAAAGAGCTGTCAAAGGACACCAGAAACAAAATTGTAGCCCTGCACCAGGCTGGGAAGACTGAATCTGCAATAGCCAACCAGCTTGGAGTGAAGAAATCAACAGTGGGAGCAATAATTAGAAAATGGAAGACATACAAGACCACTGATAATCTCCCTCGATCTGGGGCTCCACGCAAAATCCCACCCCGTGGGGTCAGAATGATCACAAGAACGGTGAGCAAAAATCCCAGAACCACGCGGGGGGACCTAGTGAATGAACTGCAGAGAGCTGGGACCAATGTAACAAGGCCTACCATAAGTAACACACTACGCCACCATGGACTCAGATCCTGCAGTGCCAGACGCGTCCCACTGCTTAAGCCAGTACATGTCTGGGCCCGTCTGAAGTTTGCTAGAGAGCATTTGGATGATCCAGAGGAGTTTTGGGAGAATGTCCTATGGTCTGATGAAACCAAACTGGAACTGTTTGGTAGAAACACAACTTGTCATGTTTGGAGGAAAAAGAATACTGAGTTGCATCCATCAAACACCATACCTACTGTAAAGCATGGCGGTGGAAACATCATGCTTTGGGGCTGTTTCTCTGCAAAGGGGCCAGGACGACTGATCCGGGTACATGAAAGAATGAATGGGGCCATGTATCGTGAGATTTTGAGTGCAAACCTCCTTCCATCAGCAAGGGCATTGAAGATGAAACGTGGCTGGGTCTTTCAACATGACAATGATCCAAAGCACACCACCAGGGCAACGAAGGAGTGGCTTCGTAAGAAGCATTTCAAGGTCCTGGAGTGGCCGACAGCACACTGGGTGAACATTGTGAAGGCAGATGCCGAGTCATAACCTGTCACATCGCATGTGCTCCCGACATCGAAGATTACTTCTATTATGGTTTTCTCCACCTCCTTTAGCAAATCCTGCACCCCCTCCTGCTTCAATTCATCCATCATCTCCGATCTCAAAACACGTCATCCACATCAGCAGGAAGCTGGAAGCTCTGCAACACTGGTTCAGCAAAGTGGCAACAGGCTCTGCTGAAGTTAATTTGTTTGGGAGACAAACCACACACCGCAAAAAAGTTATTGAAAGGAATAATAGACCAGACAGATCTATGGTTCTCGCTGCTGAACCTCCAACCAGGCATGGTCGTGTGAGTTCAACTTGGTAGTACAGCGTTTTTTGAAAACACTCAGATTTGCCAGAGCTTCTGGTTAAGGTGCACACCCGTTTCTGCAAGTCAGCTACAGCTGCCACCACTCTGGCTGTGCTTCAGCAGTGCATTGAAGTACCAGCTCATCGACAGGTGTGCGATGTCACCATGCGCTGGAACTCCACACTGCACATGCTGGCAAGACTTTGTGAGCAAAAGAAATCAGTAGTTGAATACCAGCTCCAACATGCCCATGAGCATTCTGGTCAGCCTCTGCATATTACAAATGAAAAGCGTGTATGGGTGTCTGACATTTTTTGGTTCTCCAAGACTTTTAGGACCCCTCAAAGATTATGAGCGGTGATGATGCCATAGTTAGTGCAACTATTCTGCTTCTATGCCTAGAACCTGGGGATGGAGGAAGCCATAACTTAAAGAGTTTGCAGCCAGCCCAGCCTCATCTCATCTGCTAAGCGTGGAGTGGGTATCATTGAGGAGATGGATGCTGAGGAGGAAGAAGAGGAGCAGGAGCTGTTGGCTAGAGAGGCTTGAAGCCACACAACCTTCATCTGATATCTCTTACATGGATGAGCTGATGATGGGAATGAAGAGGAAGAGAAGGAGGAGGAAATGGACAGTTGTCATCATGGTGGAGACAGGGTTGCATTGGATGTATGGAATTTGGCACATATGGCTAACTTTATGTACCCCTGTCTTTCCTGTAACCCTCATGTTACATTTATCATGGCCAAAAAAGAGTACTGGTTATTCACCGTAGTAAACCCACCCTACAAGGGGAACTTTGCATCTCTTCTTCCTGAGGTGGATATCTAAAATTCATCAATAAAGTGTATCGTATCATATCAAGGAGTTTTTTCTCAGGTGGTCAAGCCACCACCCAATTCACTCGCAAGGGAGCTGATCTCAAGGTTTGGTCACCCTTGGCGGTTGAAGCATTTGTTACATTAACCCCTTAAGCCCCGAGGGTGGTTTGCACATTAGTGACCAGGCCAATTTTTACAATTCTGACCACTGTCCCTTTATGAGGTTATAACTCTGGACCGCTTCAACGGATCCCAGTGATTCTGACAATGTTTTCTCGAGACATATTGTACTTCATGATAGTGGTAAAATTTCTTTGATATTACCTGCGTTTATTTGTGAAAAAACAGAAATTTGGCGAAAATTGTGAAAATTTTGCAATTTTACAACTTTGAATTTTTATGCAATTAAATCACAGAGATGTCACACGAAATACTTAATAAGTAACATTTCCCACATGTCTACCTTACATCAGCACAATTTTGGAACCAAAATTTTTTTTTGTTAGGGAGTTATAAGGGTTAAAACTTGACCAGAAATTTCACATTTTTACAACACCATTTTTTTTTAGGGACCACATCTCGTTTTAAGTCATTTTAAGGGGTCTATATGATAGAAAATACCCAAGTGTGACACCATTCTAAAAACTGCACCCCTCAAGGTGCTCAAAACCACATTCAAGAAGTTTATTAACCCTTCAGGTGTTTCACAGGAATTTTTGTAACGTTTAAATAAAAATGAACATTTAACTTTTTTTCACAAAAAAATTTACCGCACTTCAGCTCCAATTTGTTTTTTTTTACCAAGGGTAACAGGAGAAAATGGACCCCAAAAATTGTTGTACCATTTGTCCTGAGTACGCCGATACCCCATATGTGGGGGTAAACAACTGTTTTGACTGGAATTGAGATAGGACGCCATGTTATGTTTGGAGAGCCACTGATGTGCCTAAACATTGAAACCCCCCACAAGTGAAACCATTTTGGAAAGTAGACCCCCTAAGGAACTTATCTAGAGGTGTGGTGAGCACTTTGACCCACCAAGTGCTTCATAGAAGTTTATAATGCAGAACCGTAAAAATAAAAAATCATATTTTTTCATAAAAATAATCTTTTTGCCCCCAATTTTTTATTTTCCCAAGAGTAAGAGAAGAAATTGGACCTCAAACGTTGTTGTACAATTTGTCCTGAGTACGCTGATACCCCATATGTGTGGGTAAACCACTGTTTGGGCGCATGGGAGAGCTCAGAAGGGAAGGTGCGCCGTTTGACTTTTCAATGCAAAATTGACAGGAATTGAGATGGGACGCTATGTTGCGTTTGGAGAGCCGCTGATGTGCCTAAACATTGAAACCTCCCACAAGTGACACCATTTTGGAAAGTAGACCCCCAAAGGAACTTATCTAGAGGTGTGGTGAGCACTTTGACCCACCAAGGGCTTCACAGAAGTTTATAATGCAGAGCCGTAAAAATAAAACAAAAATTTTTTCCCACAAAAATAATTTTTTATCCCCCAGTTTTGTATTTTCCCGAGGGTATCAGGAGAAATTGGACACCAAAAGTTGTTATGCAATTTGTCCTGAGTACGCTGATATCCCATATGTGGGGGGACCACCGTTTGGGCGCATGGGAGGGCTCGGAAGGGAAGGAGCGCCATTTGGAATGCAGACTTAGAAGGAATGGTCTGCAGGCGTCATATTGCTTTTGCAGGGCCCCTAATGTACCTAAACAGTAGAAACCCCCAACAAGTGACACGATTTTGGAAAGTAGACCCCCCCAAGGATTTCATCTAGATGTGTTGTGTGTGCTTTGAACCCCCAAGTGTTTCACTACAGTTTATAACGCAGAGCCGTGCAAATAAAAAATATATTTTTTTCCACAAAAATTATTTTTTAGCCCCAGTTTTGTATTTTTCCAAGGGTAACAGGAGAAATTGGACCCTAAATCTTGTTGAAATACTTAATAAGTAACATTTCCCACATGTCTACTTTACATCAGCACAATTTTGGAACCAAATTTATTTTTTTGTTAGGGAGTTATAAGGGTTAAAACTTGACCAGCAATTTCACATTTTTACAACACTATTTTTTTTTTAGGGACCACATCTCATTTGAAGTCATTTTGAGGGGTCTATATGATAGAAAATACCCAAGTGTGACACCATTCTAAAAACTGCACCCTCAAGGTGCTCAAAACCACATTCAAGAAGTTTATTAACCCTTCAGGTGTTTCACAGGAATTTTTGGAACGTTTAAATAAAAATGAACATTTAACTTTTTTTCACAAAAAATTTAATTCAACTACAATTTGTTTTTTTTTACCAAGGGTAACAGGAGAAAATGGACCCCAAAAATTGTTGTACCATTTGTCCTGAGTACGCCAATACCCCATATGTGGGGGTAAACCACTGTTTTGACTGGAATTGAGATAGGACGCCATGTTACGTTTGGAGAGCCACTGTTGTGCCTAAACATTGAAACCCCCCACAAGTGACACCATTTTGGAAAGTAGACCCCCTAAGGAACTTACCTAGAGGTGTGGTGAGCACTTTAACCCACCAAGTGCTTCACAGAAGTTTATAATGCAGAACCGTAAAAATATAAAATCATATTTTTTCACAAAAATTATCTTTTCGCCCCTAATTTTTTATTTTCCCAAGGGTAAGAGAAGAAATTGGACCCCAAAAGTTGTTGTATAATTTGTCCTGAGTATGCTGATACCCCATATGTGGGGGTAAGCTACTGTTTTGGGTGCATGAGAGAGCTCAGAAGGGAAGGTGCGCCGTTTAACTTTTCAATGCAAAATTGACAGGAATTGAGATGGGACGCCATGTTGCGTTTGGAGAGTCACTGATGTGCCTAAACATTGAAACCTTCCACAAGTGACACCATTTTGGAAAGTAGACCCCCTAAGGAACTTATCTAGAGGTGTGGTGAGCACTTTGACCCACCAAGGGCTTCACAGAAGTTTGTAATGCAGAGCCGTAAAAATAAAACAAAAATTTTTTCCCACAAAAATAATTTTTTATCCCCCAGTTTTGTATTTTCCCAAGGGTATCAGGAGAAATTGGACACCAAAAGTTGTTATGCAATTTGTCCTGAGTATGCTGATATCCCTTATGTGGGGGGGACCACCGTTTGGGTGCATGGGAGGGCTCGGAAGGGAAGGAGCGCCATTTGGAATGCAGACTTAGAAGGAATGGTCTGCAGGTGTCATATTGCTTTGTAGAGCCCCTAATGTACCTAAACAGTAGAAACCCCCCACAAGTGACACCACTTTGGAAAGTAGACCCGCTAAGGAACTCATCTAGATGTGTTGTGAGAGCTTTGAACCCCCAAGTGTTTCACTACAGTTTATAACGCAGAGCCGTGCAAATAAAAAATATATTTTTTTCCACAAAAATTATGTTTTAGCCCCCAGTTTTGTATTTTCCCAAGGGTAACAGAAGAAATTGGACCCCAAACGTTGTTGTCCAATTTGTCCTGAGTACGCTGATACCCCATATGTTGGGGTAAACCCCTGTTTGGGCACAAGGTAGAGCTCGGAAGGGAAGGAGCACTGTTTTACTTTTTCAAAGCAGAATTGGCTGGAATTGAGATCGGACGCCATGTCGCTTTTGGAGAGGCCCCTGATGTGCCTAAACAGTGGAAACCCCCCAATTCTAACTGAAACCCTAATCCAAACACACCCCTAACCCTAATCCCAACGGTAACCCTAACCACACCTCTAACCCAGACACACCCCTAACCATAATCCCATCCCTATTCCCAACCGTAAATGTAATCCTAACCCTAACTTTAGCCCCAACCTTAACTGTAGCCTTAACCCTAGCCCCAACCCTAACCCTAGCCCCAACCCTAACCCTAGCCTTAACCCTAACCCTAGCCCTAACCCTAGCCCTAACCCTAGCCCTTGCCCTAACCCTAGCCCTAGCCCTAACCCTAACCCTAACCCTAGCCCTAGCCCTAACCCTAGCCCTAACTGTTATGATCTGGTGGCCTAGGAGCAGCATGAGACGGACTCTGGAGAAGGTGATCCCTGTACTGACCGCAAACCCTGAACCTAGCAGCGCAACTAGAAGTAGCCGTGGGGGGTACCTAACACTCCCTAGACCCCTCGGCACAGCCTAAGATCTAACTACCCCTAAAGACAGAAACAGGAAACCTATCTTGCCTCAGAGAAAATCCCCAAAGGATAGATAGCCCCCCACAAATATTGACTGTGAGAGGAGTGGGAAATAACATACGCAGATATGAAATCAGATTTTAGCATAGGAGGCCATACTAGCTAAAAAGAAAGAATAGAACAAAGTACTATGCGGTCAGTATAAAAACATTAGAAAATATCCACCGCAGAAAATACGGATCACCACATCTGACTAAAGACATGGGGGGTATATCTGCATATCCAGAGAAATAGCTAGGCTGCAAAAAATCCTTCACAGACTAAGCTGGACAATACAAAAGCATGAATATGCACAGAACTATAGGTCCACAGCAGATGGACTGCAAACACAAAGCCTGGACTTATCTTTGTAGAAAAGCACAGCAAACTGGAGAGACCAGCAGGGAAGAGAATCCTTCCAGAACAATGGGCAACTGGCACTGACTGAAGGATCCTGCAAAGCTATATACCCCAGTCAGTTTTGCAATTAGTAGATACACCTGTCCACTCCTGCAGTCCAGGCACAACTGCATTACCCTCTACAACCACCGGAGGGAGCCCAAAAGCTGAATTCACAACACCTAACCCTAGCCCTAACCCTAACTCTAACCCTAATCCTAATGGGAAAATGGAAATAAATACATTTTTTAAATTTTATAATTTTTCCCTAACTATGGGGGTGATGAAGGGGGGTTTGATTTACTTTTATAGCGGGTTATTTAGCGGATTTTTATGATTGGCAGCCGTCAAACACTGAAAGACGCTTTTTATTGCAAAAAATATTTTTTGCATTACCACATTTTGAGAGCTATAATTTTTCCATATTTGAGTCCACAGAGTCAAGTGAGGTCTTGTTTTTTGCGGGACAAGTTGACGTTTTTATTGGTTCCATTTTCGGGTACGTAACATTTTTTGATCGCTTTTTATTCCGATTTTAGTGAGGCAGAATGATCAAAAACCAGCTATTCATGAATTTCTTTTGGGGGAGGCGTTTATACCGTTCCACGTTTGGTAAAATGGATAAAGCAGTTTTATTCATCGGGTCACTATCATTACAGCGATGCCTCATTTATATCATTTTTTATGTTTTGGCGCTTTTATACGATAAAAACTATTTTATAGAAAAAATAATTGTTTTGGCATCGCTTTATTCTCAGGACTATAACTTTTTTACTTTTTTGCTGATGATGCTGTATCATGGCTCGTTTTTTGCGGGACAAGATGACGTTTTCAGCAATACAATGGTTATTTATATCTGTCTTTTTGATCGCGTGTTATTCCACTTTTTGTTCAACGGTATGATAATAAAGCGTTGTTTTTTGCCTCATTTTTTTTTTTCTTACGGTGTTTACTGAAAGGATTAACTAGTGGGACAGTTTTATAGGTTGAGTCGTTACGGACGCGGCGATACTAAATATGTGTACTTTTATTGTTTGTTTTTTCATTTAGATAAAGAAATGTATTTGTGGGAATAATATTTTTTTATTTTTTCATTATTTAGGAAATTTAAAAAAAAAATTTTTTACACATGTGGAAAATTTTTTTTTAACTTTTTTACTTTGTTCCAGGGGGACATCACAGATCGTTGATCTGACAGATTGCACAGCACTCTGTCAGATCAGCGATCTGCCTTACAGAACTGCAGGCTTACCAAGCACCTGCTCTGAGCAGGCACTTGGTAAGCCACCTCCCTCCCTGCAGGACCCGGATGCCGTGGCCATCTTGGATCTGGGCCTGCTGCAGGGAGGGAGGTAAGGAGACCCACGCAGCAACGCGATCACATCGCCCCCTCCCTGCGCGATGCTTCCCTATACCGCCGGCACACCGCGATCATGTTTGATCGTGGTGTGTCGGGGGTTAATGTGCCGGGGCGGTCCGTGACTGCTCCTGGCACATAGTGCCGGATGTCAGCTGTGATCGGCAGCTGACACCTGGCCATGATCGCCCACTTCCCCCCGTGAGGGCGGCCGATCGCGTATGACATACTATCCCGTCATTGGGAATTAAGTCCCAGGTCAACTTGATGGGATAGTACGTCATATGGGATTAAGGGGTTAAAAAAGTGTTTTATTTCTGCTCCTGTATTGGTTCAGCCCGATCCATCTGAACTGTTCATTGCAGACGTGGAAGCATCAGAGGTGAGAGTGGGGGTGGTGTTGTCTCAAGGAACCATTACTTTGACCAATTTAAGACCATTTGCCTTTTTCACCAGGAAGTTTTCCTTTGCATATAGAAACTATGATAAATAAAGCCATAAAATTGGCTTTTGAAGAATGGAGGCATTTTTTGGAGGGGGCAATTCATCGGATCACAGTGATTACGAACCACAAGAACTTGTTGTATATTGAATCTGCCAAATGGTTAACTCCTATACAGGCTAGGTGGTCGCTTTTTTTTCTCGCTTTCATTTTTCAATCACTTTTCGGCCAGGTTCCAAGAATGTCAAGGTGGATGCCTTATCTCACAGTTTTGATCCGATATTATGCTCCGAACCTCGCTCCTCCATTCTTCAGCATGGGGTGGTTGCTGCGGGTGTATCCTCTGAATTGAAGCAGGAGATTGGAAGGCTCAGACTCTTGCTCCTCCCTCTTTGCCTGACAATAAGCTCTTTGTCCCGGTTCAGTAGCGGTTAAAGGTTCTCAGAGAGGTCCACGATTCTGCTCTCAGTGGACACCCAGGGATCTCTGCCACCCGGAAAGCCATTGCTAGGCTGTTTTGGTGGCCCCCCATGACCTCTGATATCACTGTGTTTGTGTCTGCTTGTGATACCTGTGCCTGTGCTAAGAGTTCCCATAACCGACCAGCCCCGGAATTGGTGCCATTGCCAATTCCAGATAGATCTTGGACTCATTTGTCCATGAATTTTATCACTGACCTCCCTCCTTCTAATGACAAAACTGTAATCTGGGTATTTGTTGACAGATTCAGTAAGCAAGCACATTTTGTACTGAAACACTATCTAAGCTGTTTGTTGAGCACGTTGTACGGCTGCATGGCATGCCTTTGAATGTTGTTTCTGATAGAGGGGTACAATTTGTGTCTAAATTTTGGAGGGCATTTTGTGAAAGATTGGGTGTTTGCTTGACCTTCTCCTCTGCTTACCATCCTGAGACCAACGGTCAGACGGAGAGGACCAATCAGTCACTTGAACAGATGTTGAGGTGTCTTGCTACATCTCAGCAGGATGATTATGGTTCTTCATTTCCCATGGCTGAGTTTGCATTTAACAATCGGATTAACCAGTCCACGGGCACATCTCCATTCTTCTGTAACTATGGTTTTCACCCCCATTTTGGCAAATTTTCTAGGCTGGATTCAGGGGGTGATAAGGCAGTGCAACGTGTTATGTTTGCTAATGACAGGTGTTATGAAGGCAATCCAGAAACACAGTGTGCTTAGCGATCAGAGCGCACACAGTGAGCTGACAAATACCCAAAAATACAAGAACGAGCTCTGAGACGTGGAAACTCTGTAGACTGCACACCTGATCCTATCCTAAACACAACTAAAAGCGGCTGTGGATTGCGCCTAACAACTACCTAGGCAACTCGGCACAGCCTAAGAAACTAGCTAGCCTGAAGATAGAAAAATAGGCCTGACTTGCCCCAGAGAAATTCCCCAAAGGAAAAGGCAGCCCCCCACATATAATGACTGTGAGTAAGATGAAAAGACAAAACGTAGGGATGAAATAGATTCAGCAAAGTGGGGCCCGATATTCTAGGACAGAGCGAGGACAGTAAAGCGAACTTTGCAGTCTACAAAAAACCCTAAAGCAAAACCACGCAAAGGGGGCAAAAAAAACCCACCGTGCCGAACTAACGGCACGGCGGTACACCCTTTGCGTCTCAGAGCTTCCAGCAAAACAAAAGACAAGCTGGACAGAAAAAAAGCAACAAAAAAAAGCAAAAAGCACTTAGCTATACAGAGCAGCAGGTCACAGGAACAATCAGGAGAAGCTCAGATCCAACACTGAAACATTGACAAGGAGCAAGGATAGCAGCATCAGGCGGAGTTAAGTAATGAAGCAGCTAACGAGCTCACCAGAACACCTGAGGGAGGAAGCTCAGAAGCTGCAGTACCACTTGTGACCACAGGAGTGAATTCAGCCACAGAATTCACAACAGTACCCCCCCCTTGAGGAGGGGTCACCGAACCCTCACCAGAGCCCCCAGGCCGACCAGGATGAGCCGCATGAAAGGCACGAACAAGATCGGAAGCATGAACATCAGAGGCAAAAACCCAGGAATTATCTTTCTGAGCATAACCCTTCCATTTAACCAGATACTGGAGTTTCCGTCTAGAAACACGAGAATCCAAAATCTTCTCCACAATATACTCCAATTCCCCCTCCACCAAAACCGGGGCAGGAGGCTCAACGGATGGAACCATAGGTGCCACGTATCTCCGCAACAACGACCTATGGAATACATTATGTATGGAAAAGGAGTCTGGGAGGGTCAAACGAAAAGACACAGGATTGAGAACCTCAGAAATCCTATACGGACCAATAAAACGAGGTTTAAATTTAGGAGAGGAAACCTTCATAGGAATATGACGAGAAGATAACCAAACCAGATCCCCAACACGAAGTCGGGGACCCACACGGCGTCTGCGATTAGCGAAAAGTTGAGCTTTCTCCTGGGACAAGATCAAATTGTCCACTACCTGAGTCCAGATCTGCTGCAACCTATCCACCACAGAATCCACACCAGGACAGTCCGAAGACTCAACCTGTCCTGAAGAGAAACGAGGATGGAACCCAGAATTGCAAAAAAATGGAGAAACCAAGGTAGCCGAGCTGGCCCGATTATTAAGGGCGAACTCAGCCAACGGCAAAAAGGACACCCAATCATCCTGGTCTGCAGAAACAAAACATCTCAGATATGTTTCCAAGGTCTGATTGGTTCGTTCGGTCTGGCCATTAGTCTGAGGATGGAAAGCCGAGGAAAAGGATAGGTCAATGCCCATCCTACCACAAAAGGCTCGCCAAAACCTTGAAACAAACTGGGAACCTCTGTCAGAAACAATATTCTCAGGAATGCCATGCAACCGAACCACATGCTGAAAGAACAAAGGTACCAAATCAGAGGAGGAAGGCAATTTAACCAAGGGCACCAGATGGACCATTTTAGAAAAGCGATCACAGACCACCCAAATGACTGACATCTTTTGAGAAACGGGAAGGTCAGAAATGAAATCCATCGAAATATGTGTCCAAGGCCTCTTTGGGACCGGCAAGGGCAAAAGCAACCCACTGGCACGAGAACAGCAGGGCTTAGCCCTAGCACAAATCCCACAGGACTGCACAAAAGTACGTACATCCCGTGACAGAGATGGCCACCAGAAGGATCTAGCCACTAACTCTCTGGTACCAAAGATTCCAGGATGACCAGCCAACACCGAACAATGAAGTTCAGAGATAAGTTTATTAGTCCACCTATCAGGGACGAACAGTTTCTCTGCTGGACAACGATCAGGTTTATTCGCCTGAAATTTTTGCAGCACCCGCCGCAAATCAGGGGAGATGGCAGACACAATGACTCCTTCCTTGAGGATACCCGCTGGCTCAGATAAACCCGGAGAGTCGGGCACAAAACTCCTAGACAGAGCATCCGCCTTCACATTTTTAGAGCCCGGAAGGTACGAAATCACAAAGTCGAAGCGGGCAAAAAATAACGACCAACGGGCCTGTCTAGGATTCAAGCGCTTGGCAGACTCGAGATAAGTCAAGTTCTTATGATCAGTCAATACCACCACGCGATGCTTAGCTCCTTCAAGCCAATGACGCCACTCCTCGAATGCCCACTTCATGGCCAGCAACTCTTGATTGCCCACATCATAATTACACTCAGCGGGCGAAAACTTCCTGGAAAAGAAAGCACATGGTTTCATCACTGAGCAATCAGAACCTCTCTGTGACAAAACCGCCCCTGCTCCAATCTCAGAAGCATCAACCTCGACCTGGAACGGAAGAGAAACATCTGGCTGACACAACACAGGGGCAGAACAAAAACGACGCTTCAACTCCTGAAAAGCTTCCACAGCAGCAGAAGACCAGTTAACCAAATCAGCACCCTTCTTGGTCAAATCGGTCAATGGTTTGGCAATGCTAGAAAAATTACAGATGAAGCGACGATAAAAATTAGCAAAGCCCAGGAACTTTTGCAGACTTTTCAGAGATGTCGGCTGAATCCAATCCTGGATGGCTTGGACCTTAACTGGATCCATCTCGATAGTAGAAGGGGTAAAGATGAACCCCAAAAATGAAACTTTCTGCACACTGAAGAGACACTTTGATCCCTTCACAAACAAAGAGTTAGCACGCAGGACCTGAAAAACCATTCTGACCTGCTTCACATGAGACTCCCAATCATCTGAGAAGATCAAAATGTCATCCAAGTAAGCAATCAGGAATTTATCCAGATACTCACGGAAGATGTCATGCATAAAAGACTGAAACACAGATGGAGCATTGGCCAGTCCGAACGGCATCACTAGATACTCAAAATGACCCTCGGGCGTATTGAATGCAGTTTTCCATTCATCTCCTTGCCTGATTCTCACCAGATTATACGCACCACGAAGATCTATCTTAGTGAACCAACTAGCCCCCTTAATCCGAGCAAACAAGTCAGATAACAATGGCAAGGGATAATGAAATTTAACAGTGATCTTATTAAGAAGGCGGTAATCAATACACGGTCTCAGCGAACCATCCTTCTTGGCTACAAAGAAGAACCCTGCTCCCAGTGGTGAAGACGATGGGCGAATATGTCCCTTCTCCAGGGATTCCTTCACATAACTGCGCATAGCGGCGTGTTCGGGCACGGATAAATTAAATAATCGACCTTTAGGGAATTTACTACCAGGAATCAAATTGATAGCACAATCACAATCCCTATGCGGAGGTAGAGCATCGGACTTGGGCTCTTCAAATACATCCTGATAATCAGACAAGAACTCTGGGACCTCAGAAGGGGTGGATGACGTAATCGACAAAAATGGAACATCACCATGTACCCCTTGACAACCCCAGCTGGATACCGACATGGAATTCCAATCCAATACTGGATTATGGGTTTGTAGCCATGGCAACCCCAACACGACCACATCATGCAGATTATGCAACACCAGAAAGCGAATAACTTCCTGATGTGCAGGAGCCATGCACATGGTCAGCTGGGCCCAGTATTGAGGTTTATTCTTGGCCAAAGGTGTAGCATCAATTCCTCTCAATGGAATAGGACACCGCAAAGGCTCCAAGAAAAACCCACAACGTTTAGCATAATCCAAATCCATCAGATTCAGGGCAGCGCCCGAATCCACAAACGCCATGACAGAAAACGACGACAAAGAGCATATCAAGGTAATGGACAGAAGGAATTTGGACTGTACAGTACCAATGACGGCAGACCTAGCGGACCGCTTAGTGCGCTTAGGACAATCAGAAATAGCATGAGTGGAATCACCACAGTAGAAACACAGACCATTCAGACGTCTGTATTCCTGCCGTTCAACTCTAGTCATAGTCCTATCGCACTGCATAGGCTCAGGTTTAACCTCAGGCAGTACCGCCAAATGGTGCACAGATTTACGCTCGCGCAAGCGTCGACCGATCTGAATGGCCAAAGACAAAGACTCATTCAAACCAGCAGGCATAGGAAATCCCACCATGACATCCTTAAGAGCCTCAGAGAGACCCTTTCTGAACAAAGCTGCCAGCGCAGATTCATTCCACTGAGTGAGTACTGACCATTTCCTAAATTTCTGACAATATACTTCTATATCATCCTGACCCTGGCACAAAGCCAGCAAATTTTTCTCAGCCTGATCCACTGAATTAGGCTCATCGTACAGCAATCCGAGCGCCAGGAAAAACGCATCGACACTACTCAATGCAGGGTCTCCTGGCGCAAGAGAAAATGCCCAGTCTTGAGGGTCGCCGCGCAAAAAAGAAATAATAATCAAAACCTGTTGAATAGGATTATCAGAAGAATGAGGTTTCAAGGCCAGAAATAGCTTACAATTATTTTTGAAACTTAGAAACTTAGTTCTATCTCCAAAAAACAAATCAGGAATAGGAATTCTTGGTTCTAACATAGATTTCTGATCAATAGTATCTTGAATTTTTTGTACATTTATAACGAGATTATCCATTGAAGAGCACAGACCCTGAATATCCATGTCCACACCTGTGTCCAGAATCACCCAAATGTCTAGGGGAAAAAAAAAAAATGAACACAGAGCTGAGAAAAAAAAATGATGTCAGAAGGACGTTAGGTTCTGTAGAAGGACGTTAGGTTCTGTAGAAGGACGTAGATCTGGGGATTTATTATGATGGAATATAGGCTGAACTGGATGGACAAATGTCTTTTTTCGGCCTTACTAACTATGTTACTATGTTACTATGTATGTAGAACTTTCTCTTTCCCTCTATTGAGAATCATTAGGGTGGCTCCTTGTACTGTTATGTTTGCTAATGACAGGTGTTATGAAGGCAATCCAGAAACACAGTGTGCTTAGCGATCAGAGCGCACACAGTGATCTGACAAATACCCAAAAATACAAGAACGAGCTCTGAGACGTGGAAACTCTGTAGACTGCACACCTGATCCTATCCTAAACACAACTAAAAGCGGCTGTGGATTACGCCTAACAACTACCTAGGCAACTCGGCACAGCCTAAGAAACTAGCTAGCCTGAAGATAGAAAAATAGGCCTGACTTGCCCCAGAGAAATTCCCCAAAGGAAAAGGCAGCCCCCCACATATAATGACTGTGAGTAAGATGAAAAGACAAAACGTAGGGATGAAATAGATTCAGCAAAGTGGGGCCCGATATTCTAGGACAGAGCGAGGACAGTAAAGCGAACTTTGCAGTCTACAAAAAACCCTAAAGCAAAACCACGCAAAGGGGGCAAAAAAAACCCACCGTGCCGAACTAACGGCACGGCGGTACACCCTTTGCGTCTCAGAGCTTCCAGCAAAACAAAAGACAAGCTGGACAGAAAAATAGCAACAAAAAAAAGCAAAAAGCACTTAGCTATACAGAGCAGCAGGTCACAGGAACAATCAGGAGAAGCTCAGATCCAACACTGAAACATTGACAAGGAGCAAGGATAGCAGCATTAGGCGGAGTTAAGTAATGAAGCAGCTAACGAGCTCACCAGAACACCTGAGGGAGGAAGCTCAGAAGCTGCAGTACCACTTGTGACCACAGGAGTGAATTCAGCCACAGAATTCACAACAGCAACGATTGGGGGAGGTGTGGAGGGAGGTCCAGAAGAACATTGGGGAGGCTCAGGGTAAACATAAACTTTTTGCGGATAAGCGATGGTCTGTAGGACCTATATTCATGGTAGGAGATAAAGTGTGGTTGTCTACCAGGAACATTTGTCTTAAAATTCCTTCTGATAAGCTAGGTCCCAGGATTATTGGTCCTTACAAGATCATTGAAGTGGTCAATCTGGTTGCCTTTCACTTACAGCTTCCTCCGTCACTTCGGATCCCCAATGTGTTCCATAAGTCCCTTCTTAGGTCATTTGTACCATCCTCTGCTGGGCCTCCATCCCCTCCACTTCCTGCCTCTGTGGATGGTCAGACCAAGTTTGAAGTGGAATGGATTGTTGATTCTCTCATGGTCCATAGTTCACTTCAGTATTTGGTCCATTGGAGGGGTTACAGTCCTGAGGATCGATGTTGGGTCCCGGCGCTATCTGTCCATGCTGATCAACTGGTCCAGGCATTTCATGCGCATTATCCTGGAAAAACTGGGGGTCCGGTGGCCCCCCTTGAGAGAAGGGTACTGTCATGATCCGTTCCAGAGTTTAGTCCTGTCTGCTCTTTTATCAGACAGATCATGTCAAGGGTTAACTTTGCTCTGCCTCGTTCTGGGCTCAGGTTTTTATCTCCCAGGTATCCTGCTTGTGGTGTCAGCTATAGTTCTGTCTTCGGCGTGTGAACCTGACTGTGGTAACTCTTGATTTGTCCTGCTGTGATCCCTGACTTGTCCTGTGTCTGTTTACTCACTCTGTCTGCCTTTTCCCATCGTTTCTCTGTTTATCTGCTTGATTATCCGGTTCTGACCTCCTGGCTTGGCTATTGACTCTGTTAATGTTTGTCCCTATTGTACCGTATATTGCCCGTTCTGGTTTACTGATCTATTGCTATGTCCTGACTATCTGTTCTGTCTTATCCTTTTGTACTGTCATGCTATCTCGTGCTTTGACTCAGCTTGTCTGACCACTCTCTCACCACTTGGTGGTGTCTGTTCTGCTGCTCTGTGTGTGCAGTCTCACTTCCCTCTCAAGCTCCACCTGGTGGAGGTTGAGCTGTACTGCACTGCAGCAGCATGACATTTGCTGACTTTGGCCTGTCTGTCTACTCTGCCACCTCCTCTTGGCAGCCTGCACTTCTGCACCGAAGTGTTGCACAGTAAGTGCAACCCTTTTCTTCCCGTAACATTGCCCCCTGGTGGTGGCTGAGTGCAACTGCTCTGTAGTTGCATTACATTGGTTAATTCTATGATCTTATACCAGATTTTCAGCAACCATTGTTTTTGTAGTGCCTATAGGGCTTATTGGTTGTACAGCAGGGGTGTCAAACTGCATTCCTCGAGGGCCGCAAACCATGCGTGTTTTCAAGATTTCCTTAGCATTGCACATGGTGTTGCAATCATTATGTGTGTAGGTGATTAAATTATCACCTGTGCAATACAAGGAAATCCTGAAAACATGACCTGGTTGCAGCCCTCGAGGAATGCAGTTTGACACCCCTGTTGTACAGGGTCTGTCTATTTTGCAAATCAGTATTGCTGATTTGTCAGGTATCAGTTACTTATCAGAAGACTGTTTTAACTAGATCTCTTTTTGACTCTCCAGCGACAGGTTATTTTTTTCTCCAGCTTCTCCTGGAGTTTTACTGCACACTTACTTACAAACTCCATTTGCTGGTGCTAACTGATTTTTAAAGAAGCATTCCCATCAACGTCCCTATCCTCTAAATATATTGCAATCATATTATATGGCACTTTGTACTTAGAATTCCTCATCTGCACAGCTAATTCTTCTGTTTTCCATTAGATTTATGACATTGCATAATTAAAAACTGATTGGCTGAATTCTTCTGAGCTCCATGTAGAAACAGGAAGTCTAATTTCCCTGCACAAGTTATAAATCGGTTTAAAAGTTTATGGCAGTGGGAGGAGAGGGGCAACTGAGTCAGAAGTTGAATACATACAGGGTCATACATGGACAAGAGACTTCCGGCTTCTACATAGAGCATAGAAAAGAGAAGAATTAACTGGGTGGAAAGGCAAAATGAGCAACTGTAAGTGCACAGTGCTCTGTAATATGATGATTGCAATATATTAAGAGGAAAGACATACTGATAGGGAATTTAGATTGTGAGCCCCATCGGGGACAGTGATGATAATGTGTGCAAAATGTAAAGCGCTGTGGAATATGTTAGTGCTATATAAAAAATAAAGAGAGAGAGAGATAAAAACTTTGATGACAGTACTACTTTAACCAGCACTACATATGTAAAAGACATCTTATAAATTGAGAACAATAAAAATGGTATACAGTAAGTAAACATTATAACATATCAAACTGTAAATTCAATAATAAATATAAAAAGTTACATAAATGTGAAAGTTTTTTTTTTCAAATTGTACAAGATTGTTTAGAAATGGAATTGGTTACCACTGTAAATTGTAAACTGGGGCTAATTTGCTTTGAAGAGAGAAAGTGAAATAAATTCCATTAATTGCCTCTGCAAAGTTACATTAATTAAGTCATAAACATTCCACTGCAATTTTCAATTTGCTTTCCCTATTAGGAGAATGCAATTTTTTCATACATGTGCTCAGCATGAAAAGATGCTAAAATCCCTTAACACATTTGCATGACATTATCGCTTCACATTGATCAAATTGCTGTAATTAAATGTAATTTAAATAAATTGAACTTAAAAATCACCAAGAGAAGAACTTCAATGACTACAGAGAGATAATTGACATAATTAATACTATCTTAAAACAGTGTGTATAGTACTTAGCTTTTACAAGAGGAAAGTTCAAAATTTGGTTTATTTGCTTGCTCTTCATAATGAATCTGTTGTCAGAATGCACTTAGGGATTTACACTATAAACTGAGATGGCTTAAACTGCGGCTAATCCTGCAGTAGCTGAGTGACACAAATGTACTGCTGTCAAGATTATTAGGTAAGGATGCAAGAAACCACATTTTGATTTAATAGTGAGACTCAATCAAGTACATATATCTGTCAGGGCGATGCCAGGAAAAGAAATCCAGTAAATGAAACCATATGAATATATTTGGATATTGCACTGGGAGCTTTCCTGGCACACGTACCAATTAAGCTCAGATTGACCCACCGGGAAACTGCTGGATCCCACCATTGGGCCCCTGACTCTGACCATCTCTCCCTTCTCAGTGTATAATACATACACTGCATGCCTGATTTAAGCTCTAACTCCATTCCATCCATTTAAAGAGAATGTAAAGAGTTAAATCATTCTCAGAGTGTCGGCTCCTGCACTGGCTGTTATGCAATTATCTTGGAGAGATGGGGAGAAAACACTGAGCAGACTCAGACTGGCCCATCAAAGAACCAGTGACTTCTCAGTTGGCCCCATCCCTACTGGTGAATCCTCGGGTCAGGTGGGTACCATTCCTAAAGTGTGCCTCCAGTATTAGAAGTGACTGGTCCTTCCCACTTCTTGGGACGTGTGTCTTGGGTTGTCATAGCAGGGCCCATTTTTTCTCTTCATGGATCCTGCCTCTTGTTGCCCTGCCTATTATCTTCTGTGAGAATGATTTACTGAATAAGAAGGGAGTATGTCCCATCCATATTCCAAACCTAAAATGCAGAATATGGTGATGGTGTCAGAAACCAAGACCCAGGAAGCGAAAACAATTGTGGAGAAAAAAAAAAACAGACCTAACTGGGCAGCAGACCACCCATCTCTGTAGTCAGCATTAACAGGAGGGGAAGGGGAGTCTTCAGAGTTACACACTATTGGACTTGATGTACAGGTGCTTCCTGTGTTAAAGAGTAACCATAATCAATAGTGCATGTGAAAATAAGAATCTTTGTAATATATCTTATTAAAGAAATCTGCTTCTTTCTCCCCTAGTGTGTTTCACTCTCAAAATTCACAATTCACAGGTGAAATCCATATTCAGTGAAGACAGATTGTTACATTACTGAGATACAAGATGGCAGTTCAATGACTACAGTCCTGGCAGAGGGTGTCCCCATCTTCTTCATCATGTTTTCTTTTAGTTCAGGTCTGCAGAAATGGTAATGTGTATATTTTCTTTATAATATGTATATACAGTACAGACCAAAAGTTTGGACACACCTTCTCATTTAAAGATTTTTCTGTATTTTCATGACTGTGAAAATTGTACATTCACACTGAAGGCATCAAAACTATGAATTAACACATGTCGAATTATATACTTAACAAATAAGTGTGAAAGAACTGAAATTATGCCTTATATTCTAGGTTCTTCAAAGTAGTCACCTTTTGCTTTGATGACTGCTTTGCGCACTCTTGGCATTCTCTTGATGAGCTTCAAGAGGTAGTCACCGGGAATGGTCTTCCAACAATCCTGAAGGAGTTCCCAGAGATGCTTAATGCTTGTTGGCCCTTTTGCCTTCACTCTGCGGTCCAGCTCACACCAAACCATCGCGATTGGATTCAGGTCTGTTGACTGTGGAGGCTAGGTCATCTGGGATAGCACCCCATCATTCTCCTTCTTGGTCAAATAGCTCTTACACAGCCTGGCGGTGTGTTTAGGGTCATTGTCTGGTTGAAACATAAATGATGGTCCGACTAAACGCAAACCAGATGGAATAGCATGCCGCTGCAAGATGCTGTGGTAGCCATGCTGGTTCAGTATGCCTTCAATTTTGAATAAATCCCCAACAGTGTCACCAGTAAAGCACCATCACACCTCCTCCTTCATGCTTCACGGTGGGAACCAGGCATGTAGAGTCAATCAGTTCACCATTTCTACTTCGCACAAAGACACGGTGGTTGGAACCAAAGATCTCAAATTTGGACTCATCAGACCAAAGCACAGATTTCCACTGGTCTAATGTCCATTCCTTGTGTTTTTTTAGCCCAAACAAGTCTCTTCTGCTTGTTGCCTGTCCTTAGCAGTGGTTTCCTAGCAGCTATTTTACCATGAAGGCCTACTGCACAAAGTCTCCTCTTAACAGCTGTTGTAGAGACATGTCCGCTGCTAGAACTCTGTGTGGCATTGACCTGGTCTCTAATCTGAGCTGCTGTTAACCTGCGATTTCGGAGGCTGGTGACTCAGATAAACTTACCCTCAGAAGCAGAGGTGACACTTGGTCTTCCTTTCCTGGGGCGGTCCTCATGTGAGTTAGTTTCTTTGTAGCGCTTGATGGTTTTTGCCACTGCACTTGGGGACACTTTCAAAGTTTTTCCAATTTTTTGGACTGACTAGCCTTCATTTCTTAAAGTAATGGCCGCTCGTTTTTCTTTACTTAGCTGCTTTTTTCTTGCCATAATACAAATTCTAACTGTCTATTCAGTAGGACTCTCAGCTGTTTCTATTGGGTTCAGGTCTGGAAAATGTCTACGTCACTCCAGGACCTTGAAATGCTTCTTATGCAGCCACTCCTTAGGTGCCCTGGCAGTGTGTTTCGGGTCATTGTCATACTGGAAGACCCAGCCATTACCCATCTTCTATGCTCTTACTGAGGAAAGGAGGTTGTTAACCAAATCCCACGATACATGACCCCCTCCATCCTCTCTTCAATACGGTGCAGTTATCCTGTCCCCTTTGCAGAAAAGTTAACCAAATTAAACCAATATTTTATTTTCCTTGTGTTTGGTATTTTTTTCCAGGTTCTTTTTGCTTTTTAATACATTTAAAAACACAAATGTATGCCTTTATCATTACTTTACCACAGATCAAGAAATAGAATAATATCACATTTGTAGTTTTATAATATCATTATCTGCACAAGTAGAAACAATAAACTTCAATATAAGCCCTGTGTTTCACTGTTCATCAGCAAGTAAGTTTGAGCTTTGGGGAACACTTTGGCAGCACTTTATATTTTACAGACGTTTCATAAAATTGGCAATAAAATATTTAACATTTTCTGCTCAATATAATAGTGATTAAATTGCAAAGCAATAATAGGTTTATACGGGTATTCGAACATTAAATAATGCACATCAGTATATCTCAGGATCATGGCTTATTTAGAATAAGACTAAAACTTTGCATGCCCATAGTTGGGTTATGATACCTGGAGTTGTCAAAAGAAACACAGTCCTGAAAGTGGGCTAACAGTCACAAAATCGGCCTGTAATCATCTGCTTTCTGTACTGCATTTTGGATGGTATATAATGACGCTGCTCTGGGACCAGAGCTGGAAATGAACTTTGTCGAAACGCTTGATTTTAAAACTGCGTTAAGAATATTTTATTTCATATCAAACCCTAGAGGGTGGTACTAATCATTCTTAATAGAATTTTTATAAGTACAGCTCATTCCACGGTTATCTATTTTACATAGTTTTTACATTTTTACAAATTTTTAGACTCCCGATGTTAAGTATCACCCAGATTTTTACTTAAATGCATTAAACTGGTGCTGGATAATATGACATAAGCATTCAAACTATGCATGAAATAAAATTAAAGGGATCATTAAAAATGGATTAACTCGATGTGTATTCCTATTGGCTCACAAAGCCAAGCGTGTGACCAAATACATTAATTGAATCTGCATAAAACATATAAGACGTAGATGAACATTAGGAAAAATAAATTTTCCTCATATGACAGCCGTCTAGAGCCAACCACTATTTCATTAGATCTAGAGGATTACATAACTGTCACCTATGAATTATTTTATTCAGCGGCTGTCACGGGGAGCCTAGGTAGGCAAAGCTAATGGCCCGGGCCCCTGCGATATCCCTCAGACTAGGGAAACCCTGTCTGTCCCTCTCCCAGAGATTACACTGATGTCTGGGCCGCCAGGCCTGAACCTAACTCCTGTTTCAGTACTAATCTGAAACCTCCACCCTCCACCCAGTGATAATTCCTCACACCAACCCGCACAGACAGGGAAAACCAAAAACGCACCACGCCGCAAACACACTCCGGAAAACACTATAATGTGCACAGGGCAAAACAAAACACAAATAGAAAGGAGAAATATGACAAGGATCATACACCACCAGATATGATATTTCCACTCCAAGACCACCACTCCGATCCGAGATCACCAGGTACAAGACACAAGCTATAATCGGCGACGCCCAAAGTTCAGAAGAAGTATTTAAAGGCCGTGGGCATGACCCAGCCTCCAATCCGAGTACCAGCTAGATTAACCCGGACAACCTAGATAAAATCTAGCCGGCGCCACTGAGTGCATAGTGGACAAATGTAGAATTACCGCTTTCTGTCGGATGCCCTAATGTGAATAGCGTCCGACATGACAGCGGCTTAGAAATTGCGAGTCCACAGTTATAGCATCATCAGCAGTAAACTGCTATGTGTATGTCATTAAAAGGTTTTGCTACCCCGTCTGAGAGCAGCATGATGCAGAGGCAAAGACAGTGATTCCAGTACTGTGTCACTTATTGAGCTTCTAGCTGCAGATTTGAAAAAATAACTATTTTTTCTGCTGACAAATGTAACACTTCTCTGAATGCTGAGCTCTGTAGTACCCTGCCTACAACACTGATTGACAGCTTTCAGTGTACACAGTGCATTGACTGAAAACTGCCAATAAAAAAGTGATTTTATCAAAATTACTTAAAGCAACCCAGTAAATGTCACATTGCTGGAATCGGGTGTTTGTCTCCATATTCTGATGCTCTCAGATTAGGTTGCAAATACATGGTGACAGGTTCCACTTAAATTGTATCTTCACTTTTACTGCTCGTTATTATCAGAGCTGTTGCCAAATCATTCCAAATTTACAACATTAAATACCACTATTGCAGAAAAGGAAGTGAATAGTAAAGAATGTCATTTTCTCCTTGCATAGTAGCTCAACTGAACTTGACCAAATCATATAAGTAAAGTGAATGAGTATGGTAATAGGTCAAAGTGGAAAGCCCAGAGAGGAGAAGAAGGACACATAATCAATAGACATACAGCTTCTAAAACAGTCATCATATCAAGCCTAACATCACAAGTAATTGCCCATGTATTTAGTTATTTCTGCAGGGCTTTTCATTTTTTCTATTAACTAAACGTGCAATGTAAGCACCCAAAGGAACTTCCATTTCCAAAATAGAAATGTAGTTTTTAGTTGAACTTTCAGTGACCTTTAAATGTTAATCTTACCTCCATCCTCGCTTTATTCTCACTTGTGGAACTCTGGTGGCTTTATGTCATCTTGTCTAGCAGATATTACAGGGAATGCTTTAGAGACTCAGTCCCTTCTTCACTCAAGCAACTTTAAATAGAGACTTTATTCCACCTTAGTCATTAAAAATAAGTTCAGACTATCATATAATTTCTTGAAAAGCACTCTTAGCAATTTAACGATTGTTGGATGCTCCATAATGGGAAGTAAATCCAAGTCTCTTTGTGACCTGAGCCAAAGCAAACATTTTCATTGTTGCCCACAAGTCTTCCATTAGCTCCGAGTATCCTGAGGCATGAGGCCCTCCCACACTTGTAATATGTTTCAGTAAAACCTCATAGACCGTTCCCTCACCCAGGCTGTATTTACAGTTCATTTCACCCTAGTACTGTCACCCTATTGTGTGATTTTATCAGCTGTATTTATGACAGGCTCACCACTGTGCAGTTGATAACAAGCCCATACATTGAATGGATGAGTGCATCTACCCTCCCCTGAAGACCCTACAAGGGAGAAACATGCCTAGAAGAATGCAGTTTAGGATATGTCCACCTAGGGAAAGTGTGTCCCTTGCAAGGGCAGGAGTCTTCTGGGCACTAGGACCAGTTAGTGTCTTATAGGGCATAACAGGGCCAGCTGGAGTGGAGACCTTGCCAATTTCTAACCAGTTGAGGATCTATAAAATGGTCTGAGATACATGGACCCTTTCACTTAATGGATAAAATAAATAGGAGAGATTTTTCAATTTATGCACAAGTAATATTTATATACTCACTTTATGTTCATTCTAATTAAGAACAAAAACTCTATTGTTACATGGGCCTGTTTTGTTAGCATGACCCCTTTACCTTTATGATCACTGTCATTTATAAAGGTTTTGTGTTTTTTTCTGGTTAACAGTAGATCATCTGGCAGGCCGATAGTCACCACTGTGGATTAAGCCAGTGTATACCTGTTTTGAAACTATGGGGTTTTTTTGTATGTAACTATTGTCTCTTTTATGAGACCTATTAAAAGTTAAGTTTTATTGACACTCACCTTTACTGATACAGTATATATGCCCTATTGTACACACAGTGTCAAACCAGGACACACATGTAGCAATTGGCAGATAAAACACTGCACTATTTTCAGCTGACAGACATTAATAATCTTAGTATAAAAAAGGGAGTTACACAAATAGCATAGTATTGCACAGCATGCTGTGTTGGCCTCTTCACACCCAGGCGATTTTCCATTTATTGTTTTTTGTTTTTCCTCCCCTTCTTCCAAGAGTCATAACGTTTAAACTTTTTCATCCACATAACTATTTTAGGGCTTGATTTTTGCGGAAAGAGTTGTACTTTTGAATTACCCCATTCATTTTAGCATGTGGTGCAGTGGAAACTGGGAACAAAGTTCCAAGTGCGCAGAAATTAAAAAGAAACCAGAGCAATTTCAAAATTGATTTTGTTTTTTTTTATCTACCGTGTTCATTATACAGTAAAACTGATAAGGAAATATGATTCTGAGGTACTGAGGTCAGAACGATTAAGCAGTTACAAGAAATGTAATGAGTAAGACTGCTTAGTGCAGTCGAAACGCATCGACTGGGTCATGTCAACCATGTAAATTTTTCTTTTGTATGCACTGTATTTTCTTTTGAAAAATAAAAAACAAAAGGAAAATCCTGTCCTGTTGAGCCTGACTCCAATTTTTTATATTTTCATTGACGTGAGGCCAGGGTGAGGCCGGTGTCTGAGCCCCAGGTGGATGAGCATAAAGCTACTAGGTGAGCTGGAATAAAGTTTTTATAACTAAAATTTGACATGTGCATATGTATTCATCCCTTTTTCTATGATGCCCCTAAAAAATTCTGGTGCAAGCTATTACTTTCATAAGTCAAATGCTTTGTGAACGGAAGTCCACCTGTGTGCAATTTAAGTGTCACATGGTCTGTCAGTATATACACATTTTTTCTGAAAGGCCACACAGGCCGCAACAACATTAAGCAAGAGGCACCACTAATTAAACAACACTATGAAGACCAAGAAGATGTCCAAACAAGTCAGGGACAAAGTTGTTGAAATGTACAAGTAAGGGTTGAATTATAAAAAATATCCCAATCTCTGATGAGCCCCCAGAGCACCATCAAATCCATTATCATCAAGAACATGACTGAAAGAACATGGTACCACAACAAACCTGTCAAAATAGGGCCGTCACCAAAACTCTCAGCTCAGGCAAGGAGAGCATTAATCAGAGAGGCAGCACAGAGACTAAAGATAACCGTAAAGGAACTGCAGAGTTCCCAAGCAGAGACTGGAGTATCTGTCCATACAACCACAATAAGCTATACACTCCATAGATGTGGCCTTTATGGAAGAGTGGGCAAAAAAAACATTACTCAGACACAAACATTTTAAGGCTTGTTTTGAGTTTGCCAAAAGACATGTGGATGACTCTGCAAATGTATAGAGAAAGGTGCTGTGGTCAGATGAGACTAAAATGTAAGTGTTTTGGCCACCAAAGTAAATGCTATATCTGGTGTAAAACCAACACAGAACATCAACCCCACAGTGAAACATGGTGGTGGCAGCATCATGCTGTGGGAATGTTTTTCTACAGCGGGGACAGGTAAAATGGTCTGAGTAATAAGGGTAATATGGATGGTGCAAATTACAGAGATATTCTTGATCAAAATCTCTTTCTGTCAGTGATTTGAGACTGGAACAGAGGTTCACATTTCAAAAAGACAATTACCCTAAGCATACTGCTAAATCAACAGTCAAAAGGGGAAATGTGTAAATGTTATGGAATGGCCTAGACAATGCGCAGACATTAATTCAATTCAAAGTCTTTGAACAGACTTGAAGATTGCTGTTCACTAGTGTTGAGCAATACCTTCCGATATCGGAAAGTATCGGTATCTGATTGGATCGGCCGATATTCAAAAAATATCGGATATCGCCGATACCGATACCCGATCCCAATACAAGTCAATGGGACCAAAATATCGGAATTAAAATAAACCCTTTCTTTCCTTGTAGGTTCATTCTACATGAAGGAAAACAACTAAGAATAATGCAGGATGTATTTGGGGAGGTGGCGGAGACATTAAAGGCATAGAGGTTTAGCCCAATCAAATAGAATAGCATGTTTTTTGTTTTTTTTAAAGACGTTCGGCGTGACAAAGATATTGACTGTGTAAATTTTTTTTTTATTTTGTCAGATATTGATGTTTCACTATTCCACGCCCTTCCCCTTCTTTTTTTTTTACTTTTCCCACACTTTCATCTTCATCATCATCAGCATCTTTGACATCAACTTCTTCTTCACCTTATTCATCTTCTTCTTCATCTTCTACATTTTTTTTTATTACATTCTTCATATTCATTTTCTTCAACTATTATTATTCTTCCTATTCTACTTCTTCATCATATTCTCATTTGTGACAGGCATTCCCGTAGTTGTTATCTATAAAAGTTTGAAGATTACACCTTCCGTTCTGCCTGTCACAAAAGTTACATTTGTCCTCGTTCAGTTTGGCCAGCAGCATCAGGCTTTATCCAGGGGCACCACGAGGAGGAACGGACTCACCCCCATACACTGCTTAGTCTTCTTCTGCATATAATTTAGATAATATCTTTTGCTCTGATATTCAGTGTTATGTTTAATGTTCTTCTGCTCTTTGTTCTGCAGCCTCTTTTTCTTCTGCTTCTCGGTCTTCCATGTCGTTGTCTCCAGGGTCGTCATCTCCAGGGTCGTCGTCTCCGCCGTCGTCGTCGTCATCGGGGTGGTCTTCAGGGTCGTCATCTCCAGGGTCATCGTCATCTTAGTGGTTGTCGTCTCTGGTGTCGTCGTCATCTTAGGGGTGATCTTCCGGGTCGTCTTTAGGGTCTTCAACTTGGAAATGTAGCAGAAGGTACAAGAAAGCTGAGAAAATGCCGAGAACCAGCTGATGGAACTGGAACTCGGATGGCTACCCAAAGGTCCAAGAGCCAATGGAAATACCGAGGACCAGCTGACGTTACTGGAACCCGGTTACTAAGCAGGAGGTACCCGTGCTAAAAAGCACTACCAAGGACAGCCTGACGTTGGCGGAACTCGGAAACCCAGAAGGAGGCACCTAAGCCAAAGGCTCTGCCCGGAACCAGCTGACGTTACTGGAACCAGGATGGGGAGCAGAAGGTACAAGAGCAAAAGACACTGCCGAGAACCAGCTGACCGTACTGGAACCCGGATGGGTAGCCGAAGGTCCAAGAGTCAATGGAACTACCGAGGACCAGCTGACGTTACTGGAACCCGGTTACTAAGCAGGAGGTAACCGTGCCTGAAAGCACTACCAAGGACCACCTGACGTTGGTGGAACTCGGATACCCAGAAGGAGGCACCTAAGCCAAAGACTCTGCCCGGAACCAGCTGACGGTACTGGAACCAGGATGGGAAGCAGAAGGTACAAGAGCAAGAGACACTGGCCAATGGCATGACCGAGGGCCAGCTGACGGTGCTGGAACCCGGTTACTAAGCTGTAGGTACCCGCGCTTAAAAGCACTACCAAGGACCGCCTGGCGTTGGCGGAACTCGGATACCCAGAAGGAGGCACCTAATCCAAAGGCTCTGCCTGGAACCAGCTGACGGTGCTGGAACCAGGATGTGGACCAGAAGGTCCACAGGAGAGGAGAGAACAGCAAGGCCGCGAGGCTGCCGCAGTTACCGAACACCAACAGTCCTACAAGGGGAGCTTGCCCTACTGGCACTACAGAACCAGCCTTGATTGCCAATTCCCGCAGCCCACATAGGAAGCTCCAAAACTGGAGGCACCATGGAGTTGGCTAACCCGACCGCAACACGACGGGGCAACGCATAGGCGTCTCAGTGAGCTTGACACTACCCGGAACCAGCTGACGGTGCTGGAACCAGGCTGGGCACGAGGGAGTACCCGTGACAAAAACACTGCCGAGAACAGCTGACGGTGCTGGAACCCGGATGCGTTGCCCAAGTGTGCAAGAGCCAATGGCACCGAGGACCAGCTGATGGTGCTGGAACCCGGTTACTAAGCTGTAGGTACCCGCGCTTAAAAGCACTACCAAGGACCGCCTGGCGTTGGCGGAACTCGGATACCCAGAAGGAGGCACCTAAGCCAAAGGTCCACAGGAGAGGAGAGAACAGCTAGGCCGCAAGGCTGCCGCAGTTACCGAACACCAACAGTCCTACAGGGGGAGCTTGCCCTACTGGCACTACAGAACCAGCCTTGATTGCCAATTCCCACAGCCCACATAGGAAGCTCCTAAACTGGAGGCACCATGGAGTTGGCTAACCCGACCGCAACACGACGGGGCAACGCATAGGCGTCTCAGTGAGCTTGACACTACCCGGAACCAGCTGACGGTGCTGGAACCAGGCTGGGCAGGAGGGAGTACCCGTGACAAAGACACTGCCGAGAACCAGCTGACGGTGCTGGAACCAGGATGCGTTGCCTATTCAAGATTGTCTTCCTAGAGCTCCAACTAGCGGTGTTGGAGCAAAGGGTAAGCAGGGGGAGCAGAGTGTAGGCCGAATCCTGCACTGGAGGCAGCTTTGTGTCTGCGTTGCGTTTGCAGGACACGTTGCCGGCTACACAGCAAGGGAACAGCAGGCGTTGCTGAACCCCACTGACACATTGGCTGGTGTTTTTCTCTGTGCAGCTAGCACTACCGGGCAAAAACTGGCGGTGTTAGAGCCCAGGGTCTGCAGGAGGAGCAGAGCGTAGGTCGAAGCCTAACTGAACCAATTTCAAAGGTAACCTTTAACCCACCCTCAGGTGTTACAATTTAGAAGAGCCACACCTTGTGCAGCAGTAATGCTCCACAAGTGAAAGGTTGCTCTTTAAATTTTGCTCATTGCACACGCTGAAAGAAACACGTACACAACTTTGCCCATTATAAAGTAAAACTGTATTGGAGGCGTGACTTGTGTTTTTAAGGAGACGCAGCACAGGTGTCCAAAAATAATGCCTTGGTGCTGGGCGCAGCCTCCTGAGTGTTGTTATTTGCTGTACAGGAGTCTGCGCTCTTGTTAGCCCTTGCCCATGCCCTGTTAGCGATGCCCATCTTATGACCTCATTTCATGTTGGCCGGTGCGGTTAACGATGGCCATGAATCCCAGACCAGCAGTGTCTTTTCATAAACTCACACTGCAGGGCTGGGATTCATGGCCTTGCGCAGTAAATATGTTTGCCGCTCACTCATGTCCTTACACCTGCTTCAGACTGGGCGGCCTCAGCTGATCCCTTATCGCATGCCGCGGCCATGAGGCCGCACAGTCTGAAGAAGGCAGAAGGAGGGGAGTGAAGACAGGCGAAGATATGCACTGCTCGTGCCCATCAATCACACCCTCGCAGTCAAAATATATAAGACAACGAGGACCGTTGTGTCGGGCAGGGCGGACGCACAGGCACAGGCAGCCAACCAATGATGTCAGAAGACGGCCAGCGTTACCAAGGGGGGTGCTACGTGTCATTTAAAAAGGAGAATCACACCTCAGGGACAGTGTAATGGTCTCTAATGAGACACATTTTGTACGTGTTGAGTTCGACGTGGGCAAGGAGAAAAAGTCAGCCACCTTGTACAAATGCAGCATTACTGCTGTACAAGGTGGCTGTTATACATATAAACACCTGGGGGGGGCAGGGTCCCTTTAATTTCAGTTCAGGTGCCTGCATGACGTTTGCAGGACACGTTGCCGGCTACACAGCAGGGGAACAGCTGGCGTTGCTGAACCCCACTGACACATTGGCGGGTGTTTTTCTCTGTGCAGCTAGCACTTCCGGGCCCCAACTGGCGGTGTTAGAGCCCAGGGTCAGCAGGAGGAAGAGAGGAGCCGAGTGTAGGCCGAAGCCTGCACTGGTGTCAGCTTTAGGTCTGTTGCGTCTGCGTGGCGTTTGCAGGACACGATGCCGGCTACACAGCATGGGAACAGCTGGCGGTGCTGAACCCCACAGACACATTGGCTGGTGTTTTTCTCTGTGCAGCTAGCACGTCCGGGCAAAAACTGGCGGTGTTAGAGCCCAGGGTCAACAGGAGGAGGAGAGGAGCAGAGTGTAGGCCGAAGCCTATTTGAACCAATTTCAAAGGTTACCTTTAACCCACCCTCAGGTGTTACAATCTAGAAGAGCCACACCTTGTGCAGCAGTAAAGCTCCACAAGTGAAAGGTTGCTCTTTAAATTTTGCTCATTGCACACGCAGAATGAAAGACGTACACAATTTTGCCCATTATACAGTAAGACTGTATTGGAGGCGTGACTTGTGTTTTTAAGGAGACACAGCACAGGTGCACAAAAATAACCCCTTGGTGCTGGGCGCAGCCTCCTGAGTGTTGTTATTTGCTGTACAGGACTCTGCGCTCCTGTTATCCCTTGGCCATGCACTGTGAGCGCTGCCTGTCTTCTCACCTCATTTCATGTTGGCCGGTGCGGTTATCGATGGCCAGGAATCCCAGACCCGCAGTGTCTTTTCATAAAGTCACACTGCAGGGCTGGGATTCATGGCCTTGCGCAGTAAATATGTTTGCCGCTCACTCATGTCCTTACACCTGCTTCAGACTGGGCGGCCTCCGCTGATCCCTTATCGCATGCCACGGCCATGAGGCCGCACAGTCTGAAGAAGGCGGAAGGAGATGAGTGAAGACAGGTGAACATATGCACTGCACATGCCCATCAATCACACCCTCGCAGTAAAAATATATCAGACAACAAGGGGCGTTGTGTCGGGCAGGGCGGATGCACAGGCACAGCCAGCCAACCAATGATGTCAGAAGACGGGCAGCGGTACCAAGGGGGGTGCTGCGTGTCATTAAAAAGGAAAGTCACACCTCAGGGACACTGTAATGGTCTCTAATGAGACACATTTTGTATGTGTTTGTTGAGTTCGACGTGGGCAAGGAGAAAAAGTCAGCCACCTTGTACAAATGCAGCATTACTGCTGTACAAGGTGGCTGTTATACATAGAAACACCTGGGGGGGGCAGATTCCCTTTAATTTCAGTTCAGGTGCCTGCATGGCGTTTGCAGGACACGTTGCCAGCTACACAGCAGGGGAACAGCTGGCGGTGCTGAACCCCACTGACAGATTGGCTGGTGTTTTTCTCTGTGCAGCTAGCACGTCCGGGCAAAAACTGGCGGTGTTGGAGCCCAGGGTCAGCAGGAGGAGGAGAGGAGCATAGTGTAGGCCGAAGCCTGCACTGGTGGCAGCTTTTGTTCTGTTGTGCCAGCGTGGCTTGTGCTAGACACGTTGCCGACTACACAGCAGGGGAACAGCTGGCGTTGCGGAACCCCACTGACACATCAGCAAGTGTTTTTTCTGTGTAGACAACACTTCCAGGTGACAACTGACAGTGTTGAAACCCAGGGAATCAAAGAGGAGCAGAGTGTAGGCTGAAGCCTGCACTGGTGGCAGCTTTTGGTCTGTTGTGCCAGCGTGGCTTGTGCTGGACACGTTGCCGGCTACACAGCAGGGGAACAGCTGGCGTTGCTGAACCCCACTGACACAATGGCGGGTGTTTTTCTCTGTGCAGCCAGCACTTCCGGGCCCCAACTGGCGTAGTTAGAGCCCAGGGTCTGCAGGAGGAGCAGAGTGTAGGCCTAAGCCTAGTAGAACCAATTTCAAAGGTAACCTTTAACCCCCCCTCAGGTGTTGCAAAGTACAAGAGCCACACCTTGTGCAGCATTAATGCTGCACAAGTCAGAGGTTGCTCTATGAATTTTGCTCATTGCACATGCAGAATGAAAGACGTACACAATTTTGCCCATTATACAGTCAAACTGTATTGGAGGCGTGACTGACTTGCCTTTTTAAGGAGACGCAGCACAGGTGTCCAAAATAACGCCTTGGTGCTGGGCGCAGCCTCCTGAGTGTTGTTATTTGCTGTACAGGAGTCTGCGCTCTTGTTATCCCTTGGCCATGCGTTGTGAGCGCTGCCTGTCTTCTAACCTCATTTCATGTCGGCCAGTGCGGTTAGCGATGGCCATGAATCCCAGACCCGCAGTGTCTTTTAATAAAGTCACACTGCAGAGCTGGGATTCATGGCCTTGCGCAGTAAATATGTTCGCCGCTCACTCATGTCCTTACACCTGCTTCAGACTGGGCGGCCTCCGCTGATCCCTTATCGCATGCCGCGGCCATGAGGCCGCACAGTCTGACGAAGGCGGAAGGAGATGAGTAAAGACAGGCGAACATATGCACTGCACATGCCCATCAATCACACCCTCGCAGTCAAAATTGATCAGACAACAAGGGGCGTTGTGTCGGGCAGGGCGGACGCACAGGCACAGCCAGCCAACCAATGATGTCAGAAGACGGGCAGCGGTACCTAGGGGGGTGCTGCGTGTCATTAAAAAGGAAAGTCACACCTCAGGGACACTGTAATGGTCTCTAATGAGACACATTTTGTACGTGTTTGTTGAGTTTGACGTGGGCAAGGAGAAAAAGTCAGCCACCTTGTACAAATGCAGCATTACTGTTGTACAAGGTGGCTGTTATACATAGAAACACCTGGGGGCGGCAGGTTCCCTTTAATTTCAGTTCAGGTGCCTGCATGGCGTTTGCAGGACACGTTGCTGGCTACACAGCAGGGGAACAGCTGGCGTTGCTGAACCCCACTGACACATTGGCGGGTGTTTTTCTCTGTGCAGCTAGCACTTCCGGGCAACAACTGGTGGTGTTAGAGCCCAGGGTCTGCAGTAGGAGCAGAGTTTAAGCCGAAGCCTGCAGTGGAGCAAGTTGAAAGGGAACCTTTAACCCCCCCCCCAGGCATTTGTTGCTGAAAGAGCCATCTTGTACAGCAGTAATAATGCACATGGAAAATGGTGGCTCTTAAAATTATGCTCCTTCCAAACGCTGAAGTACACACTCATATAATGTGTCCCCTCACACCGTTAAACTGTCCCGGAGGTGGAACTTTCCTTTGTAATGTGACACAGCACAGCCGTCATTCCAACCCCCTTGGTGCCGTGCGCCACCTCCTCAACGTTGTTTGATTCTGTCACGGAGCGCGCGCTGTAATGTTATCCCTTGGCCATGCACAGTTAGCGGTGCCCATCTTCTGACATCATTTAGGTGTCAGGCTGGCAGTGCCTGTGCGTCCAAGCTGCCCGAGATCCAACCTCGCAGTGTCATCTAATGTAATCCCACTGCGGGCCTGGGATCCATGGGCATGCACAGTGCATATCATCGCCTCTCACTCCCCTCCTTCCTGCTTCTTCAGACTGTGCGGCGTCACGGCCGTGGCATGCTATTAGGGATCAGCTGACGCCGCCTAGTCTGAAAAAGCGTGAAGAAGGGGAGTGAGAGGCTAGTATATGCACTGCGCATGGCCATGAATACCAGGCCCACTGTGGGATCACATTAGACGACACTGCGAGGTGGGATTTCGGGCAGCGTGGACGCACAGGCGCAGCCAGGACGACAACAAATGATGTCAGAGGACTGGCAGCGCAAACTGTGCATGGCCAAGGGATAACATAACAGCGTAGGGTCCGTGACAGAATCAAACAACGCTAAGGAGGCAGCGCACGGAGCCAAGGGGGTAGGAATGACGGCTGTGCTGCGTCACATTACAAAGGAAAGTCCCACCTCCGGGACGGATTGACGGTGTGAGGGGACACATTACATGAGTGTGTAGTTCAGCGTTTCCAAGGAGCATAATTTAAAGAGCGACCTTTTCCTTGTGCAGTATTAGTGCTGCACAAGGTGGCTCTTTCAGTAACAAACGACTAGGGGGGGGGGGCAGGTTCCCTTACATTTTTGTTGTGCCAGCGTGGCGGTCGCATGACACGTTGCCGGATACACAGCTGGGGATCAGCTGACGTTACTGAACCCCAATAACAGAGGAGCGACTGTTGACTGTGCAGACAGCACTTCCAGGCACCAACTGGCGGTGTTAGAGCCCAGGGACAGCAGGAGGAGCAGATTGGAGGTATTGCTGCACACACACAGCTGGGGATCAGCTGACGTTACTGAACCCCAATAACAGAGGAGCGACTGTTGACTGTGCAGACAGCACTTCCAGGCACCAACTGGCGATGTTAGAGCCCAGGGACAGCAGGAGGAGCAGATTGGAGGTATTGCCGCACACACAGCTGGAGATCAGCTGACGTTACTGAACCCCAATAACAGAGGAGCGACTGTTGACTGTGCAGACAGCACTTCCAGGCACCAACTGGCGGTGTTAGAGCCCAGGGACAGCAGGAGGAGCAGATTGGAGGTATTGCCGCACACAGAGCTGGGGATCAGCTGACGTTACTGAACCCCAATAACAGAGGAGCGACTGTTGACTGTGCGGACAGCACTTCCAGGCACCAACTGGCGGTGTTAGAGCCCAGGGACAGCACGAGTAGCAGAGGAACAGAGTGTAGGCCGAAGCCTGATTGGAGCAAGTTGAAAGGGAACCTTTAAGCCCCCCCAAGACGTTTGTAGCTGAAAGAGCCATCTTGTGCAGCACTAAGGATGCAAAAGGAAAAGGTTGCTCTTTTAATTATGCTCCTTGCAAACACAGAAGTAAACACTAAAAATGTGTCCCCTTATACCGTAAAACCGTCCCGGAGGTGCGAATTTCCTTCGTAATGGGACGCAGCACAGCCGTCATTCCTACCCCCTTGGTGCCGTGCGCCGCCTCCTCAGCATAGTTTGAAGCTGTCACGGAGCCTGCGCTGTTCTGTTATCCCTTGGCCATGCCCAATTTGCGCTGCCTGTCTTCTGACATAATTTGGTGTCAGGCTGTCAGTGCCTATGCGTCCACGCTGCCCCAGATCCCACCTCGCAGTATCGTCTAATGTAATCCCACTGCGGGCCTTGGATCCATGGGCATGCACAGTGCATATCCTCGACTCTCACTCCCCTCCTTCCCTCTTCTTCAGACTGTGCGGCGTCACGGCCGTGGCATGCTATTAGGGATCAGCTGACAGCGCACAGTCTGAAGAAGGCAGAGGGAGATGAGCGAGAGCCCGAGGGGAAGATATGCACTGCGCATGCCCATGGATCCCAGGCTCGTAGTGTGATTCAATCAGAAAACACTGCGAGGCGGGATCTCGGGCAGCGCGGCCGCACAGGCGCAGCCAGCCTGACACCAAATTATGTCAGAAGACAGGCAGCGCAAATTGGGCATGGCCAAGGGATAACAGAACAGCGCAGGGTCCGTGACAGCTTAAAACAACGCTGAGGAGGCAGCGCACGGCACCAAGGGGGTAGGAATGACGGCTGTGCTGCATCACATTACGAAGGAAAGTCCCAGCTCCAGGACGGTATAACGGTATCAGTGAACACATTTTATAAGTGCTAAGTTCTGCGTGTGCAAGGAGCTAAACTAAAAGAGCTACCTTTTCCTTGTGCAGCATTACTGCTGCACAAGGTGGCTCTTTCAGTAACAAACACCGGGGGGGGACAGGTTCCCTTACATTTCGGTTGTTGTGCCAGCGTGGCGGTCGCAGGACACATTGCCGGCTACACAGCTGGGGATCAGCTGACGTTACTGAAACCCAATAACACTGGGTCATATGTTTTGACTGTGCAGCCTGCACTTCTGAGCCGCAACTGGCGGTGTTGGAGCCCAGGAATAGCAGTTCAGGTGGTAGAAAGATGAACACATCAGGAGACCTGGATGACACCCAATTACTTAATCAGGCAGAGGAGTGGCAAATTCCTGCGAGATCCAGGCCTGGTTCATTTTCAGAAAAGTAAGCCGGTCAAAGTTATCGGAGGATCATCGCATGCGACGGTCTGTTAGTACACCACCTGCGGCACTAAAGACACGTTCCGATAAGACACTAGCCGCAGGGCAAGCCAGCACCTCCAATGCATACTGGCTTAGCTCTGGCCATGTATCCAGCTTAGAGACCCAAAACTTGAATGGGGAAGAGCCATCTGGGAGTACAGTAAGAGGGCAAGACATGTAGTCTGTCACCATCTGACGGAACCGTTGCCTCCTGCTGACTGGAGCTGCCGGTGATGGTGTAGACATTTGGGGCGGGCACACAAAAGTTTGCCACAGTTGTGCCATACTGGTCTTGCCTTGGGCAGAGGCACTGCTTCTGCTCCCTCTTTGTGCAGAGCCTCCTCCACTGCCTCGACGTACTGAGCTGCTTTGTAAAGCACTAGCAGCACTCCTCTCAGTTGGACTGGAGAAGATGATGGAATTCACCAGTGTGTCGTGGTACTCCCGCATTTTCTGCTCCCGGGTCAACGCTGGGATGAGGTTTTGGACGTTGTCCCGGTAGCGAGGATCGAGGAGGGTGAACACCCAATAATCAGGCATGTTGAGAACGTGGTCGATGCGGCGGTCGTTTCTCAGGCACTGCAGCATGAAATCCACCATGTGCTGCAGACTGCCAACTGCCCCAGAAACGCTGTCCCCTGCTTGAGACATGATCTCTGCCCGCTCGTCATCACCCCACCCTCGCTGTACACACTGACCACTGGACAATTGTGTAACTCCCTCCTCTGGACGGAGCTCTTCCTCCTCCATTGACTCCTCCTCATCCTCCTCACAAAGTGGCCCCTGCGTACCCCTTTGTGAGGAACCACGTGGCGCTGACTCTCCAGAAGCTGATGGAAAAGGTGACTCCTCATCCTCCACCTCTTCCACAACATCATCCCTTAACACTTGCAAAGTTTGTTGAAGCAGGCAGATAAGGGGGACAGTCATGCTGACTAGTGCATCATCTGCACTTGCCATCCGCGTGGAATAATCGAAAGGATGCAAAACCTGGCAGACGTCCTTCATAGTGGCCCACTCTGTGGTTGTGAAGTCTGATCGGCGCTGACTGCGACTTCTTTGCGCCTGATGCAGCTGGTACTCCATTACTGCTTGCTGCTGCTCACACAACCGCTCCAACATATGTAACGTGGAATTCCACCTGGTAGGTAGGTCACATATGATGCGGTGTTCCGGAAGGCGGAATCGGCGCTGCAGAGCAGCAATGCGGGATCTTGCCAAGCTGGAACGCCGCAAGTGAGCACACTCTAGGCGGACCTTGTGCAGTAGTGCATCAAGATCTGGATAGTCCATCAGAAAACTCTGCACAACCAAATTGAGCACATGTGCCAGACATGGGACGTGAGTGAGGTTGCCAATGGCCAAAGCTGCCACCAGATTTCGGCCATTGTCACACACTACCATGCCTGGCTGGAGATTCGCTGGCACTAACCACACATCGCTCTCCTGCTTGATGGCATTCCAGAGCTCCTGCGCTGTGTGGCTTCGATTCCCCAAAGAAACTAGTTTCAAGACAGCCTGTTGACGTTTGGCCACGGCTGTGCTCATGTCGGTCGTAGCAGGTAAACGTTCACGGGTCCATGTGGAGGTGGACTGTGACGGCTCCTGCAGCGATGATTCTGAGGAACTTGTGTATGAGGAGGAGTCAATGCGTACAGACTGGATTCCTGCAATCCTTGGAGTGGGCAGGACACGTCCTGCGCCACTCGCACGATCTGTACCTGGCTCAACAACATTAACCCAATGGGCAGTGAGGGAAATGTATCGCCCCTGTCCATGTTGACTGGTCCACGCATCGGTGGACCTTGCTACTGACGGCGTTCAGTAGCGCGTGTTTTATGTGTCCCTCCACATGCTTGTGCAGGGCAGGGACAGCTTGCCTGCTGAAGTAAAAGCGGCTGGGCACCTTGTACTGTGGGACTGCCAATGCCATCAAGTCACGGAAGCTGTCAGTCTCCACCAGCCTGAATGAGAGCATTTCCAGTGACAGAAGTTTGGCAATGCCTGCATTCAGAGCCTGTGCTCGGGGGTGGTTGGCCGAGAATGCCCGCCTTTTCTCCCATGCCTGTACTACCGATGGCTGTAGAGTAGACTGGAAGTGTGAGGATGACTGGGAATGTGGTGCTGTGGGTGGAATTACACTAGGTCTCTGGACAACAGTGCCAGAGGTTCTTTCATGGCGATCCTGGGAGGAAGCCGAACCAGCTGTGCGTGAGCTGGAGGAAGAGGCAACACGAGCTGAAGAGGTGGTAGCTGCCGCTGTTGGTTGGCCTAGGTCTTCAGTGTGTTTTTGTAACTCCACCGTGTGCCTGGTCCGCACATGTTTCCACATATTTGTGGTATTGAGATTGCTGACACTTTTACCTCTTTTGACTTTCTGATGATACAGCTTGCATTTGACAAAACAAATGTCATCTGCAACTATGTCAAAAAAGGACCAGGCACTGCAAGTCTTGGGAGCGCCCTTTTTGGCTTTTGAAAGAGACAGGCTCCTAACGGGTGCCAATGTGGAGGCTACAGGCTCCGCAGTCTTCCCCCTCCCTCTCTCTCTTTGGCCCGTTAGGGGAATCTCTTCCTCAGAGCTGCTCCCACCACCTTCCTGTTCCTCACGCCACGATGGGTCAAGGACCTCATCATCTCCACTACCCTCTCCTGGGTAGTCTCGGCAGCACAGTACGCACCAGAAAGCGGCACCTGAGTTTCATCATCAGCATGGTGGCTCAGTGGTTAGCACTGCAGCCTTGCAGCGCTGGAGTCCTGGGTTCTAATCCCACCTTGCAGATGGTGAGTTTATATGTTCTCCCCGTGTTTGCGTGGGTTTCCTCCGGGCACTCCGGTTTCCTCCCACATTCCAAAGACATACTGAAAGGGAATTTAGATTGTGAGCCCCAGCGGGGACAGTGATGATAGTGTGTGCAAAAACTGTAAAGCGCTGCGGAATATGTTAGTGCTATATAAAAATAAAGATGATATATATTATAGATGCGTACTGCACTGTGGTCACCGCAGGCACTGGCCCACCCGCCTCTTCAGAGTCAGAGAGACAAAGCTGTTGGGCATCACTGCACACTGCCTCTTCTTCCATTTCTCCAATGCTGCTTGGCTGGCCCCCTGTTTCCAAGCCAAGAGATTCAGAGAACAGAAGTAGAGACGGCTCCTGTCCTGGGCTCTCTGACTACCTGGCCAATTTGGCAGGTGGTGAAGAGACAGATGGCTGCTCTCCAGTGGTCTGTGCCTGAGAGGATGTGGCACTAATTGAAGTCGATGCCGATGCGTTAGCTGCCATCCATCCGAAAACGGCTTCAATTTGATCTTCACGCAGTAGCGGTGCACGGCGCTCTCCGACAAAGCTGCGCATGAAGGACTGTTCCCTGCTGAAACTGAGTGTTGATGAGTCACCGGTGCCCGCAGCAGGCACAGAATCACCACGTCCTCTCCCTGCTCCGCGCCCACGCCCACGTGCCTTACTCCCTGCCCTCTTCATCTTGGTTGACAGATAAAGATAAGCAGAAAAGTACTAAGGCCTTAGTGTGCTTATTCCTGAAATGCTCCTCCTAACAGGTGTAAGAAACACTAATTTTGTAAAGTGTGGACTAGACTTTATTATTGATAAAATGTGGCCTACACAAGTGTTAAGTGGTGTTTGGTGAACTTTACTTTTTTTTTCTGCAGATCGGGCTACAGAGCGACTTTAACTCACACGGGAACCGTGCAGACAGCCGTAAACGGCGCTGCAAGGCCCAAAAACACTCCTCTAGGTTATCCTATGCAGTGTTTTTCCACAATTTAGCTGGAGACGGGTGGAAAGACACTAATAGGAAATTTTAGAAAATATTTGCAGCAGGCTGCACTATTTGCAAAAAAGGAAAAGTTATTTAACGGTATGAGGTAGTGACGCACCCTGAGCTGAATACAACCGGCTGTGGCTGCACACAGACTACAGGGCGAGCTGCGCTCACACGGAGACCGTGCAGACAGCCGTAAACGGCGCTGCAAGGCCCAAAAACCCTCCTCTAGGTTATCCTATGTAGTGTTTTTCCACAATTTAGATGGAGACGGGTGGAAAGACACTAATAGGAAATTTTAGAAAAAATTTGCAGCAGGCTGCACCATTTGCAAAAAAGGAAAAGTTATTTAACGGTATGAGGCAGTGACGCACCCTGAGCTGAATACAACCGGCTGTGGCTGCACACAGACTACAGGGCGAGCTGCGCTCACACGGAGACCGTGCAGACAGCCGTAAATGGCGCCGCAAGGCCCAAAAACCCTCCTCTAGGTTATCCTATATAGTGTTTTTCCACAATTTAGCTGGAGACTGGTGGAAAGACACTAATAGGAAATTTTAGAAAAAAATTTGCAGCAGGCTGCACTATTTGAAAAAAAGGAAAAGTTATTTAACGGTATGAGGCAGTGACGCACCCTGAGCTGAATACAACCGGCTGTGGCTGCACACAGACTACAGGGCGAGCTGCGCTCACACGGAGACCGTGCAGACAGCCGTAAACGGCGCTGCAAGGCCCAAAAACCCTCCTATAGGTTATCCCATGTAGTGTTTTTCCACAATTTAGCTAGAGACGGGTGGAAAGACACTAATAAGAAATTTTAGAAAAAATGTGCAGAAGGCTGCACTATGAGCAAAAAAGGACAATGGATAGCAAAGTATGAGGCAGTGTGAACCCCCCCTGAGCTGAATACAACCGGGTATATGGCTGCACCCAGACTACAGAGTGAGCTGCACACACACACACACACACACTGAGAGAGACCTTGCAGAACGCTGTTAAAACAGCGCTGCAAGGCAAGAGCAAGGTGAACACACAGCGTTTGCTAAATTAGCCTGGGAAAAGCGCAATGAAGCAATTCGCTATCTCAACTGGCCCTCAGTTAGAACACAGCGTCCTGTCCCTAACTGAAATCACAGCAGAGTGAGCGCAAAATGGCGGCAGCGTTTTTTATAGTGCATAATGACATCAGTTCAGCAGCCAATCACAGCCTTGCCAGTAGTTACATGCCCACCATGCTAAACAGGATGTGCCCACAATTCCATTCATTCCTCATTGGCTGCTGCGTGCAGTTTGAATTCTGGGAACTTCCGATTCCGGTATCCGATACGCGGGAAATATCGGAATTCGGTATCGGAATTCCGATACCGCAAATATCGGCCGATACCTGATACTTGCGGTATCGGAATGCTCAACACTACTGTTCACCATAGGAAACCATCTAACTTGAAAGTGCTGGTGCAGTTTTGCCTTGAGGAATGGGCAAAAATCCCAGTGGCAAGATGTAAAAAGCTCATACAAAGCTTGTCCAAAGCAACTGGCAACTATATATTGCCACAAAAGGAAGCCCTACAGAGTACTGACTTTAGGGGGTGAAGAGTTATGGAAACTGAAGTTTTCAGTTATATTGTCCTATTTATTGTTTCCTTCACAATGAAAAGAAAACAAAATGTTCACAGTTGTAAGCATGTTCTTAACATGAACTGATGCAAACCCCCCCAAAAACAACAGAGAAACTCCAGGTTGTGAGGTAGCAAAACACAAAAAAATACTGAGAGGGTGTGGAGGGTGTTGAATACTTTTGCAAGCTGCTGTAGATATATGAAAAAAGGGTATTTCTAACCTTCCATAAATGTCATATGTTAGACCTGCATCGATCACCATCTAAACACATATATACAGTAGGAACGGAAAGTATTCAGACCCCTTTAACCCCTTTCTGCCCTCGGACGGAATAGTACCTCCGAGGGCAGAACCCTCGCTTTCATGTGGGATCCGGCATTGAGCCTGAATCAAAGCCGGGACATGTCAGCTGTTTTGAACAGCTGACATCTGCCCGCAATAGGAGCGGGCAAATCACGATCTGCCAGTGCCTATTGACTAGGTAAATTCTGCTGTCAAACTCCAACGGCAAGCGCTTCTGGCCATTCGGCCGGAAATGCGCTCACTGGTGTCCCCAGTCACATGATCGGGGGATCATCGGTGCGTTGGCATAACAACAACAGGTCTCCTCATTCCTCTATGGTTGTTGATGCCGGATTGATATGATCACCATCCTATGGTCGGCGCGCATAGCAATGCAGTAATTCTATTACATAGGGGTGATCTGGGCATTGCCTCTATGTAGCAGAGGCGATTGAGTTGTGGCAGCTATTGAAGCATGCCAATATTAAAAAAAATAATGTTTTTAAAAATATGAAAAAATAAAAGATATATAAAAGTTTAAATCACCCCCTTTCACCCCATTCAAAATAAAACAATTAAAAATCAAACCTACACATATTTGGTATCGCCGCATTTAGAATCGCCCGATCTGTCAATTAAAAAAAGGAGTAACCTGATTGCTAAACGGCATAGCGATAAAAAAGTTAAAACACCAAAATTATGTTTTTTAGTCGCTGCGATATTGCATTAAGATGCAATAACGGGCGATCAAAAGAACTTATCTGCACCAACATGTCAGCTCGGCATGCAAACATAAGCAGTCACCCAACCCGAGATCTTGAAAAATGGAGACGCTACGGGTATCAGAAAATTGCGCAATTTTTTTTTGTCGGTAGCAAAGTTTGGAATTTTTTTACCACTTAGATAAAAAAGAACCTAGACATGTTTGGTGTCAATGTACTCGTAATGACCTGTAGAATCATAATAGTAGGCCAGTTTTAGCAATTAGTAAACCTAGCAAAAAAGCCAAACAAAAGGCTGGTGTGGAATTGCATTTTTTTTGCAATTTCACCGCACTTGGAAATTTTTTCCCGGTGAGTTATGACAACAAATGACACTTAGCACATACCTAGAGCAGGGCTAAGTGTCATTTGTTGTCATAACTCAGCAATTTTAAACTATTATTTTACACCACCCTGAAGCTGTGTTATGGACACCAATTGAGTGGGGACAAGTGAAATCACTAAATGAGCATAAGTGCAATCTGTTTTCTTGTTTTTAGTTTGCTTGTATATTAGCTGATTACCTCCAGTAAAGTATATGCCAATAGAGAGACAACTGAAGGAGTGAATCCCAGGGTAACAATATATATTAATTTTTCTTCATATAATTATTATGTTACAACAAAAAACTTTTTTTTTAAACACGTATAATGAAAAGAGTACAATTCAGATGGTTTTATCCATCTGGACAGAGGTTTCAGCAGAGAAGGAGAATACAGGATCACAGATCTAAAGGCCATGTAACCATACTCAAATATTATAGATTGCTCACAACCGTATAACTATCCAGCCAATCCATGGGTAACAGGTACTAGTATCAAAGGGATAAAAGTGCATATGTGCTAATCCTAAAGAAAGTCTCTCATAATATATAATTAACAGTAACCACGATCATTGCACTCCACCCTATAGCCTATATCCATATATACATCCCATATGACAGTCCGGTTATAATAGCAATCATGTTATACCTGCAGTCATGGTGTCCTCAGTGTGATCCAGAAATTACTACACCTCGACGCGCGTTTCACCACATCCGTGGCTTCGTCAGGAGGTGAGTAAGCGACTTGTATGACCCCTTTATATAGTGAGAATATCTAATCTAATTACCTACAGCCATGTATGGCGCTCCCCCACCATGTTGCAACGTGATGCGCTCAAAGTGCGCATCATCAAGTCCCCTGACCCGGTCACATGACCGGACCCGCGACCATGGCAACACATCACCCATACTGAGCACCTCCTTCCACCGCACGAGGCAGCGCATGCGCAGTGCGCGCCCAGGCCTAGGCAAAGAGAAGGGGTCCACTGAACAAGGAAATTGAAGAGGTATTGCCTCCAGTAAAGGCAATTTATTTTTTCATTCCAAGGTCTGTCTTTGCGCAAACACACCACCAATACTAGATTCTGCTATGTGTGTGGTTCTTTTACACCAAAAGGCCAAGTAAGTCCAATCACTCATGATATTAAAAAGATATGGAGTCCTCAAGTCAGTATGAGTATGTACATGATGGAGAAGCCGAGCAGCCAGAGCGCTTTCCTCAACATGAATTAAATTATCTCATCAGAGACCTTTCATTGTCAAAAGATCGAGCTGGACTTCTTGCATCTAGTTTGAAACAGAAGAATCTTCTTCATGATGCTGTCAAAGTGTGTTATTACCGAAACAGAAGTAACACTTTAGCGGAATTTTTCACAGTTGATGAACCAATGGTGTACTGTAACAATGTGAATGGCCTCTTTGTAGAATCAAGAGTATTTTGTTGCAGATTGGCGATTGTTTATTGACTCATACAAGAGAAGTTTGAAAGCAGTGTTGCTTCACAATGGAAATATGAAACCATCAATCCCTATTGCTCACTCATGTCATCTAAAGGAAAGTTATGAAAATCTGTCAGTTGTTTTGGATGCTATACAATATAAGCATCATCAATGGAGTATCTGTGGAGATTTGATAATGATTGGTCTGCTAATGGGAATGCAAGGAGGTTTCACAAAATACTGGGCCAGTTCTTAAAGGGATTCGGCCAGGGATGACCAACGCTGCTTAAAGGGGTCCACTTGGGAGAGATGGTACTGCAGCAGGGATGGTATGGCTTCCCACAGGTGAAGATGGGTCCCCAGTAGGGTTGAGCAAAACGGGTCGTTCATTTTCAAAAGTCGCCGACTTTTGGCAAAGTCGGGTTTCATGAAACCCGATCCGACCCCTGTGCGGGGTCGGCCATGCGGTACGCAACTTTCGCGCCAAAGTCGCGTTTCAATGACGCGAAAAGCGCCATTTCTCAGCCAATGAAGGTAAACGCAGAGTGTGGGCAGCGTGATGACATAGGTCCTGGTCCCCACCATCTTAGAGAAGGGCATTGCAGTGATTGGCTTGCTGTCTGCGGCGTCACAGGGGCTATAAAGGGGTGTTCCCACCGACCGCCATGTTACTGCTGCTGATCTGAGCTTAGGGAGAGGTTGCTGCCGCTTCGTCAGAAGCAGGGATAGCGTTAGGCAGGGTCCATTAACCACCAAACCGCTTGTGCTGTAGCGATTTCCACTGTCCAACACCACCTTCGGTGTGCAGGGACAGTGGAAGCTACATTTTTTTTTTCTCAGCGCTGTAGCTCATTGGGCTGCCCTAGAAGGCTCCCTGATAGCTGCATTGCTGTGTGTACGCCGCTGTGCAAACCAACTGCTTTTTTCAAAGCACAAATCCTCTTGTTCCTTCCTTTCTGCACAGCTATCTTGTTTGTTTGTCCACACTTTTTATTTAATTTGTGCATCAGTCCACTCCTTATTGCTGCCTGCCATACCTGGCTGAGATTACTGCAGGGAGATAGTAATTGAAGGACAGTTCCTTTTTTTTTTTTTTTTTTTGTGGGAGATTAAGATTGGCATTTCTGCTAGAGTGCCATCCCTGTCTGTGCCATCTCTCACTCAGTGGGCCATAGAAAGCCTATTTATTTTTTTGCTTGATTTGGGTTCTAAAATCTACCTGAAAAAATCACTACATCAATCAGTGGGAGAAAAATATTGGCCTCAGGGCTTGTGTGCCCTCCTGACTCCTGTGTGTGCCATCTCTCACTCAGTGGGCCATAGAAAGCCTATTTATTTTTTTGCTTGATTTGGGTTCCAAAATCTACCTGAAAAAATCACTACATCAATCAGTGGGAGAAAAATATTGGCCTCAGGGCTTGTGTGCCACTCCTGACTCCTGTGTGCATCATCACTCACTCAGTGGGCCATAGAAAGCCTATTTTATTTTTTTGCTTTATTTGGGTTCTAAATTCTACCTGAAAAAAATCAATAAATCAATCAGTGGGAGATTAATATTGGCCTTTGGGCTTGTGTGTCAGTCCTAAGCGTGCCATCTCTCTCTCTCAGATAGTGGGCCATAGAAAGCCTATTTATTTTTTTTTTTTTTGGTTTTATAAATTCTCCCTGAAAAAAAAAAGGGAGATTAATATTGGCCTTTGGGCTTGTGTGCCAGTACTAAGCGTGCCATCTCTCTCTCTCAGATAGTGGGCCATAGAAAGCCTATTTATTATTTATTTTATTGGGTTTATAAACTTTCCCTGAAAAAAAAAAAAAAAAGTGGGAGATTAATATTGGCCTCTAGGCTTGTGTGCCAGTCCTGAGCGTGCCATCTCTCTCACAAATAGTGGGCCATAGAAAGCCTATTTTTTTTTTTTTTTTTGGTTTTATAAATTCTCCCTGAAAAAAAAAAGGGAGATTAATATTGGCCTTTGGGCTTGTGTGCCAGTCCTAAGCGTGCCATCTCTCTCTCTCAGATAGTGGGCCATAGAAAGCCTATTTATTATTTATTTTATTGGGGTTATAAACTTTCCCTGAAAAAAAAAAAAAAAAAGTGGGAGATTAATATTGGCCTCTGGGCTTGTGTGCCAGTCCTGAGCGTGCCATCTCTCTCACAAATAGTGGGCCATAGAAAGCCTATTTTTTTTTTTTTTTTGTTTTATAAATTCTCCCTGAAAAAAAAAGGGAGATTAATATTGGCCTTTGGGCTTGTGTGCCAGTCCTAAGCGTGCCATCTCTCTCTCTCAGATAGTGGGCCATAGAAAGCCTATTTATTATTTATTTTATTGGGTTTATAAATTTTCCCTGAAAAAAAAAAAAAAAAGAGGGAGATTAATATTGGCCTCTGGGCTTGTGTGCCAGTCCTGAGCGTGCCATCTCTCTCACAAATAGTGGGCCATAGAAAGCCTATTTATTTTTTTGGTTGATTTGGGTTGTAAATTCTACCTGAAAAAATCAATAAATCAATCAGTGGGAGATAAATATTGGCCTCTGGGCTTGTGTGCCACTCCTGACTCCTGTGTGCATCATCTCTCACTCAGTGGGCCATAGAAAGCCTATTTTTTGTTTTATTTGTTTTCTAAATTCTCCCTGAAAAAATCATTTTATTTTATTTGGTTTCTAAATTCTTCCTGAAAAAATCATTTTTTTTTTTTTTTTCTAAAGTCTCCCTGAAAAAAAAAAAAAAAAAATCAGTGGGAGATTAGTATTGCCCTTTCTGCTTGTGTGCCAGTCTTGACTCCTGGGTGTGCCATCTCTCTCTCTCTCTCTCTCCAATTGTGGGCCATAGAAAGCCTATTATTTTTTTTAGCTTGATTTGGGTTCCAAAATCTACCTGAAAAAATCACTACATCAATCATTGGGAGAACAATATTGGCCTCTGGGCTTGTGTGCCACTCCTGACTCCTGTGTGCGTCATCTCTCACTCAGTGGGCCATAGAAAGCCTATTTTTTGTTTTATTTGTTTTCTAAATTCTCCCTGAAAAAATCATTTTATTTTATTTGGTTTCTAAATTCTTCCTGAAAAAATCATTTTTTTTTATTATTTTTTTTTCTAAAGTCTCCCTGAAAAAAAAAAAAAATAAATAAAATCAGTGGGAGATAAATATTGCCCTTTCTGCTTGTGTGCCAGTCTTGACTCCTGGGTGTGCCATCTCTCTCTCTCTCTCCAATTGTGGGCCATAGAAAGCCTATTATTTTTTTAGCTTGATTTGGGTTCCAAAATCTACCTGAAAAAATCACTACATCAATCATTGGGAGAACAATATTGGCCTCTGGGCTTGTGTGCCACTCCTGACTCCTGTGTGCGTCATCTTTCACTCAGTGGGCCATAGAAAGCCTATTTTTTGTTTTATTTGTTTTCTAAATTCTCCCTGAAAAAATCATTTTATTTTATTTGGTTTCTAAATTCTTCCTGAAAAAATCTTTTTTTTTTATTATTTTTTTTTTTTTAAAGTCTCCCTGAAAAAAAAAAAAAAATCAAATCAGTGGAAGATTAATATTGCCCTTTCTGCTTGTGTGCCAGTCTTGACTCCTGGGTGTGCCATCTCTCTCTCTCTCTCTCCAATTGTGGGCCATAGAAAGCCTATTATTTTTTTAGCTTGATTTGGGTTCCAAAATCTACCTGAAAAAATCACTACATCAATCATTGGGAGAACAATATTGGCCTCTGGGCTTGTGTGCCACTCCTGACTCCTGTGTGCGTCATCTTTCACTCAGTGGGCCATAGAAAGCCTATTTTTTGTTTTATTTGTTTTCTAAATTCTCCCTGAAAAAATCATTTTATTTTATTTGGCTTCTAAATTCTTCCTGAAAAAATCATTTTTTTTTATTATTTTTTTTTTCTAAAGTCTCCCTGAAAAAAATAAAAAAATAAAATCAGTGGGAGATTAATATTGCCCTTTCTGCTTGTGTGCCAGTCTTGACTCCTGGGTGTGCCATCTCTCTCTCTCTCTCCAATTGTGGGCCATAGAAAGCCTATTATTTTTTTAGCTTGATTTGGGTTCCAAAATCTACCTGAAAAAATCACTACATCAATCATTGGGAGAACAATATTGGCCTCTGGGCTTGTGTGCCACTCCTGACTCCTGTGTGCGTCATCTCTCACTCAGTGGGCCATAGAAAGCCTATTTTTTGTTTTATTTGTTTTCTAAATTCTCCCTGAAAAAATAATTTTATTTTATTTGGTTTCTAAATTCTTCCTGAAAAAATCAATTTTTTTAATTTTGTTTCTAAAGTCTCCCTGAAAAAAAAAAAAATAAATAAAATCAGTGGGAGATTAATATTTACATTTGTGCTTCAGTGACAGTCCTGCGTGTGTGGCATCTCTCTCATTTGGTGCCACCAAAAACAGAGTGTGTAACATTGTGCCTGATTTTCGTTGTGGTCTCACCCACCTGTAAAGGGGTAGCTAAATCATACTGAAGTTATAGCTCACCGCGTAAGTTGTGTGACAGCAACAAATACCGTTAGTTTGGTTACGTTTTTAAAACAATGAGGAAGTCTGGTGGAAGAGGTCGTGGCCGGGGGCGTTCATTGTCAGCTGGTAATGAGGGTAGTGGTAGTGGTGGAGCATCAGGTGGTCGTGGGAAAAAAAATATTGCACCTAAGTCTGGAGCTGTAGAGCCAGGTTCGTCGTCTGGCTACACAAGGCCTCGAACGCTCCCTTTTCTGGGAGTAGGAAAACCGCTTTTAAAGCCGGAGCAGCAAGAGCAAGTTTTGGCTTATCTTGCTGACTCAGCCTCTAGCTCTTTTGCCTCCTCTCGTGAAACTGGTAAATGTAAAAGCAGCGCGTCGTTAGTGGATGTTCACGGTCAGGGACAAGTCACTTCCTTGTCCTCTTCAGCAAAAACAACAACAGAGAAGAATGTAGCAGGCGACACAACGTGTTACTCCATGGAGCTCGTTACACATACCGTCCCTGGCTTAGAAAGTGAAGCAGTTAACAGTCCATGCCCATTACAAGTTGAATCTGACATGGAGTGCACTGATGCACAGCCACAGCCAGACTACTATGCTGGTCCTTTGACTCAGACCACAACATTGCCCTCGCAGGGTAATGATCAAGAATCAGACCCTGATGAGACTATGTTGCCCCATCACGAACGCTATACCACCGACCGACACGGTGACACAGACGAAGTTGCACACGAGCTACAAGAAGAGGTAATAGATGACCCAGTTCTTGACCCCGATTGGCAGCCATTGGGGGAACAGGGTGCAGGCGGCAGCAGTTCTGAAGCGGAGGAGGAGGGGCCGCAGCAGACATCAACATCGCAACAGGTTCCATCTGCCGGGTCCGTATCTTGCCCAAAACGCGTGGCAAAGCCAAAACCTGTTGGAGGACAGCGTGGCCATCCGGTTAAAGCTCAGTCTGCAATGCCTGAAAAGGTATCCGATGCTAGAAAGAGTGCAGTCTGGCATTTTTTTAAACAACATCCAATTGATCAGCGCAAAGTCATCTGTCAAAAATGTTCAACTACCTTAAGCAAAGGGCAGAATCTGAAAAGTCTCAATACAAGTTGCATGCATAGACATTTAACCACCATGCATTTGCAAGCTTGGACTAACTACCAAATGTCCCTTAAGGTTGTAGCACCCTCGGCCAATGAAGCTAGTCATCAACGCAACATTCCTTCCGGCAGTGTAGGGCCACCATTTTCCGCACCACCTGCAGTATCTGTGCAGGTTTCTTTGCCAGGCCAAAGCAGTCAGGGTCAGGGAATCACCAGTTTCGTAGTAGGAAACACTGCATCTAGGGCACCGGCGGCAACAATACCATCTCCCACCGTCTCTCAGTCTGCCATGTCCACAGGCACCCCCGCTAGTTCCACGATCTCCAGCTCTCCAGTCCAGCTCACCCTACATGAGACTATGGTTAGAAAAAGGAAGTACTTAGCCTCGCATCCGCGTACACAGGGTTTGAACGCCCACATAGCTAGACTAATCTCGTTAGAGATGATGCCCTACCGGTTAGTTGAAAGCGAAGCTTTCAAAGCCCTGATGGACTACGCTGTACCACGCTACGAGCTACCCAGCCGACACTTTTTTTCCAGAAAAGCCATCCCAGCCCTCCACCAGCATGTTAAAGAGCGCATCGTCCATGCACTCAGGCAATCTGTGAGCACAAAGGTGCACCTGACAACAGATGCATGGACCAGTAGGCACGGCCAGGGACGTTACGTGTCCATCACGGCACACTGGGTGAATGTTGTGGATGCAGGGTCCACAGGGGACAGCAAGTTTGGGACAGTTCTGCCTAGCCCACGGTCTAGGAAACAGTTGGCTGTAGCCGTTCGCACCCCCTCCTCCTCCTCCTCGTCCTCCTGCAGAAGCGAGAGCTCGTCCACAGACCGCAGTCGCACAACTACTCCATCCGCAGCTGCCACTGTTGCACACCAGGTCTCCCATTATGGGGCAGCTACTGGCAAACGTCAGCAGGCTGTACTGGCTATGAAGTGTTTGGGCGACAACAGACACACCGCGGAAGTTCTGTCCGAGTTCTTGCAGAAAGAAACGCAGTCGTGGCTGGGCACTGTAGATCTTGAGGCAGGCAAGGTAGTGAGTGATAACGGAAGGAATTTCATGGCTGCCATCTCCCTTTCCCAACTGAAACACATTCCTTGCCTGGCTCACACCTTAAACCTGGTGGTGCAGTGCTTCCTGAAAAGTTATCCGGGGTTATCCGACCTGCTCCTCAAAGTGCGTGGACTTTGCTCACATATCCGCCGTTCGCCCGTACACTCCAGCCGTATGCAGACCTATCAGCGTTCTTTGAACCTTCCCCAGCATCGCCTAATCATAGACGTTGCAACAAGGTGGAACTCAACACTGCACATGCTTCAGAGACTGTGCGAACAGAGGCGGGCTGTTATGTTTTTGTGGGAGGATACACATACACGGGCAGGCAGTAGGATGGCAGACATGGAGTTGTCAGGTGTGCAGTGGTCGAAGATTCAAGACATGTGTCAAGTCCTTCAGTGTTTTGAGGAATGCACACGGCTGGTTAGTGCAGACAACGCCATAATAAGCATGAGCAATCCCCTAATGCGTCTGCTGATGCAAAGTTTGACGCACATAAAGGATCAGGCGTCTGCAGCTGAGGAAGAGGAAAGCCTTGATGACAGTCAGCCATTGTCTGGCCAGGGCAGTGTACAGGACGAGGTAGCGGGCGAAGAGGAGGAGGAGGACGAGGAGGATGATGGGGATGATTATATTTTTAATGAGGAAGCTTTTCCGGGGCCACTGGAAATTGTTGGAGCGGCAAGGCCGGGTTCTGGTTTTTTGAGGGACACAAGTGACGTGGATTTGCCTGAAACTGCCCCTCAACCAAGCACAACCGCAGATTTGAGAACTGGAACTTTGGCCCACATGGCGGATTATGCCTTACGTATCCTCAAAAGGGACACACGCATTACTAAAATGATGAACGATGACGATTACTGGTTGGCCTGCCTCCTTGATCCTCGCTATAAAGGCAAATTGCAAAATATAATGCCACATGAGAACTTGGAACTAATATTAGCAACCAAACAATCAACTCTTGTTGACCGTTTGCTTCTGGCATTCCCTGCACACAGCGCCCGTGATCGTTCTCACACGAGCTGCAGGGGCCAGCAGACCAGAGGTGTTAGAGGGGCAGAAATCAGAAGTGGCGTTGGCCAGAGGGGTTTTCTGACCAGGTTGTGGAGTGATTTTGCTATGACCGCAGACAGGACAGGTACTGCAGCATCAATTCAAAGTGACAGGAGACAACATTTGTCCAGTATGGTTACAAACTAGTTTTCATCCCTTATCGACGTTCTCCCTCAACCGTCATTCCCATTTGATTACTGGGCATCCAAATTAGACACCTGGCCAGAATTGGCAGAATATGCATTGCAGGAGCTTGCTTTCCCGGCAGCTAGTGTCCTATCAGAAAGAGTATTCAGTGCTGCAGGTTCAATACTAACAGAAAAAAGGACTCGTCTGGCTACCCAAAATGTAGATGATCTAACCTTCATTAAAATGAACCACAACTGGATTTCGAAATCTTTTGCCCCACCTTGCCCGGCTGACACCTAGCTTTCCTATGAAAAGGTCTTGCCTGTGGACTATTCTGAATGACTTTTCCAATCTCGTAATTTTCTGCACCTGATTGTCCAGCATACGACATGTTTACACCTCACTAAATGGCCAAACTCCCCACACGGGGCCGTGGTATCGCCACTTGGCGCCAGCACCCGTGAGAGTGCTGTTTGTCTGAAGAGGTGGGTGTGCCCGCTTTTGGTCGACGGCACTGCCACTAGGTCCCTCATAGTACAATAAAGTGTCTGGCGGTGGTGGTGCGCACCCAACGTCAGACACACCGTTGTAATATGAGGGGCCCTGGGCCTGTACCGCCGGCCACAAGACAGTTCCCCCCCCAGCTCAAACAGTGCTCTACCACTTGCAAAATTATCTCTCACAGCTCCACCAATGTTTAGTCTATGCGCTGACATCCTTCAATGCCTGGCACTGACAATACCATTGTATTGACATTTTTGTTATGTTAGGCCTTCGAAGCCTGTCTGCGGTCCCTCCTTCCACTAGGCCTCCACTGACCATTGTACTGCTGCCCGTGTACCCCTGGAACCAATTTTAAATTGCCAACAGCCCTATTTTTTTATGTTAGGCATTCGAAGCCTGTCTGCGGTCCCTCCTTCCACTAGGCCTCCACTGACCATTGTACTGCTGCCCTTGTACCACTGGAACCAATTTTAAATTGCCAACAGCCCTATTTTTTTATGTTAGGCCTTCGAAGCCTGTCTGCGGTCCCTCCTTCCACTAGGCCCCCACTGACCACACCACTGCTGCCCGTGTACCCACGGAACCAATTTAAAATTGCCTACAGCCATGTGTTATTATGTTAGGCCTTCGATGCCTGTTTGCGGTCACTCCTTCCACTAGGCCTCCACTGACCACACCACTGCTGCCCGTGTACCCACGGAACCAATTTTAAATTGCCTACAGCCATGTTTTATTATGTTAGGCCTTCGATGCCTGTCTGCGGTCACTCCTTCCACTAGGCCTCCACTGACCACACCACTGCTGCCCGTGTACCCCTGGAACCAATTTAAAATTGCCTACAGCCAGCCCAATTTTTTTATTTTAGGCCTTCGATGCCTGTCTGCGGTCCGTTCTTTCTACTACTACTACACTGACCAGGCCACTGCTGCCCGTGTTCCCCTGGAACCAATTTAAAATTGCCAACAGCCATGTGTTATTATGTTAGGCCTTCGATGCCTGTCTGCGGTCACTCCTTCCACTAGGCCTCCACTGACCACACCACTGCTGCCCGTGTACCCCTGGAACCAATTTAAAATTGCCTACAGCCATCTGTTATTATGTTAGGCCTTCGAAGCCTGTCTGCGGTCCTTCCTTCCAATAGTTCTCCACTGACCAGACCAATGCTGGCCGTGTACCCCTGGAACCCAGCTGAAAGTGCATGTAGCCTCCTTTTTTTCTTTGTTTTATATTTAGAAAGCCCAGATGAACTACGCTGTGCAACGGTTCAAGCTACCCAGTCGACATTTCTTTTGCGAGAAAAGCCATCCCAGCCCTCCACCGGCATGAAAAAGTCTGCATTGTCATAGCACTCAGGCAATCAAACAGTAGAAAGGTGCACCTGACAAGAGACGCATGGACCAGTAGGCATGTCCACAAAAAGTTACGTGTCCATTACGGCGCACTGGGTTAATGTGTTGGATGCATGGTCCACAGGGGACAGCCTACAAAGTCTGTCTGCAGTCCCTAATTCCAATTTTCCTCCGCTGACCACACCACTGCTGCCCGTGTACCCCTGGAACCAATTTTACAGTGTCTACAGCCTAATTTTGTTATGTTAGGCCTACTACGCCTGTCTGCGGTCCCTCCTTCCAATACTCGTCCACTGACCACACCACTGCTGCCTGTGGACCCCTGGAACCTATTTTTAATTGCATAGAGCATGAGCATCCTTTTTTTAATAGTAGGCGTACAAAGTCTGTCTGCGGTCCACTATTGAAATTGTCCTCCACTGCCCAGAGCACTGCTGCTTGTGTACCCCTGTAACTTTTTTAAGCTGCAGTGAGCCACATTTTTGGTTTAAGTCCTACTACCTGTGTCTGTCTGCGCCACTCAATTCAGCTGTGTTCCTTTGAAAAAAGCTGAGCGTCAATAGTCTTGTTTTCAGCCTCTAGGAATTTTAAAACTGCATTGGGGGTACAACTTTGGTAGGGCCTACTAACGGTGTCTGCCTCCCCAAGGTGTGCCCCAGGTTTCCTCGCCATTGCTTCGATCTTAATGCTCTCGTTTAGTAGTTGTTGGAAACTACACTGCATTAGGCCTACAAATTGGGTATGGGGTGTAGAGAGATGGTGTGTTCCACTCCAAGGTGTTCCCCAGGTTTCCTCTCCATTGCTTCGATCTTCATGCTCTCGTTTAGTAGTTGTTGGAAACTACACTGCATTAGGCCTACAAATTGGGTATGGGGTGTAGAGAGATGGTGTGTTCCACTCCAAGGTGTTCCCCAGGTTTCCTCTCCATTGCTTCGATCTTCATGCTCTCGTTTAGTAGTTGTTGGAAACTACGCTGCATTAGGCCTACAAACTGGGTATGGGGTGTAGAGAGATGGTGTGTTCCACTCCAAGGTGTTCTCCAGGTTACCTTTCCTGAGCTTCGATCTTCCGGCTCTCGTTTAGTAGTTGTTGGAAACTACGCTGCATTAGGCCTACAAATTGGGTATGGGGTGTAGAGAGATGGTGTGTTCCACTCCAAGGTGTTCTCCATGTTGCCTTTCCTGAGCTTCGATCTTCCGGCTCTCGTTTAGTAGTTGTTGGAAACTATGCTGCATTAGGCCTACAAATTGGGTATGGGGTGTAGAGAGATGGTGTGTTCCACTCCAAGGTGTTCTCCAGGTTGCCTTTCCTGAGCTTCGATCTTCCGGCTCTCGTTTAGTAGTTGTTGGAAACTACACTGCATTAGGCCTACAAATTGGGTATGGGGTGTAGAGAGATGGTGTGTTCCACTCCAAGGTGTTCTCCAGGTTGCCTTTCCTGAGCTTCGATCTTCCGGCTCTCGTTTAGTAGTTCTTGCAAACTACACTGCATTAGGCCTACAAATTGGGTATGGGGTGTGGAGAGATGGTGTGTTCCACTCCAAGGTGTTCTCCAGGTTGCCTTTCCTGAGCTTCGATCTTCCGGCTCTCGTTTAGTAGTTGTTGGAAACTACACTGCATTAGGCCTACAAATTGGGTATGGGGTGTAGAGAGATGGTGTGCTCCTCTCCAAGGTGTTCTCCAGGTTGCCTTTCCTGAGCTTCGATCTTCCGGCTCTTGTTTAGTAGTTCTTGGAAACTACACTGCATTAGGCCTACAAATTGGGTATGGGGTGTAGAGAGATGGTGTGTTCCACTCCAAGGTGTTCCCCAGGTTTCCTCTCCATTGCTTCGATCTTCATGCTCTCGTTTAGTAGTTGTTGGAAACTACGCTGCATTAGGCCTACAAATTGGGTATGGGGTGTAGAGAGATGGTGTGTTCCACTCCAAGGTGTTCTCCAGGTTACCTTTCCTGAGCTTCGATCTTCCGGCTCTCGTTTAGTAGTTGTTGGAAACTACACTGCATTAGGCCTACAAATTGGGTATGGGGTGTAGAGAGATGGTGTGCTCCTCTCCAAGGTGTTCTCCAGGTTGCCTTTCCTGAGCTTCGATCTTCCGGCTCTTGTTTAGTAGTTCTTGGAAACTACACTGCATTAGGCCTACAAATTGGGTATGGGGTGTAGAGAGATGGTGTGTTCCACTCCAAGGTGTTCTCCAGGTTGCCTTTCCTGAGCTTCGATCTTCCGGCTCTCGTTTAGTAGTTCTTGGAAACTACGCTGCATTAGGCCTACAAATTGGGTATGGGGTGTAGAGAGATGGTGTGTTCCACTCCAAGGTGTTCTCCAGGTTGCCTTTCCTGAGCTTCGATCTTCCGGCTCTCGTTTAGTAGTTCTTGGAAACTACACTACATTAGGCCTACAAATTGGGTATGGGGTGTAGAGAGATGGTGTGTTCCACTCCAAGGTGTTCTCCAGGTTGCCTTTCCTGAGCTTCGATCTTCCAGCTCTCGTTTAGTAGTTCTTGCAAACTACACTGCATTAGGCCTACAAATTGGGTATGGGGTGTGGAGAGATGGTGTGTTCCACTCCAAGGTGTTCTCCAGGTTGCCTTTCCTGAGCTTCGATCTTCCGGCTCTCGTTTAGTAGTTGTTGGAAACTACACTGCATTAGGCCTACAAATTGGGTATGGGGTGTAGAGAGATGGTGTGCTCCTCTCCAAGGTGTTCTCCAGGTTGCCTTTCCTGAGCTTCGATCTTCCGGCTCTTGTTTAGTAGTTCTTGGAAACTACACTGCATTAGGCCTACAAATTGGGTATGGGGTGTAGAGAGATGGTGTGTTACACTCCAAGGTGTTCTCCAGGTTGCCTTTCCTGAACTTCTATCTTCAGGCTCTCATTAAATTGTGGTTAAATGGAACAACTGCATTTGGCGTACTAGTTGGTTTGGGGCCTACTATCGGTGTCTGCCACTCCTTGCTGTTCTCCTGGTTTCCTGTCCTGAAATTCCATTTTCAGGCTCTCGTTAAGTAGTTGTTAATGTTAGACTGCATTTGGCCTACTAGTTGGGTTGGGGCCTACTATCCGTGTCTGCCACTCCTTGCTGTTCTCCTC